>NC_090936.1:90207569-90848718 GCF_040938575.1 Ambystoma mexicanum | reverse complement strand
GGGGGGTAAAGGGGGAGGAGGGGGAAGAAAAAGGGGAGGAGGGAGGGGAAGAGGGAGGGGAAGGGGGGAGGAGGGGAAGAAAAGGGGAGGGGGGAGGGAGGGAGGGGAGGGTAGGAGGGGGGAGATGGGGAAAGGATGTGGAGGAGGGGTAAGAAAGGGGGAGGAGGGGTAAGAAAGGGGGAGGGAGGGGGGGAAGAAAGGGGAATGGGAGGAGGGGGAAAGAGGTGAGAGGAAGCGGGTAATGGAAGATGGGGGGGAGAGAGAAGGGGGATAGGGAGTAGGGAAAGAGGAGGGGGATAGGGAGTGGGGGAGGGAGGGCTGGATAAAGGGTGAAAGGGGACAGTGGGAAATATGAAGGGGGGAAGAAATGGGGGCAACAAGAGGGGGAAGGAAGAGGGATCAAGTTACTTACCTGTAACTGTTGTTCTCCAGCATGGGGTCTGGCATGGATTCACATGCTCATGAATATTCCCAGTCGTCAGGCTGGGAATCCTTGGTAAAAGAAAAATCAGTTTCAATTTTCATTTCTGAATGGTCTTTCTGTCATGACCCATCAGACATGACCCTTCTGGGCCTCTGGTCCCTGTCACGTCGGGGCTTCCACTCTGTTGTACTACCAACATGGCCACAAACACTGAACGCTACCTACCAGCCTTCACGTTCACTGCAGCACGCTCGATAAAATAGACACACCCCCACGCTTCCGCACGTCTCAACACTACTGTTAGCTGTGGCTAGATGTGTGCTTGTAGTTCGCTTTCACAGAACTTTGTTGCCTCCTGGTTCCCAGACCCTTGTTTCATTCTATCCCTTCTCCTACTTACCCAACTTTCTACCGGAATCCGTGCACCCGCCTCAGAGTTCTTCTTCCCCTTATTTCTTTCCTGGAGTTTACTATCGATCCCGGATAAGAACCTTGAACGAACACTGGAAGCCGAAGACGGCCAAGCGGGCTTGTACAAGACCCGAACCATAAGGAAAGAAAACGTCTACAACGGAATCCATCGAGCAGCAAAAACAGGTGAGAAAGGGGGGGAACCTGTGACACTTTCTCCTAAAAACCAATCACTGAGCTCTGGGTCATACTGCCCTCTACCTAAGCCCATCCTCTGGTAGCCATCTTCCGATTTGGTAGCATGTAAAGTGGCAGTAGGACCAAGAGAAGAGCCGCAGAGGGGCTGGAAGTTGGGTTTGTATGTCAATCCATGCCAGAGAACAACAGTTACAGGTAATTAACTTGTTCTTCTCCAGCATGGGGTCTGGCTCATAAATGGATTCACATGCTCATGAATAAAGAATACATAGCAGTACACACATGCACAACCACGGGAGGTGCAAGGCTCAACAGAAGCAATTTTTCTAACATCCTCACCAGGCTCACCTTCAAGGGAACAAGTTGCGCAGCACTGCTTGGCTGACTCTGGACTCCTCCCTGTCCACACAGTCGAATTTCGTGAAGGTGTGTGTCGACCTCCACATAGCAGCCCTTCAGATGTCCAGCAGGGGCACACCAGACAAGAACACAGTCATGGCGGCCATCGCTCTGGTAGAATGGGCTCTCAGACTGTTTGGCAACCGGTGACAATGGGCGATGCAGCCGTCGTGACCATCTCCTGGTACGGTGTTTCTGGAAATCCACACCTCGGGCAATACTGGAGCATACGCCCCACCATCTGGTCACCCGTCAGGATCACCCTCAACGAGGAGTTCCATGCTGGAAGCCTCTGGACACTTATACCTACTGGGCATCAAGAAAATCCTGCAGGGGCCACAGTTGCAACCTGCAAAGTCGAAACAGGTATATGCATGACGAAATCATGCCAAGCAACAACTTGATGGTCCTCACCGCAGCAAACTTCCGTGGCAAGATTCATTGCACTATGCCCAAGATGACCGATATTCTTTCCACTGACGGTGAAGGCAGGCATGACACCATGTTGAGCCTGGATCCCACGAACAGAGCATCCTGCGATGGAGTCGAGCAGGATTTTGCATAGCTCACCAAGAACCCCAGGTCTGTCAGCAGACAGCCAGTCACCACTGTGGGTTCAACGGCGATGTCTCCCTTCACCTGGCCCAGGTGAGCCAGTCGTCCAGATAGGGGTAAACGTGGATCCCTTGCAGTCGCAGATGGGCCACCACTGGCGACAAGCACTTGAGACTCTGGGCGCTGACTTCCAGTGAAGAGCTTTGAACTGATAATGTTTCCCTTGAACAACAAAGCGCAGAAACTTGTGCTGTCCTTTTTGAACGGGGACGTGGGAGTATGCGTCCTCCAGGTCCAATGACGACAGAAAATCCCCTTCCTCCAGCTGGCCACGCATGTGCTGTAGAGTGACCATTTGGAACTTTAGGGACTTTATGTATTTGTTGAGCTGTTTTAGGTCGAGAATGGGTCTCCAACCCCCAGCCTTCTGTCTGATGAGGAAGTACCTTGAGTATATCCCAAAGTCATTGTGGAACTAGCTCTATCGCCCCTTTTAGCAACATCGCCCAAACCTCCCGCACCGGCTGGGGATCTGGTTTTCCTGGTGGTATTCGATTATTAAAGGGGAGGGGAGCTCTTTTGGGATTTCTGCAAAATCAAAAGCTTAATAAAACGAATCCATAAATCCTGGGGCACATAAGTATAATAAACTTAAATGGTAGAATGATGCACGGTTATAATAGGCCCCAAAAGCCTGCTTCTGTTTTAAACATGTGCAAGTATTTTGTTTGCGGCAAAGGCCACTGCAGCCAGTTCATTAGTACAGAGCATGCAATCCCCAGCAAAGCCTTCAGAGAAGCACCCCGAGGTTATTTTTTTAGGTCAACTGATTAAAGCGTTCAGGGTCTGCCAGTGAAAGAGAACTATATGACCTTTTTATAATTCAGAAATCATTTATGAAGTGTGATTTTCTAGTGAAGTCGGCAAGACCCACGGCAGTTACAAATCTCCCACTGATCCATATGGAAAAAAAGGATTTTCCCTGGGAAGAGGGTTAGAGTGTTCACAACATGCAACAATTTTTCAATAGTATGTCCGTGGGTCAAAGCTCTGATCGCGTCATAGTGGGTCGCCATTCCTGTGAGAAGTCAGGATGAGGCAGCCAGGCAGAAGAATAAAGTTCTGCTGGTTGTCTCAAATGTTTCAATCATATAATTTTGTGTTATGGGAATTGGGGCTGGATTGTGACATCACATTATTGTAATAGAGGGTGGTATGGGAAGTTTCATGGACCCAATTATCACTCACAACATATGGAGATATATATGGGTCAAAGTGCAAGGTCCAATCATTTCTGTGTGGGGTGATTTTTTTCTAGGTCACACAATCACAAATGCTAATTATTTTATTTTCTATAAAGGTTTTCATTTTGAGGGCGGTTCTTCAACAGTGCCTTTTCATGTAGTTCTGTTCCACATTCTGTTTGAATTTGCTGTACCAGCTACACCTGGGACCCTGAATAAAACTGCTTTACTTCCTGCACCAGTGTATACTCCTTTTGACTTCTTTTGTAATTTTTGGTGAGTTCCACGAGGCGACCCCCGACACAACAGCCCACCTCTGGAGAGTGCCGCTGGTGCCCTAAATGAGGTTTATTCATTTTTCACACAGGGTGTATCCTGGAATTCACAAAATAACCCTATCAAGCCATCACCACTGATCTACCATGGAGTAGTTGGTACTTCAGCTCCTGACACGGTCCCAAAAACCCTCTCTATCAACTTTGGATCCAAGGAACCTGCACCATACTCCCAGGAGTAGCGAGCCAGATCAGGCCTTCCTCCGACCACCACTAATGCCGGATCTAAATAGCATCCCTCCAAGGAGGAATTCACAGCAGCGTGACTCCCAACAAGCTTGGTGGGTGCTGTAGGTGTGTCTCACTCCGGTACCTCATGGTACCTGGGGGGTCCCGCTTGCGGTCTGCTGCCTGTTATTAATGATCCATATCTGCACTCCAACTGTTGAAGGCCACATACCAAAAAGGCTACATTTAGTGGGTTGAGGCTACATTTATTGGGTTGAAATAGAACGGCCTTCAAGGCTGCAAAAATGTCAATTTGCAGGGTTTTATTCCACAAACGCGCCAACTGCACCAATCCCCCCCTCCCGCATTTGCAGGATTTACTTTTAATCAGAGGGTTTCACACTCCAAACCCTCCTTTTGCACTCCACTCTCACAGCAGACATGCAAACAGACAAACATACAATACATAGGGACAAGCTCAAAGCAAAAATGAAGTTTAAAAATAGATGGGGGCAGCTATTAAGTAGGTCCTAATTTAAGACTATCTCGGATTGCGGGTAAAGGACGACTCCAGATGGACAGCCCAAACTGACAAGTCTAACGTGACCGTATCAAGCTACTAGTGACTATGGGAATGGGGCCAGTTAAGAGTATCAATTGAGGCCTATAACCCCACGCCAGACAGGCTGCCCTGTATGGTACAGAGCTATGGGGGCACGTGAACAATAGTTCTTTGGCAAATTCGGTGTGCTGGTCTATAATCCTGGTTTTAACAAAACTGCTCTCGATTATGGACAATCTACCTGGAATTAGATCTACAGAGGAAATATTTGTGGTGTAGATCAAGTACCCTGCTCTACTGGGCAAGATTGCGGACAACACTGCAGTTGTATAAATATAAGGAGGACCAAACCAGGTGGGCCTTCGATCCTGTGCCTCTTATTCTTTAGGAATGGTTTTGCTGAAATTGGTCTTGGCATCTGTTGGTCTCAGCCCAAATTGAAACAAAGCTCATCGACGTGCGAGATCAAAAGAGCATTAAGAGTCAAGGCAGAAACCGAAATAGCAAGCTTGATTGATCAGAAACCCAGACTAAAAGCATATTGGGACCACAAATACACCAGCGGGTTTATCTAGTTGTTGTGCAGTCCAAGAGGCTCATAACTCTGTACATCAAGTTACAATTGAGTATCTTACCAGTTAGACAATGGATTCGAAATTGGAGAAATGGTAATTGGGATGAGTGCCCATTCTGTGACTAGATATCAGAAAGCATAACAGATGATTTTTTGATAATTTGCCAACAATACCTGGATATTAGACCTATTTAAAACCGCGGATCAGGCAATGTTACTGTTCCGCAACTCTAATGATAGTTTAGCGATGCACTCAGTGAGCAATTATCTGGTGAGAGACAGGAGAATAGTTGGAATAAAATCTGCTGCCCAATGATAACCAAGAATACCTTGCTGTAATGTGCATTTGTATGCATAAATAAGTGAGTGCCATGGCTATATGCCCTATCGTGATCAGTTTCTATTTCCCAGGCTTGGGATGACCAGTGATTATGGCATTCATACCACTTAATTATCATATTGCACTTCAGCATGATAATATCCTGTGGTTGGTTATGTATTTTCTTCATGAATTTATGGCCAAAATGAAGCTGAAATGACATGCACTTACCTTCTCTTCGTGCTGGCATCTTCCCTCTTCCAGAAAGCTCAGAGGGTAAGCCACTCGGCACCATGGCACACTCCTGGGCAGGGCAGGCCGGGACTCAGAGCTCCTCAGGCTCACGTTGCGGTCTTCTATGCCCACAATCATGAGGGTCCCAACTTAGTTGGGCATAAACTGTCAATAGCAGTTGCAGGAGAATTGCAAGGCTGTATGGCCACCTTGAAGCAACTCCAGGCCACACCCCATTTACTATTTTTTTTATTCATGCACTGCTACTAAATGTAATGTCTACCCCAAAGTCTAATGTTACCTTAAAGTTGCTTGCTGTGTAAATTTATAATGAAGTGTATAAGGTTTTGTATTCCTGTGTTATTCTATGGGATCATGGAATCACTATTTCCAGCATACCTACTCCCCCGAGAGAGGTCAAACTGCTCTGCCATTGCTACCCTGAGTGAGTTGGATCTAACCTTTGGTTTGATCCCTGTTTTGCCAGCAGGTTAGATGGTTTTCAATTCCATGACATTGGGCTGTGTAGCAAATTCCCTAGCAGCGTATGAGTGAATAGCTGTGGTTATGTAAGGTTTTCATATCAATGATAAATATTCCTGGACTGTGTCAACCCCAAAACTTTTTGATTTGTCTAGGTAACTATTTGACCTTGTCCCTAGGTGAAGGGGCATCTTCGTCTCCTCTCACCTAGTCATTTACTCTTTTTAGGGGTGACCTTTTTAGGTATCTTGTGACAAACTTGGGGGTATTCTCCCAAGTAGACCCGTAGAATCACTTATTCAGGTGGCCAGGGAAGGGCTGGCGCTCGCAGATCCCAACCCTGTGGGGGGACGAGCAAGGGAGGATCACCTGGGTAGGGGGACTGGGTTTGTGCTCGGGAAAATGCCCCAGGTGAGACGCAGTATTATACCGGGGAAGAAGGTGAGGAGGACGGAGTCCCTAAGGCTTTTGTAGGCTGTACCACATCTGCCTCCCTTCCACCCATGGAATTTCCCCTTAACCAAATCCAACGACTCATCCATCTATAACAAATCCCCTAGGATCTCAAACCCTGTTACATTCAGAAACCATCTCTCCCAGAATCCCTGTTTTCCTGGTCCCTAACCAAATAATCCCAACCATTTTTCTCCACGTCCCCATGATTACTCTTTCCTGAAACCCAGTCTACTTTCACCAAACACTAGCGTTCCCACAACCCCGCCCTATTCCTTGCACGACAATCCCGGACAGTCCCGTTGTAATATCTATCCATTTATGTTCCATTCATTTGTACAGAAATGGATGAATCATAGAACAGTGGGAGAAAGATGCAATGTTGAGAATGTAGAAAGCATTTGCTGTTATATGTATTGAGCCAGTGGGCCATTGATTCTACTTAAATAAATTCCATTCAAAACCTATTCTGGTGTGAAGAAATACTTCAGTGGCAACGAAGATGGGATTTGAGAAAACAGCAGCCCACTGAGTAGCTGTTGTTCGTGTTATAGCCACCACTGTGCAAGGAAAAAAAAAAAAGGAAAACTCAGCCAGAGTGCCACCAACGACGCAGCATTTCCCACAACACATATGGGAAGGATTGAGTAAAAGGCAACCCACAGAAGTAAGCGCGGCGCGTATTTGCATGACAGATGCTCATCAATGGGATAATGAAACCTCCAAGCATCATTAATTAAGCTTTCCACACACCTGAAAAGCAACCAACAGCCTGTGCACGTATAACACACTTTATACTAGATAAAACCTGTTAGTGAAAACGTCACAGGGGGGGAAAAGAAAAGGCTGTCAGCACTTCAAAGGATAGTGCCGTAACATTGTACTACGTTAGCATTACTATCTGTCATAACAAGATTATGCAACTTTAATTATTGACATT
Organism: Ambystoma mexicanum; assembly: GCF_040938575.1. Taxonomy (NCBI): domain Eukaryota; kingdom Metazoa; phylum Chordata; class Amphibia; order Caudata; family Ambystomatidae; genus Ambystoma; species Ambystoma mexicanum. Next base: position 90,841,419 of record NC_090936.1, on the reverse strand, counting down.
TCATCATTACACTATACTTGGGGAAACAGTCCACCAACCGTTCATGTTGTACACTCGCTGGAACTTAAACAAATCCTCATGCTGGTCCGAATGCATCTTTAAAAAAATATCGCAGTGCGTCTTTTAAACACTGCCTGATAGACATGGTAGACACATCAGAGGAAAGGACCTAAAAATGTAATTCTAATGCCGCCATTTTGGGTTCTTCCTATTCTATGGGCCCATTGCCATAGAAACCAGAGCATTGTTTGAACAGCAGATCTCACCATTTGCAGAAATTGTAGACTAGTAAAGAACACGATAAAGAAAATAAATGGATGTGACATTCTGAATGTAACAAAGTGAAAGCTATTGAAGTAATGCAATGTTGTGTTGACAAAAGGCAAATAATAGTGGCATTTCATGGGAAAATAATAAAGAAGCACAACATTCTCCATTGTTTATGTCTTATGAGTGAATTGAGCAGCTCATCAGTTAAAGTGCTGAAATAAAGTGAATATATTTCAACATTGTCACAGGAATTCAAACGCAGTGCATTGCAAAGCATATATACTATACAGTGGATGCAGCTGGGATAAAAACAGATCTTAGACGCTTTCACAGTGACTAACTTTGTTACAAATGCAATAGTATCAAGGAAGTGGAGTTGTGATTCAATTAGGAAAACTACTTCAAACAGTACATCTGTGTAAAAAAAAAAGGAAGTCAAAAATAACAGCATCAATAACATCAAATATGCAAAGTATACAGCCTCCCAATTACTTCATGGATACAAAAGATGAAACGGTAGTCCCTTAGAAGTGCTGGAAGAAACATTTTGACCATTATGTTTTTGCTGCTCATGGTCTCAATTTTTCTAATGAAGGGAAGAAATGTCTGTTAATACACTGTCTAGGAGAATATGGTCAGGAATAATTTGAGAATCTTCCACCTTTATCTGATCAGGAAGCAGATGGGCTAACAGAATATGAGAAGTGTGTAAAAATGTTAGACCTACACTATGAGAAGGCTGTGAGCATAATTACTGCAAGATATCATTTTGGAAAACGTAAACAGGAAAATGGAAAAACAATTGAACAATTTATCACAGCTTTACGTGGATTAGCGGTCACATGTGACTTTGGTAGTAACCTAGAGGAACATCTCCAAGATCAATTCATGTTAGAGTGCAAAGAAAGCAAAGTAAGAGATGCGCTATGGCCAAAAGGAAATCCTTCTTTCGATCAAGTATTGATAATAGCAAAGTAAGTAGAAGATACACACAAATGTGTGAAAGAACTTGAGAAGAGGGAAAGTACATATAAAAAATTAGAAGTATTGATTTGCTAGAAGTGTTCGCTGTACAAAATAACACATTGAAAAGGAGGCAATTTGCTAAAAAAGATCAAAGTCATGAGAGCAAAAGAAGGGCCAAGTTCAAGGAAAACAAGGACATGGATGATAATAGAAGGAAATGTTATAGATGTGGTAGTCCGAGTCATATTGCCAGTAGTAGAAAATGTCCTGTGCTAAAAGAAGTTTGCAGAAGATGCAATAGAAAAGGTCATTTGACAAATTGTTGCAAATAAACCAGAAAATATATACTCCATTGAGGAACTATGTGAGGAAGTTGAGGAATGTACATTCATAATTGAATATTCAGAAATTGATACAATAGAAGACCAAGATGCTGATCTCGAGAAACCCATGGCAGATATACAAGTTGGCAGCTCCACTATTAAAATGGTTATTGACTCTGGTGCTAAGTACACTCTGTTGCAAATAATAATTTTTGTAAGACACTTTAAAGAAGGTTGGTTTTGGTCGACCATGAAGTTCAAAGACAGACCAGCAAAGGGAAAAGTATATAGCTCCACAAAAGGAATGCATCCTTTACTAAGCTGGTCTCACCAAAGAAGAATAAAAATAAAGATAGCTCCTAGTGCTGAGGAGATGGTGTATGCAGTAGATCAGGAGAAACAATTTGAACATCACACTGTATTCAGAGATGAACTGGGTAGTTTGAAGAACTTTTGGCATGAAATGTGCATGAAGTGATGCTGTTCCTGTTGTGCATAAGGTCAGACTTGTTCCATTAGCAATCAAAAGAAATATAAAGGAAGAACTAGAGAAGATGGAACAACAAGGGGTCATTGAAAGAGTTGAATCCTCCGAATGGGTATTGCCATCGGTTATAGTGCATAAACCCAATGGAAAATTCAGGTTGTGCATTGATCTCAGGTCGGTTAATACATGCAAATATAGCAGAAATGCTAGGGACTGTAAGAGATGCCAAGATAATGAGTACATTAGATCTTAAATCAGCGTACCATCAAATTATGCTGCATCCCAGATCAAAAAATGTCATAGCTTTTGTTACTACGGAAGGTTTGTTCCAATGCAAAAGGATGTCGTTTGGGTTGGTTTCTGCAGCGGCTGTATTTCAGTGTGTGATGTACAATTTATTCCATCATATGCAAGGTGTACTTTTGCTTTCAGGATGATGTTTGAGGCTATGGGAAAGATCAAAAGGAACAGGATAGTAGAATGTGTAAGGTTTTGAATATTTTTCAAGATGCTGGTTTAACCCTTAGTAGGGAGAAGTGCAAGTTCAATAGACTGAATATACAGTATTTGGGACATGACATTTCTGACAAAGGCATAAAACCCAAGGACAAATTGGTGAACACCATTTTAAATGTTCCCAATCCGGATACAAAAGACAAAGTTATATAATTTTTAGGCATGGCAGAATATTATGCAAAATTCATTCCCGATTTGGCCAGTAAAAGTTTTCTCATGAGGAAGTTAGCAAAAAAGAATGTAAAATTTGTGTGGGGATGATGAATGTGAGAATGAATTTAACGAGATAAAGAGAGATCTCAATTGTGCACCTACTTTGAAGTCGTTCAATCCCAACAAGAAGAGCATTCTTACCACTGATGCAAGCAATCAATTTTGGGTGCTGTTCTATCTGAAATGGAAGGGGGAGTTGAATATCCTATTGCCTTTGCGTCAAAAGTATTGAAAGTGGCAGAACTTAACTATTCGACTATTGAAAAGGAGTTGTTAGCAGTTAAATGGTCAATTGAGAAGTTTTGATCTTTTCTGTGGGGAACAAAATTTGTTGCAAGAACAGATCATAAACCTCTCAAGGAAATTTTGATTGTCAAAGGTTTGGATAAAGTTTCAGCAAGAATCAGGAAATGGGTGGCACACTTGCAGGAATATAATTGGGATATGGAGTTTGTCCCTGGAGTTAAAAATAAATGTGATGACTGTGTCAAGAATGACAAACTTTGTGGATGATAATGAAGATGATAGTGAGAATGAGGAAATATTGAATTTGAGTGTTGTCTGAGGATGAATGGCCAAAGGCCATGGAGGCAGATGCAACTCTTAAAAAAAACGGAAAGAAGTGTATTGAAGAAGGAATCAAAAGTAATGAGATCAGGAAAGGTGTTTTACCTGAGGCTGTGAGACAAGTGCATGATGAATTTCAATTGAACAATAATCTGGTTTTGAGGGGTGACAAGTTGTATCCTCCTCCAGAGTAAGGTGCAAGATTTTAGAAATAGCACATGAGGGGCATCAAGGGATGACGAACACAAAAATAACTGGTCAGGCAGGATTATTGGTGGCCTGGCATGGATTTGGAAGTAGAAAGATTAATAAGGGAATGTTGTAACTGAGGATTCAGCAAAAGGATACATTTCCAGACCGGAACCAATGACAATGTCTATACCAACCATACCTTGGGAAAGAGTAGGTCTAGATATTGTGGGCCAGTCAGAAGTAATGGTGTATTAAAATACTGTATGGTTTTAATCGACATGTTATCTAGATGGGTGGATGTGAAATGGGTACAGAATGTTTGCTCCAAGGATGATATTCTATTTTTAGATATTTTCAAGAGAGGGGGATATCCCACCATCATCATCATCATCACTGACATTGGGGTGCAGCTGGTATCACAGGAAGGGAATAGTTTCTTACCTGTAACTCCATTTCTCCAGCATTGGTATCTTTCATGGATTCACATGCTTTGAATATTCCCCGTCGTCAGGCTGGGAATCCCCGGTACATTATATAGACCCTTTCCCGTAGGAAAACTTTTGACGCTTATGCGTCCTATCCAACTCGTTTTGTATCATGCGTGCCCGTACCGTCAGGACGTCATGATATAAATACAGGCCCCGCCCCCGCGCTCCCTCAGATTTCGGCCCCCAAAGTAGTGGGGGAACCGGTTTGCATGATCAGGGGAGGCAGGTGGGCGCATGTGAATCCATGAAAGATACCAATGCTGGAGAAATGGAGTTACAGGTAAGAAACTATTCCCTTCTCCAGCATTGGATCTTTCATGGATTCACATGCTTTGAATAGATTACATAGCAGTACTACCCCCAAGAGGAGGCGTGCATGCAAACCCATATACTTTCTTCGCAGAGGCCGTTCCCTATGATCATGTATACATCAGTAATAGATAACATAGGAAAAACGAACCACATACAGTCATAAATTCCACAGGATGCAACCCCGCAGCCGGGGCTTACCTTATTGGAATAGGTGTCGAAGCACCGCCTGTCCCATCCGGGTGTCTTCGGCATGTTGCTGCGACAGGCAGTAATGGCGGGTAAAGGTGTGTGTAGCCGCCCAGGTAGCCGCCATGCAGATGTCCCCTAGAGGGACTCCGGCCCACAGTGCCGTCGACGATGCCGCTGCTCTAGTTGAATGAGCTCTTGGCCGTCGTAGAAGAGGCTTTCCTGCCCTGGAATGGCAGTACGAAATGGTAGATGACACCCATCTTGATAGTCCTTGCTTTGAAATGGCTTTTCCTCTAGCACCCAAACCATAGGCCACGAACAGCTGTCTCGTTTCTCTGAACGGTTGCGTACGATGAAGATAAAACTTGAGAGCCCTTTTTACATCTAGTGTGTGTAGCATGCGCTCCGCTCCCGAGCATGGCTCCGGAAAAAACATAGGTAACACAATAGAGGAGTGTTTATGGAACACCGAAGGAGCCTTTGGTATGAACTGTGGGTTAGTGGCTAGGACTACCTTGGTCTTGAAAAATCGTAAGTATGGTGGGTCTACCATTAGAGCCTGAACTTCTGAAATACGTCGGGCTGAAGTGATGGCCACCAGGAAGGCCAATTTCCATGACAGAAACTTTAGAGACGATGATGACATTGGCTCAAAAGGAGGCTTCATAAGAGACGTTAAGACCAGATTGAGGCTCCACTCCGGTGGAAATTTCTTCTCTGGAGGGAAACTCCGAAAGAGGCCTTTAAGGAAGTGCTTAATTAGGCGGTCGCTGAACAATGGTGCCGAGTGCCGTCGACGAGTAAACCTGGAAATGGCTGCTAGGTGTACCTTTATTGACGACACCGACAGGCCCTTTTGAGCTAAGAACAGCAAGTATGGAAGGAGCTGTTCCGGCTTAATCGATTGCGGGGCCAAACCTGGTTGATCCTCACACCATTGACAGAAACTTTTCCATTTGTACGCGTATGAGGCGTTTGTGGAAGGTGCTCTTGCCGCTTGCAGGATACGCCGACAGTCCTCCGGAATCGTTAGCCGACCAAATTCGGCGAAGTCAGGAGCCAGGCCGTCAACTGGAGGCTGTCCGGGTCGTGATGCCAAACGACACCCTCCTGTCGAGACAGAAGGTCAGGGGTCTTCTGGAATCTCATTGGTTCCGCCGCCGCTAAGTGTAGTAGGTCTGAAAACCACACCTGTCTGGCCCAGTATGGGGCCACCAGAATTACCCGACATGGGTACCTGAGGATCCATTGCAACGTCCTCTGGACAAGGGGAAATGGAGGGAATGCGTACAGGAATTTGTTTGTCCATGGGAATGAGAACGCATCCCCCAGTGAGCCCTGCTGAGGCCATCTGCTTGCGTACTGATGGCATTTTTTGTTGTTCTTCGTTGCAAACAGGTCTATGGAAGGGTGTCCCCATTCCTTGAATACTTGTTGAAGTTGTTGGTCGTTCAGCACCCATTCGTGAACTTCGTTCATTTCTCTGCTGAGGGCATCGGCTTCCACGTTTCTCACTCCTGGTAAGTGGAACGCTAAGATTTGCATGTGTTGCAGGGCCCAATGCCAGATTTTCTGTGCCTCCGTCGATAGGGACCTGGAACGTGTCCCTCCTTGTTTCCTCAAGTAGAACATCGTAGTGGTGTTGTCCGTTATGACACGCACCACCGAGTCCTTCAGTTGAGGAAGAAAAGACTTCAGAGCCCATCGCACTGCTCTCAGTTCCAGCAGGTTGATATGCAGGGAGGACTCCTGCAAAGACCACTGGCCTTGTACCTGTAACTTATCCAGATGAGCTCCCCATCCGCTCAGCGATGCATCCGTCACCACCGTCTTTTGGAACTCTGGTTCCAGTAGAGGCATTCCTTTCGTTAGATGAGTGGACACTTTCCACCAGCCGAGTGCTTGAACTAGTTGTTCGTCGATGACCAGTCTGTCGGACCAGCGACCTCTGCTCTGCACCCAACGGTCCGCCAGAAATTCCTGGCAAGGCCTCATAAACAGACGGCAGTTGTTTATCAACGGAATGCAGGACGACATGGTCCCTAGCAGGGACATGTACTTTCGCACTGAGACCTTGGAGCCGTCTCTCCATTCCGACGCCTTGTTTTGAAGTTTCTGAATTCTTTCGCTGGATGGTTTCACCAGGCTTGTGTATGAAACTCCGCTCCTAGAAAGACCAAGGTCCTCGAAGGCTCTACGGAGGACTTGTTGAAGTTTATTGCGAAGCCCAGTTCCTGTAAGATGGACATTGTGGCTCGTAGACTGTCTCGTGTTTGTTCCTTGGATGAACCTCTGACCAGCCAGTCGTCTAGATATGGATAGACATGATGACCATCCGTCCTGGGGGAGGACTTGAGCCCGAACGGGAGGACCTTGAACTGAAAATGCTTTCTCCCGACGACGAATCTTAAATATCTCCTGTGTCGTGGGCGTATTGGGATGTGAAAATAAGCATCTTGAAGGTCTAGTGATGATAGATAATCCATGGGTTGCACCGACCTGATAACTTCTTGGAGCTTTAGCATTTTGAATTTGAGGCTCTTTAGCCACTTGTTGAGTACCCTCAGGTCGAGAATGGGCCTCCATTTGCCGTTTGGCTTTTTTACAACAAAGAACCTGGAATAAACTCCTTGTCCTTCCTGTGCCACAGGAACTCTTTCTACCGCCCCTTTTCGCAACATAAGCGCCGCCTCTTGTCGTAGGATTCGGAGGTGGGGCTGTGTCGAGAATAAAGGGGGGGAGACGCGGAGGCTTGTCTTTGAATTGCAGCGCATGACCCATGCGAATCGTGTCTAGGACCCATCGATCTGTGGTGATGCCTTTCCATCGGTCGAAGTGATGAGACTCAACCCCCCAGGACGTTCCGAAGGCCGTCATTAGTTGCTGGTTTGCTTGTTCTTCGTCGACGACGGACCTGAGCCTCGCCGCCTGGCGGTTTGATAGTCCCTGCTTCTACGCGCCGACTGGGACGCTCGTCTAAACCCTTGTGAAGAGTATGAGGGCCTGTTAAATCCACGGTCCCTCGAGGCTCCAAAGCGGGAGTTTCCAGAAGCACCCCTGAAGGGGCGAAAAGAACGAAAATTTTTACCCGTTTGAAGGGCGCCGAGGGACCTAGCAGTATCCGTGTCTTCTTTCATCCCTTTCAGCGCTTCATCAACCTTTTCACCAAACAGGTGTTCCCCTTTGCATGGCATGTCCAGGACTTTGTACTGTACTTCAGGACGGAAAGTAGTACATTTGAGCCACGCTTGTCGACGAAGCACTACTCCATGGTTGATTTGTTTAAAACCAGACTCTGCTAGGTCAACTGCGATATTAATAGCGTAGTTCGAAGCCTCTTCGCCATCCCGCACCAGTAACATAGCTGCTTTCCGGCGTCTGGCAGGTGTTCTAGGATAGGGGCTAGTTTGTGCCACATTTCCCTATCATATCGTGACACGATCGCTAAGGAATTGGCTGCTCTTACTGTCGTCGCTCCGACCGAGAGCACCTTTTTTCCAAAGGCGTCCTGCCTTCTAGCCTCGCTTTCAGGGGGCGTTGAACATTTTTGCTGGACCCTGGCCTTCCTAGCCGCTGCCGCCGACACCACCGAGTCAGACAGAGGCTGTGATGTTAGACATTTTGGAGTGGACTCCGGAGCTTTAAACTTTTTCTCGATCCGTCCCTTTATGGCTGGCTCCGAGAACGGATGGCGCATCGTCTTGAGACCTTCTTGCCACACGTGGTCAAGGATTGGGATGGCAAATACCGATTTCCTCCTTTGACCCATATGGTCAAAAAGGAAACAGTCTTTCTTTTGCTCCTCAGGAATCAAGCCGAATTCGGAACAAGCTTTCCCCATCATTGCATGGAAGGCTCCCACATCATCAGGGGGAGATGGCTGTGTCTGGCTCCTCGTAGACTCCAACTCTACATCCGAATTCCATGGTGGGTCCCTCGACGGTGACAAGGAGATGTCTGACCCGGAGTCATCCAGTATAGAGTCGGACTCCGACAACTCACCCTCCTCCTGAGCTCGAGGACGATCTTTTACCGCCTGGGGAGCCGATGGGTGTTTCGTCGTCGAGCGAGCCGTACAAGTTTGCTCGTCGACGGAAGGTACAGACAAAAGTGACGATGACGTCCCAGGTTGAGGGAACTGCGTATCCAGCCGCTGCAGGAGCTTCTGGAGAGTATTAAGCACATCCAGAGACAAAACCGTCTGGGGGGTCAGTAACGTGGATGATATAGGTACCATACCCCCGCTCGCACTCGTCGTCGTTGACGACGTGGAAGGCCGTAAGCCTAAATCCGATGGCTGCAGAACCATGTCACCTTCCCCTTCCGCCAAGCAGGCCGTGTCTGGCTGCAGTAAGACCTCAGGGGGGATCGGGTCATAGACCTCAGGCAGCCAGGCCATAGACTGAGTCTCCGTCGACGAAGGAATCCCAACCGCTGCTGCTTGAGCAGTAATAGGCATCGTCAATGACACCGAGGTCGACGAGCCGGTCGTCGAGCCCTTAGACTTTGTCGTCGATTTCGATGCCGACTTCCCAGCTGAAGCTTCTCGACTCATGGAAGACCTGGGACGGTCCCCTGAGGAGGATTTTGACAGCGCTAGCCTCTCCGTCTTAGATGATGAGGAGGAGGAGGAGGGCTTTTTATGTGATGAGGAGGATCCAGCATGTTTCCCCTTATGCTTGTCCTCAGTGCGAATTTCTGCTGGCCGTACCTTCTTCGATGGAGGCTCCGACTTGCTCCTGGAGGCCGTAGAGCCAACTTCCGAAGCCGGGTAGGCACCCGCTCCGTCATTAAGCCAGTCGACCAGCCTTCTTTTACGGTCCTTAAGGGTTTTTTGGGAGAAACCCTGGCATATCTCACATGTATCCGCCGTGTGGTGTGGGTGGAGACAGTAGATACAGTCCATGTGGCCGTCTCCTTCATAAACCTTTTTTAGGCCACCGGTTGCACATGGGCGAAACAATGCCTTTCCAGACATAATTCTCCAGAATTTGAACTTCGCCGAAGCGAAACAGACAAACAACCTAGTTTTCACTAGTAGTAAAACACGAGGATCCCACTACTTTGAAAGACGGTTGAAATCTGAGGGAGCGCGGGGGCGGGGCCTGTATTTATATCATAACGTCCTGACGGTACGGGCACGCATGATACAAAACGAGGTGGATAGGACGCATAAGCATCGAAAAAGTTTTCCTACGGGAAAGGGTCTATATAATGTACCGGGGATTCCCAGCCTGACGACGGGGAATATTCAAAGCATGTGAATCCATGAAAGATCCAATGCTGGAGAAATGAGAAATTATCTTAGAGAAAATGGAGTAGAGCATAAAACTAGCTCCATATATCATCCTCAGACTAATGGAATTGTGGAAAGATTTAATAAGGTCATTAAGAATAGTATAAGAGGTGCTTTGGAGTTAGGGCAGACTGGAAGTAGGCTGTCGAAGATACTATTGTAGCACAGAGGTTTACACCACATACTACTACAGGAAATTCTCTGAGATGCTCAGGGGAAGAAAACCCAACACAAGAGTTTCTCCGTCTTGGTTGTGTAGAGCTTGTAGAAAAAGAGATCGATTTTAAAGCGGTTGAGAAGATTATGCATAGACAAGTAATCAACAAGAGGTGTTTTGACATAAGGAAGGCGGTGAGAGAATGTGATATTAAACCAGGCGATTGGGTAAGAATAGAATTACCTTTTACTACTACAAGTGGGTCTGCAAAGTGGTTGGTGCCCACACAAGTGCTAATGAGGTTTCATGGTGCAGTAAGAGTTTCTGATGTAAGAGTATGGAATGTCAATAGAGTGTGTAGATGTTCAGAGAGCAGATTCTTGGATGCCAATGTGGAAAAAAGGAATAAGATGAAAGCGACAGAGCAAAAAATGAGATCAGGTGACAAAACAGATTATGGAAATGAATTAGGCAGATGCACCAAACGTGTTAGTAAGAGACCATCATATTTGACGGACCATGTAGACTAAGTGCTAATGAGTTATTAAACAGAAATTTGTTTCAGTAAGTTAGTAACAAATGTTTCTTTTGTCCGTTTCAATTTAATTGAGAGATTTCTATTCATAGTTAAGTTTTATATACAGTTTTGTAAATAGTTTGTGTTTGTATAAAGAAGGGAGGTGTGTAATATCTATCCATTTATGTTCCATTCATTTCTACAGTGTACAGAAATGGATCATAGAATGTAGAACATTGGGAGAAAGATGCAATGTTGAGAATGTGGAAAGCATTTGCTGTTATGTATTGAACCAGTGGGCCATTGATTATACTTAAATAAATCCCTTTGAAAACCTATTCTGGTATGAAGAAATACTTCACCCATGCATTTCACAAACCCTACCAAACTCATCCTTCTGCTACTGTGTTACCTGCCTTGACACCAGAGAGTGAAAAGGCAAGCGGTTCATCGCAACCGGTGAGTCAAAGGGGAACCGATAAAGAAAACAAACTTTGTTGAATGAAAATCGCAAGTGGCACTTTGAGGAAAGGTCAAAGAACTGTACATTGTTTAGGGACGACCAGCTGCAAAGGGGTCCAGCACCACACGAGTACTGACTCGAGAGACTCTGGTTAATCCTGTGTTTGAAAAAAAACTATGGATATCAGAAGGCCCTAGGGGAGCCACAAAGGTAGGTCAAAGTGGCCATACAGGGGTCTTGCAAAATCCCTGTCCAGTCAAAAGTCTTTGACCGACAATTGAGAACATAAGAGAAGTGAATCCCACATCAGAAGAAAGTAAAAGGAATTGTGAAATGGCAAGAGTGACCCTGGTGGAGGGATGCCAATAAAGAGGGGCGAAGTCTAAAGTCCCAAGAAACAGTGTGTTGACAAAAGAGAACCCGGCAGACAGATGTCCACAGAGAACTGTTTAAAAAGGCATTAAGAGTTGTGAATGCCAAGTAGAAAATATCGTTGCAAAAGCCATAGTGAACACGACGGAGGGAAGCAAGCATTTCAAAAGGGTCTGAGCCCGGAAGAGGGAGATACAAGGGTGAAAAGTTGTCACCCAAAGAACTGTTAAAGCAAAAGAAAGCCAGAGTGAAACCGACAGAGGGAGGCCTATATTTGAGAAGGGTTTGAGCACGGCAGAGGGAGATCCAGGGGGTGGAAAACCATCTCATCGACACATGAAGACAAGAAGAAATCTTTAGAAATAAGCCAGAGTGAACCCGACAGGAGGGAGGCCGATATTCGTGAAGGGTCTGTGTTTGGAAGAGGGGGAGCCAGGGGGTAAAGAATCATCACCTCTAGTGGATTCCAAAATAACTTTGTTATTTGAATCCATCAGATCCTCAGAAACAGGAGAGTAAACCTCCAAAGATCCAGATATTGATAAGAACTGTTTGAGGGGCTTGCGCCCAGAAGAGGGGGAGCAGGGGTGAAACCATCACCCAACGTACATTTGGAACTGACATTCTTTTGTTTGTTACTTTTGAAACCCATTAGGTTCTTGGGGGACAAGAGACTTTTTGTAGAAAAGAGACTTCACCACCAAAGGTCCCGATACGTGAACCGGAACTGTTGTCTCGTGCTGGGAAAGCTTGAGAGTGCCCTGTGCTCAGGACTCCCACCTTGTCCCATGCTCAAAACATGGGGAAGGGAGACCCCTGGCTAACACAACCCGACTTACCATTTGTGAACAATTCTTTCTTTCTTGTGAACCCTATCCCACACACTTTTGTATTTTAGTGTAATGATTGGCAATAAGTTTTTCTTGGTATAGGCCTTTTTATTTGACCACACCATTAGTACTGCCTATTTGGTGGTCGTACCTTGCTCCCATTTTAGATTTAGATTAGGTGTTTTTGCAACCTACCTATACAGTTTAATAAACACCGTTGAACTTTGGTCACTTGTGTCTGTCTATTCATGCTATCATGTCATCCTTACACTCTCCATAGTGTATGATTGAAGTTCTAGTTCCTACAACTTTAAGGCTTAGGCTGGGTTGCCCCTTTGGGCTCCCCTGTTAATTTCTATTTCATGCACTGTTAGGGAGAATTCTAATTTCTGTGCTAATTCCCATCAACCTTAGAGACCCTCAGCTCTTTTGCTGGACTTTAGGACTTTTTAATTTTAACCCTGGAGTGAGACCTTTTTTGGTCATTCCCTCATGTGTTCAGATACAATTTGGATTATGTGTTTGCTCTGTTTTTGGATTCTGACAAACTCCATAGGCATCTACTTTTTGTATGGTGACACACAGCACCTTCAGAGGTTTGAATACCTTTTCTTGTGAGAACTACTGTTCCCAAAAATAGTAAAGTGAAATTGACTTTATTACCTTTTCTTATTGTAGGTCCAGCACCTCCCATTTTATGTGGAGGGCTGAGGGGGTTACCTAGTAGCCCCTTATCCTACCCTCTCATGTAACATGTTTTATGTTACCCTCACTACTTTCAATGGCTGGTGGTAGTGGTTTATCTTTGCTACCATTGTGCTTCTATACAGCAGGCTGAACCCTCAGCTGCGGTATAGCACCCATGGGTGTCCATTTTGTCAAAATGGTCCTGGTCTACATTTTTCACCATTTTCTGTTTGTGAGGTCTTTCTTGGGTTTTACTCTGTGCGTCGGAGCAGCGCGAGTCCTTTGTTCGTTTTGCCTTTGGCGGGATGCAGTCCTGAAACCCGCCTCTGGCTCCAATGTGTCTGGAAAGGGAGGATGTGAGGGTTGCCGAAACTCCCGTGTATTTGTCTCTAGGAATGCCTAAATGCAACCAGTCCCGATTGGCTGGCTGACCTTTCAGGACAGCCACCTTTATGTGTGATTGGCATGAATGTAAGAAACCTGCTTAAAAGGTGAGTGTTTGAGACTTCCAAGATGGCCGACGGCTGGTAAACACTGTGCTGCCTGAGCTCCCTGAGCGGATCGGCCCCTGATGGTGTCGCCTGAAGCTGACTTTTATTTAGCTCTCCTCGGCTGATTTTGGCGATCTGCTCCCCGGGCGGAGCAGCGCAGTGCAGGCGTGCCCGAAGTTGCTAGCTGGAGGTGGTGATCTTTGCCCGAAGGCAGTTGCCGAGAGCCGCGTCTGCCTGCGGTGGCGGTACGACGCAGCGGTCTGGAGTGAGGGTCTCTCCTGGCTCCATTTGCTGGCTGATGCGGGTGGTCCCCTGAGCAGAGCGGTCCGCCGGCGGCGTGCCTGTGGAGCAGCCCGCCTGCTGGAGAATTGCAGGGGGCGGCAGGATCCCTCCGGCGCGGGGGGAAGAGGAAGTCGGTGACCCGCCTGGCTTATTACGGCAGTTGGACTGCACGGCCCCGGCATCTGGAGGAGAGCTGCGGGCTGGGGCGGAGCGCGGTCTCCAGCGGAGTGGAGCGGCCTGCAGGCTTGAGATCCGAAGGTGGTCCTCAAAAGGGGGGGGAGGGGGGGGGGCAGGGGGTTCCCCCTGCATTGCCGGACGGACCGGCTTCAAGTAAGGAGCAAGGGTGGAAGGGAGATCCGGGAGAGAGCCCCAAAACGGAGGGAGGCACCAAGCAGTGTTGGGGGGGGGGGGATCATTGGTCTCACCAGGCCCCCCAAAGCAGCGAACGGCCAAAGGTCTGCCCTGGAGTACACAGTCAGGGACGTCCTTGAGATTGAGGTGTCCCTGAATTAAAGAGACAGTATGTTTATTTTTTAATACTCGGCTTGGCCGGGGATCACATCGCCATACCTGAGGAGTGCTGGCACTGTTTGCAGAGCCCGCCCTGGAGTCTGGAGCACCTGGGTTCTGAGGAATAGCTGCATCGTGGCGCATTTACCAGGTGGTTCAAAAGAGGGGGTGGGCTTCTGTGCCCGAGGCTAGAGAACCCCCTCACATCTTGCCAGACTGTATTGGTTGCGGAGGTGTGCTTCCCACCCTGTCCTCAGGCGTCGGCGAACTCGCGACCCTGTGGAAAGGTTCCAGGTTTGATTAACTCAGCGGTTTGCAGACCATATCTGCGACGTTACGAAGGGCTTCCCATAATGTCCAGAAATAAAGCTAAAGACCCCTCCTCTGGGGTGAAGAGTCTGAAAAAATCCCAGGAGGGGACACTTGCCGGGTTTTTGGTCTCGGGCGCCTGAAAAAGAGGGGGGCCTGCTAGGGGAGACGGCAAGGGCGGCACTACAACTTTCCACTCAGCCCTCCCAGGATGCTTTGATCACACATGCAATCCTCAAGCAGTTTTTGTGAGAAAGGGTCGACAAAATCACTGCGGCAGGCCAAAGGCAGATGGATTCCCTGCGAGAGGATTTTGCAGAAGGACTCAGGGAAATTAAATGGGACAAAGTGGAAGAACGGGTCAACACTAATGAAAAGGCCATCCAAGAACTGACGGAAGATGCTCGTCAGGCGGGGAATTTGCTGCAGTCTCTAGCTGTGGCAACTCAGAATCTAGAGCTACAGGCTGAGGAGCTGGAAAATCGCTCCAGGCGGATCAATATCCGGGTTAAAGCCCTCCTGGAAACTATCCAGACCCAGGATCTTATGCAAACTCTTACAAACATCATCACGGACCTGCTGGAGGAAGAGTCGGGTCTGGACCTGCAGTTCGATAGAATTCACAGAGTGGGGCCTCCCCGGACCGAAACCAGCGCTAGACCAAGGGACGTTTTGGTGGCCTTCCATAGCTATGCTACCAAGGAGAGTATTATGCGGAAGGCCAGAAAGGCGAGCAGCATCACTTGCAATGGCTCCAAGATCTTTCTTTATCAAGACCTGGCGCAGGGGACTGTAGCTAAAAGAAGGTGAATGAGTCCAGTCCTGAAACACCTGAGAGCACAGCAAGTTCGATATCGATGGTCTCACACGTTTGGTTTGACATTCACCTGGCAGGGCAAGCAGCATAACATCACGTCCTGTGAACAAGGCCTGGAGCTACTGGGTATAGAGGACCAACAATCGCAGCTGCCGATTGAGACAGAGGCTCCCAGTAAAGCACTTAAACCCTGGGAAAGGACCAAAGTACGCTCCAGGCGCCCGGCGAGGCAGCTCCCCCCCAGACTCAGCATATCCCAGGGAAACCCACTACACCTGGGGGGGGTGCTACCGATCCAGGAGGCCGTAGGTGCTGAGCAAAGCTCTAACTTCTACTATGGGGCCCTGAATCCAGCTTACATCTGAGGCCCAGTCTGTGAGGGAGTGAGGACGCTTCTCCAACTTAGAGTGGTCATCAGGAATGGGACAGCTAAAACTCCTGTCCATGAATGTTAATGGGTTAAACTCCCCATATAAAAGGTTGAAAGTTGAGAGGCTTGTGCGGAGGGAGAAACCCGAGATTGTCACATTGTAGGAAACCCACATTCAAATTCAAGATTCCCACAGGATTAGACTATGGGGTTACTCTAGACTTTTACAGACCACTCAGGCCGCCAAAAAGGGAGGGGTGGTCATTGCGGTGAGGTACGGGGTAGACTTGACGATCAAGGCCACTCAGCGGAACATTCAGGGCAGGTATTTGGTGATAATACTAGAGGGTAGGGGCAAGACTTACTGTTGCAACAATATATGCACCCAACACGGGCCAGGACCCATTCATAGTGAAAACCCTCACTAAATTGAGCAAGTTTGCACAGGGCCGGATGATTCTCAAGGGGATTTCAATATGGCTTGGGACCCCCCGTAGCGATAGGAGTAGCTGCTTTGGGGTTCGCAGGGGGGGACCCTCGGGGACTTTAAAGGCAAAAATGAGGGACCTGGGGCTGGTCGATGCATGGAGGGAATTTCAGGGAGATGTTCCAGGATACACGTTTTACTCGCATGCACACAGAACACATTCACGTATAGATTACATCTGGCTGTCCAGTTCCCTCTTAGGAAATTTGCAAGATATCACATTGGGTCCTATTGTTGTCTCCGACCACGCTCCTGTCATTCTGGTGATCGCTAGACCAATTGGGGCCCCAGGTTTGTGGAGGTGGAGGTGTCCTGCGCCCCTCTTTAAGGACCCTATTCTGGTTAAGGAGGTGGAACAAGAGCTTGAAGAGTTTGTCGCTCGTAATCGTTGGGAGGACACCATGCCGCAGATATGGTGTGACGCCCTCAAAGCTACAATAAGGGGGGGGGGGAGATAATAGCTATTAAAGCAAGGGGGGAACGGGAATTGTGTTTGGAGGAGGAGCGGCTGGGAAACAGGCTTAAGGAGGCAATGATCAGGATGGCTGAGAAACAAACGAGGGCAATTGAAAGAGGTCTGCACACTTATGGCCCAGCTGAATCTCATACAATCTAGGGAAGCTGAAAAGTCTCTCCTCCGTTTGCATCAGAAATACTATGTTAAGGCGAATAAATCAGATCGCCTGTTAGCCAAGATGCTCCGGAGGGAAGACAGTGAGAGAACGATCTTAAGAATCAAAGGAGAGGGGGGGATCAGATATACACCTCCAACAGTGATATCGAGAGGGAGTTTTCTAAGCTCTACTCAGACCTATACTCCTCTAGCGAACCGGATGCTAGCGCACAGGTGAGATACTTGGAGAGGGTCAAGCTTAGCTCTATAACAAAGGAACAGATGGAACAGTTGGGGGGGAAATTACCACAGAAGAGGTCAGAAAAGCGATATCTTCCTTGGCTGCTAATAAAGCCCCGGTCCGGATGGCTTCCTAGCCGAATTTTTTAAATTACACAAGGAAACTTTAATACCCCATTTTACTAGGCTGCTCAATCACATAGGGTCAACGGGGGTTTTGCCACAGACTATGGAGGAAGCAAAGGTGGTTCTCATTCACAAGAAGGGCAAAAATCCTGGAGCGCTGTGGGGCATATCGACCAATTGCATTAATAAATGTTGATGCTAAGTTATACACAAAGGTCTTGGCAGCCAGACTGGACAACATCATGCCCTCTATAATCCAGGCCGACCAGGCAGGTTTCATTAGGGGTCGCCAGACGGCAGATAACATGAGGTGAATAGCTCACTTCATGGAAAAGGCTCACAGGAAGGGGGTTCCGGCTCTCTTCCTAGCCATCGACGCCGAAAATGCATTTGATCGCTTAGAGTGGGGCTTCCTCCGGACTACGCTGATCAAGATGGGGTTTAGCCCAGGTTTCGTGGGCCGGGTGATGGCTAGCTATCAAAACCCAATCCTTAGATTGGCAATTAATGGTCTAATTTCAGGTCCTGTGACGGTTCGCCGGGGTACTAAACAGGGTTGCCCTCTCTCCCCACTGTTATATGCCCTCCATTTGGAGCCCTTTTTGACAGCAATTAGGGCCGCAGTACATATTCATGGCATGACATTTGGAGGGCAGGAGCATAAAGTGGCTGCCTTTGCAGACGATCTGCTCTTCTCATTAACAGATCCAAAGGTGTCTCTTCGGGCCCTCAGTGAAGAGCTAGTTCTTTGTGGTGAAGTGGCGGGGCTAAAGGTGAACTCCAGTAAGTCTGAAATACTGAGTCTTGGGCTGTCGCCTTCAACAGAGAGATATATCAAAATTACCTAGGAGTTTAGTTAGGCAGACAAACATCAAATACTTGGGTGTGCTCCTTACGAGAACTGTGGGAGAACTGTTTAGAGCCAACTATCTCCCCCTGCTTGGGAAAATTAAATCAAAGTTAGTTGACTGGGGTCCCCTGAGAATCTCCTGGCTGGGCCGCATTTAGGTTCTAAAAATGGTGGTTCTACCTTTGGTGCTATATCACTTCGCGGCCCTCCCAATTGCTATCCCATGTAGTTTTTTCAGAGCGCTACACAGAGTTACGAGCCAGTTCATATGGAAAGGGAGACAACCGAGGGTGGCCGTATCCCTTATGAAGGCTCTCTGCTCAAGAGGGGGGCTGGGTGTCCCAGACTTGAAGGCATACTTTCTGGGAGCCTAAATCAGAATCCTCAGACTGGCAGAGAGACGATTGGAACAAGTTGTGGAGGCAGATGGATAGAGCAGTAGTGGCAGGACATCTAGAGGGAATGCTTTGGAAACCAAGGGCGGATAGAACCCCTCAAATGTATGCTAGTGAAATCACCTCTGTGGTGGGCAAGGCATGGGACTCTGTAGTGATAGGCTCCCACTTTACCACGTTCCCTTCCCTGTACATTCCTATATTTGAGAACCAGCAATTCACCCCAGGGTGTAAGAACAAGAGTTTTGATGCATGGTTCCAAGGGGGATGCCGAATGCTACGAGATATGTTCCACGAGGGGTCAGTTAAGGACTTTGAAAGGTGCAAGGGGGACTTTGGCCAGGACGAACGTCATAGATATGGGTATCTGCAGCTGCGGCATTGGCGCTCTCACCCTGAGATGCGTCAGGCTGGTTCCCGACCCCTGACGCCGTTCAAGAAATATGTAGACTCGCATTCCTGGGACAGGGGATTAATGGGGTCCATCTATAGGCATATTAAAACAAGGTGAAACTCTCCTAGGTTATATATGAAGAAATGGCAGGAAGACACGGGGGTTAGATCAGGACTGGCAACAACTCTGGTCCCAAATCCCGAAATTAACCAGATCGATCCAGATTCGCGAGATCTGGTTAAAGCTCTTGGTCCAGTGGCATCTCACCCCGGTCAGACTACATAAGATCTTCCCTTCTTTGTCTCGGGAATGCTGGAGGGCGTGCAGGGGGATTGGAACATGGGCTCACATATGGTGGGATTGCCCAGAATTAGTGCTGTTTTGGGGTCAAGGCAGGCAGTGATGCATACCCTGGGGAAGGTTGGAGGCAGGAATAGAGGGCTGGATATGGTTTGCTTGGGGGGGAGGGGGAGGGGGGGGGGGGAGTTTCTGGCAGAGATTCCCATCAGGTCCCGTCAAAAGGTCTGTCATCGTGATGTTGGCGGCTTTGGTGTTGGCACACCGATGGAAGTCTAAGGATCCGCCACAAGAACATGAATGGGTAACCAAAATGTGGTCGATGTTGGCAATGGAGTGGCTTAGTTACTCAATTCAAGGAGAAAATATGAGATTTAGGACAGACTGGTCTGAACTAATTGCTTATTTAAAGGAGGGAGCGCGCAGGGCCTGGTGCCCGAAATCTATGACTTTGTTGGGAATTATAGCCCTGCAAGAGGAATCGGACATATAAGATGTATCGAGTCATCTGGCCTCACAGGTTTTTTTTAAAAAAAAATTCCCTTTTCGCTTGGGTGTATGGGTTTCAACCCTTGCTCGGATGCCTGGACCTCCTGGACCTTATCGGTGACATCATGGGGGGTGGGGGGGGGGGAAGCACTTCCTGGATCAAGCAAAGGGGAGGGGGCAGGTGGGGGTAGGGGGAGTTTTGTCCTGCTGACTATTTCGTTGTTGTTATATATGAAATACCAATAAAAATCAAGTTTAAAAAAAAAGGTGAGTGTTTTGGGACTAGAGTCAGAGTCGACCACTGGAAGAAATACCTGACAAAGAAACCGTGAATGAAGCTTGCTGCGTCCTCCTGAAGCTTTGAATTGCCCAGTGAAGTGCTGCTGCTGTGCTGAAACTCCTTTTTCTGATCGACAAGAGAAGCTCTGGAAGGGACAACTTCTTCCCTTGGGTTAGTGGGACCAACTAACCCCAAGATGAACTCTGCTGGACCATTATTATTATTAATTATCTTCCCCGATCGACTGTACTACTTTGCTGCTGCAGGAATAGAGTGCCAGGGGTCGAGAAATCCAAAGTCGAGTGAAACGTCTGAAATCTGGCCAGAAGCTCCAGGAGTCTCCTAAGAACCCTCCAGAAGCAGTGCGACCAGAGCGCAAGTCCTTCCACCAGAGTGCAGGAGTCAATCAGCAAAGGAAGCCCAACCGGTATCGTAGATCCACAGTGGTGATGTTTACCACACGCTGAAACCGTGAAGTAGCACTGATCCAAAAAGAGCCTGTAGCTGCTGACCTCAAAATTGCTGCCACATGAGTCCTCCAGACTTCCTCCCTCTTGTACCCACGACTAAGGCTCAGGCACCCAGGATCTGCATTGCTCCAACATGACAGAATCCAGCTGGACCACTCTTCTTCAAACCAGAGGTACTGTTTGGACTTGGGGTACTTACCTCATTTTCTCCTTAGCTGTGCTCTTCTCAGTTGAGACTTGCATTGGCTACTTTTGTTGGAGTGGATTCCAACTCTGCTTTTCACAAGTGTAACGGCGTGTGACCCTAAAAGTGATTTCTACGAAACTCTTAGATAATAAAAGACTTGCAAAGTTAGAAGTGCCTCAGCTCCATAAACCGTGCTACAATTGACTTTGGTTGTCTTGGCTCCCTGCAGACTATTCTAGTCCATTGACTTTGATAGTTCTGTCCCTCATAGGTGTGTTAAGCAAAGTGTGTTAAGCAAAGTGTGTATGCAGTACCCTTTGGGACCACTACACACAACTTGGACTACAAGTGTAAGCAAAACCAACCTCTGGTATACGTCTGTACTACACAGTTTTGTGGTAGCGTTGCTGAGCAGGCAGGCTTACCTCAAGAGGGAATGTGAGCTGTAAGGATGTTACACAGAGGTCTATAATTACAAATATTCAAATAAATTCTTATACGCAAGGTTTCTTGGTAAAACATTTATTAGTTTATTCCACAGTTAGTTATAAAACATTCACTAGAAGGAGGCAATCTATATCACACAAAAATATACTTCAGTAATTCAAACTATCCAGTTCTGAGGCATTTAAACTACTTTGAAGGAGGAGTAAAATGGCATTCAGAGCATTCGAAGGAGGAGCAAAAAGGCATGTTAATAAAAACGAATATTACAGTTACTCTAAAACAGTGCAAATAGTTGGAGTTCACCAGAGGAGTTGATTCAATGCAATAGGTTAGGCCAAAGTCTTGTAGAAGATTTAGCAGTTCTGAAAGTTAAACGGAAAAGTCTTTGCCAAAGTTCTCAGAAGTAGTTTGTAAAAGAAAGACTCATATGTCGAGTCACAAGCTGACTAGGCCTGCAAGTTGCCAAAGTTTCAAGCACTTACGCAGTGAGAGGTAAGTGAGAGTTCTCTGTCGGGTTTTCACAGTACCTTATAATGAAGAAAAAGATGCAGCTGAAGATGTCTGTTCCTGGCAGTTCCTGCAGATCTCGCTGTTCCTGAGCCTCAGTCATGGGGACAAGAGGGAGGCCATCAGGGGACTCCTGCACTGCACTGGGACTGGTCGAAAAGCTGGCAAAGGCAAATCTTCAATTCCGGAAGCTGTAGTCAAGCACACAAACTGGTGTCCTCCTCCCTGGCTGTTCGGTTTCCTGCAGCACTCTGAGGAAAATACAACCAGCTGCGAGAATGGTATCCAGGTGGCTTACGAGTTGATTGGTCCCACCAACTCAAAGAGAGCAGTTGTTCTTGAAGGGCTTCTCTGTCGAGATGAACTTCACGATTCGGACCTGCAGCAGGGCTTCACCGGGCAAACCAACGGTCCAGGAGTTGCAGCAGCCATCCTCTTCGAGCTTCTCTTTAGTTCTTTCGGTCCAGTGGTCGACTCTGCCTTCCAAGCCAAGAGACTCACCTTTTATCCAGTTTCCTCCCATTTATTCCAGCCTAGTGGCCACTCATCCAGCAGGGTGTCTGTCCTTGCCCAACAGTCAGCCAGCCAATCACGCCAGAGTGCATTTGGGTCTCCTAGGAGACTAAGCACAGGAAGTTTCGGGCACCTCCCTCACTTCCTGGCCACCCCAGACACTCGGGCGCCAGGGGCGGTCTTCAGTCCTGAAGCCCGCCAAAGGCGTAGGAACAAAGGGACCAAACCTCGTTTGGCGTGCACAGAACCTCTAGAAGGACCTTTCCAAAAAGAAATGGTGAATAAAGACTGGGTCTTGTTTAAATAAAGGGGGCTCAGACGCCATCTTGAAAAACATTGCTCCCGCGATTTAATGCTACTGGTGTTCGCGGTCAGGAAAAAATCATGGTAGCTCGTTGTAAAACCACTGCCACCAGCCATTGAGAGAGGAAAGGCTAGCATATGACTGCTACATGAGTTTCTAGACATAGGGGATACTATGTAACCCCTCCAGCACTCTATTGTAAGATAGTGTGTGCTGGCTCTAGGAATTTGGAAAGACTAATAAAGTCAATTTCACTTACCTTTCTCTGGGAAACAGTAGTTTATCCCAGAGAAGGTATTTCAACCTTGGGACAGCCTAAAAAGGATTCCCTGTGTCACTGCAATGATGGTGCTGTGACACATGAAGATGCCTATGGAGTTGTTTAAAACTCCACAATCAAAGAACACAAGAGTAAAACACACATCAAATACGAGAGTGGGAAAAAAAAGCTCACACCCTCTCCGGGTAAAAGAAATCGGGTCCTCCAGCAAAGTTGTTGGGGGTCTCTAAGGTGAAGGGAATTAGCACATTTATGATAATTCTCCCTAACAAGGTGTTAACTTGTTTTAAACTTATTGCTGGGAAAAGCTTGTTTAGACTTCATTGAAAGATTTAAGTATACTCACATGCTCCGAGAACCCGTTTAACCTTTTTCCTTCCTTTAACCTTTACTTTCTGCCAACTTCAGAATCTGTAAAGTGCAACTAGTGATATTATAAATCCCATTACTATCCTTGTGAATGAAGTCACCTCCGGGTGTAGGAATTGTGTAATAAGCATATCGAAAGAGTATCCACCAACTGATGCTGATTCTGAAAAGTATATTTGATTGTTACATCTCTTGCCCTTTTTAAAGAACGCTCATTTAAAAATGTATGTTAAATAACTATTTATAACTGAAACCTTGAGTGCAAGTGTTACTTGGGATACTTGTATTTTCAGATTTCATGGCTAGAGCTCACATTTTACCGCTCTTGAGATAGGCCTGGCTGCTCAGTCACACTACTTGTGTAGTACAGACCTATACCAAAAGGTGGTTTACCTAATACCAAGCAGATAAGTGTTGTGTTCCCAAGTAGATTTTCATCCCCCTTTACATTTTATGTAGTGAGCCGGCACACCCCACCTTATGTGAAGTGCTGGGGGATACAATGCTTCCCCTTTCTTACTTACCTGGTAACATTGGTACAATTGAGTGTTTTACATGATGGGCTGGTGGCAGTGGTTTTACCTCTCACTTTTCATCTTCAATTCTTGCAGGGTGTTTATTCAGCCTGGATAAAGCACAGAAGGGTCACCATATTGCGAAAATGGTGGGCTCCATTTTTCACCATTTTGTGTGTGTGCTTGCTGTTTGCGAGGTCTTCCCCTGCCAATCTAGGCGGAAACAACCTGTGGATGTTGTGTCTTCGGTGGGAATCTTGTGAATTCCCCACCCAAGCTCCAGAGTGTCTGGAAAGGCAGGAAGCGAGGTAGAATGCCAAAACACTAACCTTTTGTCTTTCATCTTGCCTGAAAGGTAACAACTCCCAGTGCGGAGTCTGGCTGTCCCGATTGGATAGCAAGACGGCCCCATGCTGTAAAATGCAGGTAGAGCATGCAGAAGTTGTGCTGTAGTTCCTGTTAAATACTCCAAACCTTGAAGCCGCTGACAAGTTGACCACTGGAGCATGATCTATCCAATTTCTTTATTGACATTTACTGTGGAACTAACATGGAAAGAAAAATATTTGATCCAAATACACACCAGTGGCTCTAGCACACGTTGCCTTGGTTATTTTCAGCAGCAGCATTTAGTTATAGGTCATATATCTAGGGGTTGCACTGAATTTGGCATAGGACTTGATGACTTTGTTCACAGCTTCCAGGAAGTCCTTCTCCGTTGCCACTTTTCGACGTGCCCGAATAGCAAACATACCAGCCTCTGTGCACACACTTCGGATTTCAGCACCTTTATTAAACAAGGGGAAATGCACACATTAGAGACAGGCTCTATGCATGTGACCAATCATGAAATGTATGACCTTAATGCAAGCTTACCAGTGCTGTTAGGACAGAGTCTCGCTAGCAGCTCAAACCGAATGTCTCGTTCAACACTCATGGAGCGTGCATGAATCTTGAAAATGTGAGTACGACCCTACAAATCAAAATAGATACATCTGATGAGTAAACACATGGCATATAAAACAAGGTACACAATAGTAATTACTGTTAGGGAGGCACACAGAACGTGGAGCATACAATTGGTTCATGGAAACACTGACATACGAGCAGTTATATAAAAAAATAGTCATTTATTTTATATACACCAAGGCTTTAGAGATAAATCATTCAAGTACTATTCACAAAGTACTATCACAGTAGGATAAAAGGTAGCACACTTTAAATCAAATGTTAAGCAACTCAAGAGTTAGAGAAAAATCTGATACTAATTCGCAAACTTAAATCAGATAGTGAATGCCTACCTTGCTAATCTTCAAACGTCCAACCCTATACTAAATGAGTCTGAGTCAAGGGGGGCACTAGGGGTCCAGTGACAAAGGGCTGAGGAGGAAAGAGGCAGGTAAGCAGCAGATAGAGCAGAGTCTATGAAGGTTTCATCAGCTTTGCAGTTGAGTAATAGTTTTGGCAATTAGAGCCCAATGGGTTTTTCACCCCAATGGGCCTCGGGGTGCACCAGAGGGGGTTGCAATTAACAGCCCAACTGCATCCCTGCAAGAACACATGAGCAACGCAGCAAGACCAAGGTAGGTACCTTCAATGAAGAACTTTATGCAGCGAGTTGGTCCCCAAGGTTAGGGAAACAGATGTCCCCGGTTCAGGTTTCTTAGACTGGATGGCTTAAGAAGGAACTTGAGAGGGAACAGACGGATGCACTTGATCAGCGGGATGCCCAGCCGTGGATGTTCGTGGCAATGGTGCATTGGAGCCCTTCACATGCTTCGGGTCAGTGACTGTTGTCGTCCAGTCGGCTTTTCTTCGCTTCTTGGTCCACGGCTCAGCTAAGGGGATGTCTCAGAGTGGAAAAGTCTCACTGCAGGCCCAGAAGGATGCCCACAAGGTTTCAGCCGGAACCGCACTTTCACAGCTCTTCGTGGGATGGTGCAAAATGCAGGTGGTCTTTAGACTGGTTAGGCCCCACCAGTCTAAGGGAGGAAATTGTTTTCATGAGATCTTCTCTGCCACTCTGAATTCGAGGTCGGGTATCAGCGGTCACACCTGCTCTGGAGGTCGCTTGGAAGTTGCTGGGACACCTTCTATGAATTCCTCTTCGGATCTTCAGTCCAGTAGTCGACTCCGAGGTTCAGCCTTGGGACCCTCGCCTTTTATGCAAGAAAACTGACTGAGCCCAGCAATCACCATTCAAGCCTTTCATGCACATCTGGGGGTGGCTGTTCAGGGGGATAGCCAGCCTCCTAGTTCAAACTGGTTCCAGGCAGGCGAACACTGCAGGACAAAGATCAGGGGAGTTTCGATTACCTCTCCCACTTCCTGTCCTTTCAGGCACAGAGCGCCTTAGCAGGCTTTCAATGGGAAGCTGACAAAAGACCCATTAAGACCTCCCCCACTCAGGAAGGTAGAAAAAGGCTCAAGTAATAAGTCATCATGAACAGGGCTTAAGGTACAGCCACCATTTTAGGCAAATGGTGACCCTTGTGTCCCAACAAGTCCACACCAAGTTGTGCAAAAAGGTACACAGCCACCAGCCAGTCAAATTAATTTGTAACAGTAACTAAACGTTACTGGAACAGTGAGGAAAGGGAGAGAATGTTTACTGTCGGACCTCCACATAAGGTGGGGGTGTGCTGATTTCACAAAAACAAATACAGGAGATACAAAACGGTGTGCCCCTCCCCCTGCCCTGGTAACAGTAGTTAACCCAGGTAAAATAAAAAGGAAAGCTCCATGATCTTCCAGCAACACTGCACAGAGACTGCTGTGTGCAGCCAGAAAGCATGGATGAAAGCATAACTCTATTAAAAAGTATCTCAAAGAGCGAGAGAGGTGGGGGAAGGATAGCGAAGCCCTCCTGTGGTCCCGGTGGTGTGCGGCTTCTACCTCCTGACCCGTCTTAACTCTGGGACACAACGCCGCGAACACCCCCCCAGCCCCCGAACTGCAGAGGACAGCAGCGACTTGACCGCGCCAGAAGTAAGTGGGCCCCCCCCCCTGATCGAACCTTGTTAACAGAGCCTGGTGCCTGCTGAGGGCCGTACCGCACCAGAAGCAAAAGGGGGACCACCATTTGTCTGTGTGGACTGATAAAGGCGCCGGAGGTCCGTGCGTATTGTGAACGCCCAGCAAAGGGCGCTGGGCCCCAAGTGCTCAAAGTACTATTGCCATATAAACCCCCCCCCCGGCCCTAGTGGAGGACGCTCTTGGAACTCTCAGCCCTCCATCTGACCCGCTACACGGACGCAACACTACACACCTGGGGGATACGACCACTCCAATTGTGCATAAACAACAATATCCGCCCCATTTTAGCAGATGCTCCACGACTCCCGGAAATATGGGGAAAGACCGACATAAGAAACCATCTACACAGAGCAGCATGGATCAGTTTGCCGTCGGAACTACCCCGGCCCCGGCGGACCCAGCAACACGACCAAACTCCCCTACGGGAGAAGACTCCCTCTCCTTACGGGACGTAATGGCGGCCATCGCCAACTCCCGCTCCTCCATGGAGCCTAAAATAGACAGTATGGCGGCAGATGTCTCCTTCCTCCGCCCCGGACTATCATCGCTCGCTTGCTTAACTACCGTGACAGGGATGCCCTTCTGCAACTGTCACGCTCGCAAGGGACGATCACCCATAACGGCTCCCGAATCGCCTTGTTCCCGGACTATACCTGAGAAGTGCAGCGGGCACGACAATCGTTTGAACCACTCAAGAAACAACTTGCTCAAATGAATGTGAAATACGGCCTGCACTTCCCGGCCCAACTTAAGCTTTATCATAAAGGAACTACTGTTCACTTCAACGACCCACAAGAGGCCTGGAAATGGGCAGAGGCTCACATAGAGGGCGATTGGACTGCAAGACCAAGGAGACCGAGAGGATGACCCCGACCCGTACCTAGGCGGGCCTCCCCGAGGAGAAACCCAGATAGGGGGGGGGGGGGTTTGGGAGGGGAGACAGGAGATCCTGGAGCCAGCAGCGCAACAAGAAGAACACTGAACAAACTGTTGTCCCCTACTAGAGGGCCTAGGAGCACTGCCGTGACATACGAGCGTGCACCGTCCGCGCCTCTGATCCCGATGCATAATCTATCCACCATGGAAGATGTCGACAGTGGGCGCAAGTGTGGGAACTCTGGGGAAAGATCTGATCTCTCCCCTGGTCAAATCCCCCCCCCCCCCTCTCTCTCTTTCTTTCTTGCTTGTTTGGACCCTATTCAAGGGTCTGGTTTTTGAGCTGACACCTTAAGTTGAAGGATAAGCAATGTTTGGGCGACAGGTACTTTGTGTTGGGGTGGAGTATAGGGTGGGGGTGAGTTGGGAAAGTTCAAAACTGTTATTTCAGGACTGCCACATGCTCATGGGTCGAACTAATCATTGTCCCTTGTTAGGGACGCCTTGCACTACTCCACAAGGCAACCCCGCTCCCTTAGTACAGGCGAGAATTATACTGCCATCTCTTACTGATTGCTACACCCTGAAAATCCCCATCATACGTAGTAAATGTCCTCTACACAAATTCGCACATCACTCATTCAGCACACTAAATCTTTGAAATTCCTCACTTGGAATGTGAATGGGATGGGGTCAGGAATCAAACGGCGCCTTATCATGCAATTCCTAAATAGACATTCCCCTGATGTGGGCTTCTTGACAGAAACCCACCTGGCTGGGTCAAACTGTGCTTTTTTCCAGAGAACCAACTATCGCCTTGCCTTTCATGCGGGGTACACAATGGGCTCCAGGGGCACCCTCATTCTGATACACAAACGTATACCATTTATTCAACAAACCGTAGAACAGGATCCCAGGGGCCGATACGTGTTCATCTTGGGAATTATCTGGGGTCAAAGTGTGGCAATTTCCTCGATCTATTCTCCACCGGGTCTGGGACAGGAATTACTGGATGACCTCACCACCCTTATAGGGAAACATCACCCTGATACGTACATCCTAGGGGGGGATTTCAATGACACCATGAATAACAACACTGACCGTTCCCATCTCCGGAATCGTAGCCCAGGCACCCCCTACCAGATTAGCCAACTTCACATCTGCTCTTGGGCTCCTGGATGTATGGAGGGAGTTACACCCTGATGTTAGGGAATATTCGTTCCACTCCGGTGCCCACGGTTCCATGTCCAGACTGGATTATTTCTTTCTACCACATACCGACCTCTACAGGGCAATGTCCGCAGAACTGCTCCCTAGGAGCATCTCGGACCACTCACCACTCTCAGTGGAAATATGTATGCAGGGTGCCCTCCCCCCTAGAGCATGGAGACTTAATGGCTACTACCTAGGGTTCCCAGAACTGATAGATCGCCTAGAAGAAGTATCCGCCGAATATTTCTAAATTAATGAAGAATCGGTAGACAACCCTGTGACATTATGGGAGGCATATAAAGCAGTGCTCAGGGGTGAGATTCTCTCCTGGACGACACATAAAAGGAACACCCGGCTCCAAAAGATACTAGAGGCCGAGAGGGAGGTGAGCAACTGGGAGGCTAAACACATTTCTGATCCCACGCCTGAAACTCATCGATCCCTTCAACGCGCCCAAGAGCGCCTTCGGAACAGAACGATGGATGATGTTAAGCAGGCCCATTGGTAGGCTAAAGCAAGGGTATACGAGCTGGGGGACAAGGCAGGTAAACTGCTCGCCTGGCTACAGAGAAGAGACGAAGGACAGCGCCATGTCCGGGAAATAGTTAAACCACAGGGCGACAGCTATCACTCAGACGCTGAGATTGCTGAGGCCTTCTCGACGTTTTACGCAGACCTGTACCGAGCCCCAACCTCTCCGCTAGACCCCTCCCTCTTAGATGCGGTAACGTTGCAGACGCTCTCTGTGCAGCAGAGGGACCATTTGGACTCCTCCTTATCAGAGGCCGAGATTTCAGAGGCGCTATCTCAGCTCCAACCGGGAAAGACGCCGGGCCCAAATGGATTCCCTGTTGAAACCTGGCAAAAGCTAGGGGCAGACAAAATGGCGGCCCCTCTGCATAGAATGTTTCTTGCCGCCCGGGAACAAGGGACTCTCCCACTAGATCTGTGAAAGGCGACCATCGTGGTCATTCCCAAACCTGACAAACCGCCACACAAATGTGCTTCCTACAGACCTTTATCACTGATTAACGGGGAGGCCAAGGTCCTCGCTAAGCTCCTAGCGAACCGATTACAACTGGTTGCACCCACCCTGATACACCCGGACCAATGTGGATTTATGCCCTGCAAATCGACCCGGACGAATCTACGCCATCTCCATCTGGCAATGGAGAGATATCCGATTATAGACAGACCTTTGGCCCTGCTGGCAATCGATTTCGAAGAGGCATTCGATTCAATTCGATGGGACAGCCTTTGGGAGATCAAGCGCCAGATGGGATTCGGAGAAGCCTTTCTGGGATGGGTACAGTTACTCTATACTAACATCCAGGCGGAGGTGAAAGTAAATGGATGGTCCTCTCGATCCTTCCCTCTGGGCCGAGGTACGCGGCAGGGATGCCCGCTCTCCCCCCTTCTGTTTGCCCTTGCAATCGAACCACTTGCTCTTTGGCTTCGCCAAAATACTGCCAGGACGGGGTTTAGATGGCCAGAGGGCTATGATGATCGTACATCTCTCTACGCAGACGATCTCCTTATATACATGGGAGGCCCGCCTCGGTCCTGTCCCATTGTAACAGCTGCTCATCCGCTTCGGTAAATTTTGCGGACTCAGAATCAACTGGGATAAATCAGTTTTCTTTCCTGTAAAGGGCAGAGAACAGGCCATTCCCTAAGGAGTGCCCGTACCGAGTTGAACGACAGGGCTTCCGATATCTGGGAATCTGGATATCCGGGGACTTGACAAGTTATATAGAACACTATCTCCGACCGATCATAGACCGCTTCATTATCGATGTCCAACACTGGAAACTTCTCCCCCTGACTCTTATGGGTAGAGCGGCACGCTTTAAAATGATGACCCTTCCCAGATTCCTTTACATCCTTCAGAATGCCCCATTCAAAATCCCAGACTCAGAGTTTCACCAAGTGGAGACACTTCTCAGAGACCTCGTATGGGGGGGGGGGTGGGGGGAGGTCAACCACGAATAGCGCTAACCACACTCCAGAGATCGATCTGGGAGGGAGGAGTGGGAGTCCCCCGTCTCCAAACTTACTATTGGGCATCACAACTGGCAGTGGTTAATTATCTTCTCCACGGAAATCGAGACCTATCGCATATACGCGCTGAGATAGCTACTATACAAAACACAGACCCACTGACCATCCTTTATCAACCCCTTCCGAGAACTCCCCCACCCACAACCACAACACACCTCATTATGGTCTGGAGACAAGCACACCGATTAATTGGGTGGGAAAATAAAGTTACTAGCGCACAACCTCTTTGGCAAAATGATAAACTGGCTGAAATCCGGAAATTTGAGCCATGGCCCAAATGGGTGAAAGCAGGGGTCACGAGAGTTGGGGATATGCTCACAGATGGGAAACTGACCTCATTTGACGATTTGCAATTACAATTCCAGATCCCAAACACAGAACGGTATCATTACATACAACTGGATCACGCTTTAAGAACCCACTTAACAGCAGACACAAGGGTACCGGACTACACCCCCATAGAGCGTAACATCCCGCCAGTGTATATTCCCACTAAATGCACTTCCATCCTATATAATGCCATATCCTCCTTTGCCACCACCAAATTGAATGAGGTGAAGGCGAAATGGCAAGCGTATGTGGGGGAAATAGATCCAGAGGACTGGATACCAGTCCTCATGCATCCCCGAGAAATCGCTATCTCCTCTAGGCTCCGACTGGTGCAGCTGAAAATACTGCACCGGGTATATTACCCTAGGACGCGCCTATATGGCTGGAAACGGGCCCCAAACCCAAATTGTCTCCGATGCGGGGAGGAAACCTTCATTCACATCTTGTGGGCATGTCCCCGGATACAAACCTTTTGGAATGCATGCTGTAGGGAGCTCTCCAGAGTTCTGGCCCGTACCATACCACTGGACCCAAAGGCCCTACTCCTGGGGGTACCTAACAAAATCGAGGCTAACAAGTGGGAGAGATTGCTCCTACATACGGCAACTGAACTGATTAAGCGTAATATAGCGCAGAAATGGGGCGCCCCCGACTCCCCGAGACTGGATCAATGGAAACTGGATATGGATGTGTGCGCCATGATGGAGCATAGGATCTACTTAGCAAGGGGCTGTCCCAACAAAGCCTCGAAAATTTGGGATAGAAGGAAAGAAGAAGCAACCTAAGACTCCCTCCTACCTGCTGGGGATCGTGCAATGGGTATTATGTACTACACGCCAATATATGTACTAGGAAAGACTTTCAACCACTGATGTGTACTGTCTTTGTTGATTAAGAATGACCATGATAGTCCTTAGGTTGATTTGTTTTTGTTTTTTGTGATGGTTATAATACAATAATAATAAAAAATACTTTATTAAAAAAAGTATCTCAAAGAGATTTAAAAAAGGGCTCCCAAGTATAGAGTTAAGGAATAGAAGTGTGGAAAAAGGTTTCCACTCGCTCAGGCGAGAGTCAGAGAAAAACAGTGTCCAGCAAAAAGTGCTGTGGAACTCTGTGGTGGAGAACATTTAACTCAAAAAGGAAATCTACTCTAATAATTACCATAGCCAATACAATAATGATTGACTCCAAGATGTTGGCCTCATTTCAGACATCTAGTGCGAAGAGCCATTTGCATTTTGTTAGAACTACTGCAACCATTCAACATCATAATTGGTACAGAGGCCATCAATGCTATCCAAACATTTTCCAAATATGAATGAGCACCACTACAGAGGATTTATAACAAAAAAAGGAAGATACAGTCCGATCTTACAGGGATAAACGCACACAAGGCTTCCTAAGAATATTAATTGCATCTTCCCTGTCTAGGTGGCCATTCAATGAATTTCCTGTTGCATTTACTTAATTCATTAATTAAAGTGAACGCATCAAATCTCTGATATTGAAAAATATAGATTAGGATATATTTGTTTCTAAATTTGTGAAGGTTTAACTGCAGAACAAATTATACAGAACCTTTGCAAGTGTTTCATGCTGGTAGTTAGCAAGTGCTTCATATTGGTCTGTGAAATACTCCGGGTGACAATAAGTTAGACCAACACAATCAATCACAGTTCAAGGGTGCTTATTGAGCAATTAATTCTGTATGCAGGTTGGAAAAACACCCATTCTAAACCTAAATCCAAGATGGGAGCAAGCGTCGACCATCAAATGAAAAATAAGGCAGACCTAGTGGCGTTGTGTCAAGATAAAAGGGACTCTACTAAGAAACCTATTGCCAAACCTCACAACTAATACAAAAAGGGTTATGGGATAGTTCTCAAGAACAGAAATAAGTGTTCTCAAATAATAGGACAGGATGTGGTAGCCTGGGTCTCCCTTCCTCACGTTTTGGACACAGGGTAAAATGGGAGCTTGAAGCACAATACTCCAGCACGAGATGACAGTTCCAACGGGAGCTCTCAGGTCACACTCAAGCGTTCAGCTATCAGGGCCGTTGATGGCAAAGTCTTGTTTCTGGTAAAAAGTCTCTTGCCTTCAAGGACCCGACGTGTTCAAATAAAACAAATACACAGTCTCTTTTCCATGAGATTTTGGTGATGCTTTTCATCCCAGGATTCCCCTCTTTTGGGCGCAAATCCCTAGCAAGTTCTTTAAGGATATCAAGACCCTGGATAGCTATGGTTTCTCACTTTTGAAGGGCCTTTCCGATTTTAACGTAAAGTTCACAAGTTAGTAGTGTGACGGAGCAGCCAGACGTATCTCAAGAGGGGTACATGTGAGCTGTAGAGCTGTGTAGCTGTAGCATCGAAATCCACAAATACAAGTATCCAAATAACACTTACATTCAAGGTTTTCTGGTAAATTATGTATTTGTTTAATGGTCAGTTTTAAATAAGCTTTCTTTACAAAGGGCAATGTGCAACAATAAAAATGCACTACAAAAAAACTCTCAGAATCAAGACAAGCAAGTAGATACTCTTTAGAGATGCTTCATACACTTCCTACACTCTGAGGTGACTTCACTAACTAGGACAGTATTGGCATTTCTATATCACTTTTGTACCTGGTAAATGTTGGTTTGGCAAAAAGGAAAGGTTAGCAAAAAGAAAAAGGTTAACAGGTTCTCAGAGCATGTGAGCACTTGTAAATCTCCCAAAGAAGTCTAGATAAAAACCTTTCCCAGCAAATATTAGTTCAAAACCAATGTATTACCCATGAGGGATAGTAAGAATCAAAGTCAATGGACTAGAAGGGTCTGCAGGGAGCCAGGACAGCCAAAGTCAATTTGGAATAAAGTCTATGGACCTGAGGCACTTCATAGATGGCAAAAAGTCTTGCACAAAAGTTAGAGATGTTGTTGAAAATCACCGTTGGCCCACAAGCTGTTCAACTTGTGAAAGTTAGAGCTGAGATCAACTCTACAAAAAGCAACTACTGCAAGTCTCAACTGAGAAACGCAAGCTACAGACAAAAGAGGCAAGTACCCCTTAGTCAGAAGAGTACCTTAGGTTAGAAGAAGAGGATTCAACTGGCTTCTGTCCTGGTTGCAGATCCTGTGTTCCCGGTCCTCAGTCGGTGGGACAAGAGGGAAGACGTCTGGAGAACTCCTGCACTGCAGTTCCAAGGTCGGCAGCAGCTACGGGCTCTTTTCATTTCTGCAGCATTCACGATTTCAGCTACCAGCAAACAGCACCACCGTGGATCTTGGAAAATGGATCGGCTGCATTCACTCCTTGAGTCCAGCACTCTGGTGAGGTGACTCGAGCTTGTGTCGTCCTGTTTTGGGAGGGTCCCAAGGATTATCCTGGAGCTCATGTCCGGCTTAGAGACTATGCACTAGACGACGGATTTCTCAACCGCTGGCCCTCGGTTCCAGCAGCAGCAAAGAAGTACAACCAGTTGGGGAAGGTCTTCCAGCAATATTAATCTTGGGGTTAGTTGGTCCCACCAGCCCAAGGGAAGAAGTCGTCCGTTCCAGGGCTTCTCTAGTCTATTCGGAATTGGAGGTTCAGCACTGCAGCAGGGCTTCACCGGGCAGTTCAACAGTCCAGGAGGATGCAGCAAGCTTCTCTTCAAGATGCCTTTGTCGGGTGTTTCATCCAGTGGTCGACTCTGCCTTCAGTCCAAGAAGCCTCGCCTTTTATGCAGGTTTCTCCCATTGATGCACAGCCTAGCTATCCCTCACACAGCAGATTGTCTGTCCTCCAGGACAGCCAGCCGGCCAATTGGAACTGGTTTCACTCAGGCACACAGAAACAACGGACAGGGAAGTTTTGGGACCCTCCATCACTTCCTGCCTTTCCAGACACACTGGAGCCTGGGTGGGCTTCAGGGCTGAAGCCTGCCAAAGGCAAAAGATGCAAAGGACTAAAACCTGAAGCAAACAGAGTAAAAGCCCAGAAGACACTAACAAGAAATGGCGAAAATGGGAAAATGGTCACCCCTGGGTGCAGCACTGTAGCCGAGGTATCAGCCTGCAGATAAATGTCACTGGGTAGTAAAAAAAAGAAACCACACCAGCCATTGACGTGAGTTAGTGTAACAGAATGTTACACAAGGAATGGGTTAAAGGAATTACCATGTAACCCCTCCAGCACTCCAAAAGCAGATGCCTATGGAGCTTACCAGAGTCCATAAAACAATAAGGAACATAGAAAATCTTAGTCAGAAAAACACACAAATGAGTTAGAAAAGGTCCCACTCACTCAGGAGTAAAAATTAAAAAGCCCAGAGTCCAGCAAAAGAGCTTGGGGTCTCTAAGGTTAAAGGGAATTGGCACAGAAATGAAAATACTCCCTAACACTCAGATCTCCCGCTATTAGAGTTCCGCAGCTCTGGAAACTCCTAGGACCTCGGGAGACGGCTTGTTTCAAAGTGCATCTTGCGACTAGTTATTCCCACCAGACAAAGGGAAGGAGTCTTCCTCTTCGTAGCTTCTCTGTTGCAACAGAAAACAGGGTCAGGACAGTAGTGGTCGCTTCACGGTGTTGCAAAGGGTCTGCAGGCATCTCTGGTCGTAGTCTTCTTCAGTTAATAAAGCTTCCCGTTTACTTGCTTTTCGCTACAGAAGCCCCACCTTTTGTACAGTTCCAGCACACACCCCTCTGCAATCTCTCAGCATTTTAAAGAAAGGGGTGTTTGGCTGTGAAATCAGGACAGCCAGACCTCCCTGTGGAACCTATTCAGGCACTCTTGCAGACAAAGGACAGGAGGGTGGAAATCTCCTCCCCTACTTCCTGCCTGCCCACTCTGGAGCCTGGGCGGGGATCCCCAAGGATCCACACAGACACACAAAGGGGCGAGCGCACACGCAAAGACAGAGGGACGAGCGCACACGCGAAGACAGGTGAGGGCGCACACACACAGAGGCGCACACAAACAGACAGAGGCACACGCACACAGACAGGCGCCGTTAGGCAACATTGTATGTAGTAACCTTGTGGGAGACTACACCAGCCTTGCCCTCTTGGTAATCGGTAACCCACCTATTGGTATAGGTCTGTACTACACATGTTGGTAGAGTGACTGAGCAGCCAGACTTCCCAAGAGGGGTAAATGGGAGCTGTAGAGAGGTTACATGGACATTCACAATTACAAGTATCCAAATAACACTTTTACTCAAGGTTTTCTAGTATAATTATTTATTTAACAGTCCATTTCAAATAAGCCTTCTTTAGAAATGTCAATATGCAACAATAAAAATACACTTCATAACACTTCCTCAGATTAAAGTTAAGCAAGTAGATACCCTTTTGGGATGTCACACTTCCTACACCCCGAGGTGACTTCAATTGCTAGGACACTGGACATCGATATATCACTTTTGACACTTGATGCAATACTGTAGTTGTGGAAAGGGAAAAGGTTAGGGAAGGAAAAAGGTTAACAAGTTCTCAGAGTAGGTGAGTACTTTACAATACCCCAGTGAAGTATAGGTTAGACCTTTCCCAGCAATACCAGTTCAACTTAGGCCGCACCTATGAGGGACAGTTGAAACAAAAGTCAATGGGTCAGAAGAGTCTGCAGGGAGCCAGAACAGCCAAACTCAATTTGAGCAATGTCTAGGCAGCTGAGGCACTTCTTTAGATAGCACAAAAGTCTTGCAAGGTTAAATAGAGAGTTTGTAGGAAAGGAATCACCGTTGGGCCACAAGCTATAAGGCTAGTTAAGGGAAAAGCTGCAAGCAACTCTGCAAAAAACAGCCACCGCAAGTCTCCAGTGAGACAAACAAGCTACTGACCAAAAAGCTAAGTACCCCTTTAGTCACGAGGAACAAGTTTCTCTCTTACCTGGCATCGTTCTTTCGATGGGATGGTCTGACGACGTATTCCATATCTATGACAGTAATCACCACAGCTGTGCTGCTTCTGAAAATCTTTCTGCGTCCTGCGTCGATGACGTCGATACGCTGTCCTTGAGGGCCTTCGTCGAGCCGGCGTCACCGGATGTTATAAGTAGGGCGCACGACGCCCGTAGCCTCAGTTGTAGTTTTTTCTCCCAGAACGTGTGGCACCAATCTTCTGCCAGTATGACCACTGAAAGCCTTGCAGAAACGTAAGCTGCAATCGCATAAGAAATTCTGTAGCGGGGCAGTTAGGAAGGGAGCGATATGGAATACGTCGTGGGACCATCCCATCGAAAGAACGTTACCAGGTGAGAGAGTAACTTGTTCTTCGAGGGGATTGGGTCCTCAGACGTGTTCCATATCTATGACAGACTCCCAAAGCAGTACCAACGTATGGAGGAGGGAAAAGAATTTAGAATATAGAAATTTAGTCTGCTTAGTAACAGCTTGTCCCAAATGCCTTCCAGCGTAACCTATAAAGAGCTGATCGTGCACTCTGACCCAGGACATGCGTGAAATGTAGAAACTTAAAGCTCTCCTAGGATCCAGCCTATGGAGCCTCTCTTCCATACCAGGATGTGGAGGAGGATAAAATTCCGGAAGAATAACCTTCTGGCTTAAATGAAATTCCGACACCACCTTCGGAAGAAAAGGAGGAACTCTAAGGACAACCCTGTCCTTATGAAACACAGTGAAGTGTGGCTTAACTGAAAGTGCCTGCAACTCACTCACTCTGCGAGCGGAAGTGACCGCAACTACAAATACTGTTTTCAGGGTCAACAGTCTCAAAGGACAAGAATGTAAAGGCTCAAACGGAGCACCCATCAGAAACTTGAGAACAAGGTTCAAATCCCAACCGGGCACCTGGAAAGGTGACAGAGGGAACACATTAGTGAGCCCTTTGAGAAACTGAGAAATTAAACAGAATTTTAAAATAAGAACACTCCTCAGACGAGCGCTTAAATATGGACTACGCCGCCAGGTAACCTTTAATGGTACCCACTTGCAAGCCCCTGTGGGCTAAAGAAAGCAAAAAGGACAGAACCACAGGAATGTCACACCTCCATCACGTCTTCAAGGAGATCCCAATCCTTATACCTCAACCTTTCAGAAGCCAAGCGTGAAGGTTGAGGGATCTGACCTCTGGATGGAGAACCAGACCCCCGCACTCCTCCCGTGAGAGCAGATCGTCTCGGTAGGGAAGACGACGTAAAGGGTAGATGGACAAGTAGAGAAGGTCCGGGTACCACGTCCTCCGGGCCCATGCCGGAGCAATGAGGAACATCCGGGAACCGAACCTCCGCAGCACTTGCGGGATGACAGGGACTGGAGGAAACGCGTACAGCAGTGGGAAGGACCACTCCACCACGAACGCTTCTCCTAAGGCTCCTTTTGGAGGAAATTCCCGCGAGCAGAACCTTTCGCACTTCCGGTTGACACTGAAGGCAAAGAGATCCACCTGAGGGGTCCCCCAAAGGGCGAAGATCTCCAGGAGAATCTCCTGAGCCAGCTCCCACTCGTGAGAGATCGCGCTCTGCCTGCTCCGAGCGTCCGCCGTCTCGTTTTCATCTCCAGCCAGATGAACTGCCGAGATCGAAACTTCCTGCTGAATGGCCCAGAACCCGAGCTGCATCGCCTCCCTGCACAGAGTAAGTGACCCTGCCGACCCCCTTTTTTGTTGAGGTTGTGCATGGCCACTGTTGTCCATCAGGATCAGGACCTTCTTCCCTTGCACAGTCGGCAGAAAAGCTTTCAGGGCAAGCCTGACGGCTCACAGCTCCAACAGATTGATATGAAGTCTGTACTCCGATGGAGACCAACGACCGTTGACTGTCAACTCGTTGGCATGAGCTCCCCATCCCGTGAGGGATGCATCCGTCACGATCGTCACCTCTGGCCAGGGCAGCCAAAATGGAGCCCCCCTCATCAGATTGCCTTCGACGGCACACCACAGAAGGTCCTGGGCGACCAAGGGCGGCACCTGAACGCGGTCCTACAACCTGCCGGAGGACTGTGACCACTGAAGCTTGAGGGCCCATTGCAAAGATTTCATCCGCAACCTGGCCTCTGGCACCAGAAGAATGCAGGATGCCATGAGGCCAAGCAACCTCAAGAACTCGAATGCCGGGAGCGTCTGGGCAAGTTGAAACTTGAGCACCATTTGCTGAATGTGGTGAGCCCTCACCTGGGGAGGAAAACACTGCCCCAGGGACGTGTCTAGCACTGCTCCGATGTACTGGAGCTGCTGAGTTGGCGTCAAGTGGGACTTCTTTAAGTTGAGGGAGAAGCCCAGCTTGTGAAGGGAGTGGCAGGTGACGGACAGATGATCCAGGACTTGCTCGGGAGAGCGCACCCTGATCAACCAATGGTCCAGGTAGGGGTAAACATGAATCCCCCCTTTCCTGAGATGTGCTGCCACCACCACCATGAGCTTGGTGAAGACCCTCGGGCGGAGGTCAATCCGAATGGCAGGACCCGAAACTGAAAGTGCGAGTCGCCAACCGCGAACCTCAGGTACTTCTTGTGCTTTGGATGGATCGGCACATGAAAATAAGCATCCTTGAGGTCGAGAGACACCAACCAGTCCTGAAGTTTAAGGGCCTGGAGGACTTGAGAAAGAGTAACCATCTTGAACTTGTCCTTCCTGAGGAGCTTGTTCAAACCCCGAAAGTCCATGGTGGGTCTCAATCCCCT
Source organism: Ambystoma mexicanum (assembly GCF_040938575.1). NCBI lineage: Eukaryota > Metazoa > Chordata > Amphibia > Caudata > Ambystomatidae > Ambystoma > Ambystoma mexicanum. The sequence goes on along the minus strand of NC_090936.1, from coordinate 90,801,909 downwards.
GTCCTCCTTCGAAGTCAAAAAAGAAGGGGAATACCATCCCTTGTTCCTCTCCGCTACAGGTACCAGTTCTATGGCACCTTTCTCCAGCAGGGATTGAATTTCCTGCGCAAGGAGCGAATCCGGACTCTACAAAGAGAGATTCCCTGGTGGATTGTCGTGAGGCCTCTGCCGGAAAGGAAGACAGTAGCCGTGGGCTATGATCTCCAGAACCCACACATCTGAAGTAATGGCATGCCATTCTAACAGATGCTGCGCCAGCCTTCCCCCAACCGGAGAAGCATGGGCCTCATGACTGAGCTGAAGCGGCTGCAGCAGTGCCTGAGGGCAAAGAGGCAACTGCTTGCGCGGCCTTGGCACCCAGAGTACCTTATTTTCCACCGCTGGCACTCCTACGGTGGCCCCTTTGACTTTCAGCTCCTCTCGATTTACCAAAGGACGAGTAATATCGAAAGGAACCTCCCCTCCATTGCTGTCCCCTAGGACGAAAAGGCAGAGGTTGGCGAACTGCAGCACCCAATGACTTTGCTGCAGCTTTGGAGGTCTGCAACCTCTCAAGACTCTCGTCAGCCTTGCTGCCAAAAAGATGTTCACCATCAAAGGGCATGTTGAGGAGGCAGGCTTGCACATCAGGAGCAAAACCCGACTTCCGCAACCACGCAAACCTGCGTATTACGGTGCTCGCCGCCATGGACCGGCTGACGCAATCAACCATGTCCAGACCCGACTGAGCGGATTCACACATGGCACCCTTGCCATCCTGCACAATAGCAAGGAAACCATCCTGTTCCTCCCCTTCGTGAATATGATCAGCCGCTAGGGAAATACAGTTCCACAGAGTGTGCGTGAAATGAGACAAGGCACAAACGGAGTTGGCACCCTGAAGCGCCATACCCCCAGAAGAAAATCCCTTCTTCACCCAGTCGTCAAAACGTTTGTCATCCCTATCAGGCAGGATGGTAGGGTGCGACGCCTGCTTTGCTGGGGCCGTAGCCGCCTGCACCACCAAACTCTCCGGAGTAGGGTGCTTGGTCAAGTAGCAGGGGTCGCCACTGGCTGGGCAATATTTCTTCGGCAAGGACTTGCTCACTGCCGGGAGACTCTCCGGAGAAGTCCAAGCCACAGCTACCCTTCTCTGCAAGGCCATATGGAATGGCAGTACCGGGTCAGTTGGTGGACCTTGGTCGAGGAGATCAGTCAGATCATCCGGCTAAAAATCCCCAAGGTGGAGCAGACCACACCAGGTAATTCGTGACCCTCGACATCAGGCGTCGATAAGGAGTCGGCATGCGTGCCAGGCTCAGGCCTACCAAATTCCACCTCTGGAGAGGTGTCGAGCCCACTGGCGTCATGCAATGACTGGCGCAGGTCCTCAAGCTGGCTATGACCAGAAAGGAGGCCATCAGGAACCTCTGCAGGAACCTCACCTTCCTCAGACCCCTCATCCACCTCAGATTTATAATCCAGAGGCTGGAAAGAGGGAACTGAAAAAAGAACCAGGACATGTTTTGCTTTAGCCAGAGCATTTCTGGGGGGTTCCCCCATGCAACGAGGCATCCCCGACAAAGCCCCCTCGAAAGGCGTCGAGGGCGTCTATGGAATCGACGTCTAGTGTGGCGCGACAGCTTCGACCGTGATGACAGGTCTTGAGGCGGAGCCCCGAGCGCGTCTCTCGACAGCCTGGGTGCCAATGGCGTCGACTACTTCTTCGGAGGCTGGGCCTCGAGAGAGTCAGTCGACGACCTCGGCGCTGCCGGCGTCGATGTCTTCCTCGAAGACATCACAGGTACTCGTGGTCTCGAGGGCGTCGAGGACCAGGACCTGGAACGGGCATGTCTAGAGCGACCATCCTTGTCCTAACGGGACCTCGAAGGCGCCCGGTGGTCGCAACGACTGCTCGAGCCCGAAGGCGGACGAGCGGTGTCTCTAGCACGGCCACGACCGGCGTCTCAGACAGATCAGAGACCTGCGATTGAAAAATCGCCAACATCTCCTTTCGGACGGAATCCCCTTCCTCAGGAGTGGAATGCTTGTTGGGACAAGCAACCCGCCAACGGGCGGAGTCCTAAGAAGAGGACGGGGAAGGCGACCTGTGACGGCGCTTCCTGGAGTGCTCGAAGAGGCAGAGGAATGGCCGGACCAACTCCCAGACGAGAACCCCTGGACTCATGACGATGATGCAGAGAGTCGCCCCTCGAATCGTCTGTCGAACGACCAGTGGAACGCGACTTCCGGGGCTTGGACACCTTACCGACCAACAGCTTCTTCTTACGCTCCCGCAGGGCCTTCGATGTGAGCGATTGGCAGTCGACACAGTCGTCCGTATCATGGTCCTCCCCGAGGCACCAGAGGCAAGCGTTGTGCGTATCCGTCAGCGACATCTTGGACCCGCATACCCGACCATTCTTAAACCCGGACCGCGGGGTGGAAGAAGCCGAAGACATCATACAATAGCAACAAAGAAACAGGTTTGAAGAAACGAAAGAACAGGATTCAGTAGAATTAAGGCGTGCCGCCTAGATCTCCGAAGCGAACACGTTCGCGGAAAAAACGGAACTAAGGCTATGGGCGTCGTGCGTCCTACTTATAACATTCGGTGACGTCGGCTCAACGGAGGCCCTCGAGGACAGCGTATCAACGTTATCGACGCAGATGCCGAAAGATTTTCCGAAGCAGCACAGCTGTGGTGATTACTGTCAGATATGGAATACGTCGGAGGACCCAATCCCCTAGAAAGTACCTTAGGTTGGAAGAAGGGGATCCAACTGGCTTCTGTTCTCGTTGCAGTCCTACAGTTAATGGGCCTCACTCGTGGGGACAAGGACGCCACCCGAGGACTCCTGCACTGCAGTTAGAAGGTCGGCGGCAGCAATGGGCTCCTTCCAAATCAGCGGCACTTCAGTTTCAGCTACCAGTCAATAGCACCACTGCAGCTCTACACCTTGTGGGCTCCACTTGCTTCTGGGGTCCAGCACTCTGTTGAGGTGGCTCAGACTTGGGTCGTACTTCAGGAGGGTCCTCAGGATCTTCCTGGAGCTCAGGTCCAGTTTAAAGACTATGGACTTGTTTCTGATTGTTCTGACTCCTGGTTCCTGCAGCAGCAGCAAGGAAGTACAGCCAGGAGGGAGAGGGTTTCCAGGCAAGTTCCTCTTGTGGTCAGTTGGTCCCACCAACCCAAGAGAAGAAGTTGTCAGTTCTGGGCTTCTCTAGTCGATACGAAAATTGGAGGTTCAGCCCTGTAGCAGGGCTTCAACTGGCAAACCAAAGGTCCAGGAGGGCAGAGCAAGATTCTTTCCGTTTCTTTCTTTGGATATCACGTCCAGTGGACGACTGCCTTCTGTCCAACAAACCTCGCCTTTTATGCAGGTTTCTCCCATTCATGCACAGCCTAATTGTCACTCACACAGCAGGGTGGCTGTCCTGCAAGGACAGCAAGTTAGCCAATCACCACTGGGTACATTCAGGTAAACAAGGAGGGGCTTCTGGGCACTTAGCTCGCTTCCTGCCCTTTCAGACAATCTGGAGCCGGAGGTGGGTTTCAGCACTGAAGCATGCCAAAGGCAAAACTAACAAAAGGGTTAAACCTGATTTGGTGCACTGAGTTCAACCCAAGAAAAACTTCACAAGCAAGAAATGCGAAAACAAAAAAAACGACCACAGCCATTTTGACAAAATGGGCACACACGGGTGCAATACTGCAGCTGAGGATTCAGCCTGCGGTAAAAACACACAATGGTAGGAACATTAAACCACTGCCACCAGCCATTAAATGTAGTGAGGGTAACAAAAATATTTCAAGAGAAACTAAGTAACCCCCCATTACTTCCACATAATATGGGGTGTACTGGACCCACATAGAAAAACAGGTAAGTAAAGTCAATTTCACTTTACTACTCTTGGAAACAGTAGTTTACTCAAGAGAAGGTACTTAAACCTTATGAGAAATCCAAAGGACTTCTCTGTGACACTGCACTGAGGGTGCTGTGTGTCACAATACAAAAAAGGTAGATGCATATTGAGTTTGTCAGGCTCCAAAACCAAAGAAAAAACAGAGTCCAAATCAGATCCAAATACACGAGGGAGTCAGTAAAAGGTCTCACTCACTCCAGGATAAAAATTAAAAGTCCTAATGTCCAGAAAAAGAGCTGGGGGTCTCTAAGGTTGAAGGGAATTAGCACAGAATTGAGAATTCTCCCTAACAATCAGTGGGGTCGGGGGGCAGAGAGAGAGGCGCACACACACACAGACAGGCAGGCAGGCGCCGACAGACAGGTGCGTGCAGACAGGCGAGCGCAGACCGACAGATGCACAGATGCACACAAAGACAGGCACACAGACGCACCCAGGCACACAGACACGACAGCCGCACACACCTCCCACTCCCAGAATGTTATGAGGCGATACAAAGAACAACCACGCTAGTAATGGCGGGAAAAGAAGGGAAGAAGGGAGGCTCCAAGTTGGTACTTGGGTGCCCCTATTGTGCACTACCAGGGCTATGGACATAGCTTGGGTTTAAAAAATACACAATAGTTGGTAAAACACATCCACTGCCACCAGCAATAACTTGGCAATTGTTTGTGACTAAAAAGTCACAGGATCTGAGAGAAGGGGGATACTAGGTATCCCTTTGGAACTCCACAGGTGGTGTGTGCCAATTTCTCAGTCTATAGAGTTTTGGAAGAGATGCGCTATCCTTAAGAACATTAGTTACTTGAGGATATAGGAAAAGAATCTCAAAGGAGGACCCTAAGTGTGTCCAGTAACTCTGCCCATAAGGTGCTGTGTGCAGCAAGATTAAAATACAGATGCCTTTAAGAGCTATGGAGCAGACAGACTCCATAGTAGAAGTAGAATATACAAAGACAGATTCCACAAGAATGAATGAGTGGAAAAAGGCTCCACTCATTCAGGATTTAAAGAAAAAGGTCCAGAGGTCCAGCAAGAAGAGCTGTGGGTCTCACTAGGAGAGGGGATGAAGCATGAAAAAGATCAATCTCCCAACAGCCTTAGCGAACGAATAACTCTAAATTAGGTTTACTACTTTAATTATGGCATTAGCCAAGAAACTATGAATAGAGCGATGCACCGCAAAAGCGGAAAAACAATCTACGAGACCCTGATGTGTGAAGGACCATGGGTGAGTTACACGTCCAATACGCCCAGCCGTTGTCCCTTTTTGAACTTCGAAAACAAGTCATGCAATACTCTGCACCTACTACTAGATGTTGTCCTTTGTAAAGTATGCAATTCTAAATAGATCGATACGCATCAGAAATGTATAGATCATGCCTATTTTGTCATCTTCTCACTACATTTCAGATACCGGTCAGACAAGTTCAGAAAGAACCGATGAAAAAAACCAAAAAAAAAAACAGACATTATACAAGAGAAAAGGGTGCGATTAGTAAAAAAAAAAATCACCAAAACCAGCTGAATATACAAGTAGTGTCAAAATGTGATGAATTATTAAATATGATGAAAAAAGACTAAAGACCAACAGAAAAACTTAACTGAATGCCGACACTTCAGTGCTTCACTCTGCTCTACGGAAGCAGCAAGAAAATATTTTCTTTTTGCACCTTTCCCTCCTTAGATTCCTGTGGGACAACAATTATTTGTGCTTGTTTTTAACCATGTCCTAACTTTTTGGAGATCAGTAAACCCTTCTGCTTTACTTCCCTTGCCAGTTTTGCTCATTCGTGTGGGGAAACAGACTAGTCCAAGACTGTCAGTACTGAGAAACTATATCATTTTACAACTGTAAACTTCACCTTAAAGTGAAGTGCAGCTAGGATAATTTGTATCCTATCTTTTCATATAATGGCTTTTTGGTTACTTAACAATGTGCCTAAGAAGAGCTGGTGGCAGCTGTGTGAATTTTAGTGTTTGTGTGCTATTCTTCTCATGCACTTTTGCATTTACACAAATGGCTACTAAAGATGGCTAGCACCCTAAAATGGTTGTGCCACAAGATGTGCTCTTGTTCTTTGGCCACATTGTTCTTTGGCATTATTTCTGCCTTCTCATGTCAGGAAATGCCTTATATGGAAATCCCTTTCCCAGGGAAAGGTTTGGCTTTCGCAGGAGTTAGGGAGAATTCTCAGAAATGAACAAGTTGCTTACCAACTGGTAACGTTCTTACGACTGGATGTTCCTCAAACATATTCCACATCTTTGACATGTAATGTCCACAGCTGTGCACTTAGGAAACTTTTTTGGCAGAGGGTGTCCTGCGTCAATGGCGTCGGGTTGATGTCCCTCGAAGGCCTCCGTCGAGGGCAACGTCACCGGATGTTATAAATAGGACGCACAGCGCCCGTAGCCCGTTTAAGTTTTTTCCCCCAGAACGTGTGGCACCAGTCTCATGCATGCTAGAATGCACTTAGCCTTGCGGAAATGGAAGCTGCAATCGCATAGGAAATTCTCCTGAGGGGCAGGCCCGGGAGGGCGATGTGGAATACGTTGGAGGAACATCCAGTCGAAAGAATGTTACCAGTTGGTAAGTAACTTGTTCTTCGAATGGATTGTGTCCTCCAACGTATTCCACATCTTTGACAGACTCCCAAAGCAATACCAGTAAATGGAGGAGGGAAAAGAATTTAGAGTACCCAATTAGATTGCAGAATAAAGAACCGCCTTCCCAATGGCCATATCCTGACCATGGATAGCATCCAGGGAATAATGTTTAACAAAGGCGTGGATTGAAGCCCACGTAGCGATATAACAAATATTATAAATAGGAACACCCCTCTGGAGGGCGGTGGAAGTAGCCACGCCCCTAGTGGAATGAGCTTGCAACTGTTCAGGAAGGTCCTTACCCGCCAATCGGTAACACTCCGTAATGGTGAGGATAATCCACCTGGACATGGTCTGTTTGGTAACAGCCTGGCCCAATCGGTGTCCAGCATATCCTACAAAGAGTTGATCGTCCACTCTGGCCCTGGACATCCTAGAAATATAAAAGTTGAGAGCTCTCCTAGGATCCAACCAAGGGAATCGCTCCTCTTCCTTACCAGGATGAGAAGGGTAGAAAGATGGAAGAACCACCTTTTGACTCAAATGATATTCAGATACTACCTTAGGTAGAAAAGAGGGATGTACTCACAGTACAACCCTGTCCTTGTGAAACACAGTTAAGGGTGGCTTAGATAAAAGTGCCTGTAATTCACTAACTCTGCGAGCGGAATTAACCGCAACCAAGAACAGCCTTGAAGGACTGTAATCTCAAAGGACAAGAGTGCAAGGGTTCAAACGGAGCACCCATGAGAAATTTCAAAACCAAATTCAAATCCCAAACCGGCACCTGGAAAGGAGACAGCGGGAATACATTAGTCAGTCCTTTAAGAAACTGAAAAATGAAAGGATCTTAAAGTAAGAACATTCTTCAGACGATCGCTTAAAGATAGACAGCGCCGCCAGGTAACCCTTAATGGACAAAACAATAGGAATGGAGCACTGATAAGGATCCACATTGTGACTGCTGTAACAGACGCAGAACTTACACCAACGGTACAGGGATTTTGTTTCAGGCCGCCTGGCCGAAAGCAACACCTCCATCACGTCATCCGGGAGGTCCCAATCCTTATACCTCAACCTTTCAGATACCAAGCGTGAAGGTTTAGAGTCTTGCCCTCTGGATGGAGACCCTGTCACACCTTCCCTCCCTCCCTGCCTCCCTCCGTCCCTCCCTCGAGAAAGAGAGCAGATCCTCTCGGTAGGGAAGATGGCGTGGAAGGCAGATGGACATTTCTAAAATCTCCGGGTACCACGCTTTCCAGGCCCAATCCGGAGCAATGAGGATCACGTGGGAACCGAACCTCCGTAACCTCTGCAACACCTGAGGAATGATGGGGACTGGAGGAAAACACGTAAAGCAGTGCGAATGACCAATCCACCACAAACACGTCTAAGGCTCTTCTTGAAGGAAATTCCCTTGAGCAGAATCTATCGCACTTCCAGTTGACACTGTTGGTGAAGAGATCCACTTGCGGGGTTCCCCAAAGGGCGAAGATCTCCTGAAGGACTTCCTGAGCTAACTCCCACTCGTGAGAGATCGAGCTCTGCCTCCTCAGAGCATCCGCAACCACATTTTTGTCTCCAGCCAGATGAACCACCGAGATCGAAATGCCCTGCTGGATGGCCCAGAACCAGAGCTGCATCGCCTCACTGCACAACGGGAGTGACCCTACCACCCCCCTTTTTTTGTTGAGGTAATGCATGGCCACTGTGTTGTCCATCATAATCAGGACACTCTTCCCCCATACAGAGGGCAGAAAAGCCTTCAGGGCTAGCCTGATGGACCTCAGCTCTAACAAATTGATGTAGAGTCTGGACTCTGACGGAGACCAACGACCGCTGGCGGTCAAGTCGTTGGCATGACCGCCCCATCCTTCCTCATCAGGTTCCCTTTGTTGGCCCACCACAGAAGATCCTGGGAGACCGAGAGTGGAATCTGAACGGGATCCAACATCTTGCCGGAGAACTGCGATCACTGCATCTTGAGGACCCATTGCAGGGATCTCACCCGCAGCCTGGCACCAGAAAAATGCAGGATGCCATGAGGTCGAGCAACCTTAAGAATTCGAAAGCCGGGAGACTCTGGGCATGTTGAAACTTGTCCACCATCTGCACAATGTGATAAGCCCTTACCTGGGGAGGCGAACACTTCCCCAGGGACGTGTCTAACACAGCCCTGATGTACTGAAGCTGTTGGGAAGGTGTCAGATGCGACTTCTTGAAATTCAGGGAGAAGCCCAGCCTATGGAGGGTGTGGTAGGTGAGACCGAGATGATCCAACGCTTGCTCAGGTCATCCAAGTAGGGGTAGATGTGAATTCCCCCTCGCCTAAGGTACGCTGCCACCACCACCATTAGCTTGGTGAAGATCCTCGGGCGGAGGTCAATCCGAACGGCAGGACCCGAAACTGAAAGTGCAAGTCGCCAGCCACAATCCTCAGGTAGTTACTGTGCGCGGGATGAATCGGCACATGAAAGTAAGCATCCTTGAGGTCCAGAGACACCAACCAATCCTGAAGTTGAAGAGCCTGGAGGACTTGAGAAAGTGTGACCATCCTGAACTTGTCTTTCCTGAGAAGTTTGTTCAACCAACGCACGTCCATGATGGGTCTCAATCCCCAGTCTTTCTTTGCTATCAAAAAATAAGGGGAATACCATCCCTTGTTCCTCTCCGCTACAGGCACTAGTTCTATAGCGCCTTTCTCCAGCAGGGACAAGATTTCCTGCGCAAGGAGTGGATCTGGAAGCTTCAAAGAGTTTCCCCGGTGGATTGTCGCGAGGCCGCTGAAGGAAGGGAAGACAGTAGCCGGGGGCAATGGTATCCAGAACCCATGCATCTGTAGTAATGGCGTGCCATTCTTCGAGATGACAGTCTGCCCCCAACCGGCAAACCATGGGACATGTCCTCATGACTGTTTGGAAGAGGCCGCGGCAGTGCCTGAAGGCAAAGAGGCAGCTGCCGAAAGGCTTTGGCACCACGATTTCCCCGACCACCACGGGTACTTTTTCACTGGCCCCTTTGACTGGCTCCCCCTTTCGTTCTACCAAAGGAGTAGTAACGAAAAGAACCTCCACTCCATTGTTGTCCCCTAGGACGAAAAGGCGGAGGTTGATGCACAGCTGTGCTTAAAGATTTAGCCGTAGCTTTCAATTTCTGCAACCTCTCAAGGCTCTTGTCAGCCTTGCTGCCAAACAAATGTGCGCCATCAAAGGGCAATTTGAGAAGATGGGCCTGCAAATCCGGAGCAAAACCCGACTTCCGCAACCACGCAAACCTGCGTATAACAGTGCTCGCAGCCATGAAACTGCTAACATTGTCTGCCGTATCCAAACCCGACTGAAGGAATTCGCACATGGCATCCTTGCCATCCTGCACAAGAGCAAGGAACCCATCCCTTTCTTCCCCCTCGGGAATATGCTCAGCTGCTAAAGACACGCAGTTCCACAGAGTGTGTGAAAACCTTGCCAAGGCATACGTGGAGTTGGCCGATTTCAATGCCATGCTCCCACCAGAAAATACCTTCCGGGCCCAACCGTCGAAGCGCTTGTCGTCCCCATCCGGAGGGATGGTAAGGTACACCGCCTGCATCTAGGTGGCCGTAGCCCCCTGAACCACCAAACGCTCAGGAGTGGGGTGAGTAGATATGTAGCTGGGATCGCTACCGGAAGGGTGTTATTTCTTAGTCAAAGATTTATTAACAGCCGGAAGAGATTCCGGGGACTGCCACACAGCTGCCACCCTTTTCTGCAAGGTGAGATGGAACGATAAAACAGGGTCGGAGGACGGAACTTGATCTAAGATGTCCGTAAGTTCGTTCTGCACAAAGTCTTCAGGAGGACTGGACCAGCCCAGATACTCTGTGACCCTAGCCATGAGCCTCCTGTATGAAGACTCTGCATGAGCCCCAGGCTCAGACCTACCAAATTTCACTTCCGGGGAAATGTCCAACCCACTGGCATCATGGAGGGTCTGCCTCAACTCCAACTGACTAGCTACAGAAAAAGTGGAGCTTCATTAAGTTCACCAGGGTCCTCAAACGCAGACTTTTCCTCCTCTTCATAAATGTCAGCCAGAGGGAGTTGAAACCGAGGTCTGGTGATAGAAGAGGGCCTGGAGTCCAAAACTGGCCTCACAGATGTCGCTGTAGCCTTCCTAGGAGGATCCACGATATCTGGGTACTCCAAAGGCAAAATGAGAAAAAAATCCCTGAAGGCGCCGAGAGCATTGACAACCTCGATGTCGTGAGCGTTGAAGGCTTCGGCGTCGAGACAGGTGCCGACGGAGCAGTCAGCTGGTACAATGGTAAAGCGTCGACATCCAGGTCTGACGGACACGGTGCCGACTAAGTCGACGCCGGCATTGAGGCCTCAGTAGGTAGCTGCGGTCTCGCTGGGGACTTGCTGGGGACGAGGACCGAGACCTAGAGACACGTCTCTTGTGACTTTTTCGAATCCTTGTCCGTACGGGACCTTGAAGGCTTGCGATGCAAGTCGCGACGTGGAACCGTGCCCGAAGGCGTGTAAGCCACAGTACGAGACCGATCCGTGCCGGCTTCGTGAGAAGGCGCGACCGGACCCGTGCCCTGCGATTGAAAAATTGATAACATTTGTTCTTTAAATGCAGCCCTTCCTCCGGATTCGAGGACTTCGTCGGGCATGCAACCTTCCTCGAGGCACCATCCTCCACGACGACGGGGAAGGAGACTGGTGACGGCGCTTCTTAGAGTGCCAGGACGAGGAAGAAGAATGGCGGGAACCACTCTGGTACCGAGATCCCCGGGACTCCTTCCGACGCGCAGAGTCGCCCCTTGAGTCATCGGAAGCCCCCTTGGGCTTAGATTTGGAGGACTGAACAGGCTTAGAGCCCCCACCCACCTGTAGCATCCCCTTCCGCAAGACCTTGGCAGTCAGCAACTGGCATTTCGAGCAGTCGTCGGTGTCGTGCGACTCGCCCAGGCACCTCAAACAAATGCGATGCAGGTCGGTGATGGACATTTTCGACTTCCAGTCCCAGAAGGTCTTGAAGCCAGACCGCGGAGACGGAGGGGTCAAAGAGAAAGATATCTTCACGATAACAGACGAGGCGCTCCGAGCTCAACGAACCAACACGTTTGCGGAAAAAGCGGAACTGAGGCTACGCGTGCTGTGCGTCCTATATAACATTCGCTGACGTCGCCCTCGACGAAGGCCTTCGAGGGACATCACCCAACGCCTTCGATGCATGACGCCCTCTGCCGAAAAAGTTTCCGAAATGCACACGTGTGGACATTACATGTCAAAGATGTGGAATACGTTGGAAGACACAATCCATTCGAAGTGCTAATTCCTCTCTACCTTAGAGACCCCCAGCACTTTTGCTGGACTCTAGGACTTTCATTTTTACCTGGAGAGAGGGAAACCCCATTCCCCACTCTCCCATGTATTTTCATGTGATTTTAACTCTGTTTCTTTTGGTTTGTGGAGCCCGACAAACTCCATAGGCATCTTTTTGCATTGTGTCACACAGCAACTTTAGTGCATTGACACAGGGAAGTGTTTTCAGATTTCCAAAGGTTTAAATACCTTTCTCTTGAACAACTACTGTTTCCAAGAGCAGTAAAGTGAAATTGACTTTACTTACATTGTAATTTTCTAGACCCAACACACACTATTTTACCATAGAGTCCTGGAGGGGATACTTCGTAGCCCCTTTCTCTAGCTTCTTGTGTGACATTTTTTATACACAATTAATGGCTGGTGGCAGTGGTTACTTTTTACTACCATGTCGTCTTTTTACGGCGGGCTGCATTCGCAGCCTCAGTAAAGCACCCATGGGTGCCATTTTTGTCAAAATGGCCCCAGTCTTTTTTCACCATTTCTTGTCGTTTAGGTCCTTCTTGAGATTTACTCTGCGCGCCAAACTAGGTTTGGGCCCTTTGTTCATTTTGTCTTTGGCAGGATTCAGGAGTGAAGCCCGCCTCTAGCTCCAGTGAGTCTGGTGGGGGCAGCAAGGGAGCAAGGTGCACTCCAGGAATGCACTCCCAGGTGATTGGCCGGCTGGATATCCAGCAAGGACAGCCACCCTGCTGGGTGATTGACAGCCAGCCTGGAATTAATGGGAGAAACCTGCATAAAAGGCAAGGCTTTTTGGCTTGGAAGGCAGAGTCGACCACTGGACGAAGGAATCCGAAGAACTTGAAGAGGATGCCTGCTGCAACTCCAGGACTGTTGGTTTGCCAAGTGAAGCCCTGCTGCTGTGCTGAAGCTCCAAATTCGTATCGACAGAAGCCCTGCAAGGACGACTTTTCCCCTTGAGTTGGTGGGACCAATCAACCCCAAAGTAAGCCACCTGGACATCCTTCTCAGAGCTGGTTGAATTTCCATTGCAGTCGCTGCTGGAACTGAATAGCCAAAGAGAGGAATACCAGTTTGTGTGCGTTGCTTTTAAGTTGGCCAAGAGCTCCAGGAAGATCCTCCGGACTCCCAGGAAGCAGATCTGACCGAGCCTGAGCCCCCTCAACAGAGTGCGGGACCCCAGACGCAAGGAAGATCCCCCCCCCCCCCTCGACAGCCAAGAACCGCAGTGTTTCTGATTGCGGTAGACGCGAGGAGCTGAAACAAACAATGAAGTGCCACTTGTTTGAAGTTTGCCGGTTGCCATCAATGACCGTCCGTTGTAGTGCAGGAGTCCCCCAGAAGTCCTCCCTCTTGTCCCCATGACGGAGGCCCAGGAACACCAAGATATGCAGAGATGCACCGGAACAGAAGTCACCTGCTGCCTTTTTCTTCAACCTAAAGGTACTGTTAAGTCTGAGAGAACTTACCTCTCTGTGTAGATTTGTTTCTACTTCACAAATCCCCCGGCTTGTGGTCCTAAATTTGATTCATCTTTTTCACTAAGACTTCGAAAAACATTGTGCAAAGACTTACTCACCCGCAAGAAGTGCTTCAGCCACATAGACTTTTGCCCATTGACATTGGCTTGACCTGGTTCTCTGAATGACTCTTCACTCCTCCGTTATACATTGGGGGGTACAAATGTATTTGCCTTCTTAAAGAATGTTTATGATTTCTTGCTTGTTCTAATAACTTTCTTTTGACACTCTCAAAGCCTACTCTGAATCTAACAATAATCTATTAATGTCCCCAGTATCCTACATATTTAAGTCATCTGGGGGTGTAGGCAGTGTGTGTGCCATCCCCAAAGGGTCTTTACTGATTCTGAGAAACCTAAGAGTGTGCATTTCTGAAGTGTGTTTAAGTGTTGCTTTTATATTGCTCCCTTCTGTAGAAGGCTTGTTTAACTAACTAGTAAAAAAATATTTCTAACTTCACTACTGCTCACATTGACACCTCTTGAGATAAGCCTGGATGCTAAGCAACACTACCAACCTGTGTAGATCAGACTTATACCAAAGGTTGGATCCCTTTTGCCAGGAGGCTGGTGTTATGGTATGGCACCTAAGGGTACTACCCTAAATCTTTACTTAACAGCAGGCAAAGGGCTTTGAGTGTGTGATTGAGAGGAGGAGGCTGGGACTGTGAGGCCAGTCCACACCTTCTTGCGCCTGAAAGTCTGTTGCTGGACAGATGTGACGACGAGTAGTTGTCCAAGATTAGATAACTCTGGGATGCTTGAATGTTGCAGATACTTACCATTAGTGGGCTTGCTCCCAGCCTGAATCTTCGATAAGAGGGCTCCTGCAACAGTTCATTGTTGGAACCAAGATTTCTATGAAAAGAGCACCCCACTGAAGACCACTGCAGCTGACCAGCATCGACTCCAGTGATTGCCCCAGCGAAGACATGCTAGTCTGCTTGATCTCAGAAGATCCTTATTGGTGCTTCAACCCTTGAACCAGTATGAACAACCAGTCTCGACCCCCTGCTGGAGGATCCGTGCTTTGGGAGCCTTGGGAACTGTCCCTGGACCACCGAGTGCAACCTTGTTACAGCAGACGTTACAAATGGAGCCTCGCAGATATTCAGCTTGTGCTACAAGTCACCTGCCCCTGCAGGATCAGCTGTCTCACTTCAAGGGAAGCTGTGCTGGGGCTGCTTCTGTGTTTGTTGATGTACCATCACTTGTCGCCAAATAACCCCGTTGACTTTCGTTGGAAGGCATCTTCTTCAGTCCTGTGAGGTTGTCTCCCCCACAGAGGTCTTCACCTCTCCCCTCTTTGGGTCTTCTACTATAAGCGGTCTGGAGCTGAATCTTGTACACAGCGACTGCCATGATGCCTACCCCCGGGCATCAGGACCAAGGCCATCAGCTCCGGGAGCAGGCATCCAGACATTTATTTAAACCTCAGCAGCCCCGGCTAGGGGCTGTCTGGGTTCAGTCCTGGCGCCCAAGGCGCCAGGCTCATCATAGAAATCAGTCCTGGCGCCATAGGCACTAGGCTCATAGACTTTACTTACCTGATGCAGACCATGCTGCAAAAGAGTCCAAGCCTACAGGAGGCCTGGATGGGACTATTTTGTTACAGGGACTATTTTTTACTCTGGCGTGGCTCTAGGGAACTTCTTAACTGGAACTACTGTGGAGGCTATTTAAACCAAGCCCGAACAGCAGCACATGCTTCACATTATTCTGCATCCAGCAGCGTGACGCTCACCGTGCCTGCAGCCAGCATCCAGACTTCTGCCACGCCCACCTCGAATCCGGAGCTCCTAGAATAACAAGGAAGAAAAGGACAAGGTTAGAAAACAAACTTAATTCAATTTCCTCACCTGATTCCAGATCCATTTCATCTCCGGACCTGGAAAGTACATCAATCCTGCACGCGCCGCTTCGCCAGCTCCAGCGCCGCGCCATACTCACCAGTCCTCACAGCACCTTTCGATCCGGCGCTGTCTCCATCATTTCTTCGCCGCACTCCGGCACCTAGAGGACACAAGAAAGAACAAGGTGAGTCAAGGGAATCAACAAATACTACCTCTTTACCACCATAGACTGACCTGATTTACCACCGGAGGCATTATAATATAACTTTCCACATTTTCATATGCCGCACCTGTAAAGAGGGAGAAAAACAACACATTAAAGCATGCAATAGTGTAGGGGAGGACTGGTCCAAGAAGACCCCCCTCGCCTACGCTTTCTCCCCAGGTGAGGACTTGGGCGCCCCCTCATGCCACCCGGGCCCAGGTGGTGGAGGGTTCACCCACTGGAGACATTGCCCGCACGTATTAATTGCCCACACGTATTAAAATTTAGCTAGGCCTAGAAACCATTTTGTCTAGTAAAGATGGTGTGAGCTCAGCGCACTGTAGCGCGGCCCCCACCCTTGGAGGGTTTCAGTCATCCTTGTTGCCGCAGCACCCTGGCAGATCCGCTGCGAGCACGTTCCCACGAACAAGACGGACATGAGCTAGTATAATACATTAACATTGTAACAGTTCACCTCCCGCAGTGTATCATCGCTCCCAGCATGACCCGGCCAGCAGGCCTAGGCAAATGAAAAGAACAGTAAAATGGTCGATTATATGCCAGACAATCTTTGTATATTAATGCTGAGACTACTTGCAAAGGATGCTTTTCTCTCATAAAACCCCTTATATTACAAAAGCCTGTAGGATGTATAATTACAAGAGATCATGCCCCCATGATATAAGCGATGGTGAGCATATACCATTGCAGTAGGGTACTAATAATAACGGCACGCACCAGGAATCTGTTTGTTACGTGTATGACTGGAAAACGTACACCCCATGGACTTGTGCCATAACTGAACTAATGCTGCTAGAGGACACAAGAAAACGAATGTAAACCATACAAAGGGCCCATGTGAAGAATGCATGAGAAGGTGCATGTCTAGGCCCCACATGCGCCACCACCGTCACGAACAAGTGGCGGGTTACTTTCTATGTTCTCCACCAACCCTAACTCTACCTCACTTACTGCAAATATATATGCATATAACTAAATACTGCACGTGTTAAAACATAATGTATGAATAAGGTACTCAGACTGGGTATAATCAAGACACATCCAGCAAAGTTTAAATACATGTTTTGTAATGTTTTAAATAAGTATTATAGAGTGTTCAAATGTTTGTGATGTCTTTACCTAAATCGGCAACACACGAAGGAGATACCTTTGTGAAATACGCGCAAGGCCATTCCCCCTCCCACCCTGCGAGGGCTGCCAAGGCATGAGAGCAGAGACCGCGCCGCGCTGCTTTACCTCCCCCAACCAGACTGGAGCCGCTTCAAAGACTTGTAACCCCCTCTGTAGCACCCAAGGCCGCCACCCGCCACCTGCATTATTTACAGCGCAGCAGTAAACCTCTGCCTGAACACACGCGCCCCCTCGTAAACCTCGCAACCCACCGGACCATCCTAGACTTATGGCCCTGTGCAATCAGGACACCCAACACTTTGACAACACACAGCGAAACATACATTACAACTTCTAACAAGGCAGTAAGACATGTACCGCCCGTCCCAGGCCCTGAAGCTTAGCCCCTCGACCTATGGCCCAGGTCAACAGGACACTGGTAACCATGTCCTGACGTATTACCTCCAGACCCCTTACAAGGTACATTCCTCCTGTGTTGCATTAACCTGTAGTATAACCTATTGGAAGATTTACTAAAGAAGATAATACTGAAACGAGTGAATGACTGCGGTGTGCATGGCCTAGGGCAAATAAGTCAGGAAAGGACATTCATCTCTGACATTGACCGCGATGGCACGACAACACCAGCCGGATGAACTCCGCCACCCTGCCAGGCCCAGCCCAACCCACGAGGCTGACCAGTGACGTCTTCCAGCCAAAGCCAACCACATCACAGCAGCACCTATAGTTAGTCGTCGCCACCCAATCCCCTTGAACTTGTGCCCCCTATAGTATGTAGGTTCTTATGACGTTTTTTGTAAATATATACGCCTGTCTTTGCTATTGTCAGACAGAGCGCTCTCGGAGTTTGCAGAGTTCTTTGCATGCCCTATTCTGATTGATAAACTCCCATTTACGCTCACCCGCACTCTGTCTTGGCCTTATTCCCATCTTGGGAGAGTCCTTCATTGTCTCTCATTGCGGGGAGGATCGTGCTGTGTGGGGACGCTTGCCTTCAATAGTTACCGGACTGCGTTGGGTAATACAGACTCTTACCTGAACTCCATCAGCAGCCACGAGACCTTCTTCTCACAAACTCCGCTGCAAGATAAAGAAGGAAGGGGACAAGAGTGAACATCGGACACATTGAACTCTTTGAACTTGATACTTACTAATCTCTCCAGGAACCTCAGAGTCAATACTCTCCGGAACTCTCCCAACACCTTCAAACCAGTGAAGTAATTGGTATCTACGCACCCCTGCAAGACTCGCAGGATGGAGAGCTCATTTAAAAATATAAGATGAAGTTACTAGAGGGGGTATCGGAGGGGATTAGTGGGGGAGAACGAGAACAGCTGGGGGGGAGGTGGAGGGGGGGCATCAATAAAACTCACCGGTGGCTAAATCCCTGTCTCCACTTGCAGGAAAATACTTCTTTGGGTCCAGCAGACAAGACTAGGCGGGCCAGTCCAGACAGTCATCTCTGCACTACGCATCACGTTAGCAGAGACTGCAGCTGTCCGGGTACGATCGACGCCCCTGTGGGGACCAGGTGAGCGTAACATCAACAAACTAAATCCAGACTCCAAACGACCCGTGAGCCTTCCTCACCCAAGCCAAGGACAGGACTGTGTCCCCACCGGAGTCCCAAACCTCTGCAGGGGTATTTGGAAGATTTGGTGTCAGGGCGGTAAGTTAACAAACCTGTTCCTACCCCTTCCCTCCTGTCCTCCATAGGATAGCATAGGTTATAAGCACTTTTCCCAGACGCCCTCTGGTCATCGACATTGGGCTAAGGATCATTTTCCAGGACTTCGCTTGGTAATAGGATACAGTGGGTTAAATACTTCCATTACTTTTTAAAACTGTAAAGTACCACCACAGTTCACTGCATCATTTCTGAATATCTTACCTGAAAGAGCTGTCTATTGGTACATGTGACCTCTGGGAACAAGAACCCCATACTATTTTAGGGTTGGACTACATATGATTGAGGGAAACTAATTGTGCTTCTTCTAACAATTGTTACTTATTTTCCTTGCATCCGACTATCCACCTGTTTAATGTTGGTAACTAACTACCATACAATTCTATTCTCCTACTGGTGGAAATTTATTTATGGATTTGTTTGGCAATGATTACCTTGGTTATATGTATGCTTAAACTCAAATTATTAAGTGTTGTTCTGTGTGGACTCATTGTAGCCCTAGACTACTCACACTTTTCCTGAGACTAATCTTTGAATGCTCATCCACCTGCCTTGACTGAGTTTTGGTTAACCTGTCAGTGTCTTCTCTGTTACCATAAATAGGGAAGCCTCCCAAAAGGGACGCTGGCCACCAGTTTGCTAAAAATACATTTGCATGGATTTAATTACTTGCTTTTTTTGCTCAATTATATAAATGCAGGTAGCAAGGATGCCATGTCAAGTAATTCACTTCTGTGTTAGGGTAATGATGTTTTAAAGCAAAATAGTAATACAATACTTTTAGATTGATTCTTAAAAAAGGCTCAATTTCCAGGTTTTCCCCCCTGTCAAAATGTGTACGGAAGAACTGCTCATGTGAATACAAATGTCTTCATGAATAATAATGAAGATCCTATTATGAAGAACATGCTTTGTGAACAAATTTGTGAACACATTTTCTGACCTCAAGATCAGGTAAGCTGAATTCAATTTTTCGGTCCAGGCGTCCAGGCCTCATCAATGCAGGGTCCAATGTGTCTGGTCTGTTGGTTGCCATAAGCACTTTAATATTGCCCCTCGGGTCAAATCCATCCAGTTGGTTAATCAACTCCAGCATAGTACGCTGCACTTCGTTGTCGCCACCAGCGCCATCATCAAAACGTGCCCCTATGATTAAGGAAAATAAATAAACCACTTGTCAGGACAGTTTTTCTGAAGTTCAACTAAGGGCTTAGTAAAACCATTACACTGAGGCAATACAAGACTACACTCTTAGTATAAGGCCGTACCACCTGAGTACATGGTAGTGTAGACAGAGCAGCCAGGCTTATCTTAGGAGGGAGAGAGGGCTGTAGAATCAGTACACATGAAATTGTAATACAAATGGTCCAAAGAAACGCTATGTATGACAAAATAAAGGATTTATTTAAATGCATGTAGGCCCAGATAAATCCAGGGGTAAATAAGTACAATCACCCATTATATGTAATCACAATTATCAAAACACAACACTATGCTTGAAGGTACACAGACCAAAGCGTAAACCTTATTTGGAACACCTAACAGTAGTTCTAGGAAAGTCAATCTGATTCATACACATTCAGTATAGGTCACACCTATTCTTGGTGAGCAAAAACCAATGGTTACTTTCACAATTACATTCTGTAATGCAAGGGCAGAAGACCCTACCAATTGTACAGTGACTCTCAGTACAAATCACAGTCAACTGGACAATATACTCTTTGTGAATAGTGGAACACTTATTCCAGCTACAGTAAAAACCTATAACTACTTTTGTGTTAACACACTGTTACTCTAGATGATTAAAACGTAGGGATGTAATTCAATTACAGGTGCTTTTGAGATCAGTGAAACACAGATTGAGATAAGCAGTAACTATTGTAACTTATTTTTGGATGGCACACAGCTAACTCAAGGTAAAACAGACCCATATACTTTAACCTCGCAATGAAATCCAGGTTGGATCTTTCCTGGCTATACAAGTCCCTTATGTATGACTTATGAGGGACAGTTCGAACCAAAGCAAAACCCAATAATACACTTTACTGAATGACTAAAAATTATTCTAGGTAGGTAAAACCTAAAGGCAGACTTATTCTCAACAGGCTAACAGCAAGTAAGGGGAAACAAGACCCTGTTGGGGTACACTCATACAATTATCCTAAGAGGACTAATCTGGTGAAACCAACAGTTGGGGGACACTCATATAATAATGCTAACAGGAATGATCTGGTAAACCAACTCATTACTTTTGGTAAAAGGCACAACCCGATCACAGGCGGGTAATATACCTTCACATCTACTTTCTATTAGAATGGCAAAACAGTTTCTAAAGAAAGATGTTCACCATACCTTAAGAATAGTGCATCACACATCCAAGGTAAGTAAGAACATTTATAACTGTTCACTCTTCGAGTTACAGTTACCAACCAACTCTTTTACAAGTAAGTACATCTGAAACACTTCTTTTCTAGGCAAAAGGCCCAATCCCTTAAAAGTCTAACTTATTCTTGGAGCATGATTGTTCTCAGTGGCAGAAGGGGGGTCAATAGGTAGTGTGCAATAGCGGTGTCGGGATAGGTTCTTAGTTAGCAAAAGTCAGAGTTCCTTAGGAAGATCGGGCAAACAGGTGAGTACTTTACTTATAGAGTTAGAAGAAGGGCCAGGGGCTTCACAGAAGACACCCCAGCAGGATTCTAGCAGGGGGACTGGGTGCACTGGGTGAGCAGCCTCCCCATCACAGAAAACACCCCACAGCTAACCAGGAATCCTAAGAGACTTAAGGTATGTACATAACCAAGCCAACACAGTACCTCAGCATTGAAGAAGGTGGGGTGTGATGGTTTCACCTAACAAAATGTAAAAGGGATCTAAAGATCCTTTCTACCCTTGGGAACTATAGTTCTCTCAAGGTTAGCCAGAGAAAGTTTAAAAGGGGAGCCCCCAGGGCAATCCAGCAATAACAGGCACTTATTGCCAAACAATTGTTAAATAGTATAACATTAAAAAGACAATATGGAGAGTCAAAAAACACCCATATAAAGAGTAAAAGATTCTGTGAGGGTGGAAAAAGGTTCCCACTCACAGAGGTATTAAGGAAAAACATCCCACTAGTAAAGCTAAAGGTTCTGGGGTAGACCCAGGTCACAAAGGTTCACAATTTCTATGAAAACCTTACCCAACACCACTTACTACCAAGACATTATTCAGACAAAAAGAATACTTTCCAATTAAAACAATTGAATCTCATTTGCAACAGGTTATAAAACTATTAAGAGTATAATTTTCCGATTATAGCAGACACAAATTTAAAACTACTATTGGCTGAGGTGCAACATCACATTGTTACCCAGTTTGTTACCTCCAATCTTCTATGAATCCATTGAAAGATTTATTTATGACAAATGGTTAAGAAATCAGTTATTTAGAAATGTACATCACAGCTCATGAAATTGGTTATGCAACAGACTGGTTAACAACTTTAAATAACATGGTTAATGGTAGCCAAATCAATTTAAATCATTAAGCAATAGATCAAAATGAAGACCGATATTTTAATAAATAATCCTATATCACATTTAATGCCCGTCTGAACAGCCCTACAGATAAGGGGTGCAGTGGCCACTTTTACTCCCAAAAAATAGGCAAAGACGCCCAAAAAAATCTAAATAGGGAGTAAAAATACTCCCAATAAAAAATGGGTAACGGACGCATAGGACCTTGTGCCCCTGCTTTCACTCAAACCGATCCATGTATGTGTTTGGACCAGTAGTTCATGTAGTACCACAGGAAGAAACTACTAGTATTGTAGAAGATGAGGCCACCAGGGGGCGCACAGGCAATGGCTGCCTGATTGCAGTGTTCCTGCTGAGGCCAGGCCTATTTTTGGGGATTGAGCCCCCCCCCCCCATCCCCGAGACCCTCCCGAACGAGCATACCGCGAGGCAGGTGCGTCTAACCCCCCCTCCCCCCTGTGATGCCCCCGCTCGAAGGAACAGGCTCCTAACTCCACGTGGAACCGGAGTTCAGGAAGCGTAGGAGCGCGACTCCAGACGCCGCGCTCGGTGGCTCCAGAAGCGGAGAAGGCCTCCGCAGCGAGAAGGCTGCGGCGACGGATCGTGCCCCCGCTGGCCCCAGGGGTGCGAGGCGAGTGCCGGTGAAAGGACGCTCCCCAGAAGGGGACCGGCGGCGCCCCCCCCCTCCCGACTACACACAGAGGGATAGGCTGTCCCTCCGGCCCCGAGTCCCCAGACCCCGCCGAAGGAGAGACACACACAAGGACCGGAGCCCGGGGGGCGGAGGACCGCAACCCCACAGAGGAGGCCTCCGCGCTGAGAGGGCTGCGAGGACGGCCTGTGCCTCCCCCGGGGGTGAGAAGCGAGTGCTGGGGGAGAGACGCTCCCCGGAGGGGGTCCGGTGACGGCCCCCCCCACCCAACCACAAACAGAAGGATCTGCCTTCCCCCGGCCCCGAGTCCCGCTGTACGGCGGCCCAGGAAAGGAACCTCGCAACACCGCAGCGCCCCGGGTGAGTGGCGGTCCAGCCCTCCCGCCACGGGGGCGGAGAACATCGACATAGCCACCTCACACAGGGCTACCCAGCACACAGGACTACCCCAGAGGCACACAGGGAGTGCACGGCCCCGGCCAGGATCCCATCTTGACTCCACACAGTGCCTTGTGGACAAGGCAGGGCTAGGCCCAGCTACGCAACAGAGGACCCCGGGGGGGACAACCCCTGGGAGACGACAGCAACTCTACGGCCCAGGTGAGAGGCCCCCGCCAGCGGTCGGTGGGGCGTGTGCCCGCCTGGGGGGCCTACCCCATCCCCATTGGGAGTTATAGCCTGACCCTGTAAGCCCCATCCGAGCAACACACATTGGCACGTCCCCGGGATAGCGGAACACACCTACAAAGACCATCCAAATCTGGACAACCTGCGCAGCTGGGCGGAGGAATAGGAGGGAGAGTGGGGTTTTACCCATTGCTTCTTCCAGCGGGTGGAGGCCACCGTGCTAGCCTGTGGGGCATGTGCCAGTCTGCAGTCTGCCAGGACCTAACCAACCAAGCAGGTTGACCTGGGTGTGTGGCCCCCACCAGGACCCGGTGGGGCGTGTGCCCGCCCGGAGGCGGCCTCCCGCTCATCAGGCCCGATTGGGGGGCTGCCCCACCTTTAATTAGGACCAGCGCCCACGCCCCGGAGACCCACAACAACTGAACCTCGGGTCAGCGCAGCACAACCTCAGGGGCCCGCTGGGCCACGATCCACCAAGCAGCTGGGGGGAAATAAGCACCCTAGCCCCGAAGGGAGACCCCCACGATCACGCTGCCCAAGAGAACTGGCACACACCTCCGGCGTCCTTCGCATCATCGCACCCCCGGCCCACCCTGAACTCGCAGACTGCCCGCGACCCAGGTGAGAGGCCCCCGTCCTCAGTTGGCGGGGCGAGTGCCCACCTGGAGGGCCACCCCCCCCCCGCCCAAAACTCAAATCTCGAGGCATGCATCCTGTCCCTGGACTCGGAAAAAGCTTTCGACAGAGTAGAATGGAGATACATGACCCTCCTCCTCCAACGAATGGGCTTTGGGACGCACATCCTGAGCTGGGTTGCCGCCCTCTACAAAGCCCCTACCGCAAGGGTCCAGGTGAACGGAGTGCTGTCAGAATCCTTCCCTCTTACCCGAGGACTAGACAGGGCTGCCCTCTTTCCCCCCTTCTGTATGTCCTCACGATGGAGGCTTTGGCCATAGCGGTTAGGTCCCACCCAGATATCAGGGGTATTGGAAGGGGAGAGGTGGAATTCAAGCTATCCCCGTTTGCGGATGATATCCTAGCATACCTAGTGGACCCGGGCTCTTCGATCCCTCCCCTTATGTCCCTGGTCAGCTCTTTCGGGAGGTTCTCAGGCCTGAAAATAAATACCGCCAAGTCGGTCTTCCTTCCGATGCGCCTGGTGGACCCGGTACTAGACCCCCTGACTAGGTTTTATGGGATAGCGGTGGGCAAGAACACCATAAAATACCTCGGGGTTCTCCTCACTAGGGACTTAACAAAACTAGGGTCTTCCAACTATGAGCCCATGCTAACTGAGATCGCCTCTGACTTGAGGAGATGGGGAGGAATGATCCTCTCATGGTATGGTCGGATGACGGCAGTCAAAATGAACATACTGCCTCGGCTCTTACACCTCTTTACAGTCCTCCCTACCCGGGTACCCGCTCAAACATTTATAGATTTACACAAGGGGGTCCGAGACTTCTTTTGGCAGGGGAAAACCCCGCGGATTGGTAGGGCCACCTTGACGCTTCCGAGAGAGGAGGGGGGTTTTGGTCTCCCAGATTTTCAATTATATTATCACGCAGCACAACTGCGGGTCCTTCTAGAACACATGAAGGAAGGTTTATGGACATATTGGTCATACCTAGAGGACATGGATGTCCACCCCCTAAAAGTCCGTGACCTCCTGTGGGCCCCTCGCAGGTCTATCCCGAAACAAGTACTGTCCCACCCGACCCTGGGTGTTCTCTGGGACATTTGGAGGGAATGCCCCCGGACAGCACATCTTTCTTCATGGCCGTCCCCCATGACCTCCTTGTGGGGGGGCCCCCACTGAAATTGGGCAGCAGAGGGTTTAGACAATCCCAGAGTTGGTCTGATGCGGGTCTGGAATAGGCGGGCCAGCTGTTCAGGGAGGGAGAATTCTTGAGTTATGAGGACCTCCAGGAGGGACTGGGAGGTGGGACCCTCTCCATTTTCGAATACCTCCGTCTCAAGGGCATCCTCAATGACCCTGCTTGGGGCCTTAACCTGCGGAGACAACTAACTCCCTTCGAGAAACTCCTTGACTCAGCAACCTCTAGAAAGGGAGCGGTCTCCTGTATGTACACTGTCCTAAACACCCATGACCTCCAGGCTAGGCGAGGTTTCCGTGGTTTTTGGAGTGATCTGGCGGGGGAGGAGATATCAGAGGATGCCTGGGCTCGCATTTTCAGGATATCGTTTCATGGCAATCTTTTCACCTCGTATATGGAACACAACTTTAAAATCCTGCAGGGGTGGCACAGGGACCCGGCAAAACTCTCAAAAATGTTCACAGGGGTATCACCTGAATGCCCGAGGGGCTGTGGCCAGATAGGGACTAGAGGTCACATGTGGTGGCTATGCCCGAAGGTACAGACCTATTGGGAATCAGTGAGAGATTGGATAGCTGAGGTAACGGAGGACCCTACCCCTCAACCCGCTGACCATGCTGCTGGGCCTCCCCCCGGAGGAAGCGGAAATACACCGGTACCCAAGGATGTGGGAAACTATGTTGAGAGCAGGCAGAGTGGCCCTAGCCCAGAGGTGGAAGAGCCCGGAAACACCTTCCAAAGAAGATTGGACAAAAAAAACTTAAGAACATGTTCTTGATGGACAAACTGACTGCCTTGGTGATCAATGACTCATGCTCATTCCTCGCTGAATGGTATGGGGTCCAGCAGACATGGGGCTGGGATGTTCATTAGTTCCGAAATCGTGCCCCCGGATGGTCAGGGCGTGACCATCGCTGTGAAGGACAATACCCAAATGGGGGGTCCCCACGACCTGGGGCGACGTCGGCTTCAAGCCAGTAACTGAATGGGTCACATGTTGCGGCGCTTCAAAGACCTAGGAAAAGATGTGAAAGTTTGGTCTCTTTACTGCTGTTATGTTTGGATTGGACACGGAGGGGGGGTGGGGAGGATCATGAAAGGGGGGGATGGGGGCTTCAGTTAGGCCCCGTTTTCTGTTTTTATGTTTTACAAAATGCTAATAAAAAACAAAGTTTAAAAAAAAAAGAATTGTAGAAGATGTCAAATGTATCTTGTAATATGCATGAATAACTTGGTGCAAAGGTATTTCTCACAAAAATATTTCTGTTTTACAGTTGAACATATTTTTGCTCGTTCATAAACACTCCCATTGGGAACGGGACTCATGTTTTACTCCCTAAAAAATCATTTCACTCCCAACTTTCAAAAACAGGGTGTAAAATACTCCCACTTCAAAATATTATCTGGAGCAAGGCGTCTGAATATAAAACCAAGCACATCCGCGAGACTGGGAAATAACTGCTGGACAAACAATAGTCTTAAGCTACTCATATACTAGGTGCTGGGTACGTTTTTCTAAAGTCCATTTATGGTTTCACTGTACAAGACATATCCCTTGGATTCAGGGCACCACTTCCAATATAGGCCTGTCCTACCCACGGTTGTTAGAAGAGCAGGCAGACATATCTTAGGAGGAGGAATGTAAACTGTAAATCAATACAAATAAATCGGACCATACAAAGATCCAAAACACACTTACACACCAAGTTAAATCAAAAAGTTATTTATTTTATATATACATACACAAGGCAATAGGTATCAATAGAAATGCAGTATCAAATGATTACATTAACACGCACCAGGATAACAGCCAGAAATACAAGCAGGTAAGTAAATTACAATATACCATATCAGACATGACAGACTTCAATACGTAAGAAAGAAGCACTTTTTGGAATATCCAAGTTCTCGGGAGATGTATCCGGTTTATGCTTCCTTCATCCCCTCTCCGAGTGAGACCCCTGGTACTTTTTGCTGGACTTTTGGA
Organism: Ambystoma mexicanum; assembly: GCF_040938575.1. Taxonomy (NCBI): domain Eukaryota; kingdom Metazoa; phylum Chordata; class Amphibia; order Caudata; family Ambystomatidae; genus Ambystoma; species Ambystoma mexicanum. The sequence continues at coordinate 90,775,025 of NC_090936.1, read as the reverse complement.
CCTTTTTCCTTAACCCTGAATGAGTAGAGTCTTTTTCCACTCATTCATTCCTATAGGCTGTCTTTTTGAACCCTTTCCTTTGTATTTTACTGTCCTATGGAATCTACTTTCCTCCATATCTCTTTTAAGGCATGTTAGGAAAGATTACCATTTATGAGTACTGTTTCCTCCAGTTGTGTACCCCCCAACTTTTTGCTGATGTTTTACACCATAGTGTGAATTTACACGAGGAGCCCAGCCTTCTGCTGTACTCCTCTGGGCTTTTCGCGCACTTTTTATGGGGAAACTGACATGCCCTCAAGACAGTCAGTACTGGGAGACTGTTTCCCTTAGTCCTCGTCAGTGTTTCAACTTTTTAGCAATGTACCTTACAGTACAGTGCATTTGTTGTCTCTAGTCCTTTCCAAAGGCCCTAGATACTCTCGAAACATCTTTTTAGGAGAAGTGCAGATGTGCTATGGACAGGTCTGGTGGCAGCTTATCTTTTCAAATATCTGTAACCCTTTCTTGCCATGTTAACCACATTTGGCACAAATAGGTGGCCTGGCTCCAAAATGGCCATGCCACAAGGTTCTTTGTCCTGTTCTTTGGCCATCTTGCCCCTTCCCCAGGTCGAGCTGACCAGTGTCAGTCCTTATTTGGGCATGCATTCTCCCGTGAAATGCCAAGCTTTCGCAGGCTTCTGCATGCCTTGTGTGTGCCTCCAGGATGTGGGCTGGAACGTCTGGTTCCAATACACATCCTGGGTTCCAGAGAGTCTGGAGTGCTGTGAATGTCTGGGACCACTGTGGTCCATGATTGGTCCGCGTATGGTATGCCTGTATGTGAGAATATCTCCCATTGGGTCTTCTTCGTTTTGGTGCGAAGGAGATTCTGGATAAGAGAAGGCCCCAAACACCCATTCCAGGTCGATCGCTGGAGTTCTCACTGAACGAACGATAGGATCCAAGTATCCTGAAACTAAGAAGCCGAGTCGAGGAACCACTGGTGACCCGCTGGAAGGTTTGGCACCCTGAGCCCGCTGTCGTCCCATGAGAGGCCCTCTGCATCTGGTCGTCCTAGAAGGTTTGCAAAGATGCTTTGACCCATTGGAATAGTGGGATCAACTATCCTTGGCACCTTCATCAAACCCTGCAAGTAAGCTTTCTCGGAAGTGTCCCTGGGCCAACCAGTGGGCTGACCAGCTTACGCAGGACCTTTGCCCTGATAACACTGCCGTTTCGAGGAGGCCCTCGAAACTTTGTAGATCGCTAGCTCTATGTTCACAGCACCCTCACACCGAATTTCGTACACTTGGCGTTCCCAGGTCTGAAGTGAGACGAGTGCGCCAGAACCAGAGTATATGCAGTTGCTGTGTCGCCCAGCTGTGGTGACGAACTTTGCAGGTGTGCTGCATTTGTGCCCCTCTTGCCCCTGAAGCCTGCTGCAGTGAAACTGTCCTGATCCATCCACCAGGAGTGAAAAAAAAATAATAAAAAAAAAAATCGCCACTGTCGTGCTTGGGAATCATCACTGTATCTTCATCGCTGAAAGCCGCAGAGCCCCCACATTGCCGCACTTGAAACTGCAACAGAAGTGGACTCTACTGCCGAAGTTTGGTCCGGAGGGCGCCGGGGGTTGGTGAGTAATTGCAACCCTAAATGGTGGCCCCCCTAGCGCCTCCATCCATTTTTACGCACCAGTGGCCCCCGAGGGCCCCTCTCCTTTCCACTGCTAGTGCAAACTAGCAAACTATTCCCAACTCATGGAATCGACTCTGCCCTCTAGTGGAGACCCTCCAATAGTGGGAATCTATTAGTCATCGCCTCACCCACCTTCCCGAGTTGCTACAGACCCTTGAAGAGACCCTGTTTTTGCCCATTTGAACAACCGCGTTCGCTGGCATTGCATGTACACTTGAGCATTAGGCTCCACTCTTCTTGGGGATTGGACTGACTCTTAGGAGTGTTTTGGATGCAGAAGGGACAACAGAATATTTGCACTGCCCGTTTGCTTCCCCTTTTAGGCTGTGGACCCATTTCGTGCATTAACCCTTTAGACCCCATTGGTCTTGTATATATGTATTTAGATAGGATTGTGCTGGCTTAATGGTACCATTGTGATTTTATTTGTATGTGTTGAAACTAAAAAGGCCTTGAAATAAATGTTTTTGTATTTTTAATATATCTACACCTGACTGGGAGTGATTTATATTATAAAGTGTCCTATACTCTGTGTGCTCATTTAGGTCTTTCAGTCACCCTCACCCCTCCTGAGACCTAGTCTTGACCGCCGCCAAGCTACCTTGATTGGTCTGGCTTGTCCAGAAGGTTACCCTGTTACAAGAAACTAGGCTGGCCTCCTGAACCTCTGCCCACCAGGACAGAGTTCAGAAATTACTATTGCAGCACATAGCTGGCGACCCTTTTTGTCCACCTTTGAGATTATTTTCTATATCCTAGAGTAACTTCAGTTTAAGGATAGAGGAATACTTAGTATCTCTCCTAAAACTTTATAGTCTGAGAGATTGGTATACTTCTTATCCCCTTCTCTCTACTACTGTAACTTTTATGTCACATAGACAATCTCCTAGTTCTGGCTGGTGGCAGTGGACATGTTCTACCAACTATTGTGCGAATATTCTACCGTAGGCTATGTCCATAGCCTTGGTTATACACAATAGGGTCACCCAAGCATTACCTTGGTGTCGGTTTTCATTTTTTTGCCATTACTAGCGTAGATGTTCTTTGTCAGCCCTTCTGCCGTCCTGGGACAGGGAAGCCTCTCTCTGTGCGTCTTGCCTATGGCGGGAACCTTGCCTAGGCTGCAGTTTATCTGGACTTGCCTAGGCTGCAGTTTATCTGGACAGGCAGGAAGTGGGGGAGGAGTTTTTCACTCCCCTACCCTTTGTCTGCCAGAGTGCCTGAATGGAACCAGCTCCCGCTGGGGGTCTGGCGGCCCTGAATGGACAACCACCCACCCCTTTCTGCAAATTGCTGAGAGAGATTGCAGACGAGTGTGTCGGAAAACTGTATGAAATATGAGGCTCCTGAGGTGAATGTGAGGTAAGAATTGATGCAGTAACACTGTGCGAGACTACACAACACTTACCTGCTTGGTATTAGGTAACCCACCGTTTGGTATAGGTCTGTACTACACAAGTTGTTAGTGTGAATCAGCAGCCAGACCTATCTCAAGAGGGGTCAATGTGAGCTGTAGAGCTGCACAAATGCAATTCGTAAATACAAGTAGCCAAGTAACACTTACACTCAAGGTTTCAATTATAAATAGTTATTTAATTAACATCAAGTTTTAAATAAGCATTCTTTAAAAAAAGGCAATTCATGTAACAATGTAAATATACTTTTTGGGATTTTTCCAAGATGCCTACCGTGGGGAAAGCACAGTGATTGATGCTCTCCTGATCCGCAGGGATTCCTGACGGAACGTCTCTAGAGTTAAAGCCCTCCCCAGGCAGTGAAATTCAGAGTCGACAAGCGCCCACATTGAAAGGGGCCATTTCAGATGCTTCAACAGCTGCAGTGGAATAGGCTTCACATGCAAGAGCAGCGTTCAACCGGAGTCCTGGTGGCAGTCCCGCCCGAGCGTGATGGGAGGCCAAGAGAAGAAGGCTGAGTGGGAGGATCCAGCTGGATCACTGCGACTGCGAGGAGGGACCGGAGCTCCCCCTCCCCATGACAGCAAGTGAAGGAACACCAGAGGACCGGTTTGGAAACAACCCCGAGAATACGGAAGGGTAGAAGAGCGACGTACAAGACCACGAAGGGCGGTGAGGAGCTGTCCGTGAGGGACCAGCAGGAGGCCCGCCCTTACTTTCCGCTGAGAGCAGAGCCACGTCACGGTAAGCGGAGCGGGAGACGAGGTGCGCCCAACGAGATAAGGGCCCTGGCGGTGCACATTGGCAGGCAAGCCTCAGCTCATGCCCCCAATAGGCCAATAGAAGACCGGGAAGCACCCAGGGAAACCAGCAGAAAAGACAAGCGTATACTCTTATCCAGCAAACGGACGGGGAGAGACCAAATTAATCGACAAAGGAACACAGAGAGAGAGAGAGAGAGAAAGAGCACTAGCGGGGAAGATAGCGGAGGAGAAAACAAAGACTGCATTAGGGTAGACGGAAGGCCCTGGGAACCTGAACAGACTGGGGAGAGCCTAAGGACATGGAGTAGTGCAAATAAACCAGTGAACAATTCCCCGGGGCAAGGGAGCAGGAGCCTGCTCCGCTGGGGTGAACGATGAAAGGACCTAGCCAGGCTTCCAAGAAAGCAGGAGAGCGCTAACAATTAGGGGGCATTTTCATTTTAGTGCTTAATTCCTACCACCTTCGAGGCCCCCAGCTCTTTTGCTGGACTTTAGGACTTTTGAATTTTAACCATGGCGTGGGGATCCGCTAGGGGGCACGGCGCAAGACTGCTGCGAGATAAATGGAGCTTCTGCCGAACGGGGACGGAATCGGGCAAAGATGCAGTAATTAAATGCCTGGGGCCAACATAAATGGCAGATAACTCAAGAGAATGAGTCAGGATCCAGAGCATATCGAACGCAAAAGTATTGGGCCACGAAAATTAGAGATAGCAAGCAGCTGCTACTCCCAGGTCTGCGGCACCACCATAAGCCTGCCAACTTCGGCCCGCAAAAACAACCATCGGTGAGACTGCCGCCGTCAAACTCCAGGGGCGGCCCACATGTGAGCCGGACTAGGGGCAGTACTGGGGCCCCACCTGCTCCTGCCAAGCAATAGTGTGAACACCCGACACCACCAACGCACCCCACTGGGAAAGACCCTGTGGCGTGTGGAAGAGGCAGCCGATACCAGCATCGAGGGAGGGCAGCGGATTCCCCCAAAGCAGCGGAAGGGACGCTGCACCTATAGGACGGGCAGCGCCACTGCTCGAGGGTCCCCCAGAGAACTGTCACCTGGACTGGCGGAGGGACGACGGCTGTGCGGCAAGACCGCCAGGAAGCAGACCCACGGGGCCAAGTAAGATGGCACAAGCGGGCAGCGGGGGGACCCTGGGCAGGACAGATGCGGCAGCGCCACACTCGCTCCCTAGGAGGGCGGGGAGCCCCTGAAGCGAAACCAGAACAATTACTAAAAAAGAAATCCCCTGGGTCACCTCCCGGTGCCACGAAGCCCTTTCACCCACACAGAGCGGAACTCAGCGCATCAATAGACGCCCCCCGGGGGTTTCACAGCCAGCACCTGCGCGCGCACCAGGCAACTGCTCCAAAGGGGTAGCTCAGCCCACCCCCTCCTCCCCCCCAGCTGCAAAAGCCCTGCAGGCCCTCAATCGCACCGGACAAACAAGGAAGTGGCTTGGCGGACCCCTGGCTAAACGGGCATATCTGGGGGTCGCCCAGGGCCACCTCCCCATTTGAGGGCCACTGACACCCCCAGCAACACCGACCCCCAGACCCGGGCACACCCCACCAGCACATCGGACTCCGCTCCGGTCAGCACCCCCAGACGAGGATCACAGGAGGCCCGGCCTACGTGAGATCACACACGCTGCGGGGGGTGCGCAATGCGTAATAGGAAGCGCACCGGACCAGAGCCCTCGCAGGACCCCCAGACACCTACACAGGCCGGCCCATATAACATCTGTACAGAGAGAGCAAGCCGGTTCAAAGAACCACCAACACAGCTCGGACGAGCTGCTCATCTGCCAGGGAAAGCCCCTACGTGCTGGCGGGCCACAAGCCTCAAACCACCTTCCCCCATTGCAACCAGGGGGACACAAACGTCCCCTGCGGTGCTCACATGCGTTTTTGACGCCAAGAGAGCCAAGCGAAGCTCCAACTATCTAACAGACCAGCAAAGGCAGACAAGCCATCCCGACAATATTGGACCGCCCCTGCTGGCAGTATATCAGAGCAGTGGCGACAACGGAGGGATCAAAATCGCTCCAAGTCATAAATCTCGGCGGCAGAACCCCACACCCATCGTGGGCCCAGAGGCATACGCAACCGACAGGGAATCCTGATACACACCAAGACTGAGACACCCCTCATCTAAAAACAAAAAGGCACTACAACAGAACAAGACCGTGTGAAGCCATAGACCACCAGCGGAGCCCACAGGGGCATGCAAAGAGATAGATGCACCCCACAATCAGTGAAACCAACGTCCCCCACCTCACCCAGCCTGCCGAGAAGATCCAGCAACAAGGCGGCAATGGACGTACAATCACAATGTTAGGGAGAATTCTCTCTTTAGGCTGAATTTCCTAACCTAGTGAGTCCCCCCCAGCAGCTTTTCTGGATTTCTGGAGTTTGTTTTTTTCTCCTGCCAACTCTTTTTCTCCCACTCCTGGACATGATTTGTGGTGTTCCTTTGAGTGTTAATGTGTTTTATGGGATATGGGGTCCTTTACTCCATAGGGTCTCATGTGTTTTTACTATGTGTGTTACACAGCACCCTCCGTGCAGTGACACAGGGGCATCATAGTGACACCCCACCATAGACTCCATACCCTGGGACTGACTACTGTCTCCCAAGGCATGTAAAGTCACCATTGGCTTTACTAGTCCCAAATTATGAACAGAAACCAGTACAAACCATCATGTTGTGGACCTACTGGTCGGGGAAATTCGATTGCCCCAGGGTCTGTTAGTCGAGGGGGCACGTCTCCGTCCCCCCTGATCGAGTTTTGGCTGGTGGCAGTGGATACTACTTTTTATATTCGACCACAAATATATCCCTATGGGATTTTCCCATTGTTCGAGGCTACCAACTTTAATTATTTAATTCTCATAGCCTTGAACATACCGCCGGTTTATTTATTTAATATTAATCGGCCGGTTGGTATTTTTTGCCAGAACTCTATTCTAAAATGGCGTTTGTGTTCTCTTCTGTGACTCCAACCCAAGTCGAGCCCTTTGTTCCACTTTTTGGCGGGCTTCTCCATAGAAGCCTCCAAAAGTGGTGCCACTCTGTCTGGGTACCACAGGGGGTGTGGGAGGGGGTTTAGGCACCCTGGACTGAGTTACCCTGGTAACTCAAGTCGCACTCGTGTGATTGGCTCAAGTGGTGAGCCGGCCGGCTCACCACTTAGCATGTTTGATTGACAGCTAGGCTGAGTGAATGGGGGTTTTCTGCATAAAAGCAGGGCTTTTGGGACTGGAACTTCAGAAGTCGCCACAGGACCTGAGAATCCGACGAGGGAGAAGCTGAGCCGACCTACCACGACGACACCACCGGTGGAGCCCTGCGGAACCGACTCACCACTTCCCAACGACAGAGAAGATCTCCCGGCTGGAGAGGCTTCTTCCCCCTGACTGGTGGGCACAACCAGTTTACCTTCTTTTCCTCGCATCCCAGGACGTCTTGCGGTCGAATTGCCTGTGCCAAGCACCCCGACAACCGGATAGCCACTTACCACTGGACCGCGAATAAAAGGACCGCTCCTTTTACCTGAGAACTCTGCGGCTGGTTTCTTCCCTGGCAGTGCAACGGACTCCTGTCTTCCTCCCCGACTAGATCCTCTCTTCCCTGGACGAAGCACCGACTTGCATCCGCTGCCAGGGACAACTGCCCCCGCTGGAGTATTCTCACCACTTTAAGGTACCGTGTCCGCCAGGCCTCCCTTTCTAAATATTGCTACAAGTTAATAATAATCCCTTAACCTTCTGGACTGGGCTGGCCGCCTTGACCATCTAACTGGTCCCTTTGTTTGATCCAACTCTTCCTGAACCTTTTCAAGACTTTTTGTGCACTTCAACCGTGTGACCTTGGACACATTTCGTTCTGATCCTCTTAAAGTGGACCCGGCCTTCTGAACTCTAACTTCACGGTTACTTTGCCTTCCTCTCTTGTTATGTTCTTGTGAAAGTGTTGGGATCGGTTTCAAATTATACTCTGCTTTTCTCTCCCTTTTAAAACGAATTATTAGAGTGCCATCTGCGTTAAGCGCTCACCGCTGTCTGAAAATAAGTGAGGCTTTTTCTCTAGACTTGTCTAATATTCTTTTAAGGGAGTGTATATCTTTTAGTGACCGTGTTTATGAACTGCTTAATATTAGTGCCCGTGTGTTTTACTAGATGTGGTTTTAAATAAATAATGATATCTCTTTTACACCAAGCTCTGCTCAGTGTTTACTTGTTCTACTATGTTCTTTTGACCTTTTGTGAATACTCTGTATACTGCCTAACTCTTCTTGAGGGAAGTCTGACTGCTCAGCCACAGCTACCAAGTGAATCTGTGTGGTAAAGGCTGCTACCAAGTGAGTTTACTGCCAAACACCTGTAGTCTTAAATCTTTTGCAGTGGTCCCAGAGGGAACTGCACAGGTTTCTGCCTAACACAACTACAATCCATCCTAGCAGAAATGCGAATCATTGGACAATGCACCAAGGAAATGCATACCACGGTGCAGGACATAAAACGTGATTTGCAAGATTTTCAAGCCCGCCTAAGCCGAACGTATCACAGACCATGAGCAATGGATTAGTGCTTTAGAGAACAATCAGTCAACTACTGGCAATGAACTGGATGGAGTCATCAGAGAGGTTCAAAGACTGGGTGAAAAACTTGACTGTGGGTGGTGGGCCTGCCCGAGAACGTGGAGGGCGCGAACCTGGACAACTATATGTATGATCTGTTCCAAGATGCTCTCAAAATAGAAAATTCCTGTGAATTCACTACAGAGCAGGTTCATAGGGCCCCTGTGCCGAAACCATTGCCAGAGCAGAGACCCCGGACCATAACCACGCGACTGCTCAATTTCCAACACAACGTGGCAATTCTCAAAGCGTACAGAGCAGGGGCCCGATCAAAGATGGAACAGCGGACATACAGCTATTCAACGATTACTCGCTGGAGGTCCCGAGGAAATGCAAAATATTCAACCCAATATTTGAGACAATGAAGGCGACAGACCACCGCCATTATCCAAATTCCCCGCAACATGGTGTGTGCAAATCGACAAGCAATGACAGTCCTTCGAAGACCCCGAGACAGCTTGACGCTTTCTCCAGCAACATGACAGTCACCTCGGATCTCGAACAGCCGCCGTGCACGACTCAGAGGTCAGCCCATCTGACAGGGCTAAGTGTTACACCCACCCAATGTTTGATTCACGTTAGATGTTCATATAAGGTTACTACAGGCTCGGGTTGGAGCCCCATTGAGTTGCATGCTCTTAACACAAATCTGCATCGACCCTCCCACACTCTTAAAGCAGGCCCTTGTGCACCAAGCAGGTCAAGATTGGTAGGTAACACTCACGCAGCGACCTTCATACATAGACAATGGTCTCTGGAGTTACATTTTTAACACTAAACATCCAAGGCCTGGGCCACCCTATCAAGCGCAGGAGACGGATTACTAACATGCGGGATCTCCAGGGGGATGTAATTTTCCTCCAAGAAACACACCTTGACGCCACAGAATCAGGGAAAATCCAGCAGGATGGGTGGGCTCGGCATTTCACTCTCCGCACCACGGGAAAAAGGGGGTCTCCATCCTTATTAACAAACCGGTCCCTTCCCAGGTCCAAAACACAAAAGCAGATAGAGGGTAGATACATTCTGGCCCTGGGGTCTTTTACATCAACATCCCATCACTCTCCTCAATGTTTACGCCCCCACCTCGGATACCCCATCCTTTTTCACTACGATATTCGCAACATGTGCTCACGGTACCCGTTGCTGGATCGCCGAGGTGCAGCCCCCCGGATGCCCCGCCACACTGAAGAAATTACCAGCCCTCCAGGCCGTACTGCAAGAGCTCCGCTTAGTGGGTATCTGGAGGGCCTCCCACAGCTATTCCCGCCTCAACTATTGGCTCGCCCCAGCTTGCATAACCCACTTAGTACCTGAATGCACTATCCTCTCGACCGTCCTTTCAGACCATGGCCCGGGTTGCATAACCCTCCCAGACACCCCCGTCCCCCCTCCCCAGGAGACTAAGCCCACGCATGCTCCAGTACCCAGACCTGGAACACCTGGCAACAGATTCCGAACAGTTCTGGGTAACCAACCTGGTTCAGGTATACACAACCCACATGTGCTGGGATGCTTTCAAGGCCTACATACGGGGCCAGTGTATATCACGCTGGGCACACAAGCGCAAGTCCTGGGGAGAGGAAATAGCTGACCTAACTGCGGAACTGGAAAAAACAGAGTGAACACAAGCGATCTCGGGACAAACGCCTCAAACCTCAATTGAACAAGCACTGTGCAGAAATTGGGCGGTAAACCACAGACAGAGCCCAAATATCGTATACTAGTTGGTCCCAATCCTACTATTCAGAAAGCAAAAAGCCCCTGAGAATGATGGCCCTAACCCTAAAGCAGGGCCAGGCCGTGCACACCATAACCATGATTAGGGACAAAGAGGGAGAGCCACTCACAGGGGAAACGCCAATGAACACTAGGTTTGCAGTATTCTATAAAAAAATTATAGACGGCCACAGGGACAGCCACAACCCAAAAAATAGACTGCTTTCTCGACTACATACAGATCCCAACTGACCACATACCCGGGCTAGAAGCACACATCTCGACAGAAGAAATAAATAACGCAATAGTCGAGCAGGCTGTAGGTAAAGCCGCCGGGCCTGATGGGATCCCTACAGATTTTTATAAAGAGCTTAGCGAGGACAGTGCTCCCCGATTAGAAGAAGTTCAACGAGGCAACCTCCTTGAGCCACCTCCCCAAATCTATGCTCGCTGCAAATATAGTGGTCTTCCACAAGGAGGGGCGAGACCCGAATTGTGCGGATCCTATAGGCCCATCTCTCTTATAAACGCTGATGCCAGGATCTTGGCGAGGTGCCTAGCTAAACTCATAGAAAATAGCTTCCCTCACATCGTTCATAAAGACCAGACGGGATTCATACGAAAGAGGCACTCCAGTGATAATTTCAGAAGACTACTCCACCTAATAGCGGGGTAACAGGATCCTGAGGACTTGATCCTAGCCGTTGATGCCGAAAAAGCATTTGACAATGTACAGTGGGAGTTCATCATTAAGAGTTTCACCTCGATACGGCTTCCCCACTTAACTGGTCCAGCTCATAAAGCTGCTCTATACGGGCCCCACAGCAGCAGTCGTGACTAATGGTACCTCATCCCTGCCCTTCGCACTGCAATCTGGAACACCCCAGGGCTGCCGCTGTCTCCATTACTATATGCATTATCAATAGAACCCATAGCAATCAAACTCCAGGCAGACAAGGGATGTCCGGCATCGTCAGGCATCACATAGGGGGAGAAGAACACTGTATCCCTCTAAGCAGACGATATGCTGCTCTACATAAGCAAAGGCCCCACATCTCTCACATACATTCGATCCCTTCTACTAGAAGTGGGCCCAATGGCTGGCTACATAATCAACTGGAGCAAATCCGAAGTCATGCCACTGCACCCAGTCATCCCTTGAGACCTGGGGCGAGTTGACCTGTTTCTCCTTGCAAATGCACCACATTTAATACCTGGGCATTAACACTGGCGCTTCCCTAGATCACATTAGTGACTTCAACTACCCTAAGAAAATAGCGGGTATAAGACCTCAAGAGATGGGACACTAGCCCTTTCCCTGACCTGTAGAATAAAAGCCCTGAAAATGAATTCTTTCCTCAAGCTTACATACATCGCCACGATGATCCCGGAATTGCCTGACCCCCGTCTCACTGAAGGAACTAGACCGTGCAATAGCCAAGTTCATTTGGAGAGGAAAGAAAGCGAGAACCCGTCTTACATTCCTACAAGCCGCCAAAGCGAACGGTAGTCTAACAGCCCCCTCCCTAAAGGCCTACTATCAAGCAGCCCAGACTTGTTGTGTTGGCTTAAGCGGTGGCTGGACACAACCGACGAATCCAGCTGGAGGCGTATGGATGTTCAGGCTAATGAAGCCACTCAACCCAATTGAGATAATGGCCATCCCCTCCAGGCAAGCTCCCCACACCTCTCAAGAAGGGAATAGTTTCTTACCTGTAACTCCATTTCTCCAGCATTGGTATCTTTCATGGATTCACATGCTTTGAATATTCCCCGTCGTCAGGCTGGGAATCCCCGGTACATTATATAGACCCTTTCCCGTAGGAAAACTTTTTCGACGCTTATGCGTCCTATCCACCTCGTTTTGTATCATGCGTGCCCGTGCCGTCAGGACGTCATGATATAAACACCGGCCGCGCCCCCGCGCTCCCTCAGATTTCGGCCCCCAAAGTAGTGGGGGAACCGGTTTGCATGATCAGGGGAGGCAGGTGGGCGCATGTGAATCCATGAAAGATACCAATGCTGGAGAAATGGAGTTACAGGTAAGAAACTATTCCCTTCTCCAGCATTGGATCTTTCATGGATTCACATGCTTTGAATAGATTACATAGCAGTACTACCCCCAAGAGGAGGTGTGCATGCAAACCCATATACTTTCTTCGCAAAAGGCCGTTCCCTATGATCATGTATACATCAGTAATAGTTTACATAGGAAAAAACGGACCACATACAGTAATAAATTCCACAGGATGCAACCCCGCAGCCGGGGCTTACCTTACTGGAATAGGTGTCGAAGCACTGCCTGTCCCATCCGGGTGTCTTCGGCATGTTGCTGCGACAGGCAGTAATGGCGGGTAAAGGTGTGTGTAGACGCCCAGGTAGCCGCCATGCAGATGTCCCCTAGAGGGACTCCGGCCCACAGTGCCGTCGACGATGCCGCTGCTCTAGTTGAATGAGCTCTTGGCCTTCGTAGAAGGGGCTTTCCTGCCCTGGAATGGCAGTACGAAATGGTAGATGACACCCATCTTGATAGTCCTTGCTTTGAAATGGCTTTTCCTCTAGCACCCAACCCATAGGCCACAAACAGCTGTCTCGTTTCTCTGAACGGTTGCGTACGATGAAGATAAAACTTGAGAGACCTTTTTACATCCAACGTGTGTAGCATGCGCTCCGCTCCCGAGCATGGCTCCGGAAAAAACGTAGGCAACACGATAGAAGAGTGTTTATGAAACACCGAAGGAGCTTTTGGTATGAACTGTGGGTTAGTGGCTAGGACTACCTTGGTCTTGAAAAATCGTAAGTATGGTGGGTCCACCATTAGAGCTTGAACTTCTGAAATACGTCGGGCTGAAGTGATGGCCACCAGGAAGGCCAATTTCCACGACAGAAACTTTAGAGACGATGATGACATTGGCTCAAAAGGAGGTTTCATAAGAGACGTTAAGACCAGATTGAGGCTCCACTCCGGTGGAAATTTCTTCTCTGGAGGGAAACTCCGAAAGAGGCCTTTAAGGAAGTGTTTAATCAGGCGGTCGCTGAACAATGGTGCCGAGTGCCGTCGACGAGTAAACCTGGAAATGGCTGCTAGGTGTACTTTTATTGACGACACCGACAGGCCCTTTTGAGCTAATAACAGCAAGTATGGAAGGAGCTGTTCCGGCCTAATCGATTGCGGGGCCAAACCTGGTTGATCCTCACACCATTGACAGAACCTTTTCCATTTGTACGCGTATGAGGCGTTTGTGGAAGGTGCTCTTGCCGCTTGCAAGATACGTCGACAGTCCTCCGGAATCGTTAGCCGACCAAATTCGGCGAAGTCAGGAGCCAGGCCGTCAATTTGAGGCTGTCCGGGTCGTGATGCCAAACGACACCCTCCTGTCGAGACAGAAGGTCGGGGGTCTTCTGGAATCTCATCGGTTCCGCCGCCGCTAAGTGTAGTAGGTCTGAAAACCACACTTGTCTGGCCCAGTATGGGGCCACCAGAATTACCCGACATGGGTACCTGAGGATCCATTGCAACGTCCTCCGGACAAGGGGAAAAGGAGGAAATGCGTACAGGAATTTGTTCGTCCATGGGAATGAGAACGCATCCCCCAGTGAGTCCTGCTGAGGCCATCTGCTTGCGTACTGATGGCATTTCTTGTTGTTCTTCGTTGCAAACAGGTCTATGGAAGGGTGTCCCCATTCCTTGAATACTTGTTGAAGTTGTTGGTCGTTCAGCACCCATTCGTGAACTTCGTTCATTTCTCTGCTGAGAGCATCGGCTTCCACGTTTTCCACTCCTGGTAGGTGAAACGCTAAGATTTGCATGTTGTGTTGCAGGGCCCAGTGCCAGATTTTCTGTGCCTCCGTCGATAGGGACCTGGAACGTGTCCCTCCTTGTTTCCTCAAGTAGAACATCGTAGTGGTGTTGTCCGTCATGACACGCACCACCGAGTCCCTCAGTTGCGGAAGAAAAGACTTCAGAGCCCATCGCACTGCTCTCAGTTCTAGCAGGTTTATATGCAGAGAGGACTCCTGCAAAGACCACTGGCCTTGTACCTGTAACATATCCAGATGAGCCCCCCATCCGCTCAGCGATGCATCCGTCACCACCGTCTTTTGGAACTCTGGTTCCAGTAGAGGCATCCCTTTCGTTAGATGAGTAGACACTTTCCACCAGCCGAGTGCTTGAACTAGTTGTTCGTCGACGACCAGTCTGTCGGACCAGCGACCTCTGCTCTGCGCCCAACGGTCCGCTAGAAATTCCTGGCAAGGCCTCATAAACAGACGGCAGTTGTTTATTAACGGAATGCAGGACGACATGGTCCCTAGCAGGGACATGTACTTGCGCACAGAGACCTTGGTACCGCCTCTCCATCCCGACGCCTTGTTTTGAAGTTTCTGAATTCTTTCGCTGGATGGTTTCACCAGGCTTTTGTGTGTATGAAACTCCGCTCCTAGAAAGACCAAGGTCCTCGAAGGCTCTACTGAGGACTTGTTGAAGTTTATTGCGAAGCCCAGTTCCTGTAATATGGACATTGTGGCTCGTAGACTGTCTCGTGTTTGTTCCCTGGATGACCCTCTGACTAGCCAGTCGTCTAGATATGGATAGACATGATGACCATCCTTCCTTAAATGGGCCGCTATAGGGGCCAAGCACTTGGTGAACGTCCTGGGGGAGGACTTGAGTCCGAACGGGAGGACCTTGAACTGAAAATGCTTTCTCCCGACGACGAATCTTAAATATCTCCTGTGTCGTGGGCGTATTGGGATGTGAAAATAAGCATCCTGAAGGTCTAGTGATGATAGATAGTCCATGGGTTGCACCGATCTGATAACCTCTTGGAGTTTTAGCATTTTGAATTTTTGGCTCTTTAGCCACTTGTTGAGTACCCTCAGGTCGAGAATGGGCCTCCATTTGCCGTTTGGCTTTTTGACAACAAAGAACCTGGAATAAACTCCTTGGCCTTCCTGTGCCACAGGAACTCTCTCTACCGCCCCTTTTCGCAACATAAGCGCCGCCTCTTGTCGTAGGATTTGGAGGTGGGGCTGTGGCGAGAATAAAGGAGGAAGACGCGGAGGCTTGTCTTCGAATTGCAGCGCATGACCCATGCGAATCGTGTCTAGGACCCATCGATCTTTGGTGATGCATTTCCATCGGTCGAAGTGATGAGACTCGACCCCCCAGGACGTTCCGAAGGCCGTCATTGGTTGCTGGTTTGCTTGTCCTTCGTCGACGAGGGACCCGAGCCGCGTCGTCTGGAGGCTTGATAATCTCTGCCTCTACGTGCCGACTGGGATGCACGTCTGAACCCTTGTGAAGAGTACGAGGGCCTGTTAAATCCACGGTCCCTCGAGGCTCCAAAGCGGGAGTTTCCAGAAGCACCTCTGAAGGGGCGAAAAGAGCGAAAATTTCTACCCGTTTGAAGGGCCCCGAGGGACCTAGCAGTATCCGTGTCTTCTTTCATCCCTTTCAGCGCTTCATCAACCTTTTCGCCAAACAGGTGCTCCCCTTCGCATGGCATGTCCAGGACTTTGTACTGTACTTCAGGACGGAAAGTAGTACATTTGAGCCACGCTTGTCGACGAAGCACTACTCCATGGTTGATTTGTTTGAAACCAGACTCTGCTAGGTCAACTGCGATATTAATAGCGTGGTTCGAGGCCTCTTCGCCGTCCCGCACCAGTAACATAGCTGCTTTCCGGTGTTCGTCTGGCAGGTGTTCTAGGATAGGGGCTAATTTGTGCCACATTTCCCTATCATATCGTGACACGATCGCTAAGGAATTGGCTGCTCTTACTGTCGTCGCTCCGACCGAGAGCACCTTCTTTCCAAATGCGTCCTGCCTCCTAGCCTCGCTTTCCGGTGGCGTTGAACATTTTTGCTGGACCCTGGCCTTCCTAGCCGCTGCCGCCGACACCACCGAGTCAGACAGAGGCTGTGATGTTAGACATTTTGGAGTGGACTCCGGAGCTTTAAACTTCTTCTCGATCCGTCCCTTTATGGCTGGTTCCGAGAACGGATGGCGCATCGTCTTGAGACCTTCTTGCCACACGTGGTCAAGGATTGGGATGGCAAATACCGATTTTCTCCTTTGACCCATATGGTCAAAAAGGAAACAGTCTTTCCTCTGCTCCTCAGGAATCAAGCCGAATTCAGAACACGCTTTCCCCATCATTGCATGGAAGGCTCCCACATCATCAGGGGGAGATGGCTGTGTCTGGCTCCTCGTAGACTCCAATTCTACATCCGAATTCCATGTCGGGTCCCTCGACGGTGACAGGGAGATGTCTGACCCCGAGTCATCACGTATAGAGTCCGACTCCGACAACTCACCCTCCTCCTGAGCTCGAGGACGATCTTTCACCGCCTGGGGAGCCGATGGGTGTTTCGTCGACGAGCGAGCCGTACAAGTTTGCTCGTCGACGGAAGGTACAGACAAAAGTGACGATGACGTCCCAGGTTGAGGGAACTGCGTATCCAGCCGCTGTAGTAGCTTCTGAAGAGTATTAAGCACATCCAGAGACAAAACCGTCTGGGGGGTCAGTAACGTGGATGATATAGGTACCATACCCCCGCTCGCACTCGTCGCCGTCGTCGTCGACGTGGAAGGCCGTAAGCCTAAATCCGATGGCTGCAGAACCATGTCACCTTCCCCTTCCGCCGAGCAGGCCGTGTCTGGCTGCAGTAAGACCTCAGGGGGGATCGGGTCATAGACCTCAGGCAGCCAAGCCATAGACTGAGTCTCCGTCGACGAAGGAATCCCAACCGCTGCTGCTTGAACGGTAATAGGCATCGTCAATGACACCGAGGTCGACGAGCAAGTCGTCGTCGTCGAGTCCTTAGACTTCGTCGTCGATTTCGATGCCGACTTCCCGGCTGAAGCTTCTCGACTCACGGAAGACCTGGGACGGTCCCCTGAGGAGGATTTAGACAGCGCTAGCCTCTCCGTCTTAGATGATGAGGAGGAGGAGGGCTTTTTATGTGATGAGGAGGATCCAGCATGTTTCCCCTTATGCTTGTCCTCAGCGCGAATTTCTGCTGGCCGAACCTTCTTCGATGGAGGCTCCGACTTGCTCCTGGAGGCCGTGGAGCCAACTTCCGAAGCCGGGTAGGCACCCGCTCCGTCATTAAGCCAGTCGACCAGCCTTCTTTTACGGTCCTTAAGGGTTTTTTGGGAGAAACCCTGGCATATCTCACATGTATCCGCCGTGTGGTGCGGGTGGAGACAGTAGATACAGTCCATGTGGCCGTCTCCTTCATAAACCTTTTTGAGGCCACAGGTTGCACATGGGCGAAATAACGCCTTTCCAGACATAATTCTCCGGAATTTGAACTTCGCTTACGCGAAACAGACAAAAAAATAAAAAACAACCTAGTTTTCACTAGTAGTAAACACGAGGATCCCACTACTTTGAAAGACGGTTGAAATCTGAGGGAGCGCGGGGGCGGGGCCTGTATTTATATCATGACGTCCTGACGGCACGGGCACGCATGATACAAAACGAGGTGGATAGGACGCATAAGCGTCGAAAAAGTTTTCCTACGGGAAAGGGTCTATATAATGTACCGGGGATTCCCAGCCTGACGACGGGGAATATTCAAAGCATGTGAATCCATGAAAGATCCAATGCTGGAGAAGTATCCAATTATCGGGTCCACTATTCCCAATGGCACAAGCTTAGGGCGGCACAAGGGATCCAAACCAGACTTGCCCCACCCTGGTCCAGCATCAGGGCAATTCTCTCCTATGGACATGGCCATAAAATTCACTGCAAACAAGACAGACTGGGCCAACATAAGCTTAATGGACATAAGTGATGAAGGCCAGGTACAACCGTTTCAAGAAGCGCGTATTTAGCTGGGTCTCAATAGTGGAGACTGGCTCACATGCCGCACCATCTGCACCACTATTCAACGCCACACAGCACAAAACCTACACTTGCCAGCCCTGGCCCCAAGTGAGGCCGAGATGGAGCAGCACCTGGACGCATCTCCACACTTGCGCGCCTTCTATCAAGTGGCTATACCGGGGAACCAAGGGCGTAATCTTTCACTACAACACTCCTGGTCAGAAGGCCTAGGGACCTGAAACAAGTCCACTGATATCCTAGAATACTTTGCAGCCATCCCCCTGATATCCACAAACATCAAAACTAGGGACATACAATATAAAATCATACAATGGCTATACTTCACCCCCACAACACTTCATCGGATAGGGATTGCTCAATCCAACAAATGTTGGAGGGAATGCGACTCCTTAGGCACAATGGGCCACATACTCTGGCACTGTTCCAGCATCGTTCTATACTGGCAAGTCGTCCATGGGCAGATTGGGGGCATTGGTGGGGCCAAGGTCACTTTTACACCTGAAGTTATACTAATGGGGGTAGACACCGACAACTGGCATGAGGACCCTCCAACCCGCAAACTAATAGGCTTAATGCTATTCACAGCTAGACAGTTACTGATCATTCACTGGAAGCAACAGGCCCCCCCGCCCAGCCAGCCAAGCGGATGCCACTCCTAGCAAAAACATTTAGATATGAGCTGTCAGTGATCATGAGAAAGCAGAGACAACTGTCAGGTCCAATCTCGAATCTTCCTGCAGGAGTGATGCTGGCCCACCAGATCCCCCAAGTATGCCTGCCCAATAGTCTCTAAGAAGATAAAACTACCAAGCTGGCAAACCCAAGGGGAAAGGGGAATTGGAGAACAAAACAAAGAAAGATCTTCACTGGATAACACTGATGTATGATGCTCTCTTGTACTGGATTATTCTCTCTTCATTGTCTGTGAAATCCAAGGGAAAAAACAATAGTATATATATATTATATATAACTGACCAATAATTCTGTCCCTCTCTCTCATTTACTTTCTTTTGAAATACCTGTTGCCTATGCTTGTGTGCTGATCGGCATTCTTTTCTGAAGATGTTGGAACAATTCTGTATTTCTTGGAAACTCATTTATGTGTAAACTTTCTTGGATTTCCTAAACTTCAGGCAACTCTTCTTTTCAATAGTATCAATAGAATGTCATTGTTGCCAAACTCTCTCTCTCAAATATATTCTCTGAGAACAGTCTTTATCAAAGGAGAACTTGTAACTTTAGAATTGCGCATATATACATTTTTTTTTAATCCTTCAGAAGATACCACGCATCCCTCCTACGTATCTTCAATATTAAACGAACCGCGCATCCATCCGACGCAAAACGAACCGCACATCCATCCGACGCACTTTTCCTTAAATAAAAATGAACGACCGCGCACTTGCCGACGCTTCGTTTCCTTGACTAAGAGCTACACAGGAACCAACACTAAATTCTTGAGCTACGAGCAGCGCAGAGCACTATTTTCCGGAGTTGAGATGACGCGTACACGTAGTACGTAAAAAAACGTAAGGTTCTTTTCTCTAACCTTAATACTAATGAACGCGAGGCAAAAGATACGCTTGCGCTCGTGACTAAAATATATAGAGTTGGATAAAAATATAAATCAACTCAAACTCTATATATATATATATATATATATATATATATATATATTAAATAGTTCTAGAACAAACCGCGCGTTAGTAATTAGATTAGCATCGCGCGTAGATCAAAACTAACAAAAAACTCACAATTGCAGAATATAACAGCAGATTGTAACGATTAACTTCTGAATAAAATACAGTTCTTTCTTGTCTATGACAACGAATTTCACTCCATGTAATATATCTTCAATATTTGAATAACTTCGCTTGCTTCTTCTGTAACTTCTTGTCTTCTAAGAATTCTTGAATATAAGACTTTCTTTTCTGAAGTCTGGAATTGATAACTCTTCTTAATATAAGTAAATTATAGATTTTTCTTAAATCTTCTCTCAGAGCTAAAGAGACTATGACCTGCCACAAAGGCAACTAAAATGAAAGGCAGTTTAGAACTCTGTTCAAAATTCCAAACTACCTCGTCAATGTTTTCCTCCAATCACTGTTGCTGTACTAACATCCATCTTGCCTTGGGGAAAGAAGTGATTCCTGAAATCTTATTAAGGAATGTTTTGTACAATTCTTTTAATTAATAATAAAAAATAACTTCATCATACTTCTAAATAGAATTACGTCCAAAGATCTTATTGTTAAATGATGATTTCTAAATCAAGTATTTAAGTAATTGATGTCTATGAGAATTATCTTGGTATGATAACAGTGTGTCTTTTAAGATTGTGAACCTTTGAAACTCTAGAAATATACCATGGAATCCTGACAACCCAGAAATGGTGTTCAAATTCTGCGAACTAACAGACAAACACATACAATAGGAGGTAAGGCGGAGGAACGCCCCCAAGCACCCCCAGGCTAGTCAACCACGCCTGCACGAGGGCTAATGCCAACCGGGGACATGGTCCATGGTGCACCTAGCTCCCACTTGGGAGCCACAGTTATAGTGCAACTAATAGTTATGGGGGGGGGAAGGGTGAGTTGGGGGGTAGGGGTTCTGGTTATACAGGTTTTCTGGGCTCGGCCGCCGATGGTCGGGCATAGGAGAGCGTGGAGGTATCAGAGCACTGGCTCAACGGAGAAGGAGGGGGTGCAGGCTAAAGCGGTACAGTGAACTGAATAAAGACAGACTAAAACTAAAATGATTTGTAACAATCTGCACCTGTTGAAATATTGTCGAAATTGGCTCTGATATCTTGTGCACTGTAACATGTTTATGAAGTGCCAATAAAAAAGAGGTTAAAAAAAAGTATGAAAAGAGGTTTTAAAAAAAAAATAAAAAAACACCAAAAAAAAAAAGTATGTATTTTAACCATGGAGTGAGTGAGCCCTTTTTCTCACTCATGTATTTTGATCTGTTTATGGATTATGTGTTTCCTTTTTTTGGAGGCTGAATCCATAAGCATCTACTTTTTGTATGGTGACACGGCACCTTCATTGCAGTGTCACAGAGCAATACTTTAGATTTCTCATAAGGTTTAAAAACCTTTTCTTGTAAGAACTACCTTTCCCGAGAATAGTAAAGTGAAACTGACTTTACTTACCTTTTCTCTTTGTAGATCCAGCACGCACCATTTTATGTGGAGCGCTGGGGGGTTACTTAGTAGCCCCTTTTTCCCGAATTACTCATGTAACATTTTTTATGTTCCCCTCACTACTTTAAATGGCTGGTGACAGTGGTTTAAATGTCCTAGCATTCTGCTTTTCTACCGCATGCTGAATCCTCAGCTGCAGTATAGCACCCATGGGTGACCATTTTGTCAAAATGGCCCTGGTCTGTTTTTTCCCCCATTTCTTGTCTGTGAGGTCTTTCTTGGGTTTTACTCTGCGCACCAAACTAGGTTTGAGCCCCTTGTTCGTTTTGCCTTTGGTGGGCTTCATTACTGAAACCCGCCTCTGGCTCCAGTGTGTCTGCAAGGGCAGGAAGTGAGGGAGGTGCTGAAACTCCCCTATCCTTAGTCTCCAGGGCAACCTGAACGCACCCAGTCCGGATTAGCTGGCTGGCTGTCCATGCAGAACAGCCACCCTGCTGTGTGGGTGACAGCTAGGCTGCGCATGAATGAGATAAACCTGCCTAAAAGGCAAGGCTTCTTGGACTGAAGACAGAGTCAACCACTGGAAAGAACCCCCCGATGACTAAACTGAACAAAGCTTGCTGCATCGTCCTGTACTATTGAACTGCCAGGTGAAGCCCTGCTGCTGTGCTCAAACTCCTCTTTCTGATTAACAAGAGAAGCTCCGGAAAGGACTTCTTCCCTTACATCCGCGGTGGTGCCATTTAACGAGTGCTGGAACCGCAAAGTGTCGCTGATCCGAAGAACGCCTGTAGCTGCCAGCGACCTTTGAATTGCTGTGCAGGAGTCCTCCAGACGTCCTCCCTTTTGTCCCCATGACTGAGGCCCAGGAACACAGGATCGGCATCACTGCAACAAGACAGAAGCCAGATGGATCCTCTTCTTCTAATCAAAGGTAATGTTCTGACTTTGGGGTACTTACATCTTTGTCTGTAGTTCTGCTCTTCCCAGTTGAGACGTGAAGTAGCTGCGTTTCTAGAGTTGATTCAGCTCTAACTTTCACAAGTGTAACAGCTTGTGACCCAACAGTGATATTCTACAACAACCTTTCTGTCTTTATGCAAGACTTTGCTATCCAAGAAGTGCCTCAGCTCCATATACTTTGCTCCAATTGACTTTGGCTGTCCTGGCTCCCTGCAGACGCTTTTAGTCCATTGACTTTGATTCTTACTGTCCCTCATAGGTGATACATTGGTTTTGAACTAATATTGCTGGGAAAGCTAGACTTCATTGAGAGATTTAAAAGTGCTCCCATGCTCTGAGAACCTGTTTAACCTTTTTCATTCCTTTAACCTTTCCTTTCACCAAACCTCAATTTACCAAGTACAAAAGTGAAATATAAATGTTAATACTGTCATAGTTAGTGAAGTTACCTCAGGGTGTAGGAAGTGTGTCTGAAGCATCTCTAAAGAGTATCTACTTGCTTTGCCCCGATTCTGAGAAAGTATTTTGAAGTGTATTTTTATAGTTGCATATTGCCCTTTTTAAAGAATGCTTATTTAAAACTGACCGTTAAATAATTATTTTACTAGAAAACCTTGAGTGTAAGTGTTACTGGATACTTGTATTGTTGAATATTAATGTTAGAGCTCTACAGCTCACGTTTACTCGTCTTGAGATAAGTCTGGCTGCTCAGTCACACTACCAACTTGTGTAGTACAGACCTATACCAATAGGTGGGTTACCTAATACCAAGAGAACAAGACTGGTGTACTCTCCGACAGGGTTACTGCATCAAATCTTGCCTAACACCAACCTACCCCTTGGGGCTAAACTTGAGTACCTCGGGAGGCCAAAGAGGAACATATACTAACCTAGGAAATGAATGGTTAGAGAGATTTGGGGTGCAGTACAACCTCCTCAGCCACCTGGCAATAGGGACCCAACCTTTGGTACAAGTCTGAACTACACAGGTTGGTAGAGTGGCTGAGCAGCCAGGCTTATCTCAAGAGGGGCCAATGTGAGCAGTAATGGAGTTACACAGAGATTCACAGTGACAAGTATTCAAATAAGACAATGCATTACTTACCGTAAAAGCATTTCTGATAGTTATATCTGCTTAGATTCACATGCTGTGCATAGTCCGACATCCAGTGGTCACTGCAGAGTATTGCATTTTGTTTTTCGTAGTCGAAAAGGGAACGTCGACAAGGCGTGTCTGTAACACTATCCCTATAGTGACGTGCAGTGTACCCGCAACCCCTCACGCGTCGAGGTCCCTCTGTTTGTATTTTTTTTCTGCCCTGAGGGGGCCTTCTATATGTGAGTGAGTACTGAAAAGAGAGATGTAGAAAGATGTCTATGTTCCTTCCATCCGAGCGGGGAGGAAGGGTGGGCGCATGTGAATCTAAGCAGATACAACCATCAGAAATGCTTTTACAGTAATTAATGCATTGTCTTCTGATGTTTGTAAATCTGCTTGGAATCACATGCTGTGCATAGACTAGCGAGCAGTACCCGAAGTTGGAGGTGGGTTGTGAGAAGGAACAGTAGAGAAAAGATGTCTTAATACTGCTTGTCCCATCTGGGAATCAGATCTAGAGTGAGCATCTAGACAGTAGTGTTTTGTAAAGGTGTGTACAGAACTCCAGGTTGCCGCTTTGCAAATGGACTCAAGGGGAACGTTTGCAGTGAATGCTATGGAAGCCCCAGTGCCTCGAGTAGAGTGTGCTCTTGGCTTGAAGGGTAGTTCTCTCTTAGCAAGAGAGAAACAGAGAGAGATGCATTGAACAATCCATCTAGATATAGTGGACTTTGAGACTGCATCCCCTTCTCTTCCTGCTGCCACCGAGACAAAGAACTGATTAGTCTTTCTCAGTGATCTAGTTCTTTCCATATAAAACATGACAGCTCTGCGTACATCTAGTGTATGCAGGCTCTTTTCTCCCAAATTGGAAGGGTTTTGAAAGAACGTTGGTAGTTCTATTGACTGGTTGACATGGAATTTCGATATGAATTTCGGTGCAAACCTTGGGTGTATGCGTAGAACCACCTTATCTTTGTGAACTGTTACGAAGGGGTCTAGAATAGAAAGAGCCTGTAGTTCACTTACTCTCCTAATGGAGGTGATAGCTATTAGGAAAGCAGTCTTAAGGGTGAGGTCCTTAAGAGTTGCCTTGTGCATGGGTTCAAAGGGTGAGCCCATGAGCCTGGTAAGTACCACATTAAGGTCCCAGCCGGGAGCTGGGTTTGCTATCGGAGGGTGTATCCTCTTTACCCCCTCCATGAAGGCTTTGATAACTGGGACTTTCCACCATGACACCTCAAGCTGAGAGGTGGTGTATGCAGAAAGTGCCGCTAGATGGACTTTAATAGAATTGAACACCAGACCGGAGTCCAGTAAATGGGTCAGGTAAAGGACAATTTGTGTGGGAGAGCAGTGGACTGGGTTGATGCTCTTACCTCTACACCAGATGACAAATCTCTTCCACTTGCTAGAATAGCAGTGGCGAGTGTTGGGTTTTCTAGCTTCTTTAAGAATATCCATGCATCTCTGAGGGAGTTGTAAATGGCCAAATTCTATGACCTCAGGAGCCAGGTTGCTAAGTTCATGTTCTGTGGGCATGGGTGTAATGTCTTGCCCTTGTCCTGTGACAGCAAGTTGTACGGGCAGGGCAGTTTCACTGGTGGGGACAGGGACATCTCCATCAGGTGCGCAAACCATGGGTGGCGTGCCCACATCGGGGCTATCAGTATCATGGTGACTGGTTCCTGGTGCATCTTGTGCACTATCTTGTTCAGCAGAGGAGTCGGGGGGGGAGGGAGCGTAAACAAATTTCCCTGACCATGGTATCCAGAGACCGTTCCCCTTGGAGCGGTTCTGTGGGTATCTGGAGGCGTAATCTAGGCATTGTGAGTTCTCCAGAGTTGTGAACAGGTCTATTTCTGGGAAGCCCCATTGGTTGATGTGTTCGTGTAACCGCCATTCATACTCTGAGGGCAGAGGGAAGTCTCTGCCGAGTTCGTCTGCTAGAAGATTGAGTTCCCCTGGTACATGTTGTGACAATAGGAACATGTTGTGTCTGAGAGCCCACTTCCAGATGTTCTGGGACAGCTTGGACAGTCCTGGCGAGTAGTGCCCCCTTGCTTGTTGAGGTAGTACATGGCTGTGGTGCTGTCCGTGAGGACCATCACTGTCTTCCCTTGTAGGTGTGTCTGGAAGGCTTTTAGTGCCTTGAACACTGCAAGTAGCTCTAATAAGTTTATGTGCTTGGAAGCTACGCTCGGAGTCCAGACTCCGCGAGTAGTCTGATGGGACAGGTGAGCCCCCCATCCTGTGAGGGATGCGTCTGTGGTTAGAGTGGCTTCCACTGCGGGGGTGGCGAATGGTTTCCCTATTACCAGGTTTTCCTTCGACCACCACCGTAGCGAGAGAACCAAGGCCTGCAACACCACCACTAGATCGTCCCATTGTCCGTTGGCCTGACGCCACTGGCTGTTGAGCCACTCTTGCATTGGGCGCATGCGCAGGCGCGCGTGAGGTACCAGATAAATACATGACGCCATCATTCCTAGCAAGCGCATTGCTTTGTGTACCGTCACCACTCGACCGGCCACATATTGAAGGATCTGAAACAGCATATTTTGGACCCTCTCGTTGGAGGGGAAGACGAGGCTGTCCTTTGTTTGAATTAGAGCCCCTAGGAATTGTTTGATTTGGCTGGGGTCTAAGCTGGACTTCTCGTTGATGGAGAAGCCCAGTTGGAACAAAAGGTCTACTGTCTTCTGGGTGTTTCAGAAACATGTCTCGTAGGACTCCCCTGTTATGAGCCAATCGTCGAGGTAAGGGTATACCGGTATGGACAACCTGCGCAGGTGGGCTGCTGCCACTGCCAGTACCTTTGTGAATACCCTCGGTGCAGACGCTATGCTGAAGGGTAGCACTCTGAACTGGTAGTGTTTGCCCTCTATCATGAACCTGAGGTATTTTCTGTGCGCTGGAAACATCAAAATATGAAAGTATGCATCTTTCATGTCTAGTGTTGTCATGTAGTCCCCCTGAGATAGCAGGGGAATTACTTCCTGTAATGTTACCATACGAAATTTTTGTGGTTTTACAAATTTGTTCGCTGGGCGCAGATCTAGTACAGGGCGCATGGTTAGGTCCTTTTTGGGTACAAGGAAGTACACTGAATAAATACCTTCCATTACCTGAGGTGGGGGCACTACCTCTATTGCTCCTTTCTGTAGCAGCTGTTCTACTTCTTGCAGGAGGATGACAAAGTGTTCTGGTGACAGGCGTCGTCCCCTTGGAGGTCTGTAGGTGGGGGACCGATTGAACTCAGTAATGGTTTTATCAAGAAACCTTGAGTATCAGTGTTTCTGATGTTTGTTAATCTGCTTAGAATCACATGCTGTGCATAGTCCGACATCCAGTGGTCACTGCGGAGTATTGCATTTTGTTTTTCACAGTCGAAAAGGGGACGTCGACAAGGCGTGTCTGTAACACTATCCCTAAAGTGACGTGCAGGTACCCACAACCGTAAATGTGATTACGACCTCGAAAGAGGGAGGGGAAAGAAAGGCATTCTCAGAGTGTTAAAGAAATTACCAACAACCCCACTCTCCCTACTGTGTTAGGCCGGCGAGGCCCGGCCACGTGTTCGGCAGCACCAAAGGATCTCCTCCGCTCGTCCCTCCATCGAAGATCTTGCTCGGTGGAGAACAGCTTGGCAGCTATGTCGAGGGAGGGATCTATGTGTTATAATTAATAATAAACGACCAAGGGTCGAGGAAATGATTTTGCAATGTCTCTCGAGGAGCTCTGCATAAAGGCAACCAATAACTGGGCGGAAAAAAAACAATCTGAGGGACCTCGACGTGTGAGGGGTTGTGGGTACACTGCACGTCACTATAGGGATAGTGTTACAGACCCGCCTTGTCGACGTCCCCTTTTCGACTACGAAAAACAAAATGCAATACTCCGCAGTGACCACTGGATGTCGGGCTATGCACAGCATGTGATTCTAAGCAGATTAACAAACATCAGAAACACTGATACTCGAGGTTTCTTGATAAAACCATTATTCATTGATTTACCAGTCATTTAAACAAGCCTTCTTCAGAAGGGAGCAATATAAAAGCAACACTCATATGCACTTCACAAATACAGTCTTAGGTTTCTCGGAATCAGTAACTACCCATTGGGGATGGCACACAGACAATTCCTACACCCTCAGGTGACTTAAATAAATAGGAACTGTGGACATGAATATATTACTGTTGCATTCAGAGTAGGCTTTGAGAGTGTCAAAAGGAAAGGGTTATTAGAACAAACAAAAGATGACTAATATTCTTCCTGGAAGGATAGGTGCAACACAACAGCAAAGGAGGGAAGAGTCATTCAGGAAACCAGGCTAGGGCAATGTCAATGGGCATAAAGTCTATGTAGCCAAGACACTTCTCGAAGATGAGTAAAAGTCTTTGCACAATGTTTTTTTAGAAATCTTTAGTTAAGAAAGAAGAATGAAATGTAGGGCCATAAGTCGGGTGACTTATGAAGTAGACTACAAGCAAATCTACATTGAGAGGTAAGTTCTCTCAGACTTTACAGTACCTTTAGGTTGAAGAAAAATGGAGCAGATGACTTCTGTTCCTGTGCAGCTCTGCAGATCCTGTTGTTCCTGGGCCTCATTCGTGGGGACAAGAGGGAGGACTTCTGGGGATTCTTGCACCACAAGGGGACGTTCACTGATGGCACCCGGCAATCTTCTAACAAGTGGCACTTGGGTGTTTCAGCTCCTGGCGTCTACCATAAACACCACCTCTGCAGTTTCTGGCTGTCGAGATGGGCTTTCCTTGCTTCTGGGGTCCCGCACTCTGTTGCGGGGGCTCAGGTTCGGTCAGTCCTGCTTCCTGGGAGTTCGGAGGATCTTCCTGGAGCCCTTGGCCAACTTAAAAGCAACGCACACAAACTGGTGTTCCTCTCCCTGGTTATTCGGTTCCAGCAGCTACTGCAATGGAAATTCAACCAGCTCCAAGAAGGATGTCCAGGTGGCTTACTTTGGATTGGATTGGTCCCACCAACCCAAGGGGAGAAGTCGTGCTTCGCAGGTCTTCTCTAGTCTATGCGAATTCGGAGCTTTGGCACTGCTGCAGGGCTTCACCGGGCAAACCAATGGTCCAGGAGTTGCAGCAGGCGTCTCTTCTAAGTAGTTCTTCGGATTCCTTCATCCAGTGGTTCAACTGCCTTCCAAGCAAAAAGCCTCGCCTTTTATGCAGGTTTCTCCCATTTATTCACAGCCTAGCTGTCAATCACACAGCAGGGTGGCTGTCCTCCAATGACAGCCAGCTGGCCAATCACCTTTGGGTGCTATTAGGGAGAATTCGCAAAAATGTGTTGATTCCCGCCACCTTAGAGACCCCCAGAAACTTTGCTGGATTTTCAGGACTTCATTTTTTTTTACCTGGAAAAAGTGAGACCATTTTTCCCCACTCTTGTTTATTTTAATGTGATTTTATACACTGCGTTTCTTTTTGGTTGTGGGGGTCTAACCAACTCCATAGGTATCTTTTACAATTGTGTCACAAAGCACCTTCAGTGCAGTGCCACAGGGAAGTCTTACACATTTTCCAAGGTTTAAATACCTTCTCTGGGATCAACTACGGTTTCCCAGAGCAGTGGAGTGAAATTGACTTCACTTAGTCCTGTAAAATTCTAGACCCAGCACACCCTATTTTACAATAGAGTGCTGGAGGGGGTTACTTAGTATCCCCTGTGTCTAGTTACTCACGTAGCATTTATATTTTACCCTTTCCTCTCAGAATGGCTGGTAGCAGTGGGTTTTGTATGAACTACCATGATTTACCCCGACCGCGAAATGTTTGCAGCTCCGGTAACGTTAAATCGCGCAAGCCATGTTTTTTAAAATGGCGCTGTGCCTCCTTTGTTATAATGGTCCCCGGTCTTTTTTCGCCATGTCTTTGTGGAAAGGTCCTTCGAGTTCTTCTCTGCGTGCCAAACCAGGTTTGGTCTCTTTGTTCATTTCGCCTTTGGCAGGGTTTTGCAGAAATCCGCTTCTGGCACCCGAGGGTCTGGGGTGGGCAGGAAGTGAGGGAGGTGCCCGTAACTTCCTGTGCTTAGTCTCCTAGGAGACCCAAATGCACTCTGTGGTGATTGGCTGGCTGTCCGGCAAGGACAGCCACCCTGCTGGGTGAGTGACAGCTAGACTGGAATCAATGGGAGAGAATTGAATAAAAGGCGAGCCTTTTGGCTTGGAAGGCAGGGTCGACCACTGTACGAAGGAATCGAAGAGCTTGAAGAGGACACCTGCTGCAACTCCTGGTCCGTTGGTTTGCCCGGTGAAGCCCTGTTGCAGTGACTACCTGCCAAGTTTGCATCGACAGAGAAGCCCTGCAAGGAGCCCTTTGAGTTGGTGGGACAATCAACTCCGAGGTAAGCCATCTGGACACCCATTTTAGAACTGGTTGAATTTCCTCAGAGTTACTGCAGGAAACAGTAGAGCCAGGCAGAGGGACACCAGATGGTGTGTGTTGCTTGTAAGCTGGTCTTAAGCTTTTGGAAGATCCTGCGGACTCCCACGAAGCAGGACGGACCAAGTCTGACCCCCCACCCTCGGTTAAGTGTGGGGCCTCAGATGTGAGCAAAGTCTACCTTGACAGCCAGGAACTGCGATTGCCATTTGCTGTAACGCAAGAAGTTGAAAACGCTAAACATCCACTGAAAGTAAAGTTTCCAGTTGCCAGTTTTGACAGTGCAGGAGTCCCCCGACATCCACCCTCTTGTCCCCACGACTTAGGCCCGGGAACAGCGAGACCTGCAGAGCTGCACATGAACAGAAGTCTTCAGCTGCATCTTTTCTTCTTTACCAAGGTATTGTAAAACAAGTCTAAGAGAACTTACCTCATACTGTTGAAGCGCTTGTAACTTCTGCAACTCACATCTAATCAGCTTGTGGCCTGACATTTGATTCTTTTCTTCAAAGACTCCTAAGAACTTGTGCAAAGACTTTTACATTACATACCAGAAGTGCTTTATCTTATCCAAGACTTTTGCTCATTGACTTTGGCTTAGCCTACTGAATTGAATGACTCTTCTAGTGAAATCTAAAAGTATTTGCCCTGCTTATGAATAATTGTAATTTCATGTTTTCTAATAATCTTTGCCTTTTACCCAAACCTTTTAAGATTGTTCTGAATGCCAACAGTAAGATATTAATGTCCCCAGCACCCTTGTTACTGAAGTCACCTGTGGGTGTAGGTTGCGTCTGTGGGCCATCCCAAAAGGGTCCTGTCTGATTCAGAAACTCAGTGTACAGTATTGAAGTATATATGTGTGTTACTATGTTATTGCTCCCTTCTGAGGAATACTTTATAACTGACTGATAAATTATTAATTGTTTATGCAAGAAACCTTGACTGAGTTTATTTGAAAACATGTAACTGTGAATCTTTGTGTAACTCCACTACAGCTCACATTTCCCCATCTTGAGATAAGCCTGGCTGCTCAACACGCTACCAAAACTGTGTAGTACAAGCTTACACCAAAGGTTGGGTTGCCTATATCTGTAGTCATAGTTGGTTATAGTGTTCCCAGAGGGTACTGCATTCAAATTTTGTCTAACAGGTGCATTCCTGTAACTAAGGGGATTAAGCACAGGGAGATTCGGGCACCTCACTCACTTCCTGCGCCTGCCAGACACGCCCGAGCCAGAGGCGGGCTTCACTCGTGAATCCCGCCAAAGACAAAAGGAACAAAGGGACTAACCCTGGTTTGGCGCGCAGAGTAAATCTCAAGAAGGACCTTTCCAGCAGAAAAGGTCTAAAAAAGAAGACCGGGCCATGTTAACAAAATGGGCACCCATGGGTGCTTTACTGCAGCTGCAATTGCAGCCCGCGGTAAAAACACACCATGGTAGGAAAAAGTAGACCACTGCCACCAGCCATTAATTGCTGAAAGGGTAACATAAAAATGATACATAAGAAACCAGACAAAGGGGATACCAAGTAACCTCTCCAGCACCATTTTGTAAGATAGCGTGTTCTGGGTCTAGAAAGTTGCAAGTAAATGTAAGTGTTGGGACAGTTTTTCTGAAGTCCAACCAATGGCTTATTAAAAACATTCAATTGAGGCAGTACAAGACTCCACTCTTAGTATAAGGCTGCACCACTTGAGAACATGTTAGTGTAGATCAAGCAGCCAGGCTTATTTTAAGGAGGAGAGAAGGCTGTAGAATCAGTTCAAATTAAATTGTAATACAAATGGTCCAAAGAAATACTATGTATGTACAAATAAAGCATTTATTTAAATACAAGTAGGCCCAGATAAATCTAGGGGTGAATAAGTACTAAAACATTATATGAGATCACAATTATAAAAACACAACACTATACTTGAAGGTAAACAGACCAGAGTATAAACCTTATTTGGAACGCCTAACAGTAGTTCTAGGGAAGTCAAAACCTTGTCATACACATTCAGTATAGGTCACAGCTATTCTTGGGAAGTAAAATGGTTACTTTCACAATTACATTCAGTGATGCCAGGGCAGTAAACCCTACCAGTTGTACCGTGACTCTCAGTACAAAGCACATAATCAGTCAACTGGACATTATACTTTTGGAACACTTATTCCAGGTACTGTAAAAACATATAACTACTTTTGTGATAAAACAGTTATACTAGGTGAGTAAAACCCAAGGATGTAATAGTCAATTACAGGCTGTTTTGGGATCAGTCAAACAGACTGAGATGAGCAGTAACTCGTGTAACTTATTTTTGGGATGGCACACAGCTAACTCAAGCTAAGTACAACCCATACACTTTTTTAATCTCACAAGGAGTCCAGGTTAGATCTTATCCAGCTATACAAGGGTTTGTGTATGACTTATGAGGGACAAATGGATTGAGAGACTCTTTTTGTGTCTGTCTAAATAGCACAAGGAAAGCAAAACCCCGTGTTACACTTGACTGACTAACAACCTAATGCAGACTTATTCTGGACAGGCAAGAAGCAAGTCAGGGGAAGCAAGACCCAGTTGGGGGCATTCATACAATTATTCTGAAAAGCCTAATCTGGTGATAATTGTAGGACACTATCCTGCAGGAATAATCTGGTGAAACCAGCACATTTCTTTCGGGAAGAGGCACAACCTAATCACAGGAGCCTAACATACCTTCACATCTACTTTATATAAGAATGGCAAAACGGCTTCTAAGGAAGAAAATACGTTACCAATACTTTTAAGAATAGTGCATCACACATCCAAGGTTAAGTAAGAACTTGTTAACTGTTCACCCTTAGAGCTACAGTTACCAACCAACTCTTTACAAGTAAGTAACTTTTAAACACTTATTTTCTTTTCTAGGCAAAGGGCCCAATCCCTTCAAAAGTCTTTCCCTGGTTCTTGGAGCATGAGTGTTCTCAGTGGCAGAAGGGGGTCACTAGGGACTAGTGACCAACAGACAGTGTCAGAATAGGTTCTTAAGAAGTATAAGTCAGAGTTCCTCAGGAAGATTTGGCAAACAGGTCAGTACTTAAGAGTTAGAAGAGGGTCCAGGGACTTCACAGAAGGCACCCTGGCAGCATTCTAGCAGTGGAACTTGGGGCACTGGATGAGAAGCATCCCGAACACATTAAAACACCCCACAGCTACACAGAAATCCAAACAGACTTAAGGTAAGTGCATACCCATGTCAACCCAGTACCTCAGCATTGAAGATTTTGCAGCATGAGGAGTTCAGGATCTGAAGCCAAAAACCCAGTCAGTGGATTCCTTGTCGTGGTGACTGAAATCAAGACCTTGGAAGGGACTTTGCAGCAGGGATAAATGAAGAAGGCTCTAGGCAAGATATTCCTCGCGGCTGAATGTGGTTCTGCAGATTTGGCACCTTTTCAGGAAGCACAGAAGACAGGAATTTGCGGTTGAATTCTCGTTACAAAGGTCCAGCACTCTGGTGAGGGGACTTTTCAGACACAATTCATGTCTCTGGACACCAATATGCCCACAAAGTTTTCAGGAGACCGTGGACTGCACGATGGCTCGAGGTCCCAGGGTATTGCAGCAAGGCAAGGACGCAGCAATGTGTGGGATTGCTCAAAATGCAAGTCTTCTTGAGTCTAGTGGGCCTCACCAGGCTCTGGGTCGGGGTCGTCATTTTCGGAGTCCCCAGGTCGATTGGAAGGAGAAGGCCTACAGCAGGCTCTGGTTACACAGCAGGCTCTCTGGTCGCTGGAAATCATTTCAGCCGCTTCTCCTTCATCACCCTCTTAGGTTTCCGTTTCAATGGTCGACTTTTCTTCAGCTTCCAGGTCCGCAATATTTAACAGGAACTACAGCACAACTTCTGCATTCTCTCCCTGCATTTAACAAGGGGTGGTCTTATTTGTCCATTCAGGACAGTCAGCCCCCCACTGGGAATTGTCCCGATTCAGGCAAGTAGGAAGACAAAGGGCTGTGGAGTTTTGGACTCCTCCCTCATTTACTGCCCTCAGAGACAGACTGGAGCCTGGGCGGGGAGTCCAGGGGACTCCCACCGAAGATAAAAAAAAACAAAAAAACACAGGAATTTCTCGCCCTGGATGTCAGGGGAAGCAACAAGAAAGGACAAGAAACACTAAAATGGCGAAAAAAGAAGACAGGGGCCATTTTGGTAAAATGAGCACCCTTAGGTGCCTTTACTGCAGCTGTGAACACAGCATGCGGTAAAGTTACACCAAATATAAGACATCATTGCCACCAGCCATTGAAGGCAAGTTTGTCCCTGTAACAGAATTGTTACAGTTTTAATGTGAAAGGGGTTACACATTGCATCTCACCAGCACTCCACATAAGGTGGGGTGTGCTGGTTTCACTTAACAAAATGTAAAAGCGATCCAAAGATCCTTTCTACCCTCGGGAACTGTAGTTCTCTCAAGGTTAGCACAAGAAAGTTAAGAGGGGAGCCAATAGGCCAACCCAGCAACAACAGGCAGTTATTGCCAATAGGTTGTTAGAGGATAACTTTTAAAAAAGACACTAGGGAAAGTCAAAAATAAATGACACCCATGAAAAGAGTTAACGATTCTGTGAGTGTGGAAAAAAGGCTCACACTCACTGAAAAAAGTTCTGGGGTTGACTCAGGTCACGAAGATTTACCAGTTCTGTGAAAATCTTACCCAACATAAGAAAAGTCAATTGCACTTCACTGTTCTTGGAAACAGTAGTTTCACCAAGAGAAGGTATTTAAACCTTTGGGAAATCTAAGACACTTCCCTGTGCCACTGCAATGAAGGTGCACAGAGTCCAAATCACAGAACAATACACGAGATGGTGGGAAAAAGGTCTCACTCTCTACAGATTAAAAGTCTTAAAGTCCAGCAAAAGGGTTGTGGGTCTCTAAGGTAGAAGGGAATTAGCATATTTCTGAGGAACCTACAAAGAGAAAAGTTAAGTGAAGTCAATTTCACTTTACTATTCTTGGGAAAGGGTATTTAAACCTTATGAGAAATCTAAAGGATTTCTATGCGACACTGCACTGAAGGTGCCGTGCATCACCATACAAAAAGTAGATGCTTATGGAGTTTGTCAGACACCAAAAACAAAGCAACACAATCCAAATCGTGTCAAAACCCATGAGGGAGTGAGAAAATGGGCTCACTCCCTCCAGGGTTAAAATTAAAAGGTCCTAAAGTCCAGCAAAAGATCTGGGGGCCTTTAGGGTTGAAGGGAGTTTGCACAGAAATTAGAATTGTCCTTAACAGATGGTTTATCAGCCTCCAAGGGTTTCATTTTACCATTGAGCATAGATCAGGATGAAATTACCAAAATGTTGATTGTCTCTCCAGGAAGTATTAACGACTGGAGCAAGAAATTCATCCAGGAGTGGATTCAATTCTCCTTCCCCTTAGTCTGGGCGGACAAGTGTTGGGGAGAATTCTCATTTCAGGACTTTTTAATTTGTTCTCCTGAGTGGAACTTTTTGTCACTCATTCATGTGTTTTCCTGACTTTGATTTTCCATCTTCCTTACTGTTAAGTCAAGATTTGGGGTAGTACCCTTTCGGTGCACTACAACAACCTCAGCCCCCTGGCAATAGTGACCCAACCTTTGGTATAAATCTGATCTACACAGGTGGGCAGTGTGGCTGAGCAGCCAGGCCAATCTCAAGAGGGGTCAATGTGAGCAGTAATGGGAGTTGCACAGAGATTCACAGTGACAAGTATTCAAATAAACACTGATAATCAAGGTTTCTTGATTAAACAATTATTAATGTATTTACCAGTCTTTTAAACAACCCTTCTTCAGAAGGGAGCAATATAAAAGCAAACCCCAAATACACTTCAGAAATACACACTCTTAGGTTTCTCAGAATCAGTAACTACCCATTGGGGATGGCACACAGACAATTCCTACACAATCAGGCGACTTAAATAACTAGGCACTGTGCACATTAATATAGTACTGTTGCATTCAGAGTAGGCTTTGAGAGTGTCAAAAGAAAAGGGATATTAGAATAAACAAGAAATCACAAATATTCTTTAAGCAGGCAAATACCTTTGAACCCCCCTAATGTAGAGTAAGTAAACCCCTTCCTGGAAGGATAGGTACAACACAATAGCAGAGGAGAGAAGTCATTCAGGGAACCAGCCAATGTCAATGTACAAAAGTCTATGTAGCTGAGACACTTATTGAAGGTGAATAAAAGTCTTTGCACAATGTTTTTAGAAGTCTTTGGTGAAGAAAGAAGAATCAAATTTAGGGCCACAAGCCGGGAGACTTGTGAAGTAGAAGCTACAAGCAAATCTACAGTTAGAGGTAAGTTCTCTCAGACTTTACTATATCTTTAGTTTGAAGAAAAAAATGCAGCAGATGACTTCTGTTCCTGTGCAGCTTTGCAGATCCTGTTGTTCCTGGGCCTCAGTCATCGGGACAACAGGGAGGACTTCTAGGTACTCCTGCACTACAACGGAACGGTCACCAATGGCAACCGACAAAATTCAAACAAGTGGCACTTTGGTGTTTCAGCTCCTTGCGTCTACCATAAACAGCACCACTGCAGTTTCTGGCTGTCGAGATGGGCTTTCCTTGCGTTTGGGGTCGCGCCCTCTGTTGAGGGGGCTCAGGCTCAGTCAGTCCTGCTTCCTGGGAGTCCGGAGAATCTTCCTGGAGCTCTTGGCCAACTTAAAAGCAACACACACAAACTGGTGTTCCTCTCCTTGGTTATTCGGTTGCAGCAGCGACTGCAATGGAAATTCAACCAGCTCCGAGAAGGATGTCCAGGTGGCTTGCTTTGGAGTTTATTGGTCCCACCAACTCAAGGGGAGAAGTCGTCTTTGCAGGGCTTCTGTCGATGCAAGTTTGGAGTTTCAGCAGGGCTTCACCAGGCAAACCAACGGTCCAAGAGTTGCAGCGGGCCTCCTCTTCAAGCTCTCCTTCTGATTCCTTCATCCAGTGGTCGACTCTGCCTTCAAAGCCAAAAGCCTCGCCTTTTATGCAGCTTACTCCCATTCATTCCAGCCTGGCTGTCACTCACACAACGGGGTGGCTGTTCTTGCCGGACAGCCAGAGGCCATTCACCTCGGCGTGCATTCCTGTCTCCTAGGAGACTAAACACAGGGGGTTTCGGGCACCTCCCTCACTTCCTGCCCCCATCAGACAATCTGGAGCCAGGAGGCAGGTTTCACTCATGAATCCCGCCAAAGACAAAACAAACAAAGGGACCAAACCTGGGTTGGCACGCAGAGTAAATCTCAAGGACCAAAACAACTAGAAATGGTGAAAAACGAAGACCAGGGCATTTTTGACAAAAAGGGCACCCATGGGTGCTTTACTGTGGCTGCAAACGCAGCCCGCAGTAAAAACACAACATGGTAGTAAAAAGTAACCATGGCCACCAGCCATTAATTTTGTAAAGGGTAACCTGAACATTTTTTACATGAGAAGCTAGACAAAAGGCCTACTAAGTAATCCCACTAGCACCCTATTGTAAGATAGGGTGTGCTGGGTCTAGAAAGTTATAATTCAAGTAAAGTCAATTTCACTTTACTGGTCTTGGAAACAGTAGTTAATCCAAGAGTAAGGTATTTAAACCTTGGGGAATCAATTTGACACAATGGAAAAAGATGCCTATGGAGTTTTTCAGACTCCAAAAACCAAAAGAAACAAAAAATAAATAGAATTAAAAGTACAAAGCCTCAAATTTCAGCAAAAGAGCTGGGTGTCTCTAAGGTAGGGGGGAATTAGCACATTTCTGAGAATTCTCCCTAAAACGTACTGTTTTATGGAGTCTGGTAAACTCAAAGGCATTTGCTTTGCATTGTGACACATAGCACCGTTTGTGCAGTGCCACAGAGAAGTCCATTGGACTCTCAATGTTCAACATTTTCTTGTGTTAACTACTGTTCCCAAGAATAGTACGATGACCCCCGTCTTACTCACCTTTAACTTTATGGGTCCAGCAACCACCACAATATGTGGAGTGCTGGGGGGCAGGGGGGTTACCTAGTAATTCAGTTTAACCCATTCCTTGTGTAACAATTTGTTACACTAACTTACTTGCATGGCTGGTGGCATTGGTTTCTTTTTTTACTACATGTATCTGCAGACTGATACCTTAGCCGCAGTACTGCACCCAAGGGTGACCATTTTCTCAAAACGGCCCATCTTTTTTTGCCATTTTGTGTAAGTTTTCTCTGGGCTTTTACTCTGCTGTTTGCATCAGGTTGGAGTCCTGTGTGTGTCTTACCTTTGACAAGCTTTCTCCCTGAAACCCACCCAGGCTCCAGTGTCTGGAAAGTCAGGAAGTGAGGGAAGAGTCCTGAAACGTCCCCGTCCTTTGTCTATGGGTGTGCCCAAGTGAAACCAGTTCCAATTGGCCAGCTGGCTGTCCTGGAGGACAGCCACCCTGCTGTGTGATTGACAGCCTACGGCTGTGAACGAATGGAAACTTGCGTAACCTTGGTCTCCATATGGACTCTCACCTCTCTCTATCTCACCACATTTCTCTTACTGCCAAGTCTTGTCGCTTTCACCTCTACAACATACGTAAAACTCGACCCCTCCTTACCTTTCATTCTACTAAACTTTTCATTACCTCCCTCATCTTATCCAGACTCTTCTACTGTTGATCCCTTCTCTTTGGACTCCCCTCCTCTCAACTTCTCCCCACTCAAATCCATCTACCACTCCATCCACTCACTCTGCCTTCTCTCACCTCTTGATTCCATCTCCTCTTCTCTCACCTCTTTAAGGTTGGGTCTCTTCACTCCCAGCTCAAATTCAAGTTCCTCTGTCTTGTTTTCAAATCCCTCTATGGTCTCCCCCCTACCTCTCCTCCCTTCTCACTTTCCGTACCCTTTCTCGTTCTCTCTGTTCTGCTAATCTTTTCCTACTCTCTCCTCCACCTCCCTGTGCCCCTTCCCGATCTTTCCAACTCCTTGCTCCGTTCCACTGGAACCGCCTCCCCCTTCACATCCGCTCTTCCCCCTCCTTCCCTTCCTTTCGCTCTTCTCTCAAATCTTACCTTTTCACTCACCTCCCTAGCACCCTTCGTTTCCTCTCGTTCTTCTCCCTCCCCTTCATTCCTCACCTCCTACCACTGCTCTTCACTTCCCTCTCTACCTCCTTCCTCCCCACCCCATTCTCTCGTATAGTCCTACTCTTTCCTCTCCTCTTCCTCACTCACTCTTACATTCCCTCTTACCCCCACTAACACCTACCATTCCCTCACCCACCACACTGCCCCTCCCTACTCCCTCCTCACCTCTGCAATATTGTAAATTGT
The DNA here is from genome assembly GCF_040938575.1 of Ambystoma mexicanum. NCBI lineage: Eukaryota > Metazoa > Chordata > Amphibia > Caudata > Ambystomatidae > Ambystoma > Ambystoma mexicanum. The sequence continues at coordinate 90,736,036 of NC_090936.1, read as the reverse complement.
TCTTTACACTGTTTGAGTTATGATTCAATTGCCATCTTATGCTTGTTGTATTTTACTTGTTCTTATCTAAAGCACTTTGGATTAAAGGGCTATATAACTTCAATAAAATACAAATAAAAAGCAAGGGTTTTGAGACAGAGCAGAGTCGGCCACTGGAGGACAACATATGAAGCAGAAGACTAGAGAAGACGCCAGCAGCACCCTCCTGGACCGAAAAGTGCCCAGTGAAGCCCTGCAGCTGTGCCGACCCAGTTTTCGAATCGACCTGGAAGACCCGTAAAGGACGACTTCCTCCCTTAGGCTAATGGGACCAACTAGTATTGACACAAACTTTATTTTGGCGCAATCCTTGACTTGCTGGGACTTTCCAAGGCTGCAGAAGTCCAATACCCGGGGTACCTCAACCACTTGTGAGTGCATTGTCTTCCAAAGTCAGAGTCCAGCCAGATCTTAGTGGGGATCCAGAGGACACTACAGAAGCAAGTAATCTGCATCAGAGTCCCCTCACCAGATTCCAGGACCAAGGGATCAATGAACTTTAAACCAGAGCCGTTTGTTCTTCATTGGCGCTGAGAAAAAGGCGCCAAGATGACAAAATGCAGGCAAATCGATGGAAATATATTCATATTTTTATTCTCTCTCTCTCTCTCTCTCTCTCTCTCTCATCACCACGACCATGGACCAGGAACAAGGTCTTCATTTCACAAGGTACTGTGGGGCTTGGGGTACATTACCCTTTTGCCATTTGGGGTGTTTCCTATCTTGGGGAGTGCGATTTCACCCTACACTAAGTTGACCTTAACTTACCTGCATAGGCCTTACAGCTGGTGTTTCCAAAGGTGACTCCTCTTGAGTTGCTGTGATTTCACTTTTGAACACTGACTATTTAAGAAAATATTTCTAAGGAGAAGAGCATCATAACTTTGACTGTGCCTGTTGAGTTGGGAGTCCTGGCTCCCTAAAGGCCTCCTTCTGAGGCTATTGGCTTTGGTAGTGCATGTTCCCTTATAGGTTTTAAATGTTGAACACTGTAAGGATGGGATAATAGACTGCTTGCATCCCTTTGGAAGAATCTAACTGTTCTTATAACCTATCAGTCTGTTCTGATCTAACCCTAACCTTCCCTTCCTTGAAAACACAATATTGCAAACGTGATACTATATAAAACTGTGGTCTCCAAACAGTCGACCGCGAGCTACCAGTAGCCTTTGAAGTAGCTCGAGTTTCAGAAAAAAAAAGAAAAGAAAATGATGCCAGGAAGTGCTCTGACCAATCACAGGCCTGCAATTCTCTATAGCATATAGATAGCACCTTGTGATTGGCCAGAGCATGTTCCTTGCTGGGAGCTGTGCTCCATTGGCTACAGTGGTTTCTTGTGCTCCTCAGTTTGCCGGGGCTTTTTTCTTTAAAAAGCACCATGGCCCCTCGCATAGTTTCTGACCTGTTTTGGAGGTGGCTGATGCTGGGGCTTCGATTCCAGGAGCGAGCTGAAAGTGGCAGGAAAACTTCTTTTGTGAAGGTAAGTTGGGTCAGGTTGCGTGGATGGGGGAAGTTATTTTTCTTTTCTGCCGAGCCACTGCAGCCCCTGTGTGCACAGCTGTTGTGTGTGCTGTTATAGGGGCGGGCAGCTCGGCAGAACGAAGCCCCGGGTGAAATGGACACATTTAGCTATGATGCTTTATGTCTCTGCTTCAGCCCGGGCTCGTTTGCAATCATGTGAGCTATTTTTAGAAGGCAGGGCACTGGCGAGCAAGCCCCCTTGGGACTTCCTCGCCAGAGCCCTGCGTTTCTAACAGTACATCACATAACTGGAAATCAGCCCAGGTCGGCCGGAGACACGCAGCATGATAGCTGCATGCCTCCGTTTCGACCCCGGGCTCGTTTGCAATCATGTGAGCTATTTTTAGAAGGCAGGACTCTGGCGAGCAAGCCCCCTCGGGACTTCCTCGCCAGAACCCTGCGTTTCTAATAGTACCTCACATAACTGGAAATCAGCCCAGGGCGAGTGGAGACATGCAGCATGATAGCTTCATGCCTCCGTTTCGACCCCGGGCTCGTTTGCAATCATGCGAGATATTTTTAGAAGGCAGGGCTCTGGCGAGCAAGCCCCCTCGGGACTTCCTCGCCAGAGCCCTGCATTTCTAACAGTACATCACATAACTGGAAATCAGCCCAGGTCGGCCGGAGACACGCAGCATGATAGCTGCATGCCTCAGTTTCGACCCTGGGCTCATTTTGAGTCTTTTCCAGGGGTGGACTGGCCTATATGGAACTCTGGACATTTCCCAGTGGGCCTCTGCACCCTGGGCCTCTTGTGTGGCATTTCCAAATTTTCGCATAGGAAAAGCATTGGGCTTGCTGAAAATGTGTCATGTGGGGCCACTTTGAAAATAATTTCCAGGGCCTCTTTTGGTCCCAAGTAAGTATTTCCAGGGCCTCTTTTAGTTTCCACTCCACCCCCTTTTCAGTAATTTTTCGAAGGCAGGGCCATGGGTGGACTGGCCTATGTGGAACTCTGGAGTTTTCCCGGTTGACCTCTGCACCATGGAATTCCTTTGTCTGGCATTTCCAGATGTTCACATAGGAAAAGCATTGGGCTTGCTGAAAATGTGTCATATGGGGCCACTTTGACAATTATTTCCAGGGCCTCTTTTGGTCCCCAGTAATTATTTCCAGGGCTTCTTTTAGTTCCCAGTCAAACCCTGAGCAGGGCTCTGGCGAGCAAGCCCCCTCGGGACCAATGTGCTTATGGGTTTACCACACTGGACTCACTGCAAATGACGCACATTTAGTACATCCAATCATTGATATCAAAACTTATAGGCTTCTTAGCGAGAAGTGAGGGCTAATACGCAGGAAAAGGCCTCTATCATTCCAGTGTGGCAGTATTGTGGCAGTGACAACTTTTTTCTCCAGGTGTGCATGGGCTGGTGTAGTATTGGGGTAACATTAGTGCCCCGTTTCAACTTACAGGATTAGCGAAGATAGAAGTGCCAGATATTACTGTCAACTAAGGGCTATTGTTCATAAATGTGATGCTAGGTGGTTTGAACTTCACAAGGCTATTGCTGAGAGCACAGCCAACAATGTAGGAATGGTGGCTGGCTCTAACTTTTTCCCTATGCAGCGTGGATTTTTGGTATGCATTCCTGTTTAATGGCTACCACTAATGCAGCTGGTGCATGCTTGTACATGCTGGGCCCATTTTCAGTATTTGAGATATTTTTAGAAGGCAGGGCTCTGGCGAGCAAGCCCCCTCAGGACTTCCTCGCCAGAACCCTGCCATTTCTAATAGTAACTCACATAACTGGAAGTCAGCTCAGGGCTCTGGCTTTGAGTTTTCCAAGCTGATTCAATGACCGAGACTAATGTTAAAATATTGTCCAGAGTACTATGCTTTTTCAGAAAACCAGTTTGATTTTTGGGAATAACACCAGATGTAGTATTCCATGGGTTTAGTTTGTTAAGCAAGACACAGGCAATTATTTTAGCTGGCACGTCCAGCATAGCCAGTGTGCAAAGCCTCAGCCCAGATAGTGGGATACATTTTGAGTAGATACTTGCATGTACAATCTGCTTCTGGAGTTCTAGAAACTTTACTAGATCTTCAAGTTGTGAGACAGTGATGGAATAAGTGCATTTATGTGTGCTTGGAGCCCTGCCGTTTTGATTAATAGCTGCAGCCTTGTTGGTCCCAGGCAAAATAGAAGTTTAAAAATGGGGCAACTTCTTTCATGCTGCTTCTTTCAAAAACTCGACACTGTGCATCAGTTCCACTTTAAATCACTTCCCTGGCTGGGGTGCACCCAAAATACAGTTGGTAATGTAGTGATTTTGTGTACATTAAGGGATCAATAGACACACACTACAGTAGAAGGTAACCAGGGTAGCTCAGCAGGTTGAGAGACTTGCCGAGATGTTAAATATAAAATAAATGCTTGTTATCATATGACTCTTGCAATTCCTATAAAATGTTTGGCCAAGGCATGGGTTAGGCTGGTCGCTTGCTTATATTCAGGGGAGAGGGAGGGTAGGGTATTTCTGCCCCTGTAGTGAAAATCAAAAGTTGGCACCCATGAACCCAGAGTTTAATTTCCTAATAACTGCTGTCAGCACAAGAGAAGCATTTATATGTGATTAAGCAGTTTGTCACACATACCATCTTTATAGATGTAACCTGTGATAAAACACAAAGGAAGGGGCACAAAAATGACGTGGTATTTGTGTGGTAGTCTGACAAAAAAGTAACAGTGAATGCAAGTTTAAGGAGCATTTGAGTTTAGAAATTATTTTTTTTCCTATGAAAGTGTTAGATGCAGATTTGGAAAACAATAGTGTGGCCAGTTTGATTCCAGAAGCAAGTTAGTTCTCTTGCAATTTGGAAGGCAAGTCTCAAAACCTCTGGAGTGGAACATGTTCCATCGTAGAATTGAAAGGATTCTGAATGGGGTGTGGGAAGGGGTCCCTGGTGCCCCAAGGGGACGTTTAAATGACTTCAATTCTACTTTTTTTCTGACACCAGCATTAGCAAAAACTGCTGCGGTTTAAAACAACCACGTCTGTGCTTAAAACGCAGAAGATATGAGGTCTCACTGTCTGTCCTGGATTAAGCGCCTGCTGCAGAGGTACAAGAGGGGGTGCAGCAACATATGACGAATGTGGGGTGATAGAGGCGCATTTACCAGCCGCGATCCTTCCTAGTAAATGCAACGAATACTCGCGCATCTCCTTTCACAGCAAACTAAAGGCTAAAATTGGTTTATTGTTGCACTGGCCCCCTTGTAGTTCCATATTCCCTTGATTTGAGAGGCAGATAGTCTCACCATCCATTTATACCAAATTATTTTTGCATAGAGGACAGACTGTATCAGGGCCAACATAACTCTTCGGCTGTGATATTTTTTTTATCAATAATTATGACTTTATGACTTTTAAGGGCATTCAACAAAGCAGGCTTTGACCTTCATCATCCTTGGCTAGATTTGGTGACTTGACATAGGTGCATGCCACAAAGTTAATATTTTTAGAAATTGCGAATGTGCTAAATGGCACTGGTTTTTATTTTTGGACCAAGCAGAATTTTGTGTGCTCAATTATTTTTAAAACCATAATAAACACATTGAAATCCTCCTCAGATTACATTGCACGTGCAGTCCCAAAAGAATCGTAGAAACGACACTTGCTGAAATCAACAGAGGCATCCTTCAAAGTTGCACATTATTTACCAAAACACAAATGCACTTTTACATATGGTGCAGTTGTGAAAGGTGCGATAGCTCTCGTGGCCGAGTCAGTTTTAAAAGATTTTAAAAACTGCCCTGACATTAGGTCTGCCATTTCAGATGTGCAGTTCGGTGCAAACACAATGGCAAGGAGGGTATCTGCGCTATCAGCCAATGTGATGGGGCAATTAGAAAAAGATTTGAGCATATGCAGTTTTTTCTCCATTCAATATGATGAATCGGTTGATGCAAGTGATACTGCCCAGCTAGCACTGTTTGCTCGAATGGTGTTTGAAGACTTCACCAACAAAGAGGAATTCTTAACCTTGTTGCCTCTGAAATCCACAACCAGAGGGGATGATACCTACAATGAGGTCAAGAATTATTTTGTCAAAACAAAAATTCCATTGAACAAGTTGGTGGCAATAACAACCGATGGTGCACCAGCAATGACCGGGCGTCATTCTGGCTTTGTTACGTGCTGTAAAGCAGACCCCGATTTCCCTCCATTACTGCACTACCACTGCATCATCCACCAGCAGGCAATTTGTGCCAAAGTGATGGGGTTTGATCACGTAATGGCACCTATTGTGCAAATTATTAATTCAATTTGTGCAAAGGCCAAACAGCACAGAATGTTCAAAATATTCCTGGAAGAACCATCTGCCGCACATAGCGATCTGTTGCTACACACGTAAATCCAATGGCTTAGCAGGGGGAAAATACTGCGCCGCTTTCTTTCACTTTTGCCAGAAGTCAAGACTTCATGAGGTCAAGAAATGAAGACATCAGCCAATTATGCAGCATTTCTTGGCTGCTTGATTTGGCATTTCTGGCAGATGTTACTGAGAAATTAAATACCCTCAACTGTGAACTACAAGGAAAGGGTAAAACCATTGCTGACATGGTAAGCGCAGTAAAGACATTTAAGTCAAAACTTAACCTTTTCACTGAACAAGTGGTAAAAAGGAAAATGCATCATTTCCCTTCTGTAATGCAAATGCTGACAGAGCATACAGCTAGTCCTGAACTCCTGAACATAGACAAATACAGCAGTCTCGTGAGCAGGCTTAAGGAAGACTTCCGTGACCGGTTCAGGGATTTCGAAAGGATTGAACTGTGTGTGATGTTCATCGCAAACCCCTTCATGGAAGTCAATGTTTGTGAACTTACAGAACAAATGGCTGAGCTGTTTAACCTGAACAGTTGTGCTATGGAAATGGAAATTGTCAGCATGCAAGGGGACATTCAGTTCAAAAGCAGACAATCTCACACCAATTTCTGGAGCCTTGTTGATCACAAGGAGTACAGTAACATTTGCACAGCAGCATTAAAATTGACTGTTTTGTTCCACCTATCTCAGTGAATCTGCATTTTCAGATATGAACTTCATCAAATCGAAATTTCGAACCCGCCTGACCGATGAGCATCTTTAGTGACTCCATCCGAGTTGCTGTATCAAGTTATACACCCGACTACAGAGCACTGGTGGATGGCATGCAGTCAACCTTCACACTGAATGTCTAATTTTCCTACATTGTGAAAGTCTTTTCATGAGAACTTCTAATAAAAAAATGCAATAAAGAGATTTTTGAACTTATTAACATAAACGTGAAGGGATATGTTATTCCCTATATTTATGAAGGGACAATTACAGCTAAAAAAAGTTCCAATGTTTATGAACAACCCCGACCGCGGATATCGCCCGCAAGTAGCTCTTGCTGTTGGCCCCCAACTGAAAGTAGCTCACGCCAACATAAAGGTTGTAGACCCCTTATATAAATGCTATACTGACCTCAAATGACGTCACCTCCGGGTGCTGGAACATGTGTAACATATGAATGAACTACTCACCTGCTTTATTGCTCACTTTTTTAATTGAATCCTACCTTGGGATTAATGTTACAGCTAATTACTGCTTCTTAAAGAATGTTTTAAATATCTTGTGTGTGTGCGTGTATAAATAAATAATTATATAACTAAGTGTATCAGTGTTTAATTGGATACTTGTGTTTACTGATTTCATTGTACAGCTCTAGAGCTCACATTACCCCTCTTAAGGCAAGCTTGTCTGCTCAGCCACACTTCCAATTTGTGTAGTACAGGCCTATATTAAAAGTGGATTACCTAATACCAAGAGCTAGGTCTTGGGTAGTCCCACACTAGTTGCACTACACTAATTCTTACCTAACTTGGTAGCCCTGCAGCACTACACATAAGGTGGAGTATGCTGATCTCACAATAGGAAAAGTTAGGAAGGATTCAAAAAATCCCCTATAACAGAAAATATAAAGGGAAGCCCAAAGGGCACCCAGCAACACTGCACAGAGTGCTGTGTGATGCAAAAGTAAAAAAACAGATGCCATAAAACTTGGAGATAAGCACAACCCCAAGAAAAATGTATAAAAAGAAATACAAAGTATCCCAAAAGATAGGGTAAAAGAATGAGTGAGTGTAGAACAAGGTTCCTGCTCACTCATGGCAACAGACCAAAAATCCAGTAGTCCAGCAAAAAGTGCTGGGGGGCTCGCATGTAGGGGGTATTGTGCATACAAATGAAAATGTACTAAACACTGGTTTATGCGATCCTTGTTGGCTACTGCATTCACAAGAATTATACTTTTAGGGGCTTTCTGAAGGCACACACTGGCTGCGGTAACCAGCACTGGTCCTAAGAAGATGCCCAAAGACAGAAGAACAAGTTACTTCTTACCTTGTAACGTTCTTTCGACGGGATGTTCCTCCGACGTATTCCTCATCTTAGATATATCCTTCCAGCTCTGCTGGCCTCGGAAAATTTTTTCTCCAGAGGGCGCTGCGCGTCGACGTCCCTCGAGTCGATGACCCTCAACAGCCGCCGTATCGACGCTCGACGTCATCCTGCCTATAAAGGCCGCGCGCAGCGTCCGTTGCTCAGTTCCGTTTTGTAGCCCACAGTATTACTGTTTGGACTAGACTAATCACCCTGAAGGAGCGTAAGCTGCAACAACAAGGGAAGTAAAACTGCGGGGATGGATGGGAGGGTCGATGAGGAATACGTCGGAGGAACATCCCGTCGAAAGAACGTTACAAGGTAAGAAGTAACTTGTTCTTCGAAGGGATTGTGTCCTCCGACGTATTCCTCATCTTAGATAGGCTCCCATAGCAGTATTCTATATTCGGAGGAGGGAGTACTGACTTCACGCTGTCTTCTATTGGTGAATAGAATGCAGTACAGCCCTTCCAAACCTAGTCTCTTGACTAGAGGAGGAATCCAGATTGTAAAAACGTGTAAAGGTATGGACAGACGACCATGTAGCGGCCGCACATATGTCTTTAATCGGCACGCCTCTTTTGAGGGCCGATGAAGCTGCAATACCTCTGGTCGAATGAGCCCTAAGGTTTTGAGGGGGCTCTTTCCCTGCCAGTTTATAACATTCCAGAATGGCTAGAATGATCCATCTGGAAATAGTCTGCTTAGTTATTGGTAACCCCAGCTTGTGACCTGCGTAGCCTACAAACAGCTGGTCTGCCTGTCTTATCCTGGCTAGTCTACTAATGTAAAAACTTAAAACCCTCCTAGGGTCTAGTCTGTGTAACCTCTCTTCCTCTTTCCCCGGGTGAGGAGGAGGATAGAAAGATGGTAGGATAATCTTCTGAGAGATATGGAATTCAGAGACTACTTTTGGGAGGAAATTAGGCTTCACTTGCAGGACAACTTTGTCTTTGTGAAAGATTGTATGAGGGGGTTTACAAGAAAGAGCTTGTAATTCGCTCACCCTTCTAGCAGATGTAAGTGCTATTAATAAAACAGTCTTAAGGGTAAGGAACCTTAACGAACAAGAATGGAGAGGTTCGAAAGGTGTCCCCATCAGGAAAGTTAATACTAAGTTTAAATCCCATAGGGGAACTTGGAATGGTCTTGGGGGATAAACATTGGTTAACCCCTTTAGAAACTGTACTACCAAGGGTAATTTGAAATAGGATGGTTCCTCCGCAGTACGCTTAAAGATAGATAGCGCTGCGAGATAGCCCTTAATGGTGCCAACTTGAAGGCCTGAATTTGCCAAATATAGTAGGAAGGACAAAACCATTGGTGTACCACATGAAAATGGGTCGATATTCTGTTCTCTACACCAGCTGCAAAATCTGTTCCAACGGCAGCGGTATAAAGACTTTGTTGCTGGTCTCCTTGCCGAAAGCAACACCTCCATAACATCATCAGGGAGGTCCCAATCCTTGTACCTCAGCCGTTCAGAAGCCAAGCGTGAAGGTTGAGGGTTTTGATGTCTGGATGGAGAACCTGACCTCCCTTCTGTGAGAGTAGGTTCTCTCTGAGAGGAAGTCGAAATGGAGGGCAGATGGACAAGTCTAGAAGGTCCGGGTACCACGTTCTCCTGGCCCAATCCGGGGCAATTGGGATCATGGTTCGCCGGAATCTTCTCAACCTCCTGATCATTTGAGGAATGACAGGGACCGGTGGGAACGCGTACAGAAGCGGAAACTCCCAGTCCACTATGAACGCGTCTCCCAGAGCTCCTCTCGGAGGAAATTCCCTTGAGCAGAACAGGTTGCATTTCCTGTTTAGGCTGGTGGCGAACAGATCTACCTGAGGGGTTCCCCAAAGGGCGAAGATCTCTTGAAGGACTTCCTGAGCTAGCTCCCACTCGTGAGAGACTGTGTTCTGCCTGCTCAGAGCGTCCGCTGTCAAGTTCTTCTCTCCGGCTAGGTGAACTGCCGATAGAGAGATTCCTTCTTGGATTGCCCAAAACCAGAGCTGCATCGCCTCTCTGCACAGGGGTAGTGATCCTACGCCTCCTCTTTTGTTGAGGTAATGCATGGCCACCGTGTTGTCCGTCATTATCAGGACGTTCTTCCCTTGTACAATTGGCAGGAAAGCCTTCAACGCAAGTTTGATGGCTCTCAGCTCTAACAGGTTGATGTGTAGTCTGGACTCCGATGGAGACCAACGACCGCTGATGGTCAAGTCGTTGGCGTGGGCTCCCCACCCCGTGAGTGAGGCATCCGTGACTACTGTTATCTCCGGCCAGGGTTGCCAAAACTGTTCTCCTTTCAGAATGTTCTCCTGACAGGCCCACCACTGAAGGTCTCGAGCCACCCTGCCGGGAACCTGAAGAAGATCTGTCATTCTCCCTGAGAATTGTGACCACTGAGTCCTCAGTGCCCACTGGAGGGATCTCATTCTCAGGCGAGCCTCTGGCACAAGGAAAATGCAGGATGCCATGAGGCCTAGCAACCTCAAAAAGTCGAAAGCTGGGAGACGTTGGGCAAGTTGGAACTTGGTAACCATCTGTAGAATATCTTGAGCCCTCACCTCTGGTGGCGAGGCTTTTCCCAGGGAAGTATCCAGGATCGCTCCTATGAACTGGAGTCTCTGCGATGGTATCATTTGAGACTTCTTTAAATTGAGGGAGAAGCCCAGCTTGTGAAGGAAGTAGCATACGTGATTTAGCTGGATCTGAGCTTGCTCCGGAGAAACAGCCCTGATCAGCCAATCGTCCAGGTAGGGGTAGACGTGAATCCCTTCCCTCCTTAGACTTGCCGCCACTACCGACATTAACTTGGTGAAGACCCTCGGGGCGGAGGTCAGCCCAAAAGGCAGTACTCGAAATTGATAGTGAGAGTTGCCAATTGCGAACCTCAGGTATTTCCTGTGTTTGAGATGGATAGGCACATGGAAATAAGCGTCCTGAAGGTCCAGAGATACCAACCAGTCCTGAAACTGAAGGGCCTGGAGGGTCTGAGAAAGAGTGACCATCTTGAATTTGTCTTTCCTGAGGAATTTGTTCAATTCTCGCAAGTCCAAGATGGGTCTCAGTCCTCCGTCTTTCTTTGGAACGAGAAAGTAAGGGGATTACCAGCCCTTGTTCCTCTCCCCTACAGGTACCGATTCTATGGCACCTTTTTCTAGCAGGTCTATAATTTCCTGCAAGAGGAGCGGATCTGGAGCTTTCTGAGAGCTGATCCCCGGTGGATGACTCTGAGGTATACGTAGGAAAGGTAGGCAGTAACCTTGGGCAACTGTTTCCAATGCCCAAGCATCTGACGTGATAGCCTGCCATTCCGCCAGATGTTGAGTCAACCTGCCTCCTACAGGTGTCCTGTGAGGGAAGTCCTCAGAGTGGTTTTGGGGCGGCTGATGCAGATGCCGATGGTAAAGAGGCACCTGCTGTTGCTGCGGCTTTAGAATATCTACCCCGTCCACCTCGGGTAGTTCTTCTTTGACCCCTTTGAGCCGGTCGTCCTCTACCTCTTCCGAATGAGGAGTAGAAGCGAAAGGACTTGCCCCTCGCAGAGGTTCCTGTGGGACGAAAAGGAGTCTGACGGATTGCAGCTCCTAGGGATTTTGCTGCTGCTTTTGAAGTTTGCAGTTTCTCTAAACTGTCATCCGCCTTTTTCCCGAACAAAGAAGAGCCATCAAATGGCATGTTCAAGAGCCTGGCTTGCACATCTGGGGCAAAACCCGACTTTCTCAACCAAGCGAACCGCCTGATTGATGTACTTGCCGCCATTGCTCTGCTGATACTGTCAGCCGAATCAATGCCCGTCTGGAGGGATTCGCACATAGCGTCTTTACCGTCCTGTATAATATTCAGGAACGCATCCCTTTCTTCTCCCTCCGGGATGCAGTCAGCCGCTGTAGAAGCACACTCCCAAAGTGTATGGCTGAACCTAGCAAGGGTGCAAGTAGCATTAACAGACTTTAACGCCATGCTACATGCTGAAAAGACTTTCTTAGCCATAGCATCATATTTTTTATCGTCCCTGTCCTGTGGGACAGTAGGATAAGCCGTCTTGACGTCGGTAGAGGATGCTGCTTGTACCACCAGACTTTCTGGGGATGGATGTTTAGACAAGAACTCTGGGTCTGTGGAAGATACTCTGTACTTTGCAGACAGTTTTTTATTTACTGCTGGTATTACATCTGGGGTTTCCCAGTTTGTCATGATCTTTCTCTGAAGAGCTTTATGAAAGGGCACCACTGGATCCTCTTGTGGGCCTTTGTCAAGAATATCCGTGAGGTCATCTTGCTGGAAAGATTGTGAAGGTGTAGACCACCCCATGAACTCTGTAATTCTGGCCATTAAGGCTCTGTAGGGGGTTTCAGCATGCTCCCCCGGGTCTGGTTTAGCAAAATCCACCTCAGGGGAAGTGTCTAAACCACTTGCCTCATGTAAAGAATCATGAAGATCCTTTAATCTGTGCTCTTCAGGGGAAAATTCCTCTCTAACTGGGGTTACAGGTCCCTGTAACTCATTTTGTTCTGACAGATCACCCTCTTCTAAAATTGAGGATATAGTTCTCAATTGTTCTGAATTAATAAAGGGAGTAAATCCCATTTCCAAGGCAGAGGGTGCTGAACTTGTCATTATTGGCCTCGAAAACGTCAATGTCGTCGACGCCGACGTCGAAGGCTTCGAGCGTGGCGTCGAAAACAGAGGTGGAGGCCTCGAGGACCTCGACAGAATTGGAATTTTACTCGACAATATCGACGCCATCGACGTCGAGGGCCTGGGAATCGTCACTGGATGTGTGGTCATCGTGACTTTTCTCGGCGTCGACGCCGGTGTCGAGGCCGGCGTCGAGTCGACAGACCTGTATGTCGAAGGTCCCTTCGACAACGGCGTCGAAGACCTAGACGTCGACGGAACCTTCGTCGACGGAACCTTCGAGGAAGGTTTGGAGGTCATGGTCCTACTCGAGGGTTTGAGACGCACTCGAGAGGTTTCTTTCGCCGGGTACTGCGACTCGCGGCGTTTTTGACCTTCGGGTCTTTCGACCAGAGCATCGCTCTCGGCAGTCTTCGAGGGGGTCGAGGCCGCTTTCTCGAAGACGCTCATCATGTTTTTTCTGAATTCCTCCCAATCAGCCCGGGAACTATGTTTCGTGGGGCAAGGGATTCTTTTTGGCGAAACAGAGGAAGAGGAAGACGGAGAAGGGGATCTTCGACGTCTCCTCTTCGAGTGTTTCGATCTCGAGGAGTGATGAGACCCACTCCGAGACCTGGAGCGTGAGTGGTGACGAGGAGATGAATGTCTCGACTTTGTCGAAGAAGAAGAAGCTTTAAAAGTCTTACCTTTCTCCAGCTTCCCCCTACGCTCCTTCAGGGCCTTAGCAGTCATGGACATGCAGTCCTCGCACTCCGAACAATGGTGTTCGGCTCCCAAGCACCACAGACAATTTCTGTGAGGATCGGTCAACGACATCTTTTTCCCACAATCTCGACATTTTTTGAAGCCGGATCGAGGGGTTGTCGGTTCCGACGAGGAAGCCATCGAGTACGATTCGAATAACTTGAAGTAAATATTACTAAGAACTGAGCAACGGTATTCCGAGGCACCGAGTAGCGCGGAAAAACGGAACTGAGCAACGGACGCTGCGCGCGACCTTTATAGGCAGGATGACGTCGAGCGTCGATACGGCGGCTGTCGAGGGTCATCGACTCGAGGGACGTCGACGCGCAGCGCCCTCTGGAGAAAAATTTTTCTGAGGCCAGCAGAGCTGGAAGGATATATCTAAGATGAGGAATACGTCGGAGGACACAATCCCTTCGAAGATGAGGTTATCGTGTCATCACAATGATAATCATTATACTCCCTATTTTATCTGGAGCACTAAACATAATCTGAATGCATCAAAAAAAGGGAGCAGGAAATTAATGAGGAGATCAGAGCGTACCTCCAATGGCATCAATTTCATCAAAGAATATCAAGCAGGCTTTCTTGGTTCGAGCCATTTCAAAAAGTTCACGCACCATTCTTGCTCCCTATATGGAAGACAGAAAATGAAGAATATTTAAGTAATTGAGTAAAACGGCTCTGGGGAGTTTTGAATTGGAAGATGAAAAGGAAAAAGTTATCTTCACTGAACCAAATGAAACAATTTTTAGAACCGATAAGGTACTCCTTATTTGTGGTATTGGTGTGAAGTGGCCTATTAAATGCTTGAGTCACATGACATACATGAAGCACCGAGTTATCAGACATTCCTCTTTTGAGCTTCCTTCATACCCCCAAATTAAAAATCAAATGACTTTACCTCCCCAACATACTTTTGCACCAACTCTGAGCCAATCACTCTGATGAAGCAGGCATCAGTCCTATTGGCTACCGCTCGAGCACATAGGGTTTTTCCTGTACCCGGAGGACCAAAAAGCAGAACACCTTTGGGTGGCTCAATACCAAGATTAACAAAGCGCTCAGGCTAAAAAGAAAAAAGAGAACATCAATTAGATAATGAGGAAACCAAGCCACTTTTTAAAATCATAAATTTGCTTTATGTAAAAGTTAGATATACATTATTGTTTTTTGTATTTATTTGAAGAGCAGATATGTCAATTCCAATCAGAAATGACACATTTACAGATGCCAGAAGCATTCACAAGAAGGGTGTCTGTACAATAGCATTAAGATGAGAACAAGGTAGTGAGCCAGTTTTTGATGGTATAAAAGAATTAGGACATAACAGTGACAAAACAAAAACTTGCAGTTGTCTGAATCCTTGGGTTGAAAAACGCAGAGTGTAAAACGATCAGTGCCCTATAGACAGACATTTTCCTGGTGTAAAGGTCACATTTTAGCTAATTCGCATACCCAAATGCATTGTGTGTCAAGTCAAAAGCACATCCAGCAAAGATGTGCCTTTTTCAAATAAAAAAAATCAACTGCTGTTAATTCAAAGTGTTCACCTAATGATGCATAAAAGATAACCTGCTGCATGTGCGGGCCCAATATATTCAAAATTCTTACTGCAGGTGGGAGCCACCTACAGTGCTGCTGGACTAATACATTAGGACAAAACTGATTAGGGGATTAAAACAATGCAGCAAGAGAAGAAAGAGTTGGTATTACCTCCCCTAGTTGCATCACTGAAAGAAAATTATGCCGGTGTACAGGGCGGCTAGGTGACCTGCCAGGGGTCCAGCAAAGCTCTTTTAGAACCCCGCTGTGGACCCATCCTCACCAGGTGCCTTACCCAGTTTAAGGCCAGATATCAAGCTCAGAACTTCCCTCTGGTGTAATCGGCCTGTCCAGGGTCAGGGTTTCCCCTTCTCAGGAGTTTAGGGAGTGGGATTCAGGCAAAATACTTTCCCAGCATGGCCTTGTCTGTGGTTCCCTCTTTACCGTATAGTTTTTCATAGAACCCTGCAAAACCGCCTGCCCTTCGCCTGCTTCAGTAAGCCTCTGCCCGCCCTCCCCCAGATTCTCTGTCACCCACCTCTCCGCTCTCTGGCCTCAAAGTTTGGCAGCTAGTTTGGCAGCTAGCATGGCGTCTGCCTTGTCCCTTTTCTCATAGTACCTTTGCTTGAAGTACTGAAGGCTGGTGAGGACCCTCCCCATCTCTATGTCCTTTAGTACCGGACACTTACTCCTAGCCGCACCAAGGTGTTGGGTACAGATTTGGGGTAGTGCTCTTAGGGAGCACTACAACAATCTCAATCTCAGCCTCCTGGAAATAGGACCCAAATAGGACCCAACCTTTGGTATAAGTCTGAACTACACAGGTTGGTAGCGTGGTAAAGCAACCAGGCGTACGTCAATGTGAGCAGAAGAGTGGTTACACAAAGATTCACAGTGCCAAGTATCCAAACAAACACTTAAAGTCAAGGTTTCTTGATAAAAACATTATTTATCAGTCATTTATGTAAGCCTTCTTTAGACGGTAGCAATATTACAGCAACACACAAATACCTTCAAAATACACTCTTACTTTCTAAATCAGCAAGCACCCATTGGGGATGCCACACAGACACTTCCTATACACTAAGGTAACATCAATTGTTGGACGCTGGACATTGATATGTTACTGTTAGCATTTAGAATAGCACTGAGATGTGACTTTTAAGCAGGCAAATACTTTTCAACCGCCCACCCAGTGTCAGAGGAGAGAAGAGCCTTTCAGTGTAAAGAGACTATGCCAAAGTCAATAGGCAAAAGTCTATATAGCGGAAGCACTTCTTGCAGGTAAGTAGAAAAGTCTTTGCACAAAGTTGTAGAAGTCTTTAGCAATGAAGAAGAAACAATGTAGGGCCACAAGCTGTTAGGCTTGTGAAGAGTAGAAACAAATCTAAAACAAGGAGGTAAGTTCTCTTAGACTTTACAGTACCTTTAGTTAGAAGTCCTGGTGTTCCTGGTCCTCAGTCATGGGGACAAGAGGGAGGACATCTGGGGACTCCTGCACTGCAATGGGATGGTTACCAACAGCAACCGGCTATCTTCAAACAAGTGGCAATTCAGTGTTTCAGCTCCTCGTGTCTACCGCAAACAGAATCTCCACGGTTCCTGGATGTCGAGACGGACTTTCCGTACATCTGGGGGTCCAGCACTCCATTGAGGTGGCTCAGGCTCGGTCAGTCCTGCTTCCTGCGAGTCTGGAGGATCTTCCTGGAGCTCTTGGCCAGCTTAAAAGCAACACACACAAACTGGTGTCCCACCAACTCAAATGGAGAAGTCGTCCTTGCAGAGGCTTCTCAGTCGATGCAAATTTGGAGTTTCATTACAGCAGCAGGGCTTCACCGGGCAAACCAACAGTCCAGGAGTTGCAGCAGGCGTCCTCTTCAAGTTCTTCTTCGGATTCCTTCGTCCAGTGGTCGACTCAGCATTCCAAGCCAAAAAGCCTCATCTTTTATGCAGGTTTCTCCCATTCATTCCAGCCTGGCTGTCAATCACCCAGCAGGGTGGCTGTCCTTGCCTGACAGCCAGCCAGTCGGCCAATCAACTAGGAGTGCATTCCTGTCTCCTAGGAGATTAAGCACAGGGAGTTTCGGGCACCTCCCTCACTTCCTGCCCCCACCAGACACCCTGGAGCCGGAGGCGGGCTTCACTCGTGAAGTCCGCCAAAGACAAAACGAACAAAGGGATCAAACCTGGTTTGGCGCGCAGAGTAAATCTCAAGAAGGACCTTTCCACAAAGAAATGGCGAAAAAAGAAGACCAGGCCATTTTGACAAAAATGGCACTCAAGGGTGCTTTACTGCAGCAGCTAACGCATCCCGCGGTAAAGACACACCATGGTAGTTAAAAGGAAAACCACTGCCACTAGCCATTCATCGAGGAAAGGGTAACATTAAAATGTTACATGAGAAGCTAAACCAAGGGGGTACCAGGTAACCCCTCCAGCACCCTATTGTAAAATAGTGTGCTGGTCTAGAAATGTAAAAGTGTAAAGTAAAGTCAATTTCACTTTACTCTTTTTGGAAACAGTAGTTATCCAAGAGAAAGGTGTTTTAAGCCTTTGGGGAATTCTGTAAGTCTTCCCTGTAGCACTACACAAAGTGCTGTGTGCTACAATGTAAAAAGCTGCCTATGGAGTTTGTCAGACTCCAAAAACCAAAAGAAACAAGTGTTCAAATCACATTAAAATACATACGAGAGGAGTGTAAGAGGGACTATGGGATCAAGGAGGGGGAAAGGCTCAGATCAGCACAATTTTGTCATTGGGTCTTCAACCCGGTTAATAAACAATCAGCAACGAGAGAGAAGACGCACTTTGAAAGATTCTTCCTGTCAAACGATGGGTCCAAGGGGTTAATAACCTATATAAAATTCTGGACGAGGCAACCAATAGGGGCCAATGGCAGTACATGCAGAGGTGGAGTCAGATCCTAGGAAGGGAAATGGCGCAAGAAGAGTGGGAGAGGCTGTGGAGGGACATCCTCAGACTGGCTTAAGCATCCCAACTACAGGAAATGTGGTATAAGGTACTGTTCGGGTGGCATTATACACCAGCCCGTCTCCGGGAGATGTACCCTAGCACCTCGGGGAGTTGTTGGAGGGGATGTGGGCAGGAGGGCACGGCGCAACACATCTGGTGGGACTGTCCGAAAATTAGGCCTTTTTGGCAAGAAGTGCGAGACGCCCAGGAACAGACGTTCGGGCCGGGGAACAGTAGACCACCAGTGGAAGTCCTCCTGGAAATCAGAGGGGGTTCTGCCCAGGGGGAGCCCAGACCCCGAGGGAAAGCGAGGGTGATCCTCATAATCGCAGCTATGACAGTAATAGCGCAGAGATGGAGGAGCATGGAGATTCCCCTCTTGCAGGATTTATTGCGGAAACTTTGGGATATTGTGGCACTCGAATGGGCATCGTATGCGATTAACAATAACGTGCAATCCTTTGCGAGGGACTGGGAAGAAACATTGGTATTTCTCAAGGGGGACTTTTGTATTGGGTGGCACCCCCAGAGTTTGCGACTTTTGGATCTGCAGTAAACATCAGTGACTGGCCTGCGGTAGTAACGGTCAAAGAACACGGTCAAGTTGGCACGGGGGGGGGGGGGTTCAGAAAATTAAACAATTGGTCCATGGGGTAATGGATCAAGAACACAGCAACGCTGCCTTCAAGGGGACGGGGGGGAGTTGGGGTAATATAAGTGTTAAACCAATAAAAGGATGTTTTTAAAAATTTAAAAAAAAGGGGGATGGAGGGGGGAAGGGGGTGTTTGTTGCGCGAATATTTGGCATATGTTATAAAATTCAATAAAGAGTTTTAAAAAAAAAATACATGAGTGGGATAAAGGGTCTCACTCTCTCCAGGTAAAAATGAAAAAGTCCTAGAGTCCAGAAAAAGAGCTGGGGTCTCCAAGGTACAGAATTCTCAAGGTGAGAACTCTCCCCAACACATGGTCTTCCTCTCTCCGCCCCATCTCCTTGGCTTCTGCCCGTTCCAGGAGGCAGATTTCTCTCCGGAGGATTCCTGCCAGAAGTGACTGGACCCTCTGCTTTATGGCTCCTTCCCTAATGAGGAGTCCCTGCTAGGTCGCTTTCGCAGCATCCCAAACCATTCCCCTTCGACATCCCCAGTGTCATTAATACAGAAGAATTCCATAATGGCCTCCCTCATCTCTTCTGCAAAGACAGCGTCCCTGAGGAGTAGGTCATTACACCGCCAGAGTGATTCTTTGGGTTTCAAGCCAGACAAGGTCATCTTGAGCTCTAGTAGCTCTAGTAGATCATGGTTGGACCAGCTGGTCGGGACGTGTGCGCAAGAGTTCACTCTACTGAGGTGTTGCTGTCCTATGAAGAAATAATCGATCCTTGTTCTGGTGCCGTGGACTGAAGAGTGAAAGGTATAACCTCTTTGTCTGGTTAATATTCGTCCAGACGTCCACAAGTCCCTGGTTCCATATGTAATAATTAAAGCCTGTACTTGCGGTCCCCCCTCTACTGCCCACCGGAATGCACCACCCACTGTGATCCATTGCCCTGTCCGCCCACATGTTTATTTATTTCCATTTATAAAGCGCGCAACTGCCCTAGGGCATCGTGGCACTGTTACATCATATTCACTTGGGTGCAGGCAAAAAGCAGTGTACAGTTCCCCTTCAGGGTCATAACGTATTAAGCGATAAGAGGGTCATACATATTAGGCGATAGACAGTTCCTTGGTTACAGTGGAACAGGCAGTTATTTGAATAATATGGTTTTCAGAGACTTTCTAAAGGCTAGGAGTGATGTTTCCTTCCTGAGTTTGGGGGGTAGTAGGTTCCAGGATTTTGGTGCCAATACTTCAAAGCTAGTACCGCCGGCTTTGGCTCTGTTAAAGACAGGGGCCGCGAGTTGGTCAGAGTAGAGTTCTCGCTTGGGTCTGAGTGATTGTGAAGGGTGTATCCGATCAGCGAGATATTTGGGGCTCTGATTGGGAAAGACATCTGTGTGTGATTGTGATCGCCTTAAACAATATGCGTTCTTTGATAGGGAGCCAGTGGGCATCTTGTCTGGCCTGGGAGAAATGCTCTCTCCTGGGGATCCTGAGAGCAGCTCGGAGAACATTATTTTGTGCAATTTGTAGCCTGTTAATGTTCTTGGCAGAAGTACCTAGCAGAAGGACATTGCAATAGTCCAGTTTGACTCCTATGGTGGCTCTGGCAATGTTGATACAGTTCTTGGCAGCGAGGTAGGGTTTTACCGCGTTGATGATTTTAGTAGTGTTGAAGTCCCCCCCCCCTATAATGAGGAGGCCCTCCGCTCTGTCCATGACCTCCCTCATGGCATCCTTCAAGAACTGCATTTGGCCCGCGTTTGGTCAATATACCGACACCAGGGTTATTTTTACATTGTCCAGAGATCCCGAGACCACGAGCACCCTCCCATCTGGTCGACCCCAAACTACAGGTTCTGTAAGCCTGAGCTTTTGGCTCAGTAGGATCCCCACACCACCCTTTTTAGTTGGCCCGAGGCCCAGAATACCTGACCAGTGTAGGCCCCCGGGATACATCTTACATCCCCCATGACTGTGCAGGTCTACTGTACTTAGAGTGCATCAAGGTTGCCATTTTTCAGTTCCCTCCCCAATAGGGAGTATTTTGTGGGGGAGTTGAGGACCTTCACATTCAGTGAACCCATCTTGAGGACCTCCACACAGCCTACCCTGTTAGGGAGCGCCATTCAGATCCATTGGTTTAACACAACACTGCGGCGTGCCAGTGTCAGGACGGAAAGGTCTTGGAATACTTCAATAGTGTATCCTTCATAGATGAAGCTCCCTAGGCGCTTTGTTTATTCGAGGACCTCCCATTTTCTCCCTGTATCTAAGGAAGCACACTACTATGGACCTAGGGACCCTGCCCCCTCCTCTTTCGCCCCTGTGTGCTCTCTCCAGTTGCACTTCCTTGCCCCCCTCCAGGGCGAAGAGCTGGTTTATCAGGCCCTGTACTTTCCGTCCGACTTCCGCCACTGTTTCTCCTTTCTGTTCGCCCAATCCAAAGATCCTTAGGTTGTTACGTCCCTCCCTATTTTCCAAGTCGTCAATCTTCAGGAGCATCTCTTCCCTTTGTTCCAGATCTGTTAAGCGCGCTTCTTATTTCATGTCCAGAACATCCATTTGGAGGTGATTGTGCTGTAGTCCCTCCATTGTGTGCTCAATTTTATCAACCCTCCCCTGGAGAGCGCATATGGAGGCTTGTATGTCCGTCCTTATGGCCCTGATCTCATGGAAAATTTATTTGAAGTCTTCCCTCATCAGCGCTGGTGTTGGGGTGGAGGTGCCCTATCCTGACGCCATCTCTTCAGGGGCAGGGGAGAAAACCCTTGGAGCGCGCCCGGGAGCCTGCAGAAGCGTTGCAGGGACTGAATCCCAGTCATGGTCTTCCTCTACTTGATTGTCTGGCCCTTGCGCTTCCTCCAGGGAGGCTGAACGCAACTACAGGTTCCTCAGGTTGTGGTACCCCCCCCCCCCTCCTCGGTATGGTGGTGACCGCACCTTGTGGATTGTTATGTATCAGGGATACTGGTGCTGGCTCAGATGTCAGTCTCTCCTTATCCCTGAAGCGCTCTATGGGAGCGGGGGCCCTTATTTGCCAACTGTCTGACTCGTGTGTGGGCTTCCACTTGGTGGATCCTGATCTCCTGTGCCGTGCTGTGGTGCGCCCTGATTAGGGTATCGTCCCTGGAGCCTGCCCCAGCAAGCTCATGTCACTTTGTGCCAGCTGACTACTTCTCCAGCTCACGTATGGGCCTGTGGCCATCGGAGTCCCCTGGACAGGGCCTCCCTCATTATGCCAGGCACCTCTTGTCTCCAGGCCCCCCGGGCGCCCTAGTTTTCCTTGGTCTGGGCCAGGAGTGAACATGAATTCCCACGGCTGCCGGCTCCCCTATTCCCCTGTGCTGTTTTCCTCGTCGTTCCTTACTTGCTTGGGCATCACATCCTCGTGTTCACCCAGAAGGCCTGCGTTAAAGCCCCTTCCGTCCCCCTCCCCTAAGCCACCCCCCCCCCCCCCCCCACGTGTGTGCTCACCTCTCGCGTGGATGGATTCTTCTAACCCACCCACCCACCCACCCACCCACCCACCCACCCACCCACCCACCCCCACCCCCAACCCCTTCGGTTGCTCCTCCGCCCCGACTCCTCACCTCTCGGCGGTGCTTTGTTGGGGGGCAGTATTCCCGGCGCCCGCTCAAGTCAGACAGGTCCACACACGAGGACAGCAGGGTGGCAGTCACTCTGCTCCTTGTTCGGCGGTGTCACAGACTCTCCTCCACTACGGATTGCAGAGCGGACCAGTGTCCCGTGCTGTCTGCTGGCCACGGCCCTCCGGGGCTGTGGTCAGGCTGGCGCCGGCTCATTGGAACTCCATCTGGGAGGTCAGTGGTGAACGGGGGTTCCCAGGCCTGATGTCTGCACTCCTGCGCCCTAGTGTTCGGGGATGAGAGGTGCACCCTGGGGGCAGTGCGGGCCCCAGGAGCAGTCCCAATCCTCTCTTCCTCCATGCCCAGCGGGTTCAAGTGTAACAGCTTGTGACCCCTACAGTGATTTTTCTACAACAAACTAACTTTGTGCAAGACCTTTGCTATCTAAGAAGTGCCTCAGCTCCATATACTTTTCTCCAATTGGCTTTGGCTGTCCTGGCTCCCTGCAACCACTTCTAGTCCATTTGATGGTGATTATTTGCTTTTAATTATTATTGCAGGGAAAGATTTTTATCTAGACTTCATTGGAAGATTTAACATACTCACATGCTCCGAGAACCCGTTTAACCTTTTTCCATCCTTTAACCTTTTCTTTCTACAAACATCAGAATCTACAAAGTGTACTAGTGATATATAAATGCCATTAATGTCCTAGTTAGTGAAGTCACTTCAGGGTGTAGAACGTGGGTAAGAATCATCTCTAAAGAGCATCTACTAACTGTTGATTCTGGAAAAGTATTTTAAAGTACATTTGATTCAGATACATATTTCCCTTTTTAAAGCAAGCTTGTTTAAAAACTATTGTTGAATAAATGCATAACTATTTATAACAAAAGCCTTGGGTATAAGTGTTACATGGCTACTTGTATTTGTGGATTTCATTGCTACAGCTCCACAGCTCACTTTTACCCCCCTTGAGACAAGCCTGGCTGCTCAGTCACACTACCAACTTGAGTAGTACAGAACAAGTTACTTACCTGTAACTGTTCTACAGCATGGGTCTGGCATGGATTCACATGCTCATGAATATTCCCCGTCAGGAAAATCAGTATCAGTTTCGTTTCTGATCTGTCTTTCTTAGTAGTAACCAATCACTGGTCTCTGGGTCATACTGCCCCAGCCAATGACTGCCCTCTCCCTAAGCGCCGCCTCTGGCAGCTATCCTCAGATTTGGTAGCACGTAAAGTGGCAATATGACCAAGTGAAGAGCCGCAGAGGGGTAGGAGGGAAGGTTCACATGTGAATCCATGCCAGACCCATGCTGGAGAACAACAGTTACAGGCAAGTAACTTGTTCCTTCTCCAGCATGGGGTGTGGCATGGATTCACATGCTCATGAATATAAGAATAAATAGCAGTACACAACATACACAACCACGGGAGGTGGCAAAGGCTCAACATTAAGCATTACATCAAAACTCAACATTAAGCATTTCTTACCTCCTCACCAGGCTCACCTTAAGCGAACAGGTTGCGCAGCACTGCTTGGCCGACTCTGGACTCCACCTTGGAATCCCGGTCGACGCAGTAGAATCTCGTGAAGGTGTGCGTCGACCTCCATGTAGCAGCCCTGCAGATGTCAAGCAGGGGCACACCAGACAAGAACGCCGTGGTAGCAGCGATCGCTCTGGTCGAATGGGCTCTCAGGCCGACGGGCAACAGTCGGTTTGCCAACCGATGACCATGCATGATGCACCCGCAGAGCCATCTGGAAATGGAAGCCTTCGAGAGAGCCTTCCCTTGGTTTACGGGTCCAAAGTTCACAAACAGCTTTGATGTCTTCTGAAAACTCTTCTTTAGGTCCACGTAGAACTACAGCTCCATCCAGCAAGTGCGAAGTCCTTTCGGCTGGCGACGAAGGCGACGGGAAGAAAACAGCTAACACCAAGGGCTCGTTGAGATGGAAGTCAGACGGCACCTTGGGTATGAAGGAGGGGTGCGTCCTCAGCACTACCCTCGTATCGTGAAGGTCAGGTATGGAGGCTTGCAGGATAGGGCCTGAATCTCTCCCACGCGTCGTGTGGAGGTGATGGCCACAAGGAACGCTTCTTCCACGACAGAAACTTCAACGGGGCCGAATG
Source organism: Ambystoma mexicanum (assembly GCF_040938575.1). Lineage (NCBI taxonomy): Eukaryota > Metazoa > Chordata > Amphibia > Caudata > Ambystomatidae > Ambystoma > Ambystoma mexicanum. The sequence goes on along the minus strand of NC_090936.1, from coordinate 90,711,829 downwards.
CAACGGCTCGAATGGCAGACCCATGAGCCTGGTCAGCACCACGTTGAGCTCCCACGCCGGGGCTGGCACCTTCACCGGGGGGGTATGGGGAATGATCGAAACAGCCCTTTCATAAATTCCTTCACCAGTTCTGGTGTATCGGGAAATCGCTGCCAGATGTATCTTGATTGAAGCATGAGATAGTCCAGCTTTGGCTAGCGACAGTAGGTATGGTAGCACTTGAGGGGCTGTAATCCTGGGAGGGTTAATCTTCTGTGCACGGCACCAGACAGAGAACCTCTTGTGTCCGTAGCACTTGAGAGTTGAGGACCTCTCTGCAGTCAGCCGGGATATCGTATCCTCCAAACTCTAGTGCTGCAGCAGCCAGGCCTGCAAGTTCAGCGACTCCGGGTCGTGATTAAGAATGGCGCCTCCCTCTCTGGTGAGGAGATCCGCGTCCGTCGGCAGTTTGACTGGTGGGGACGCTGACAAGTCCAGAAGGTCTGGGAACCATATATGTCTCGGCCACTTCGGTGCGACGAGGATCATCCTGCACCGGGACCTCTCGAGTTGGTTGATTAGCCTGAGCAGCAACGGCAACTGAGGGAACACATAAAGGCTGTCCCAAGGGAACGAGAAAGCATCGCCCACGCTCCTCGGCTGGGGGGAACCTGCTGGCGAACCTCTGGCACTTGGAATTTGTTGCTGGCGTGAACAGGTCTATTTGAGGTTTGCCCCATCGCCGGAAGAGTTGATCCACTTGATCCTGGAGCGCAGCTCCCTGCCGAGTGAGTCACCAATGGTATTTTTTAATCCCTGCTAGATGTAAGGGTACCAGGAACATCCCCTGGGCAACGGACCAGTGCCACAGGTCCTGTGCTTCTTTGGACAGGGCAGGGGATCTGGTTCCTCCCTGCTTCCTGATGTAAACATCATGGTGGTGTTGTCTGTGAAGATCCTCACCACTTTGCCCTTGAGGGACGGGAGGAAAGACTTGAGAGCCCAGAACACCGGCCGGAGCTCCAGTATGTTGATGTGGAGCGGCCTCTCCTCCGGGAGCCCTAGGCCTCTCGCGTGAAGATCCCCGGTGTGCGCTCCCCATCCTTTCAGGGAGGCATCCGTCGTCGTCGTCACCTGATATGCTGGGGTCTGAAAGTCTGCCCGCCGCGAGATGCGCGCGGGTGCCCCACCATCGAACAGCTTGGCGGATACTTCGTTGAGCGAGATCTTGTCCTCGAAGCTGCCAGTCGCTTGCATCCAACAGGCGTCGAGAAACTCCTGCAAACGACGCATCCGAAGTCTGCACAGGCGCACCAGATAGATGCAGGAGGACATCATCCCGAGAAGGGATTTGATGGACCTCACTCTGGCCACGTCCGTGGCCAGCAGACGCTGTACCTTGCCCAGGATGGCCTTCGTTCTTTCCTCCGACGACGACGAGGCCAATCGCGCCACTGTATCAAGCTTGGCTCCCAGAAACAGTGCGACCTGCGATGGGACCAGGTGGGATTTGGGGAAGTTGATGGAGAATCCCAGGTGCGTGAGCAGCTGGACGGTCTTCGCCGTGTGTTCGACGGCGAGCTTCCTTGTTGCCCGGATGAGCCAATAGTCAAGGTAGGGGTAAAAGTGGATCCCCTGCAGGCGCAGCCGCACCACCACCAGTGCTAGGCACTTGGTGAACACCCTGGGAGCCGACTTCAGTCCGAACGGGAGGGCCTTGAACTGGTAGTGCCGCCCTTGGAACACGAACCTGAGGAACTTTCTGTGCCTTTTTAGAATGGGGATATGAAAGTATGCATCCTCCAAAGCAGACAACGATATAAAGTCACCTTCGTCAAGCTGTCCCAGCACGTGCTGGAGGGTGACCATCCGGAACTTCTGTGCCTTGATGTACTTGTTCAGTCGACGCAGGTCCAGGATGGGGCGCCATCCGCCCATCTTCTTTATGGTGAGGAAGTATCTTGAGTAAACTCCGGAGCCCCGAAGCCTCTTTGGAACGAGCTTGATGGCACCCTTTTTGAGCATCGCCTTTACTTCCAACAGTAGTTGAGGGACGTGGTTTTCCTTCCAGGCCACGGGTGGAATGCAGGGACACTTTAGGAATTCGAGTGTGTGCCCCTGGGCCAGGGCATCGAGCACCCAACGGTCGGGGTGGGGGCCCGAAACCACGGCCGGTTCAGTCTTGCTTGGCCGCCGCCTTGGCCCCCTTGGCGAGGTCCTCCCGACTTGCCTCGTCCCCTGTAGGCTTCTTGCGACGAGGAGCAGGCCGCTTGACGGTACGTTGAGGAGCCGCCGCCGAATCCCTTGGAGGCACCTTGCTTGCCTCCGGAGTACCGAAAGGACGGACGTCGTCTTTGTAGAACTCCCAAGGCCCGAGCCGTCTCCATGTCGGTCTTGATGGCCTGAAGGGACTCATCCACTGTCTTCCCAAACAGGTTGTTCCCGTCAAAGGGCATGTCCAAAACCTTGGCCTGTACATCCTGGCGGAAATACGTCGCATTGAGCCACCCCCGCTGTCGAAGGCAAACACTGTTGCCCAATTGGCAGAAACCGGTGTCGGCAATGTCCGTGGCCACCGTTATGGCATGGTCAGAGGCCACCTCACCCCTCCAGGGTGGCCTATGCCCTCTTATCGTCCGGGAGGAAGTCCAACAGGGGGGCAATCGTGTACCACAACTCCCCGTCGTAGCGGGCCACGATCGCTAGGGCATTGACCGCCTTAATAGTCGTCGCCGCCGAGATAACTCGTTGTCCCATGGACTCCAGCTTCTTTCCCTCGCCGTCCGGCGGGGAAGTAGAGGACGAGGCCGATGCCCCCCACCCCCCTGCTTTCTTCTTGGCCGCTGCTGAAACGACCGAATCCGGGGTCGGTTGCGCTCTAAGGCACAAAGGAGCGGCATCGGGGACCCGGTACTTCTTCTCGTACCGGTCCCTCTTAGCAGGTGTCGCGGATGGGTTCTTGAGGAGGGCAAGTCCCTCGTCCCAGATGTCATCCAACAACGGCACCGCGAGGACCGTTTTCCTTTTGGTCTCACGCTGTTGGTAAAGGAAGCCTTCCTTATTCTTCTCTTCGGGGCAGAGCTGAAAAAGCTTGGATGCCCTGGCGATCATGCCGTGAAACGAGCCAATTTCGTCGGGAGGGGACGCCCGTTGAATCGGCGACGGGAGATCATTCCCGTCATCACCACCGTCATCATCCGTCCCCGTCATGGCCATATCCGTCCCAGTGTCCCCCCTCGGGGTCGGGAAAGGAGACAAAGGCTGAGAGGGCCGTGGCTGAGAAGGAGGGGTTGGATGGATCCTTTACCTTTTGTTAGGGGGGGCTTCCCGACGGACTCGGCTGTCGGGTCGTCCGTCGGAAGCAAGGGCAACCTGGTCCTCATCTCGGTGCATAAGGCCTGGATTGCTGTCAAAATGGCCACCGAGTTGTCTTGTGGCCCGGGCTGCGATGGACGCGACGGTTGCTCCTCCTCCACCGGATCCTCGTCGGCGTCACCCTCGCTCTCGTCTTCCCCCTCGTCGGGATCCCTCCTGTGGCGACGGGCCTCCTCTATGACTTCTACCGGTTCCTCCACGGAGGTTGTGTCTGTGTCTTTAAGGCCACCGCCCGCCCCCCCCTCTTTTTCTACGGGGGGTCTTCTCGATGGGCTTAAAAGAGGCTTCCCTCTGCGGGGGCAGGGAAACTCTGGGCCCCGAGGTCACCTCCACTGGGGGAGCCTCCACAGGCTTCCCCAGGGCTGTAGCGATACCCTCAATAGAGGCCTTGGCCGGGTGAATCAAGGCCTTCACCACCTTGGGTGCGCTTGAGGCCTTCACCTTAGGGGCGACGGTCACCGCCTCGTACCCCTTCGGCAGGTTCCTTCGAGATCGACCGGGTTCTCAGACTTTCTCTTCCCCGAGCCAGAGCGTTGGCTCGTGGTTGATTGCGTCAGTGAAGGTGCGCCCTGCCTGGCAGCTGAGGAGCCCGACCGTTCAGCGCTCCCGGACCCGCTGTGCTTTGCCTTCTGTTGGGCCACGTCGCCGGGGCGCCCTCACAGGACTTAGAAGACTGCTCGGGTTTCTTCTTATTCTCACCTGCTGGGCTCTTGCTTTCCAATCTGTTGGCGAGACGGGTCCGACGGTCCCTCATGGTCCGTTCCAACATGTTCATGCAAAACGCACAGTCCTTCTCCACGTGCGATTTGTCTTCATGAAGGCAGTAGAGACACTCCGAGTGCTCGTCCTCCTTGAACAGGTTCTGTAGCTTGCATCAAGGGCAGTTCCTGAACAGCTTGCTCGGTGTCGAGCTTCCTTTCTCCTGGGCCATGGTACACGAAGTAGGCCTCAGAAAACTTCTGTAATCCTCCAAGAAGCATAGCTCGATGAAAACTTCACCCTTGAGGGGCGTAGAAGATTCCGAAACGGGTCCCAGTTGATCGGAAGTAGAAGCGGTGGAGCTTGAGGCTCTATTTAATTGAAAAATGAGATAAATCTCTTTGAAAAAGTGCGAAACGCAGAAAAAGCTTGAGAGCTATAGCACAAGGACTCCCAACACTTGAACGTGCGGTAAAAATCTGAGGATGGCTGCCAGAGGCGTGGCTTAGGGAGAGGGCAGTCATTGGCTGGGGGCAGTATGACCCAGAGACCAGTGATTGGTTACTAAGAAAGACAGATCAGAAACTAAACTGACACTGATTTTTTCTTTACTGAGGATTCCCAGCCTGACGGGGAATATTCATGAGCATGTGAATCCATGCCAGACCCCATGCTGGAGAAAGGCCTATACCAATACTTGAGTGACCTAATCCGCGAGACCACTAAGATGTGCTCAAACCAACTGCCTTGCTATTCCGCGCTTCAACCTCCAGAGATCTGGTGGTCGTAGCTTCCTGTTCCTAGTCTCTAAACTATGGAACTCACTACCTAATCCTCTCAGAGGTGAACCTACCTTCCCGGCCTTCAAGCGCAAAGTCAAAACCTGGCTGTCTGCCAAAGACCTGCCTTGACCGTACGTGCCTATGAGCTACAACTTTACTGTTAAGAGCCCTCTGTTATATCCTTTACTGTAATCTGTACATATACTGTATTTCTTTTATAAATTGTATATTTTTGTATAATGTGTATTTTCTCTCCTGATGCAATGGCTATATATTGTATTTCTCCTGTAGAATTTCATATATTCTCTCCTAAAGCAATGACTGTACATACTTCACTGTTCTGTTTTTATGCTTGTAACTAAGTGACGCGCCCGGATGCCCTGGGGCGCTATATGAATAAAATAAAAATACTAAAATACAAGATACTAAAAATGCTAATACCATGAGAAGTGTTGTGTAGTCTCCCACAGGGTTACAACATCAATTCTTGCCTAACAGACAATATGGCGAGTCACCCATAAAAAGATTAAAAGATTCTGCGAGTGTGGGAAAAGGGTCCCACTCACAGATGTATAAGGAAAAATAATCCACCAGTAAAATCAAAATGTTCTTGGGTTGACACAGTTCAAGATGATTTATCATTACTATGACAATGTTACCAACAGTGAGGGAAGAGCCCGAACCGTTGCTGTCCTTTGTAGCAATGCCTGGCTGAAACCAGTTCCAACTGGGCGGCAGGCAGTCTGGAGGACTGCCAACCCCTGGATGATTGACAGCAGTACGATTGTGAATTAATGAAATTCTGCATAAAAGGTGAGGAATTTGAGGCTACAGACAAGGTCGACCACAGGAACAAGACATCCGACTAAGAGGACAAGCAGAGACAACAGTAGCACCTTCCAGGACCATGAAGGCACCTGTGAAGCCTTGCAGCTGTGCTGACCCCGTTTCCACATCGACAGGGAAGATCCGCCAAGGACGACTTCCTCCCTTAGGATGGTGGGACCAGCTAGCATAGAGACAGGCTTCATTTTGGCTCAACCCCGACTTGCTGCGAACTTCCTGGTCTGCAATATCCCAATACCTGTGGTGACTGAATCATCATAGTGTGTATCATCTTCTGAAGAGCGAATCCGTCTGAAACTTCACAGGAATACATGGGGTCCTACAGAAACAGGAATTCTTTGTCAACAGTCCTCTCATCAGAGTTCAGGACTGAGGAAAATCCAACCGGGGATATTTGTTCCTCCTTGGTACCGAGAAAGGCACCAAAACCACAAAGAGCCACTGAAGTGAGTGGAATCCGTTGGTGCTGAGTCCCACTCCAGAGTACTGCCGCAGAAGCCTGCCAAAAGGTCCCCCCCCCCTTTCGTCACCACGACCAAAGAGCAGGAATCTGGGTCTGCATCAGAGCATCAGAAAGGAAGCTAGCTGGAAAATAATCTTCAACTTTAAGGTACTGTGGGGCCTCGTGTGTAACTACCGTGTGCACTTTTTGGTGCTTCCTGGCTTGGGAAGTGCTGCTTCCACCCATCCAGAGTTGACCTCAACTCACGTGTGCAGGCCTTGCAGCTTGTGCACCATCAGGTAGGCTCCTCTTGAGCTCCTGGAATTCTTTAAGAACGACTGACTGTGTGAATAACTTTCTCTGAAGAACTGCATCAGAACTAGAACTTCCAACTTAACTTTGGTTATCCTGGTTCCCTAAAGGCTCCTCTTCTCAACCCTATTGGCTTTGGCAGTGCTGGTTCCTTCATAGGCTTTAAATCGTGTAACACTTTTTTTCTGCTGTGAAACAGACTACATACATCCTTCTGGACTATTTTAACAGTTGCTAATGTGTGTTCTAACTCACACTGAAACGTTCCCTCCCAGAAACAATGGGCCTCATTACGAGTCAGTCGGTCCGGAAATAATGGTGGCGGTAAACCCGCCGCCACCGTTGTTTCCGGACCGGCTGATCTCGAGTTCTGCAGGCGGGAGGTGTCATTCCCGCAAGGTCTGAACTGGCGGGTTTAACAACACCCACCTGCAGGCGGACGTGGAAACACCGGCACCATTACAAGATGGTGTCGGTGTTTCCACTTCCCCATCGAGTCCTATGGGACTCCATGGGAATGGGGATTTACCGAATTCCACCTCCGGAATTACCGGGTCACCAGGTTGTAATGCCCCTTGATTCCGGGAATCACAGAGGCGGAATGGTAATACGAGTCCGGCAGCAACCTGCCGGAATTTCCGGCAAGGTTACTGCCGGACTCGTAATGAGGCACAATGTGTAAAGGTGATCGATATATATCAATCTAAATCAAAATGCTATTACTGACCTTTATTGATATCACTCTGTATACTGGAACTGTGTAGCATAGAAAGACATTACTCGCATGCATTACTGATTCTGAGAAAAACCAGCAGGTGTTTCACAACCTAGTCCTCAAGGATCCCATACTCAGGTAGTCAGGTGGCTAGGATCACCTGAATAGGGGGTGCTCAGGGAGTTGGGGAGAAGTACCCAATGGTGAGACATGGTATCCCATTTTTCCACAACCCCTCTAATCCCGGTTTATTTAGTGGGAAGCTACAACCCACATAATTCCCCCCCATTTTGTCTTGAAAAAAGTACTGCACCAAAGAAGATGAGGAATGTCGTCAACAGGATTACCTCCCCTGACTCGCATTGACCCTGTCAGAGTCAGGCAAGTAGCTGTAATAATGTGCACCTGCCACTTATTAAGACTCCCTGTGAAAATAAACAGTGGCGCGCACAGGCCCACTTTGAGCGAGGCTGGATACGAGAAGGAAATGTTCTTCCGAGGCTGGTGGGAGTTGGAAAGCCAACGGGCCGATAAAGAGAAAAAAACAAAAACACAAAAACACACACACACAATTGAGAGGATCAAGAGCTAACCAGGCAAGACTTCCAAGCATTCGGGAAGCCGCTAAAGTTTGAAAAGCAGATCCAAGAGAGCGGAGGAAAGAAACCTTCCAGGTGCCAGGGAACAGCCAGCGACACTCATGGGTGAACGGCAGAGTTGGGGAGGAGCAGAGGTGGTGTTGGTAACAGCTTTGAGCTTTGGGAAAAGGTGAAAACCTACCAGTGAGTTATTGAGCACAAAACAAGTCTGGTTGATGTTAAAGAGAAAGTGACTGATTAGAAAGTTGAAGTTTGCGCGTGTGTCGATACAATGTGAATTAAGACGACAATTGTTAAAAGAAAAGGATACAAAGTAGCAGATTTGTCCTGCGAGAGGAAGTCGCACATTCAAAAGTCTGTGAAATGTTATTACCTATTTGAAAGATATTATAAGCAGAGATCAAAGGAAAGAAAGTTGAATAAGATCAAAATTAAATATGTGAATTGTGAAATATGCCAAAAGGGCAAAAGTCGTATATAAGAACTTCTGAAACAGCCAAGAAGGCAAGTGAAAGAGAATAAGAACTACAAGAACTACAAGTAGCAAGGAGGCATTAGTGCTGCAAGAAAAGATTGTGAATTGAAGGAATGTGGAAAGAGGTCCAAGTGGTCACGCAGTGTCATGAATCACAGGGTGCCCCCCTTTTGGGCTTCATGGTCCTGTCGCAACGGGCTTGTACACATGAATACTTCCAATATGGCCGTCCAGCGTATTTCCTTCTCGCTCCATGCGTTGGACGTAGCCTTTCTCTATTTCTAGACCACGCCTTCCGTGGCTCCGCGCACCTCAATGCTATTGCGAAGTAGCGACCAGACGTGTGCTCGGTAGCTCGCGGTTCTTCTCTTTTTCCACACCCGCTTTCCCTTCCTTGACCTCCCCCTTCTTCTTACCTCCTGGATTCGAGTTCTAGCGAACTTGCATTGCCTCCTGGATTCCTGGATTCGGCCTCCTGGAAAACTGAACGCATTCTGGATTCGGCAGAGACACGGGCCGCCTTCTTCAAAACCAGCTACATCCGTAAGAAGGCATCAACCAAGGACGCTGGTAAAGAACGGACTCAGGTGAGAAGGAGGGCACTCCTTGACATGCAGAGGTCTAAATCAATTCCTTGCCGTTTCAAAAGTGTTCGCTAGTGAAATATATCTTGGATAAAATGTGTGGAAGAGAACCCCCACGGAAAACAAGACATGCTTCAGCCCGGCAGAGGGAAGCTTGTGCATAACTTTAAGAAATTGAGAGCATATGAATTGGGTATTGATGGCAAGGCAGGTGAAGCCTAAGGAAGGGATTGAGCTACCAGAAGTTGAAAGCCTAAGATTACTGTTGAACTGTACCAGTAAACCAAAGTGTGCAATACTGATAGAACTGTGGCATGCACCCATCCTTTGTTTATTGAGAGACTCTCTAGACCCTGTGGGGTTGAACCTGGGGAAGGGAGTTGGTGCTGAAGCCATTCTGACATTCCTTTTTGACGCACTATTTTCCTTTTTGTATTCCCTTAACACATTTGTTATCTGAGAAGGAGGACAAGGTTAGGTTTTCTTACAATAGGCCTTTTTATTTTTACCAGACTGACTTGGACGTATTTGTTATTGTTGAACGGTCAAGATTACTCTCATTTTAGAGTTAGGACAAGTCAGGAATTCTACCATCCCAACCAAATTCATAAATAAAGGTTTTCAAAACTATCCATTGTGTCTGGCTCTACTGCTCGATACCATGCCTTCCTCACAATTCTCATATTAATTTAAATCCATCCTCTATTGAATGAAATTATTAGTTGCTGCCTTTTTAGTTTGATTGATTTGGCTTGTGTATATATAAATAAATAATGTAATATAACTCTAAGTGTCAACTTGGATCCTTTTGTTTACTGATTTCAGTGTACTGCTCTACAGGCCACATTACCCTATCCAAGATGTGCCTGGCTGCTCCGCCACTCTACTGACTTGTGTAGTACAGGCCTATATTAAGAGTTGGGTCCCTAATACGGTCACGCTGCCTGTCTTGGGGTTTCCTTACCAGTTAGGGCACTCCCCGTCCTGGAGGCTGAACCCGCGCTTCCGTCTTCGGGTTGCTCAGCGCATGCGCGGGCGGCCGCTCTCCGCGCATGCGCCGTGCGCAGAGTGCTCGATTCAGGGAATCCTGCGGCCCAAGCCTCGTTGTGGGCTTACCAATGTCTGGGAAACAGCACGGCTTGCGTTGCAAGCCTCCCAGGTGTTGGTGGTCACATATAAGGAGCCCCGGCCCTTATCCAAACCGCGTCTCAACGCGGTTTGGTTCGGACCGTGTCTACGCTGGTTCTTAGTCTACTTGCCTGTTTGCTGAGATATTCTGCCTAGCCCTGTTCCAGTCTGCTTCCTTCTGGTTCCCTTCTTGTTGCCTTCCTGTTCCCTTCTCCTTCCTGGGGTTTGGTTCCTGGATCTCCCTGGCTCCCTCTCTGGTTTTGGGGTGGTTCCCCTTCAGGCCTTTTTCCATTTGGTCCTGGGTTCTACTGCTCCTTCTGGTTCTCCTTGCCTGCCTGTGTCACTTGCTGCCTGTTGCTGATACTTCGAACAACTTTTCAACCTCAGCCTGCTGGTCTTCTTCATACTTCATCTGGAGCCTATTACCTTCGGTGATCCCAGAACTATCGACAAGGAGGCTCCCCCTGTCAGTGCTTGCACTGTCCCGACGCAACGCTAACCAGGGGTGAGCGAACCCGTGGCGTTGGGAGCTGGTTCACCTCCAATCCGGTTCCATTCGGGCTGGAGCTGAGCTGGTTTCCTGCGCCATCACTTACGTCTCCACGGAACATCAGACAGTCTGGCATCATCTTCGAGACCCCAAACCGGACGAACAGGTACGCAGCGCCCTCGTGACGCTATCTTTAACAAATACCAAGAGACAAGTCTTATAGAGGCCCACAGCAGTCGGACTTCAGAAAACCTTACCCAACACTGACAATTATTTCCTCCAGTACAGGAGCCTGCAATGTCGCATCATCTTAAAGTAGAGCATAAAGTGAACTAACTGTGGCATGAGTATTATGATCAATAAGCAATTGCCTCAATGGTTTCGAAGGGACATGCTGCTCTACTCGAATCCACACATAATTCTAAATCTAAGCAAGAGTGCTTACGGATAGCGTGAAATGATTTGCTCATTCCTGCAATTCAATTTCTAGAAAGAGAAATGTTCTGCTGTGGCAGGCTTCACTCGCATCGAATTACACTGGAGCTTGCTAAGAGAACACACATCGGCATGAGCCAACATCCATTTGACAAATGGCAAGTTCCACATTGAAATGGGCTTCTCCCATAATAGATAACTGCATATACATTTGTAATGGCCTTCTCTAAAAGAACAGAATTAGCTTTTCATTCTCAGTTAATGTCCTTCATGTTACAATCCAAGTTGGCCACCTTTGCAACTATGTCCTTACTTAAGGCCTTAAACATGCAATCATTTATTTCCCCCCCCATCTTTAGATTGTTTCCATTCCAGTTTGACAGCGGGTGGGGATGAGCAATTAGGTTTGGGTTTGAACAAGAGGAGCATGCGACTTACATGAAGCAGAGGGGTTTCAACAACCTCCCTTAGTTTCTCGATCTGTTCTTTGCACCCTCCAACATCGCTGTAAGTGACATCAGGTTTCTCCTCCACCTAAGAAAAGACCAAAAGCAGTTTTTTTTTTTAAATGAAAAGGCCAATGTGTGTCCCAATAAAGTGTCTGAGTTTAGTGATGCCAAGAGCTAGTAGTAAACAGATTTTTACCTGCATCATGGTAACGGTTGGGTCAATCTTTGGAGGCAGGGGAATGTGGATCTGATACTTATTTCTATCCACACTAAAAAACAAAACACAAATCAATGCTTAAAGAAACCATTCCTGCCCATGAACCGCCTTCACAACTGTCACAATTTCCAATATGTCATTGGGTGCCACCAGGTAGACAAATGCAATACTGGAATCCAGTAGCCCAATCACAACAGGAACATGTACGGGAAGTAGCAAGCATTTACAATGTATTCATACATTTTATGTTAAAAACTGGGGTTGAAAAATGTTTAAAAACACAATAATTATTTAGAAAAAAAGAATAAAGTTCTCGTGCTCTGCCAGGCAATGGATCAGACAATACAAATAACATGAGAGAGGAAACCAAGAGGGGAAAGGAAAAGAAATGGACGAAGGTAAAGGAAAGGAGAAGAGGAAGAGAAAAGGGAGGAAAGAAAGGGAAAAAGTTAAGAAAAAGTAAACATCAAAACATTCTTTATTTTGGATACAGGTATCCAAAACAAAAGCAGCATCAATACAATCAATAAATGTGTAAAAACATAAAATGTGTTGACTAAAAACAATTATTAAAATCAATATTCACTCTGGCCAATAAGACAACATGAACATCCTAGACTTAACACGCTGGGATTCATTTGGTTTACCAATAATTTCTTGAAATAAGTAGCATAAAGTGCCCATATATTCTATAAACATCAGAAGAAATGCTTACACCAACATTGATAATCTAGGAAGACCTACTGTGAGACACTCATGGTGGCAACAATTAAGACAGACAAGTGATCACAGTTCAAGGGTGTTTATTGAACAATTAATTCTGTATTCATGGTGAAAAAAATGACTATTCTAAACCTAAGATGGGAGCAAGCATCGACCATCAAATGAAGAATAAGCCAGGGAGCAACCGTCGTCCATCAAAAGACAAATAAGCCAGTCCTAATGCCTGTGTGTCAAAATAAAAGGCCTATACTAAAAAAAAACTATTGACAAACCTTACAACTAATACAAAAAGGAGTGTGGGATAGTTCTCAAGAAAATAAACATGTGTTCTCAAATAATATGTCAGGATGCGGTAGCCTGGGCCAACCTTCCCCATGTTTTGTGCACGGGGTAAGATGGGAGTTTGTAGCACGGTACAGTCTTGGGCTTCTCCAGCATGAGACGACAGTTCCAATGGTAGCTTTCAGGAACGTTGATGGCCAAGTCTCGTTTCACTTCAAAGTCTCTTGCCTTAGAGGGCCGGACATATTCAGCTAACAAAACAAAAGTTTCTTTAACAAATGAAAGTCCGGAAGGGTGCTAATGATTCAATCCTGGGTCCCCCTCTTCTGGGCACAGACCCTTCTCCGTTGTATTCCTCAATTTATCTGCCAGTTATTTTCTTACTTGACGTTTGGATGATAGCGTCACCCCTGGAACTCCCTCTGCCGGGCTCGTACCCCTCTTGACTGGCATTACTTGGGTGAAGGCTTCACCTCTCTAAAATCTCAGCCAGATCTCCCTTGGTCAGGCTCAGACCCTTATCTTCTCTTTAGCGAGATTCACTTCCCTGGTTTTCTCAATGCCTTTTCAAACTGTCCAAAATAACGCTGTCAGAGCAGCCCTCAGAATCCCAAAGAGACCACATCTCACAGGCCGAAGAGACGCCCACTGGCTTCCCATTAGAGATAGGATCACATTCAAGACATTCACACTAACACACAAATGCCTTAACCTCTCAGCCCCAACATCTCTCTCAGAAACCATCTTTAAAAACACATCATCTCGCCCCAAAAGAATCAAACCACACCAACAAACTGCGCGTCCCTCACATCCACAAAGCAAAAGCAGGAGGTATTGGTTTCCCACACATTGCCCCCAAACTTTGGAACTCATTCCCGAACACATTCAGAGCAGAGACCTCGCTCACAGCATTCCGCAAATCTCTCAAATCCACCCTATTCACCCAACACTGCCCCCTCAATCCAGAAACCATATCTGTACCATGTAAAAATGTATCATAACATGTAAATTTGTATGTAAATTGCAACTAAGTTCGACTGTCTGTAACAGTGCCACAATGCCCCCGGGCTGATGTGTGCTTTATAAATAATAAATATATAGATAAATAGTGGACATCCCTCTGCCGGGTTTACGTCTGTCAACACACTGTTTCTCTGGACTTTAGACCTTGACCCTTTCGCCAGCATCCCTTGGTTGCGTTCACTCCTGCTAACTTCACAGTCACAATTCAATGCTGGTGGGATTCATTTCCCTTTCATTTACACTGTTTGTAGATCAAAGTCTTTCAATTGTACAGGGATTTTGCTTGACCCCTAGTATGACCACTTTGGCCTATTACGCTGGCCCTCTTATGGCCTGCTGGTATCTATAGTTTCTCTCAGATGGGGACTGACCAGAGTCTCTGGAGTTAGCACCCACGTGGTGCCAGTCCCCCTCTGCAGCTGGCCTCCCCATAAAACTTCACAGTTCTTTCACAGTTCCCTGAACTTGGTGCAAAACTTGCCAATGTGATTATCAATTATCACAGCCTGGTTCTTATCGGCTCTCCCCTCGACTCACAGGCTGTGATGAACAGCTTGGCTACCTCTTCAATGGAGTCAAGGGCGGTACCACGGTCGCAGGAGCGTCTCTCGCTCCTGCTTATCGGCGTAGGTTTGCCCCATGTACCGTTGACATCTGCTGCAAGACATGTGCTACTGTTTGCAGTCTTAAGCGTTCTTCCTCGAAGGTACTATGGTTCTAGGATGAAAAGGGCAAGATCACTTCTCCCCACCCTCTCGATTCCTGCCGTCTTCCTCCTTCGTTTGAACTGCCATGCCAGATTAGCCGTTTCATCATGCTGTCTGCAGTACTCGTACTGTGCTCTCTGGTTCAGGCTTTTATCCCTGTGGGGGAAGGGAAAAGGCTGTCGGGTGTGTGTGATTCTGATCAATTGCCTGACTTTGCCTGACCCTTGTGTTGGGACACGTCAGGCTCTGGTGTTAGTCTCTTGTCCCTGTACAAAAGTGTTCACGTGCCAGAAAAGGCAGGGAGGAGGCAGTTGTTTTGAATGTTATACGTGAGCGGAGGGGGAAAACGTGTCAAAGGTAGGGGAATACTGCGGCTCACCTGTCAGTGTTCCACTCTCACTCCTCAAGGACCCCCCCATCCGGTGTTCCTCCCTCACTGGTCTACCCCCAGGAACTGGATTCAATAGCGTTGGCTGTGTACTGGCCACCTAGATGACAGATCCTCAAGGTTTAGACAGGGAGACACCTTCAGGTTTCTCACAGTACCCTTCCATCTCCCTTTTCTTTTCTAAAGTCTCCAAGCCCCTCTTTTTTTTTTTTAGAACAAGACGGTACCCAAGCCTTAAAAGGGGATTATACACTTAAAAAAAAAAAAATCCCAAAACCGGGCAATACTATGCAAATCTATTAGCTTTAAAGAGAGGGACCAAGAGCCTCTCATAATAGCGCATATGACAGGGCAAAAAAATAAAAGTTGCCATAAGCTCTACTTCTATTTTGCACATCAGGCATCTTGCCTCCATACGCCAACCTGCTCTTAAGTTTTTTGCCCAGCAATAAGCCGGGTTCTCTTTATCGGACATCTTCATAATTTGTTAGTGCAGGTCAACTAATCTTTTGTTTAGTTGCTTGCTAGTATGACATATCACTTTTTGCTGGTTTAAGGATCTCAAAAGACTCCTTAATATCCATTATCCACTCTTTCAGCCTTTCCTTAAGATCTCAATTTACATTACCATTTAGCAATGTTGGGGAGCCGTAGTATATGTTGGCATTAATACTTTCTTATGTAGGTTCTATATTAGAAAGCCATGTAATATCTTCAACTCCCCTTTTGGTAAGCAAATGTGTGATATAATGGGTGAGGGTTGCATTTGGATTAGCCCAAGCCATAATAGAGTCGTTTCTAAGGCCAACTCATCCTGAATAAAACTGTTTAACGCCCTTTCATTTGCAGTTTTTTTCTTGATGAGTTTTTTTTAACTAAAAATGTTAAATCGAAAAATATAGGGGGCGGGGGGTTCACGGTCAAAATATTTTGTGCTGAACCAAGGAGAGCTTGCAAATTCTTCAAGAAAGAATGTTCTTCTCTTTGGACAGCTCCTTGGTAAACAAAGCCCCACACTGCCAAGCCATATTTTAGAGCCCCCAACGTTGGAGCTGTATAGATTTGATGATATTAGTCAGTTGTTGCTTCTGCTGTTTTATAAAACGAAAGATTTCCCCCCTCCCCCCCGATGGACTGTTGCATTAGAGATAGCTGTTTAGATAAATGTTCCTCCACCGGAAAGAATTCGGAAAAGCAGATCCCGAGTTAAACAAAGTAATTAACCCTCGTTTGGGATTTGCACCACATAGCGGGACATTTTATATTCTTCCTTTATCATCAGCAGCAAACCACGACTGCAGATTTTTTCAAATTAACTTGTAGATCTAATCGTCCCATATAGGTTGTACATTTATTCATTAGGAGCTGTAGGTCTCTTGGAGTACGAGCAATGTGGACTGAGTCATCGGCATACACCAAAGCTGGACTCGACAACCCCCCTAATCTTGGGGACATCTGCATTACAGTCAACCAGTTCTTTTTGTAGGTTAATGTAAGAGAACACAATAGTGGGGCCAATTTGCACGCGTCTAACCATTGCTCGAATTGGGAACCAGGGTGTGCATGGTCTCCCACTACCAGATCTAACAGGCCTCATTATTGGTATGTAGAACCATACATATCAATGATGCTTGCTGGACAGCCATGGGTCCCAAGCACCCCCTCATGTTTTATTCTGGTTAACTTTGTTGAAAGCAGTGATTGGCAGGAGTGTGTTGCCTGTGGACTGTGGACCAAGCCGTGTTTTTTCCTGCTCTATTGTTGAGGGAGGAGCTGTATTAGTAAAATCCTTGGCCAGACGCGGAGCGTCGCGGAGTGTGTTGCCTGTGGACTGTGGACCAAGCCCAGTGTTTTTTCCTGCTCTATTGTTGAGGGAGGAGCTGTATTAGTAAAACCCTTGGCCAGACGCGGAGCGTGGCAGGAGTGTGTTGCCTGTGGACTGTGGACCAAGCCCAGTGTTTTTTCCTGCTCTATTGTTGAGGGAAGAGCTGAATTAGTAAAACCCTTAGCCAGACGCGGAGTGTGGCAGGAGTGTGTTGCCTGTGGACCAAGCCCAGTGTTTTTTCGTGCTCTATTGTTGAGGGAGGAGCTGAATTAGTAAAACTCTTGGCCAGACGCGGAGCGTCACAGAGTGTGGCAGGAGTGTGTTGCCTGTGTTCCCTGGGAGCCTTGGGCGTCTGGCGGTAGAGCAGCAAAGGGAAATGGCAGGGAGAACGCTGACCCGTGCCCAGCTGAGGCACGTGGAGCGCAGTGAGACCAGTGGTGGACTCAGCAAAGGAAGGGGAACCAAGCCCCCCACACTAAAGCGGCGAGTCCCTTCGAACCTTGTTCACCCTCCTACACCTCTTATGCCCCCCTTTCATCCCCTTCCTCTCCCTGAGCTCTCTCCGCACCCCAACACGGAGAATTGAGAGACTTAAACAAACAATGATGCTGTCAGTCACATATGGGAGTGAATGAGGGGGAACTGGCCGTGGGAGGGATGGAGTGCGGCGACGGCCGTCCAGCCGAGGATCGACATGTGAAGGCTGTCTTTTGCTGCTCACACACGGAACTTGTGAGCGACATGGAAGCTCTGGAAGCATTGGTAGCTTCAGAGCACACGCCCACTCCCCACCCCCTCTCCCTATGCACTACAGATCAAAGTAGCAATAAACGCCCGAGTTCGGAAACCCAAACTGTAGAAATTTATGACCGAAACATCGTAAGCAAGAAAATAAAAAAAATAAATGGGGTTGCATCGACTGCGAGCGGGCTCCTGGAGCTGGAAACTGCGAGGACGCGGAGAGCATCTGCTGCCCGTGGCGTGAAGGTGCCTATAGTGGGAGGTGCCGTGAGGGAGGTGAGCGCGGAGGCGGCTACAGAGGAGGGTTGTGAGGGAGCGATGGAGTTCTGTGGCCGACCCCGTGTAGCGCAGGATTATGGGAATGTGCCTGACAGCAGGAGAGATATCTCTGAGCTGCAGAAGGCAGGAGGCTCAGACGATGAAAGTGAAGTTAACGTGGAAGCTATGAGCAGCCACAAAGGAAATAATTCTACAAATAAGTCTGCAGACTCTCCCAACCAGTTGGAAACTCAGAAGACAAATATTTGTTCCTTGAAAATACTGGCGTGGAAGAAGGTAGAGGCGGCGAACAAAAACGAAATAAAGAAAGGAAATGCCACGAGTGTACATGGCATTAGGAAAGAAAATAGAAATCCACCATATAGTGCCTCTGACAGCTGTAAGGAAAAGTGGGATTTACTCGAATATTCAGCTCTAAGTGAGCAATTAAGACAAAGGTGAAGATTGCCGAGATTGCCTAGTGAAGGTCTCAATAAAGGCAATGAGCGGAGCAATACCCCAATTGAGTGCTGAAAAATCTGTAAGAAGACAGAACAAGTGGCGGCGGAGGCACAACCAAGGGCATTCATCATCAGGACAATAATCAGACGAACAAGAATGGATTAACCCATTTTATGGGGGCGACATTACACAAAAGAAAAAGTTAATCCCAGCCCCCACGTACCAACAAATAGAGTCAGAACCATGGGTACCGGCTTCCATCTCTAGTTTGCAACCTGAGACCTCCACAAGCCTTCAGCAACAATCCCGAAGAAACTCCATTGCAGTAGCGGATCAAGTGATCATAGATCTGGCACTATTAAATGCAAAAATGGCGACAAAGGGCCCGAAGTATGCAAGTAGCAGAGTGCAAGACGGGGTTGAAGTGAACAAAATCAACCCCGCTGATAGATTAATAACTCCCACAGACACGGCTGCAGCAAGACATCAGATCATGATAGAGGCAAGGAATGACACACAGTCAAAAAGAACCCGTAACGAAGCAAGTTCGGAGAGCGAATTTTATCACTCACAGAAACGTGCAAAAAAACAGTATGGTGAATAATATGCCAAAAGCCGGTATATCTAAACAGAAGAACAGGACTAGCGGCCCAACCGAGAGCGGGATCTCAACTGTATCATCAACTACGGAGTCCGACTTAGAAAAATCAAATGAAGGGCCACAGAAAGATAAAAACTCAAAGTTGATCTCCCGAAAAGAACGGGACGGGATGATGGCCTCTAGGGCAGTAATTGAAAAAGTAGTGAATGAACTACGACAGATACTGATGTCAGCCACAACAATTGCAGTAGCCCCTCTGACAAAACTATATGAGCAACTAAATGAGACCTGCAAGGACCAAAACACCTTGATCGCCTTATTGAGTGCGAAAGTGATAAAAATGGAAAGTGATTTGCTCGAAATGACCTTACAAAACAAAATGGATCGATGTGGAAATGAACACTCGATCTTGGCCCTAAAAGAAGCATTAAAAAGTAATGCTGAGGACAAACGCTTGTTAGCAGAGGTCGCAAAACAAGCTTTAACCATACTGAACAAAGAGCAAGAGAGGAGAACGAAGCTTTTCTGTAAACAAGATCTGAGTCGAAGAGCTCATAATCACGTTCAGCTAATCACAGGAAGTGAGGCTCAAAAGAATCAAAATCAATCAGAACAAAGAAATGATTGTTCTCATCAATGTCCCTCCAAGTGATCATCAACACATGAGTACACATCCTGACAAAGGAGGAATAAAGTTCGCCCCAAGCATAGTAACCCTCGATAAAGAGGGAGAGCTAACTGAAACAAAAAGGACCAGCTTGTCGCTAAGGATGCGCAGCTGGTGACAGTTGACTATAAATTAAGTAACGGAGACGCAAGTGAGCAATTGGAGCCTCAGTGCTCCCTAAACCAAGAAGAGCTACTTGTGCCTCCAATTGAGGGAATGAATTCACCCACAAGTATAACAGCAGAGACGCCGAATATAATCTCAAGGGACGGGATCAGTGCGCCAAGGGGAACTCCGACAAAGCAATCAGCGCTAAATGAGAAGTCCACTGAACATGAATCGTTTGAAATATTCGAAAAAACCACATTCCTCAAACAAAGAGAAGGAAGCCAAAAAGACACAAGGAGGGGAAATTAAGCAAGGCAAATCTAAAAAGTAAACAAGAAATATGGTGGCGCAGAAGAACAAAAATGCAAAAAGTATTTCGAATTTCTTTAGAAACATCAAAACCTTGAACGTGACAATCAATAATGCTGAGACGAACAGGGAGGTGGCCAATAAAAAGGGCGCAGAGAATGGAAAGCAAAGTGAACGATTGGAGTCTTCAGCGCCAACCGAGAAGTCCAAGATGAGGCGGTGGGTAATGATCAAGAGAGCCATGGAGAAGAACTGATGAATATGTCAGTATATAGCATACATGATGAACAGGAGGAAAAGATGATAAACGAGGTGTAACAGATACCCTCTATTAATGAGAAGGCCACAGAACCCGTAGAGACAAAAACACCAGAGACTGAGAACCCGAAGACCGAATTACCAACCAAAAGAATAATCCGGCTAATTGCCTCACCAGAAAAAGAGGCGAAAGCTAGCGGTAGCGCAGTAGACCCTTCGAATGTAAAACCCTTCTATACGATAGAAGAAAAATTTAAATGAAGTCTGATGAAAAACAAGCTTGAGTCTGAAAAGTGCAAGAAAAAGGCGATCACAGAGGAGACTAACGCCGGCGCAAGCCACGAAGGACGTTCCATACCAGTTGCGTAACAAAAATCCAAGATCAGAGTCTCAAAAAAAAGATGAGAGCCAGATGAGTGGCGAGAAATTTGGAAAGCCAGTGAACCGCGACTATGAAAGATCAATCATGACAAAAATGCCCTTCAGGATCTTAATCGAAAGAATTGAGCCATAAAAAGCCGATCAGCCGTTAAATAGAAACCTGGTGTTACAACTGTTCCATTTTATTCCTGCCTTGCGGGCAATTAAGAGTGCAGAAATAAGCCGTTTAGAACTGCTAAATGAAAACGGATGTGCAAGCGAATTGCTACACATCGAGTCCTTGAAAATAACCCAACAGGTGATAATGTGTGAAAGACTCCTAATAGAAGCAGGATTTCAGATCTACGAAGTCGATAATGCATTATCAACAAAGTGGAATCCAATAAAAGAAACCCAGAGTGCTGATAGTACACACCTTGCAAAGAATGAGAGGCAGAGACCACAATCTACGAAAGAGCAAAGCAAGAATGACGCGATAGCAAGAGGAGACGGTACAAAAGTGTCCAAAATCGAAATCACAGTGACCAATACACCTGAGGCAAATGGGGCGCCCAATCCTACAAAAAAAAAAGCGATACCAGCACTGACGAGGAAAGTAAATGGGCCTGGCTAGCGAAGACACTAAATGAACCCCTGAGAAGTTAATGCCATGAGGAACAAAACCAGGTTAGATGGGCAACATGGAACACCAGGGGTTTTGCACATCTAGCAGTTCTCTCCGCAGAGTTATTACGAACATGTGACAACCTATGTTTACAAGAAACGTGGCTGTCTGAATGCCCATGCATTTACGGCTTCGAGGTCGTGATGAATCCCGCTGTAGTCCAGAAGAAGGGACGCCCCAAGTCAGGTCAGCTCATACTAGTCAATCGTAATTGTGGATTTGGTATCAAAGCAACGAGAAATCTGTCACCTAATATACAATACACCAAATAGGAGTCAAACCCCCAGATGAGAACAAAGAAAAGAATAGTCCATATTTTCCACATATATTGGAATCATCAGGACCAAAAACGGGCCAATCTAATGGATGAACTTTTGGATGCCGTAGACAGTGTGATGGCAAATAATGCGGAGACGAATATGGTGATATGTGGCGACCTCAATTTAAAACTTATAGAAACAGTGGTAAAGAGTTCAGCGAAGGTGAAACCCCTGATAAAAGAGGTGAAGATGAAAAATACATGGCTAGAAGAAATGGATGATAGATCCCTGAACATGACGAATGGGAACACAAAGGGAGACATCCCTCCGGTGGCAGCGTGGGAGAGGAATGCAGAAGTCCATTTTAGATTATTTCTTCCTAACTGAAACCATGGCTACAGAAACTACAGCGTTGAAGGTGATAAAGACCGATCTTTATCACCTTCATGATGACATGATAAAACCTCAACCCAGTCAGCCAAATAAATATCCTATTGAGTACCGGGAATTTATGGAAATCTATAGAATGGCATCAAAATGCCCAGCAAAGCCTCAATACAAATAAACATACATTCAATGAACAAATCGCTGAAAGAAAAAGAGATCTAAGGAAAAACTGCCATAAAATTAAAAGTGGAAATAAGGCAGACCAGTGACTACAAATAAGATCACTGAAGAACAAATACAGAAATTGGGTTAAAATTTACAGAGCAACGCTAGAACAAAACGACGCTGAAATAATGTGGAAGACATTCGTGCAAAGTAACTCTAGAGGCTTTTGGACGCTGGTGAACGAAGCGGACAATCCGCAAAAGGCAGTGATCGAAAATATGGTAACAGAAAGCCAGTGGGAAACTCAATACACTTGAAGAAAAATTGGCTACAAGCTCTTCTGAGTTCCCTATGATCCAACCTTGGGACCTGTCCTTTGAGCAGGACGACAAAGGAGTGTATTAATAAATGTAGTGCCTCGCGTGCGGCGGGGCCAGATGGCCTATCAAATCAGATGCTTAAAGAAAATATAGATGAATGGACTGAGTTCTGCGAAACGTTATTTAGAAATATCACAAAAGAAGCTTGTATACCACTGACATGGAAAGAGGACATAATTGTACCTATTTTCAAAAACGGATGTCGAACGGAGCCAACTAACTACAGGCCGATAGCCCTGCTCGATGTGGTTGGAAAAATCTTTGCCACGCTGCTATTACAGAAGCTGTCGGCTTGGTTGAAAACAAGCAAAGCGATTGATATCAGACAAACAGGCTTTGTAAAGGGTGTGGGGTGCAGCCTGAATCTTCTGCTGATCAATCTACTAAAAATGGAGGCGATCCGCTCAGGTCAGAAGGTTTATTTAGCACTAATTGATCTTGCACATGCCTTTGACGGAGTGGACCGGGAAACCCTTTGGCTGAATCTGAAAAAGGAAGTCCAACTAGTCTCATATTGGCTATAAAGGAGCTGTATTCCCAAATTACAGTGAAGATCCGGCTGGACAACCAAGGCCATCACTCAAAGGCAATTCCAACTGCCCGAGGAATAAAACAAGGGTGCCCATTGGGTGCAACACTGTTTAACTTCTATATTTGGGAAAAGCGTTTAAAGGTGTAAGTAGTACTCCGCCCACCTTGAATGGTATTCAAATTAGCAGGCTCCTATAGGCAGACTATATTGTGTTATTAGACCTCACATCTATGGGTCTGCAGCAAAAATTATCAACCCTGAAAGCCTACACAGAGAAGATGGGCTTAGAAGTAAATACGGCCAAATCAGAGATCCTGATCCTAGAAAATCTAAAAGGAGCCACCTTGAAAAAACAAAAATTTCACTGGACATTGGGAAAGGAACTGAAAAAAGTGAAGAGCAGCAGATATCTAGGAGTTTACATCAACTCGAGCCTATGCAATGAACCAATGGTACAAAAAATTCTAAGCAAATGCAAGCAATTAACAGCACAAGTGCTGGTAGTCCACAGAAAATACGGGAAATTCTCGTATAGACCAGTGTTGAACATTTACAAGCGCAAGGTTGTCCCAGCACTAATTTTTGGAGTGGAAAGCATGTTCGGTTGTTCCTGTGAAATTTGGTCTCGCTGTGAGGGCATGATCTGGAAAAAGATCTTACAAATGCCAGTCAGTTATCCAACGGCATGTGCCCTGTACGAAGTAGGAGTGGTGACCATGAACACCAAAATCACATGGAACATGCTCTAACTATATGGCAAGACAGTAGAATATGCAGGTCCGCAATATGAGTTACTGGTAGAACAAGAATCAGCCGATTCTTTAACAATGGAGAGTGAACTGCAAGAAAATCCTGCAAGAGGTAGGGACTGACGCCAATTTGTTCATAAACAACCCAAACGCCATAAAAAAGAAACTCTCTGAGTACGATTGGATTAGGACAATAGAGAAAAGAAGTGCTCACAGATGCATGGCAAACAGCCCAGTAGAAGCAAAGGGTGTGAACCAGACACTCCAATACATGGAATTGTTTCTGTGCAAAATTCTAAGGAGGTACTATCTGAGATTCAGATTGAATTTATACGAAACAGGAGATGTTCTCGGCAACAGAAGGAACTGGGCAGGCAAAAATGTGAGTTGTCGGTTTTGCCAAGCAGATAACAAAACACTGAAACATCTGGTACTGAATTGCACTGGACTCAAGGACGTACGATCCAAATATTTCATTCAAGAAAGAAACCTGGTTGCAACATACAGTACCGAAGACTGGTGGATACGCCTGCATTGCAGCACTCACAAAAAAGTGTCACTAGCAGTTGCTTTGTTTCCCCAACAGCTGGAAAAAATGATGGATAAAAAAGACGGAGAATCCAAGGAGCAGCCAACCTGATGCAACAAGTGAACGACAGGATGCAATTGAAATTATAAAAAGAGACTTGTGTTTGCTTGAGTGTACATAGCAATGCATATATAATGAATTGCGAGAAGTTTTAAAAGTTAAAGATTTTATAGGTAGAATTGTAATATGTATTAGGTAGCAAATAACTAGCTAGGATTTTGTTGTTTTCTTTTCCTTTCTTTTTCAAAAGTTTGTATAAAATAAATTAAAATAAAAAAATAGAAAAAGAAAACAGTGATTCGGTCCATGAACACCAAATAGACAGGTTCTGCTTTATATTCAGAGTGAGCAATCAAAATGTATAAATGTAACCCTTGCTCCATGGTTACGAGTGACTGTCGGAATCCCAATTAAATCGGAGCCAAGATAGACTGGGAAGTAACCCAATCTTACAAGATGTTCAAGAGGCATCTCACAAATAATTTAAAACTTGCATTTAAAAGTGAGATCTGCAGATACATTGGGGGCACTCTACACCCCTTTTTAAATATAGGCACAAATATTGCTCTTTTCAAGTCATCAGGAATTTGATTGGCCTCCAGTATGTATAGGATCAAACAAAATGGTCACGATTGGTCACAGGATATCTATACAATCCCGATAATAATCGGCAGGAATCCCATCTGAGCCGGGGGCTCCATTCCGCTTGGATGTCTTGATGGTCTTGATCACTTAGTTTTAAACCCTAAGGTGCCTTCCATGTTTATCCTTGGAGGTTCCTCAATATTGCCTCTTGAGCTAACCTGTGTCCTAGAGCTAACCTCTTCTTTATCATTCGCACTTTCATTTACTTTGCCAAAAATGTGCCACCCAGCTATTATCTGGGGCATCAGTTTCCAACCCAGACATCTTTTCATATATCTTATCGTTATGCACCGCAAAATGTTTTTTGCATTTTTTTCCTACTTGCTGTCTCCAGCTTTTCCCATGCATTAATGTCCAATTCAGATTTCCGTTTCCTAATAGCATGTTTATAGCTGACACTATCTACCCTTTTGGCGTCTCTCCCTTTTTCAATAGGCTCAGTAAATATTTCTTTGTGAATCTGCAATTATTATCAAACAAGCCCTTTTCTCCCTCCGTCTACTTATTATTTACACTTATAACAAGAAACACCTCCTGGATGTTGGCTGCGAGTTTCCTGTTAGTTTGAATAATTGCCATAGGATTTGCCTTATCATTTTAACGAGAAGAAGGACATAAGAAATGAAGAAGAAAAGTGGGGGAAGTACGTTTTTTTTTTTATTTGTCTATGATTCAAAAATTGAAGCTTTACAAAAGTAATTTAAACATTAAAACATAGTCCTTTCATATGTAGAAATTAAAGATCATCATCATGATCATTGTACTTCAAGAGTGTTTAAAACAAAAGACATAAAACAAGAAAACCAAAAGTTACAAACGAAGCATCATTGCATGTCATAGTGCGCTAATTAATTTTCAATATGTTTGCAATATTTTACTAAGGCAAATATCAGAGGCCTGTGATTACCATGCATCATTCTTACCCAGAGTGATTCAGGGCAATCTACAAAGTCTATGTTTACAAATTTCATTAACAAAATGGTTCTCTTGGTTTTAAAATAGAAACAGTATAAAATTAAGTGTTTCAGCGTTTCAACTGGTTCATCACATGGGTGGAAGCGGCATTTTATAGTCGGTATGGTATCATTAACTTGGTCCCAATGTGTTGTCCTTTCCCTTGTATGATATTGGTTGAATAAGTACAGTGGGGGTGATGTAAGGACAGTGGGGGTAAAGACAACGTGCGGGGGGTAAAGACAGCAGAGGGAAGGGGTGGGGGGGGGGCGGAGTACAGACAGCGGGGGCAGTACAGACAGCAGGGGGTACAGACAGCAGGGGGGAGGGGGAGTACAGACAGCAAAGGGGGAGTGGGGGGGTGAGGGGGAGGGGGAGTACAGATAGCAGTATGGAATGATTGGGAGGAACCTGCATAAAAAGGTGAAGCTTTTTGGCTTGGAAGGCAGTCGACCACTGGACGAGGAAATCCGAAGAATAACTTGGCTGTGCTGAAGCTCCGAATTCGCCTCGACTAGAGAAGCCCTGCAAGGACGACTTCTCCCCTTGAGTTGGTGGGACCAATCAACACCAAAGTGAACTCAATTGGACATCCTCTCGAAGCTGGTTTTACTTCCACTGCTGATGCTGCTGGAACCAAAGTGCTAGGGAGAGGAACACCAAACCGAGTGCGTTGCTTTTAAGTCAGACCTGAGCTCCAGGAAGATCCTCCGGACTCCCAGGAAGAAGGACTGAGCAAGCCTGAGCCACCTCAACAGAGTGCTGGACCCCAGATGCGAGGAAAGTCCGAAGTGGTATCCGAGAACCACAGTGATGTTTTTTGCTGGAGACGCGAGGAGCTGAAACCGCAAAGTGCCACTGATGTGAAGATAGCCGGTTGCTGTCGCTGACAGTCCCATTGCAGTGCAGGAGTGCCCAGAAGTCCCCCCTCTTGTCCCCACGACTGAGGACCAGGAGCAACAGGATCTGCAGCGCTGCACAGGAACAGAAGCCAGTTGGAACCATTTCTTCTAACCAAAAGGTACTGTACAGTTTAAGAGAACTTAACTTTTGTTGTGTAGCCTCACTTGTTCTCAGTTGAGACTCATCTTCGTTGCTTTTGCAGAGTTGCTTGCATCTTTGGCTTATACAAGCCTCCCAGTTTGTGGCCCTACATTGATTCTACTTTTTCTACAAAGACTTCTAAACATTGTGCAAGACATTTACTTACCTGCAAGAAGTACTTCAGCTCACCTAGACTTTAGCTAACTTAACACTGGCTGTCCTGGCTCCCTGAATGACTCTTCTCTCCTCAGTCCTTGTGTTTCACCCATCCTTCCAGGAAGGGGTTAACTTACTTTGCATTGGGGGTTTCAAAAGTACTTACCCGTTTCAGAATAATTGTGTGATCTAACACCTTTCCTTTGCCACTCATCTTAGTATTGCTCTAAATGTGCCAGTGATGTATTAATGTCCACAGTGTCCTAGCAATTTATGTCACCTGAGGATGCAGGGAGTGTCTGTGTGCCATCCCAAATGGTTTCTTACTGATTTAGAGAAAGAAAGGTGTGTATTTTGGAGTGCATGTGTGTGTTACTATATATTGCCCCTTCTGAAGAAGGCTTATTCGAACTGACTGTTAAATAAATTAATAATTGTTTAAATCAAGAAACCTTGAGTGCAAGTGTTCATTTGGATACTGGTCACTGTGAATCTCTGCAATAATTCTACTGCTCACATTGACCCCTCTTGAGATAAGCCTGGCTGCACAACCACACTACCAACCTGTGCAGTACAGACTTACACCAAATGTTGGGATCCTATTGCCAGGAGACCAAGGTTGTTGTAGTGCACCCAAAGGGTACTGCACCAAATCTTGTCTAACAACCTCTAACTTTATCAGTGTTCTCTTGGGCTACGTTTATGCTCCGAGTTCTTTGCACCTCACTACAGCCATCCACCCTCCTTCGACTAAGTCTGGCTGCTTACCATTCTATCAAACCCTTGTATGGTTCAGGCTAAACCTAAGTAGTGTAACCCTTTTCACCCCAAGGTGGGTGGTCTAGGACAGTACTTCTGTAAAAAAAAAAATAATTTAAAAAAAGTATATATATATATATATATATATATATATATATATATATATATATATATATATATAATACACTGGCTTGCTAATTACTGTGCTGTCTAAACCATGGCACTTAACTATTATGCACTCACACTGCTTGTTACGAGAGATTTCTTTTTAGCAGCGTTCCCGCCGTAGACTACTATGCAACCCCCCCAGTTTTACTGCTTTATTTTTGTTCCTGTTCTGCCATTTTGAAGGGCAGTAAGGCCTTCAGTGTCCCTTCCCTTGCCGTTTGCTTATTTGTCATGGGAAATCCGACTAGTCCTTCCAACTATAAGTACTGGCAAGCTAAGTTTCCCAGTTGAATTCTTGTATTTTTACATTGCACACATCACACCTTACAGTGCAGTGCAGTGGGTTTACTTTTCTATCACCCTAACTTTTTACACTTGGGATTTTTCGTTACTTTTATATGTGCCTAAAAATAAGCTGGTGGCAGCAGTTACATAATTGTTCTTATGCACATTCGGGTTTACCGCGTAAGGCTACAAAGCTTGGCTGGTGCAATGACATTTCTGAGTTTTTGTGGCCATATTGTGTTCAGATGGATTTCTAGAATCTTGCCTGGTGGAAACATTTTAGGAGACCAACCTAGTTCTAGTGGATAGGGGTACTCAGAGGTTAGCCAAAATCCAATAAAGGTAAACATGGATAGCAGTCAAGGCAATTCTCAGGCGAGCGAGTGGGATCTGGGGTCCTCAATGATTCCAACATGAAGCACGCAATTCAATTTGGACAGGAATGTATAAAACTACATATATTTTTTGTAGGCCTTAAACACACATTACAAAATGAAGGAGACCACCAGGGGGTGCGGACCAAGATGGTCACGTGAAGACCGAGTTCCACTGAACGCCGCAAGTAGAGCTTTCAAGGAGAGAGAGAGTGCTCTTAGATATCTCACGCATCAGACTGGAGACCACCCGGGCCACATGGTGAAGCCCGCGCAGCGGACGATTGAAGGTCGTAGGGAGCGTGGGCGGGCGAGGAAGAGCCGGCGTTCAAGCCCCACTGCGGCCTCCGATCATAGCAAGGTGCTGCAGGGGTAAGGAAGCCACCCAATAATTGCAAGCGGCCAGCCGTGGGAAGAGGGAAGAGCTCAGCAGCTGACGGAGCCACGGCCCACCTGTGACTGTGATGGACACTGCAGTTCGCAGAGCCGCTGGGGGCCTGCAGCAGAGTGAGGAACATAGCGTCCCACAGAGCCTTCAGTGGGGACACTGGGAATATTTGGACAACCCGCACAGCAGCCTCAGAATGAAGGAAGGTGCCGCAGAAGAGTGGGAGCCACCCAACGTAAGAGGCCACCCCCGAGAGGGAGAAACCAGCAGACCGAGCAGAGGACTGCCTGGTACAGACCGAGGGACTCTGCAGTTGGCGGAGCAGCAGGAGGCCCGTGGCAGAGTGAGTGATTAAGCGGCCTGGGGTGACGCAGGCCGCCAACATAGACACCAGGAAGACCCGGCTGAGTCCCAGGGGCCGGCCCAATCGACTTTGTAGTACTCAAGGGCCCGGAGATCATACGCCCCCCCGCCCCCCAGCTGGGTGACCGCGGTGCCCTAGGGCGACACCAGGAAGCTGGTAGGGGGTGCCTCACCAGGGGACCGGCACCCTTAGACCTCAGGACTCAGTCAAACTACCAACTTGTGTAGTACAGGCCTATACCAAAAGTTGTGTTACTTAATGGCTAGAGGACAAGTGTTGTGCAGTCTCCCACAGGGTTACTACATCAATTCTTGCCTTACAGATATGATCAATGGGCTTGAGGCCAAGGATACGTCTTGCAGCCCTGTTCTGGATAAGTTGTAGAGGATGGAGAGTACAGGCAGGAAGATTTAGAAAAGAAGCTGTTGCAATAGTCTAGCCTTGAGAGAACCAGAGCTCTGGAGACAGTGAGCTTCTGGGGGAAGTGAGGAAAGGAATTATACCTCTGAGGAGGTGCAGCTGACAGTTTGACTTTTGAGACGTCGGCAATGTAAGGAGAAAAGGAGAGGGTGGAGTCGAAGAGGACGCCAAGGTTCTTAGCCTCACAGATAGAAGCAGGAAGAGGACCCAGACTGGGCGGCCAGAGAGAGGAAAGGAGGAAGCTGGTGTTCCGATGAGGAGTATCTCTCTCTCTCTCAATGGCATTAAGGCAGAGATCATTGGTGGCACACCACTCCTGAATTGCAGACAGTCAGGAATAAGAGAAGGAGTAGAGGCGGTCAAGCGGAGCCTAAGAGAGAGCTGGGTGTCATCCAACTAACACTAAGTTGGAGCAGGATGGCATGTGTTGCGGTGGCCGAGAAGTGCCAGGTATTGGTTGAACAGCCAGGGAGAGGTTAGACCCCTGGGGAACACCACAGGCAGAGAGAGATAGAAGAGAGGAAGGACCCAAGTTGGACCCGAGAGGGTCGGTCAAAGAGAAAGGGTTCAGCCAGGCCAGGGAATGATCAGTGATAACCAGGTTATTACGGAGGAGCTTGAGCAGGATGGCATGGTTGACTGTCGAAAGCAGAAGATCGATCAAGGAGAATGAGGACAGAAGGAAGGTTAGAGTGCAGGTTGTAGAACAGGTCTTCATGGATGTTCAGGAGAGCAGTTTCTGTGCTTCTGGCCGCTCTAAAGCCAGACTGATGGTCATGGAGACAACCAACAGATTCTATATGAAGGTTAAGCTGGGAGATGGCCAGCTTTTCCAGGAGTTTGCCCAGGAAATGGAGTGAGAGATCGGATGGTAGTTAGCCGGAGAGGAAGGATTTGCAGAGGGTTTATTGAGGAGGGTGTGCACAAGGGAGTGCTTCAGGGGGAGGGGGAAGTTCCAGTGGCAAAAGAGTGATTGCAGAGATCTGTCAGGGCTGGAGCAAGGGTGTTGATGTGGTCCTTGATGGTTCTGGAAGAACAGGGAAGAACCCGTTTTGACGAGACTTTCATAGATCGAACTTGTCTAGAAACATTGTCTGGGGTGAACAAGGGAAAAGAAGAGAAGGGAGGTGGAGAGTAGGCCACAGGCAGGCAAGGAGAGGAGGAGGAGGAAGAGAGGGTGGGCAGGATGTCCTGAGTTTTAGCAATGAAATGTGAAGCCAAGGCCATGCAGAGGGCCTCGGAAGGAACAGGAGAGGTAAAGACTGCAGCAGGGTTGGCCAGCTCCTTGCAGATTTTGAAGAGTTCGGCAAAGTAGCTGGATGCCGCAGAGACGCCTGTTTGGATGTGTGCTCTCTTCTTGGCACTGGTAGAGACTGCACTGCCTTTGGAGCAGGCAGCTGGCCGGTTTGTCAGAAGGTGCACCTAGCCCTAAACTTCCTCTCAGCCACCCTGCACTTGCATTTTGATGGTGACTAGGTCAGAGTCGTACCAAGAGGTGCACTAGGATTAGGGCTTCAAACAGATCCTCATAACATGGGCAAGTACATCAAGAGTGTCGGAGATAGAAAGATGGAAGTTAGAAAGGGCTGTGTCAGGATGCGAGTCAGCCAAAAGGTGCAGAAGGAGGAGAGAAAGTATCGACGAAAGCCTCCACCGACACACTCTTCATGTGTCAGATGAACGAGAAGGTAGGTGGCACTGCTGGCGTCGGCTTGGCCTGAGGGGGCGGGGGGAGGGAGCCTCAGAGGGTGTGGAGGGCCGAGTAGGGGGGGAAGGGAGAGTGGGAGGGGCACACTAGGGCAGGGGGGGCACAGAAGGAGGAGGGGCACACAGCAGACAGAACAATAACCAAAACTCAGATACAAAATCTAGACAAATCAATTGCCAACGGAACCTAGAGTAAAGAATGGACACAGCAAGGATGCCAGCAATACAGCGTAAAAATAAAAAAAAACAGGAAAAAACGAAAACAGTGATAGAAAAACAGAATAATCAAACAGGGAACTTATATAGGAAACGATGAACAGCAGGGAAGCAGGCAATACTATGAAGCAAACAACCAGTTGAAATGAAAACACCAAAGACAGAGCAATCAACCAGGGAAACTAGAAAAAAATGAAACGCAGGGATGCAAGCAGTACGATGTAAGCAAACAGCCATGGATAGTAAACACAAAGGTAGGACAAACTACCAAGGGAATCTTGAGGGGAAAAGAAAGCAACAACCATGGAACAAAATCACTTAAGTACACAGTAGGTCAGTTTAAGGGGGTTAGGAAGGGGCAAGGAGAGAGCCCGCAGGAGATGCAGAGGGCACGCAGCAGAGTGGAGAAGGCCTGGAGTTGCAAGGGAGCGTGCACAATCAATGATTGTGAGGGAATGCACGCGGTCCATGTTATGGAGAATTTATTTCTGTGCTAAAATACTCCCACCTTAGAAACTCCCAGCTCTTTTGCTAGTCTTAGAACAATTTTAACCCCTGAGTGGGACCTTTTTCTCACTCCCTCGTGTTCTTTTCCCCCCGATTTGGATTTTGAATTTTCACAGTTTTTAGAGTCTAGCAAACTCCATAGGCATCTGCTTTTTGTATGGTGACACACAGCAGCTTCAGTACAATGTCACTGAGAAATCCATTGGATTCCGCTTAAGGTTTAAATACCTTTTCTTGGGTGAACTAATGTTCCCAAGAATAGTAAGGTGAAATTGATCTCATTTGCCTTTTCTCTTTGTAGGTCCAGCACACACCATCTTAGGATGAGTGCTGGGGGGGGGGGTTGCTTAGTAGCCCCTTATCCTACTTTCTTATGTAACATTTTTTGTTAACCTTACTACTTTAAATGGCTGGTGGCAGTGGTTTAAGTTTTACTACCATTGTGCTTTTCTACCGCAGGCTGAATCCTCAGCTGCAGTACAGCACCCATGGGTGTCCATGTTTAGTCAAAATGGCCCAGTCTTCTTTTTTCACCATTTTTGGTTTGTGAGGTCTTTCTCTGCTTTTGATCCTGTGCGTTGACAGATTTGAGCCCTTTGTGCGTTTTCCCTTTGGCAGGCTTCAGCCCTGAAGCCCGCCCCTGGCTCCAGTGTGTCTAGGACAGGATGTGAGGGAGGGTCCCGAAACACCCCTGTCCTTTGTCTCTAGGTGTCCCGGAACGAAACCATTCCTGATTGGCCGGCTGGCTGTCTGTCCCCCCGGTGTGCGATTGACAGCCTAGGCTGTGCATGAATGGGAACACTTGCTTAAAAGGTGAGGGTTTTGGGACTACAGGCAGAGTTGACCACTGGAAGAAACATCCAAAGCAGAAATTATTAAGAGAAGCCTGCTGCACCCTCCAGGACCTTGAAGTACCGGTGGAGCCCCCGTTGCTTTGCTGACCTTTTTCTTATCGACAGAGAAGCTCCGGAAAGGACGACTTCTTCCATTGCGTTAGTGGTACCAACTAATCCAGAAACAAACTCCACTTTGGCGCGATCCCAAACTTGTTGTGCCTCTCCGTTGCTGCAGAAGCCCAATGCCAGGGGTCAAGTGTCCATAACTGAGTGCAATGTCTGCCGCGGAGCAAATCTGGCCAAAAGCTCCAGAAGCCTCCCAAGGACCCTCCATCCGCAGGAAATCCCGATCCAAGCGTCCCCTTACCAGATACCTGGACCAAAGAAGCAAGAAAAGTCCAACCAGTGATTTGTTCTGCATTAGTGCAGTTTGCAAAGCGTGGAAACTGCGAAGTGCAGCTGAATCGAAGAGAGCCTGTAGCTGCAGACGACCGCCTCGAGTACTGCTGCAGGAGACCTCCAGACATCCTCCCTCTTGTCCCCACGACTGAGGCTCAGGAACCAGGGTCTGCACCATGTAGCAAGACAGAATCCAGCTCGACCACTCTTCTTCAAACCAGAGGTACTGTTTGGGCTTGGAGGTACTTACCTTCTTGCCTTGAGTCGTGCTGTCTCACTTGAGATTTGTACTTGCTTAACTTGGAGTTGGTTGTGCGTCTCAAGTGATTTCCTTTGAAAAATCTTACTTTGTGAAAGACTTTTATCCAAGAACTGCATCAGAACTATAGAATTTATCCAAATAACGTTGGCTGTCCTGGCTCCCTAAAGGCACTCTTCTAAATCCATTGACTCTGGTCTTGCTGGACACTCCACAGGTTGTAGCTTATTGAATACTGTTACTGCTGAGAAAGGCTTACCTGGATTTCACCTTTTTAAGAAACGGTTACAACCTTTTTATTTTCCTTCCTTTCTGCAACCCAGAGTCCACAAATTATATTTGTGTGATATAAAAACACAAATACTATCCTGGTTATTGAAGTTATTGAAGGAGAAATGTATTGAGCATATTCAAAGAGTTTTCACCAGCTTATTCATTCTGAAAAATAATTCCAAAGTTTGCTTGAACCGTTACAAACAATTGCCTTTTTAAAGAATGCTGATTTAAAACTGATGTTAAATAGATAACTATTTATAACTGGAACCTTGAGTGCGTTACTTGCATTGACAGATTTCATTTGCACAGCTCTACAGCTCACATGTACCCCTCTTGAGATAAGCCTGGCTGCTCAGTCACACTACCAACTTGTGTAGTATACACCTATATCAAAAGGTGTGTTACCTAATACCAAGCAGATAATTCTTGTGTAGTCTCACACAGTGTGACTGCACCAATTCTTACCTAACAGCCCTGGAAGCAAGGGAGCGCACTCAATCAAGGATTGCAAGGGTACACACGCAGCCCAGGATGCAAGGGAGCACATGCAATCCAGTATTGCGAAGGAACGACCGCGGCCGAAGGTCGCGAGAGAGCGAACACAACCTAAGACTGCAAGGGAGCTCACGTGGCCAAGATGTGAGGGAGCATACATGGCCTAGGGTGCGAGTGAGTGCACGTGATCAGGGATTGCGAGTGTGCATGGGGGTGGGGGGAATGGCGGCCACTCAATCAAGGATGCCCCTGGCCTTGGGCACCTGTCACCAATGTGGGTTGCCTGTCCCCAAGCCTAGCAGCATTCCCTGGGAGGCCCAGTGGCATCCCCCATCCCTCCATGGAGGGTAAAGCTGTAACGCAGCCTAGCCAGAGCTCTAGGACAGCCGGGAAAGCTGCCCCCGGACTTGGGCGTCTGCTTCGCATGTGGATCGACTGACCCCCAGCCCAGCGGCAGTCATGGGACGTCCTGGCAGGGTTCCCCTCCATCCCCACAGGGAAAAGCTGTAACATGGCATGGCCAGAGCTCTAAAATGGTCGGGGGTCCACCTGTCTCCAATGTGAGTCGACCGTTCCAAAGCCCAGCAGTGATCCCATGGAGCCCGGACAGGGTCCCCACTCTTTCCCGACGGGAAACGGGCAGAACAGCCCCCAATCCTAAAAATGTTTTTCTTGTGGCTTATTGCTCCTTACTTCTTCCCAGGGTTGGCAAAATGTGCCCCCCCGGCCCCAGGGAAGCAGAAAGGATCTGCTCAACCATGGGTAATTACTAAGGGGGCTGTCCCTACAGGCATAGGGCCAGCCCCCTGATGCCTCCAAGTGTCCCTCTGGCAGAATTGCCCTATGTTTTGCCTTCCTTGGGGGCGAATGGGTGCATAACAGCACTAATTTGACCCAAAGAAGGCAAAACAACATTATTCCATCTTGTTGCCATTTCTGGGTGGTGGGGGCGGATTCCACTCAGAGAGCCCACCCCCAAGAGCATATCACTGGCGGCCTAGTAGTACTTGCTGCTTCCCAGGGGTGGCAAAAATCGGGTCAGATCCACAATTTGGCCAATGGGCCCCTCTCAACCATCACTTCTCAGTACAAAACCTGGACCAAGTGCCTCTAGTGGTGGGTACGTCCCTCGCCCTTATGCGATGCTAACCGATGGTTACATTCGCGTAGATGGGACCACCGAGCAGGACACAGGGCATCCATATTTTGTGCCCCCTTCCGACTCCATCTTGGTAACCAGGTCTCACTGCGATAGTACAAAACGTATCTCTCCCTTTTGCCCGCTGCTGTAGCTCGGAGCACATGGCCCCCACCCTCGTCCCCACTCCAACTGGAAAACTCTGCAGCTCCATTCTCACGCTGAGGCCAGAGCTGCTTGCAAC
The DNA here is from genome assembly GCF_040938575.1 of Ambystoma mexicanum. NCBI lineage: Eukaryota > Metazoa > Chordata > Amphibia > Caudata > Ambystomatidae > Ambystoma > Ambystoma mexicanum. Next base: position 90,676,209 of record NC_090936.1, on the reverse strand, counting down.
AAATAATAAATGTAACACATCCCTTTTCCTCTTAAGATCACTGTCCTGCGTGTGAACCAACATGAGCCAAGCGCAGAGCTTGTCCATCTCCACAAAAGTGTCCTTGCCCTCTTACCCTCGCCAGTTGAAACTTATTGCCATTCTAACCCTGTGTCCTTGCAAGGCATCCCTTTCATGTGCCAGACTGCCAACCTTCCTATGAAACCCACCAATAGACCCCCCAACTAACATTAGACCCCTGTGCAGTATATCGTGCCCAATACTAACAAGTGCCACATACCTGAGATTCTTGTGAGACTAACCTTATAGTTCAATGACAGTATTATAGTGGTCAAGGCCCATAAACCTGTGACCTGTATAACCCAAGTGTGTAGATAAACTCTTGAGTGATTTGTATAACGACATGATACACTACTGAGAGTCTTTTGATCAACTGTTATTTAGTGCGTGCATTACTCAGAATGTATTGTCTTAGCTTAGATAGTGACCACTGTGTTTCACAGCGACCTGACCTTCACCCATCCTGAGCACAAATGTTTGACATCAATCCTCATGCCAACCAAGCAACCAACCCGGAGGAAGAGATGATGCCCACACCTAAGTCACCACCACAGCTGACCAATCCCGGTCCAACGTAGCATCATATGATAAAAATGTACATGTACTATATAAATGTGTTGTAACCTTGATGTGGTCAGAGCACTCTCTGCTTGAACTCTCGCAGCCTGCTCTTTTGTGCCTTATTCCCTGCCCAGGGAGTGTCTGTTTTATTCATTTCACACATGTGAGTCAGGGTGGGCACAAACACCCTCCCTGAAGGAGGGTGTGGAAATCCTAAGGGGGCTGGCCCGCAGGCATGGGGGCCAGCCCTCCCGATACCCTCAAGCGTTCCACTATATGTGGAGTGTCATTTATTTTGTCTTCCTTGAGGCAGATTGGTGCAAAACTGCACCAATTTGCCCCCAAAGTAGGAAAAACAACAATATGTCATCTGCTTGGAATATTTTCTGGGGGTGGGGGGCTGATTAGCCTGCCCCCCCCTCCTTCGCACCCCAAGATAATCCCTAGTGGTACTTGCGGCTTCCCTGGGGTGTCAAAATCGGGACACACCCACAAGGTGCCCCCCCCCCCCCCTCGTCCCTCCCAGGGAAACACCAAGAATCTGCCTGTCAGGTCCCAGGGTAACAGAAAGCATTAGGTTTGATTGTGTCAAGTGTTAATAGCGACTAGCTAAGGTTAATTCATTGAAAAGACATTTCCTTAATTTAATCATTGAATCAGCCAGCAACTATTGTCCCAGCTCAAGATGGTGGAGTACTTCCTGGCCAGCAGTGATCGGTTTAATTCTACTGTGATGCAGTTTGGAACACAAAGAAAGGTTCTAATCTGCCTTTCATTCGAGATCAGCGTATGGAAGGTCACAGCGCATTAGAGCTCCAGAGAAATCTAAAGAAATACTAAAGAAATCACAGAGTACCAGCATCAATTCACAAGTAGTCAGAGATGAGAAAACTCAGATAAGTGACTGAAGAACACAAAAACAAGATTGAGAGAAATTGTTTTCATGTGACAATATAAGTGGTTTCAAGTTCACCTTTAAAAAGTCATTTAGTTTTCATTATACTGAAGAAAAGTTAAAGACTGTTAGTTATACAGCTAATTTAAATAAGTTCTGGAAATGAAAGTATTACTATGTACTTTTGAACGCTAGTTTAATTATGCATGTTCCGGCATATAAATTAAATTGCTGCTTGCGCGCAGCTCTTAAAAGCATATTGAAGTAAAGGAAAATGTTTATGTAGAGTCGTGTGCCAGCCACGTTAGAGTAAAGGACCCAGGAACGTAAAGCGGCATGTCCAGGAAGTGCAGTGCAGGCGTCGTGTATTACTTGTTCGTCAGTTCTTTGAAGATGTTCGTTTGATCTGCGGCGGAGAGTTTCCCAGTTTGTGTGCACGTGAAAGAGAAAATACAAGTAAACAGCATTCAGTAATCAGCTGTTAATGTAAAAAGCAGCGATCAGCGTTTACGCTTACATTATTAGCGCAAATCTGCGGCAGTGCGGCAAGCCGAATAGTAAAGGTAAACAGCATTCAGAAATCAGCTGTTTCATGTAGGAAACAGCGATCAACGTTCACCTTGTTAGCGCAAACCTGTGGCAGTGTGGCAAGTCAGATAGTGAGTGCGCGCTCATAAAGAGACATTCAGTAATTTACAAAATTTTACAATGTAGGATTTTGGAGTAATCAAAATTCAGGAAAGCTTGTTAAAGAATTAACGCAACTTTTACAAGTACAGAAGAATAATAAGCAATGAGATTCAGATATTTCCCACTAGTAAAAGTTTCATGCAGCTTTGAGAGATCGAATGTAAAATCAGCAAAACAAAGGGCAGTTTTCAAAGTAATAGAATTAAATACAAGTTTGTGTTAAAAAACAGAAAGATCTACACTTTACAGAAGTAATCCAAGAAATTCTGAAGAGATTGAAAAGTTCAGGCATTCATCAGAGAAAAGTTAAGTTATCTATAAGGACTATTTCTTCAAGAGTCTCTCAGTACTTAAACAGAGACTGTCAGGCAATTAAGGGGTTTTGCAAAGGTTTATATTGGAAAACAGTTAGTGAATTTTAATTTAGTTGTTGCTATGTCATTTTGAGGTATCCTGAGTTCCGAGTTGTCAAGCAGTTAAGGACTCCAGTGTTATCCTGACCGTTTGGTATTTTCTCCAATTCCCCTTTTCCCCCACTCTGGTCAATCCAATAATTGTTCAATTGATTGTTGGGTATACTGGTTTGAGGGACTTGGTGGGCTATTCATCTGCTCCTGCAGGAGATCAGCGCTGGGACCTAATACTGCCCCTCACTGGGGGAGGGGAGGGGGATATCTGGGGGGCTGGCCCACAGCCACAGAGCTACAAGTGTGCCTTTATGTAAAAATAAAGGTTGCCTTCCTTGGGGGCCAAATGGGTGCAAAACAGCACACATCTGCCCCCAAAGGCAGCAAAACATTGTGCCATTTAAAATAAATGTTAGTGGGGGGCTGTTTGGCCTGGTGGGTGGCCCCTCCACCACCAAAATCAATGTCCTGGTGGTCTAGTGGTCATTGCTGGGTGAGGATGATCCTCGACCAGCAATCTCCTTGAGTGAATGAGTCTCCCCTCGAGGGAGTCTTCCCTTTCCAATGAGCCCCCTTAAGGAAATCAGGCAAAATGTGCCGTTGCAGCACGCAAAAGTGGGTCCACGAAATGTACATGCTGTTCAATTCTCGATTACGTTGGTGCACGCAGCGTGTGCCAACATCTTCACGGCTGCACCCATACCAACAGGCGCAGAAGGGGAGGTCTAGCCCTTCACAGCTTGGATGTCAGGGGAGCAGCACAGCATCAAGGGTGGGGAGGCAATCCCACACCCCTAAGAGTTTAGTGTGTAGGACAAGCTATCTCGTCCTCCGCACTGTGAATGTAGCGCAGAGGACGAGATAGCTCATCCTCTGCAATTAAGGGGTTAAAGTACTGTGAAGAGTAATACGGGGGAAGGGGAGTCACCCTCTGGAACTTTTATCCACCTGGAACGTTTGTGTTGGAGTTACGCCTTTTACCTTTTTTTTTAAAACATTTGTGCACTTTAAGGCTAAAGACATTTCCCTTTTCACCTTACAGTTATGATACAAGTCATTTATAACACCAGTACACAAATGTTTCTAGGCGCGACAAGACAAGGTAGGGAAGACAGAGGGAGGACAAAACAAACCATCTTACTAGGCCTTGTGTTATTCAGATTGTGCAGGGGAGAGGGGGGGAAAGAAGTGCCAGGGGGAGGGAAGCGGGAAGTTCAAACAGTGCAGTGTGGCTCTGGGTAAGTGAAAGGAAGCAGGGGACTGTAGGGTTACAGATACAGCCCCAGTTCGCAGTAGGCCTGGAGGCAGTGCAGGGGTTACTGATCATGGAGGCGCCTGGTACCCATTGGGATTCTGAGGGTATCCAGGCAACTAGTCAGCGCAGCAGACATCTAGTCAGCAGGGGAGAGCGAAAGCAGAAGCGAAAAGTAATGTCTTGAGCTGCTTCTGGAACCTCGGGTGTTTCGGCACAAGTTTGAGAGGGGCAGGGAGGACATTCCAGAGGGAAGCACCTGCAGAGGATGGAGATCTACCACCCACTCTGTCTGGAAAAGCGTTTGACCCTCAGAGTTAGAGGTGGCCGAGCGCAGAGCTTGAGAAGGAAGGTTTAGGAAGAGGGAGCTGAATGTAGTGCAGGCCCCACCCCCGGAAAGCCTTGTGGACGATGCAGGGGGTCTTGAACTTGATCCTTGCAGCCTCCGGAAGCCAGTGGAGAAATTTCAGGGCTGGAGAGATACGATCCCGGGGCTTGAGGCCAAGGACAAGTCTCTCGCAGTCCTGTTTGGGATTAGTTGCAGAGAGCAGCGAGTAGAGGAAGGCAGATTGAGAAAGAGGCTTTTGCAGTAGTACAGCCTAGCGAGAACCAGGGTTCTAGAGACAGTGAGCTTCTGGAGGAAAGTGAGAAAAGGAAGAATACCTTTGAGGCGGTGCAGCCGGTAGTGGGACTTCTTAGCAAGGTCTGTGATGTAATTCATAAAAATTCACCCTTAACATATCAGTATGTACAGGTGTGACAAAACAGCAAACAGTTAACATTAAAAATCCATACATTCCTAAAACCACATATACTAAAGGTGCAATGTGCTATACCCCACATCCCCCAATTATACGACTTTATACCCTAATACAACTCCAACTGTCATCTTGACTTACACGGAAATGGCACCCTACTAGTCACAATGTATTGTGTGTCTATATCTACCTAAACATTTGCCCAACATGTTTCGTTCAAAGTCCTTAAGTCCAGCAAAAGTGCTGGAGGTTTCTAAGGTAGCACGGAATTAGCACATTTCTAAGAATTCCCCCTAACACTTGGAGTCGAAGATGACACCAATGTTTTTTGCCTCACGTGAAGAAGGCCCAAAGAGGGCAGCCAGAGTGAAAGAGGGAAAGCAGGAGCCGGGGTCTTACTGGCATTAAAGCAGAGATCATTGGAGGCGCACCACTCCTGAATCGCAGCTAGACAGTTAGGAATGAGCAGGAGAGGAGGCTGAGGGGAGCCTGACAAGACAGCTGAGCGGCATAACACTGAAAGTTAGGAAAAGGTAGAGGTGAGGTGGGCCAAAGGGGCCAAGTAGGTGTAGAAAAGCCAGGGTGAGAGGTTAGAGCCCTAGGGAACACCCCATCTAGAGAGAGTGGTGGTGGTGGTGGCGAGAAGGGACTAAAGTTAGACCTGGGAGAGTCAGTCCAGGAGGAAGGAGCTCAACCAAGCCAGGGCCGGTTACGTGATGCCCAGGTTCTCATGGAGATGATTAATCAGGATGGCATGGTTGACAGTGTAGAAAGCAGAGGAAAGATCAAAGAAGATGAGGACAGAGGGAAGGCTAGAGTTGAGATTACTGAGCAGATCTTCACAGGTGTTCAGTAGAGCAGTTTCCGTGCCTCTGGCTGCTATGAAGCCAGACTGATGGTCATGAAGACAACCAACAGATTCAGTGTGGTGAGTAAGCTGAGAGATGGCCAGGTTTTCCACGGGTTTGCCCAGGAAAGGCGTGAGAGATCTATACACAGTTAATGTATAGAGTGTGAGGGCCATGATATTATTTTGGACACAGGATTCCTGGCTCCTCACACCCTGGTGACTGTTCCATTCACCCCCCTGCCCCACCGCCAAGACCTGGTCAGAATGTCACTTGAACTCACCCCATTATAAGAAGCTCACTGCTTCCCGTCAAATTTGATTTCTTATCTATTGCATGTTCTTTTGTGGTCAAAAGAGCACTGTTAAGTCCTGCATATACAAAGATGCTGTACAAGTAGCCCAGATGGCGGTAAGGGCATGAATGTTTTTTAAGCATCTCACTGTTGTCCCAGAGTGATCCCATCATCGCAAATGTCTGAAGTGGAGTAGGGCACTGGCAGCGGAGGGTTCATTTTGGCTACCTACTGCATTTCTCCCATCTTCCCAGCGTTTGTAGCGTCATTTTCCAGCTGTCTCATCCACCTATTTCCCCCCATCTCAGGTTCTTTCCTCTAGCAGACCAATATCTGGATACCCCTGGCTGGCAGGGGCATAGTATGCCGTTCCACGGACAAGACAAGTGCTTGGATACCACTGTAGTGTTGATTTGGCACAAAATAAAAGCAAATGAACATAAGGGTTAAAACAATTTTACTGTATAACTAGCCCAATGCAACTATATGGTAACAGTTAAGGTACCAATATATGTTTAAGCCCTGCCCCAGGTCAATTTGTGTTTGCCCATTTTTTTGTCTGGATCGTGAGGCACAGCCGAAATGGCTGTTTCGCCAACATGGACTCACCCCTAGTGAAACAATGAACCTGTGGTTGTGGTTTAAACTAGTGTTTGTTTATTTTAATTATATAGCGCACCTGACCCAGGGGTATCTGGGCGCTTGTATGAGGGTAATGGTTACATGGTACATTATATACAGGAGAAATGCAGTTTATAAAGTCAGGATTTAATTTAAGTACATCATTTTTTAGAATAGTCAATATACAGTGATATTAGGGAAGTCATAGCGGTAGGAACAGTAGAATGTAATGTAGGCGTGGTAAAGTTAGGTTTCGTTGAGTATCCATGTGATAGCGTGGCTGCGGAATTTGTCAAATGCTTCAATGGTTTTAATGTCCTGCGGGAGTGTGTTCCATAACTGTGGAGCTAGAACCGGGAAACTGGCACCACCAGCTCTTTTAGGTTTTATCTAGGCACCACCAGACAGGGTGTGTTGGATGATGTTATGAATGTGTGGGCAAGTTTCCATGTGAATTTGTCTGTGAGAAAAGGAGAGGCTTGGTGGTTGAGTGCCTTAGGAGTAAGGCAGATCGTTTTTAGGTCCATTTTTTTTCTTTCATGGAGAGCCATTTGTGTTGCTTTCTGGTTGCTGAAATATGCTCTCTTCTGAGGATTTTTAATGTTGCTCAAAGCGCATTCTTTTGCAGAATCTACAATTTATTTGTAATGGATTTATTAGCGCCTAGGTAAAAGGATGTTGCGATAGTCCAGTTTGGATTGTATAAGTGCTATAGCCAGTGTGAGGCAACTGATGGGTGACAATAGGGGTCTTCAGACCCTGATCAGCTTGCCGGTGTAGGCGGTGGCAGAGGCAGAGGCAGTCACGTTTACCTGCTTGGTTAGATTAGAGTGGGCATCAAGGTAAAAACCTAAGGTTTCTACATTTTTGGCTATTTGTATATTGTTCCCATCAATGAGGATGTTTGTGTAGTGAGGGCTAAGTTTTAAAAGGTTGTTAGGTGAGCCAACTAGGAGTAACTCAGTCTTATCATTCAGGCAAAGGCCATGTGCGGCCATCCATGGCTGAATGATGGTGTAGACTTTGTTAATCCGGACGACATCTCTGACGAAGGTTCCTAATAAAAAGGTAGGAGTATCTGGGTATCATCTGCATAATTAGTGTAGGTGACACCCAGACAGTCCAGTTTGTCGAACAGAGGCTTTGTAAAAATAATGTACAAAGTGGGCCATACGCAGGAGCCTTGTGGGACTCCGCAGGTGGTGGGGATAGCATCAGCCGCAGTCGTAGATGAGAAGACACGCATTGTTCTATTTGCAAGGAAAGATTGGATCCAAGTGACTGCAGAGCTAGAGAAGTGAGCTGCTGATGAGAGGCAATCACAACAGTTGATGGTCTACCAGATCAAAGGCAGCTGAAAGGTCTAGGAGGAGTAAGATGGCAACTTTGCCATTTGTCACAGATCGTCGATCTGGCTTTTGAGGTCAACAAGGGCAGTTTCCATTCCATGCTGAGCTCTGAAGCTAGATTGGCGGGTCCCAAGTAGTGGGTTGGATTCTAGATTGTCTTTAATTTGCAAGTATGCAATTCTGTCCAAAATTTTCAATAAGAAGGGGACTGTCTTAATCAGTCTATAATGGGTGGATATCGCCGGGTCTAGTGTCCGTTTCTTAAGTAATGGGAGAAACTAGGACTGTTTCAAGTTACTTGGGACAGAATTACTGGCAAAGGAGGAATTTTTAAGTTGTGATGAACGGGGCTAGATCTCTAGCTGCATCTTTTAGAATCTGAGCAGGGCAGCTGTCACCTTTACATTTAGAAGGTTTTAGAGATGTATTGATTTTTTTAACTTCAGGTATGGAAACCTTATTGAATTTGAAGCCTGAATTGAGGTATGCGGTGGAGGGTGGTGTCGGTGTAGTAGGGTTACAAGTGGTAAGTTGTAATGTTTTGTCAGCTATTTTGGTCTGGAGCCCTTTCATTTTGATAGAGATGGCGTTCTGTATGCTGGTGCACCAGGGTTTATCCTTAGTGCAAGTATCTGCCGAAGTGTTGGGGTTTTCTAGCTCTCTTAGGATGTTAAATAATTCTTTAGAACTGGAGCCTGCTTGGCTTAGTCTGTCATTGAAGGTTTCTTTTTTAGTACAGATTCTCTCATTTTTGTAGGTGGCACTGATATTGGTTAAGTTAGTTTCGTTTTCAGGAGTGGGGGTAGATTTCCAGAGTGTTTCCAATTTTCTCTTTGCTGTACCTAGTACTTTAAATTCAGGAGTAATCCAAGAGTTCAAGTGGGCTTTTGGTTTATATTTGCACAGTTTTAATGGGGCAATAGTGTCTATGGCTTTGGTCATGGAGTCATTTTAAGTATAAACCAGCAGGTTGGGATCATTAGTGTCCGGTAGAGCATTGAGTATAGGGACTACCAAGGGTAAGAGTCTCCACTGTGATATTGCATTTATTCCTAGTGAGACAAAGTGGTGTCACAGTAGGCTTTTTCCTCTCCTGGTTATTAACATTGATTTCTAGGGAGAAAATGTAGTGGTCGCACCACACAAGTGGTGTAGAATCCATTAGGGTGATGTTGCAATTAAGATCTGCTACCCAGTCAAGTATCCTGCCCTTCTCATGGGTGGGTTTGGTACTCATTTGAGTGTAGCCTTGTTCAGTTAGTGCGTTAGCTAGAGAGGTGGCGTGTAGGTCACTAGTGTCATTGTACCCAGGGTTGAAATCGCCTAGAATGATGTTTTGCGCCAAGGGTTTAGTAGTGTCCGCTGCTAGTGATGTAATGTCTTCTTCGAAGGACCCGGGAGGACCTGGAGGCCTTTAGATAATGTGGATTGTAATGGTGGTGTTCGGCGAAGTTTGGAGCTTAACTGAGAGAATTCACACAATGCCAAAGGGGAGGTGGTAGCTAGCCTTATGTTGAGGGTAGATTTGAAGATAATGGCCGTTCCTCCTCCTCGAGCATTTGGTCTGTCAGCTCTGAGGATGGAGTAGTTGTCGGGGACTAGTGTAATAGATGGGCCCGCTGCGTCGTGCAGCCAAGTTTCTGTCACCACAAGGAATTCGAGGTTGTTATTCAATATGCGATCTGCAATCTCTGTTGCATGAGCAACAAGGGACCTGACATTTAGTAGTGCTCCTTTAATAGGCTGCATCTGTATGCCCTTGAGGGATAGGCTGGGACTAATAACAGCTGGACTGTTAGTTGTGATAGTGTGCGTTTTATTTCTGCGCCTGGGCTTGACATTAGTGAAATCTATGCAGGGTGGTTTCGTAGTTCTGTTTAGCTAGTGAATGCCAGTTTGTTGGTAATCTACTACCTAGTCTATCCTTACGCTTAGTTATGTCAAGGTTGGTGGTAGGTGTAGCTATTCACAATGGGGGCGTCTTGATGAAAGTGGGAGAAAAAGGTGTGCCGTACAGCATGGGTGTGCCCTGTCTTGTACTAGATGTAGTGAATGGATGTAATGTAGGTAGAAACAAGGTGGGCTTCATTGAGTCCCAGATGGTGGGATTAAGTACTGGTAGGAATGGCATGAGCGTAATCGAAATGTGAGTAACGAACAAGGAGCTACAGTGTTCCATCTCGAAATAGTGAGATGGTCTAGTGTAGACAGGTCATTCAAGCTTCCAAATCTACAATGTTGGATTGGCCGAGTGTTTGGCCGATTTTAGGGCTAGCCTGATTGGTTGGACTGCAAAACCTTAGTAAGCCGGCCAGCAGTGATATATCTGGGCAGGCTTGTGACATCCCTTTGGGTAAATTTAAAAAAACATTCCTCAAATCTGATCACCTGAAGACTGCTGAAAGATGGGCTGATGCTGAAGATCCTGGCATGGCCATGCTGGCAGGACCCTGGCTATATAGCGCTACAGATAAGGGGCTTATTGTCCACTTTTACTCCCTAAAAATAGGGAAATACTCCCAAAAAGGAAAAATAGGGAGTCAAAACGCTCCCAACAAAAAATAGTAAATAGACACAAAGTGCCTGTACCCGTGCGTACACGTATACACACACACACACACACACACACACACACACACACACACACACACACACACACACACAGGTGCGTTTAGATCAGTAGTACTCAGAGCCACAGGAAGAAACTATTAGTATGGACTGATCTGAAGATGTAAACCTGAATCTTTAACGTGCATTAATATCTAGGTTCAAAGAAATATTGCAAAAACATTTCTGGTTTCAGTTAAAACAATTTTATTTGCTTATAAAATACTCACTTTATGAGTTGGAATTTTTTACTCCAAGCCAAATAATTTTACTCCCAACTTTAGAAAATAGATAGTGACATACTCCCACTTCAAAATCCTATCTGAAGCACCACCCAGCTCCTTTGTCCTGAATTCTGCTTCTTCCCTCCTTGTGAAATTCAGATAAGGGATCTTTCCTTCTAGCTTGTTGGAAGAGCTTTCCTTGCTGTAGTCTTCCTACCCTTCTTGTTACATGTGGCATTTCATTTGGAAGACTTGAAAGGCATCTTACCTGAATGTGTACAACAGCAAATTTTGAGACCCAGATCAGTGAATCAGTAGTCCAGATGCACGATTCCTACTTCACTTTATTTCACATATTTAGCAAAATTTGATACACAAAGCAGCCAACTGTTTCCTACTGCCATTTGTGCTCTGGAAGTGCAACTAAAAGTGTCTGGGATAATTTAAATGCGATACATTCTTACCCAACTCGCATTCCCTCTTCAATGTCAGTGGGCGCCACCTGGTCACTGAGGTCCACCACAAACTTGGCAAACTGTTTGACATTGATGATATATTTGGGATCCTCAGAGTCAGCATTGATTATCTTTGTGCATCTAAAAAATAAATATAAAACAAATATGGGTGGAGGCATCTTTTATTATAGGGTATCTAGGTCTAATTATCAAACAATTTTGGTTGTTGGGTCTATTGATCAACTTTAACTGTCCCCCTTTAAAAGGTGATTGACCCTACGAGGATTCAGTGAGCAATTGCATAATGGTGGACCCCCAATAGCCTATCTATGCAACTCCTCGACCAAAGTTTAACCTCATAACCCCCACGCACACATTGCCCTGCCACCTTCTCCTACCCCTCCCTTACTGGTCGCTCCTTGTCAGGGTGTCTCACCCCAAACCATCTAATTTCTGTACACCCCCTGCTATTTCCCTTTCCAAGCCCCTTCCAGTCACCACAGACTGCTGCCCCCCCACCCACCTAACCTCAGTGTTCAATGACCCACTTCCACCCAAACCCCTCTCTTGCATCTCTGGGTACTCACTCTTCAGAAACCGCTCCACCAGGTGGGCATACGTTTAGTGGTCTTCCATTCAAGCCAGTAGACCAGATTCTGACAAAGAGCCAGCAAAAGACTTACACTTTATATGGTGAAAGGGGGAAGAGGGAAAGGGGGAAACCTGCCAACAAGCCAAAGAGGAGCATAACCCTCTGGGACTAGGCAGGCACCATGGAAGCTGCACAGACAGTATGTACATCTATGGGAGATGAGAAAATAATGCATTAGACTTCCCAATGCAAAATTCAATGCAGCCAGAAACATTTCAAGCCTTTTGTTAATAGTTAAGCTATGGGAAAATAGACTAGACCCTGCAACAAGAAAAGTGCCTAGTAAGGATTTAAAATAAACTATAGGGGAAAAATGTGTAAGATTGCCAAATAAAAAGGTCCCCAAATCACACAAAGAAAACAAAAATTAGAATGGTAATGATGACCATATGAGAGTCCAATCCCAACACACACTGCTTCAATAAAACAGTCTTCTGGTACAGGACATACCCACAACAGACTCACAGTTATTTAACACCACCAAGATCTGACAACACCTATGGGGAAAGACAGCCATTTCTTTTTACATGCAGCTTTTAGTCTATAATACTGTAGAGTGTTGACAAGTCCCTTCCCCACTTTGTTATGTACTATGTTAAGTGTTGCAAAACTGCCCTCTAGAAATAAGTCTCCTACTTTCATTTTCTTGTCCGGATCCCACTTAGGCTGCATGGACGTGTCAAATGTCGGCTCCAAGTCAGGATGGTGCCAGAGGGGGGTTATGGCCAATGCGGGTTCTAGCACCCTACTCTGCCAAACAGCACCACCCAGGCACGAACTTTAGAACTCACCGGGACTACTTCTTTTATATTGCCCTTCCTTGTTGTGTAAGACATCGCCCGGATGTCGGCTGGGGCTACTGCGAATTACTCAGCACGCACATGTGCATGCTTTTCTGCCTTGTCCCCCACCCCAGTACTTACCAAAGTGTGCCTGTACTGCGTGGCAGTATAATACAAAGTCTGGGGCTGTCAGTCCACCAGTTTCATATCGCTCACATGTCCTGGGCCATTTTAGTCTCACCGATTTCCCAGCCCATACAAAGTTGACCGCTAGTTTCTGTAGCCTCTGGAAGAAATCCCTGCCAGGCCAAATGGGTATCCCGCAAAACAAGTATAATAATTTGGGTACTACCACAATTTTGAGCAGTGCCACGCGACCGTAGATGGATATCGGCAGCCTGCTCCAAACTGCTAATTTATGTTCCAGGAGTTTCAGGTATGGCTCATAATTGTTAGCGTAAAAGGTCTGCTTGTCGGTGGGCATTATTATTCCCAGGTACTGTGCTATTGTGGGGCACCACTTAAATCATGCTGTGGCAGGGGATTGCTCTGTGGTTGGAGTCCGTGGAATTATTTCTGATTTTGTATGGTTAATTTTATAGCCAGAGTATGCAGAGAATGTGTTTATTTCCTGCATTATATGGGGAAAGTGTACTTCCGGACATCTGACATAACCATTGTATCATCTACATATAAGGACAGTAATTGGGGGTTCCCTCTAATATGAATACCCCCTCACATGTGTTCGTGTCTGACCTTAGTGGCCATATCCTCTATTGTTAGCGCAAATATGAGAAGAGACAGTGGACAGCCCTGACTGGTGCCCCTACCCAGTTCAAAAGGAGAGGGCAGTGTGCCGTTAGTTCTCACCATTGCTACGGGATTCTTGTACAACATGCGGATATGACTCTTGAATATTCGCCCAAACCCCAGTTTGTCTAGTATTGCAAACATGTAGTTCCAGGATACTGAGTCAAACGCTTTTTCAGCGGCAAGCGTAATTGCAGCTAGCTTTCGGGTCTAACTGTGATGCTATTGCAAAGAATCTCCATAGGTTTAATGCCGTCGAGCGGGTTGGGATAAACCCTGTTTGAAATGTGTGAATTAATTTATTCATGTGCGGAAGCAGTCGATTTGCTATCGCCTTCGCATAGATCTTTGCATCTGAATTTATCAATGACAATGGGCGGTAGGATGCAGGGTCTTGCGGGGGCTTTTTGGGGCTTCAGGCGGACTGTTACGATTGCTTCTCTCATGGTGCCGGGTAAATTTCCCCTCTCGAGCGCCTCTTCCCAGATTTTCAGTAGTCTCGGCGGCAGCTCAGTTTTAAATACCTTGTAGAGGTCGAGCGGAATGCCGTCTGACCCAGGGGCTTTACCTGCATGGAGATCCGAAATGGCTTGTTCAATTTTTTCGGCTGTCAACGGGAGATCTAGCATTGATCTTTTGTCGTCACCCAATTTGGGTAATGGGAACGAGTACATATATATTAAGAGGTCTCCATGGGTCACTGTATCCACATTTGCATATAGTTTGGAGTAGAACCGTTGGAACTCCTCGTTTATTTCATCTGGGGTCGTCTTTACATTCCCTTCCGCGTTGTCGACGCTGGTAATGTATCTTGATCGGTTCTGCTAAGGGTTGCCATTGCCTTACTCGCCTTATTGCCTTCACCATATTTCCTTGCCCTCATAGGTTGGGTCATGTAGAAAACCTCTTTCTGCAAGCGACTTGAATTTTTCCGAGTGTTCTTGTATTTTTTGCAGCTGCACCTTCCATATGGGCTTGGTTTGATGAGCCTCTAGGTCCTTCCATTCCCGTTCTGTCTGTGACAAGCTTTTTCCCCATTTCCCTCAGGGTTCCATATGCTGTTCCCCATCAGCTGGCCTCTCAGCCACACTTTGAACATCTCACACACCGAACTCTGAGTCTGTACTGTGCCAGTGTTGCATCCAAAGAAATCCTCTCTCTCTATTCTAAGTGGTTCGATCACCAATTCGTCCTTGAGCAGTTCTGGTGGCATGCGCCATGTGCGGGTGGTATGTTCCACATTTTTGGGTGTCATTCTCAAGAGGACAGTTCCATCTGTGGCATCAGTTCGGGGGAGCACAGCCAGTAATCAATCCGTGACTGGTACTGTGTACCCCGGAGTAAATCACTCAAGGTGGTGAAGTTCCCTCCAAATGTCTGCCATGGGTAAGGAAACCATTGCCTGTTTGAGCGCGAGTGCCGCTTTGGTAATTGGTCTACGGTTTCCCGCCGACTGGTCCATCTCCGGGTCTAGAGTTAGATTGAGGTCGTACGCCCCAGATCACATTCGCTGTACCTATTAGTGATATTAGTTCCATGATGCGAAGATAGAAATCGGGGCCGTCTGTGTTTGGACCATAAGTATTGACCAATAGGACTTCCCCGTTATGTAGCTGTCGGCCAGTACTTTGGACGTTCGGAAGTTCACCCTCTTGTGTACTATTGTGAGGACCCCTCTCACCATCGAGGAGTAGTTCGTTGCTGCTTTTAGGTGACCCCAGTTACGTGCGAATGCATCTGTAATCTTCCTGGGGGCGTGTGTCTCTTGCAAGAATATGTCGATCTTATGCCGAGTTGCATATGCTAGTATCTTTCTTGCTTTTATCGGATGTGCCAGACCCCGCACATTCCACGTGAGTAGCCTAACCTCCTCAATCTCCTGTATCTTCGGTTGTGTTGTCATAGGTAAGCCGCAGCCTCTCTCTCCGCTGAGGCACTGTTCTGTTACTTGTGCCGTACTCAACAGCTTTCTTGTTTGTTGTGCACCGTCTCTTCTGCCTTCTACTTCCTGCTGACTTCGCAGGGTGCATAGTCATGGTTCATGTGTTCGCAAGTGCTTCTTGTTCTTCACCCCATGGGCAACTGGCCCAACTCCCTTCCTGCCCCCCCCTCCCTGACCATCCCCCCAACTCGACCGTGTGAAACCCACAGAACTTTTAAACCTTTGAACTGATGGGTGACTCTGTATGGTCATACTCCCCTTTTCAGTCTGCCTACCAGACCGCCTTGAGGGCCGCCGCACCTGTATCTTCGCATATCCAGAATTTGTAGATTCTTCTGTCTTCTCATGCTCCTGGTAAGGTCTCATTTGCTGCGTCCAGGTACTGGATCCTTTTCATTTGCTGCTTGGGGATATTCCATTCGATATATCCCATGGCCTCGCCGGTGGATTAAAAAAAAGGCGTCTTTCCAGCATGCTGTATGCGCAATTTGGAGGAGTACATCATTTCATAGGGGAGATCTCGCGCCCTCAGCGCTCTTTTGACATGGTTGAAGTTGCGACAAGCAGCTTGTATCCCATTTGAAAAGTCGGGATAGATGTGTATCCTTGCAGAGTCATATGTTAGGGTGCCTTTCTCACCCGACAACCGCAGGATTGCATCCCTGTCTAGGTGGTTAAGGATGCGGGCTATGACTGTGCGTGGTGGTGCGCCAGGATTCAGGGGTGGCGTCAGGACCCTGTGGGCCCTCTCGATCAGAAACTGCTGCGAGAGCTGTGCGTCCGGGAGCACTTCCTCCATTACTTCTTCCATGAAGACCTCCATTGGGACATTGATTTGTTTTTCCGCCAGTCCCACCACCCTTATATTGTTACGGCGGGACCTCGATTCCAAATCTTCACATTTCATCTGGACTATCTTCAAGTGCTTCTTGATGGTTTCCATGTCCTTTCCATGGGTAGCTACAGTGTCCTCCACAGTGCTTATCCGGTTCTCCGTTTCTAGTACTCGTGCGTTTACTTGATGGAGATCCCCTTTGATTGACGAAATAGTAGTACCAATCTCATCCAGTTTAGAGTTTACAGCGGCAAATCCGTTCTGCAAGGCCACCATGTAGGGGACCGGGGAGTCCCCCCCTCCCCCTTGGGCTCTGTGGTGGCAGCCCATGACAATCCAGTAGCATGGTCTCCCATGCTGGCACTGGTGTATGCATTCATAGGCCCCTTTTTATTATGCTTATTGCCTCTGGGCAGACTGAACGTGAGCTAAACCGTGTCTTGGTGTAGCTCTACCGGCCCTTGTTGTGGGCAATCTTACAATCCCGCGCTTCTCTCACTGTCGCGCTTGGGGGCTCTATTCCACTATGCTGTAGTCCAGATGTGCTGGCTCCTCGGTTTCCCCCCTGTCACAATGCGCCACAAAGCTCACCTCTGCTCCTTGGGATGTATGCTGGCAGGATTCTAGAGGTGGGGGGCATGTTATTACTGTTTATGGCCTGCCACAACCTGTGTCCCCCGTATGTGCAGCAGTTTGATTTTTCCCCCAACTCCTTGATGAGGGGCAGAATGGGTAGTGTACACCGTGTCCACCGGGGAGGGCCTGCCCGTCCCAGAAACCACACACATAGGTGTTCAATTCTTCTATACCCCAGCTTGTTTTGGGCTGCACAGGGTACTCCTGTCCGGGATCCCAGCGAGCTTGTTGTCGATGGAGGAGGGGATGATGGCCTCATGGGCCGTAATGTCATTCACCCTTCCTCCGGGTGTACCGGCTCTACAACTGCCCTTCTGTGCACCTGGATGTATGGTTGAATGAGGGAGAGGGCCTGAGCCGTTGCTCTCGCAGCACGGCACCAGCTTCAGTCCCAACGCGGCCTCCCCCGTTCAGAGCGCCGCTCCCTCTCCGCATCCTGCGCGCGTCTGAGCGGGCTCCGAGCTGTATTTGCCGGAGGGTCAGTGCCCACCACAGGCACCTGTCGGGGAGTTATGAGTGCACGGGAGGGAAGCCCACCCACGACCCGACTGGCCAGCCGCTTGCCCACAGCGCACACGGTGGCCACCGGGGAGGGTTAAGCCCTTGCCCGCTCCTGCTCGCGGATGATCTTGCTAGTTGTGCCTTTTCATTCACAATGTGGTCTCCCCTGCTCTGAACAGCGCTTCTTTCACTTGCCCTACGTTAACTTTGTGGGCTCCTAAGATCCAACCGCCAGAGGGTCCGTGCCCAGTCCACATACCTGTCAGGGAGTCCTGGATGTGCAGGAGGCGGGCACCCTCGACCTGGCTGGCCGGCCGCTCGCCCACAGTGGACACAGCGGTCGCTGGGGAGAGATGGCCCGCGCCCGTCCCTGCTCATGGATGATCCAGTCTACACCACGGCTGGTGGTTGCGGGCGGATCGCATTCCCACGCCCGTGATCCCTCTCCGGAAGATATGCGTATGCAGCAGGCACTCCGGGTTGCAGTCAGCCTCACATCGATGGGGCAGGCGGCCACACAAGCTCTTCCCGCCCAGTTCGCCGTTCGGTATAACAAAGCGCATTTACACAAGTATTAAAGGGTGCCACTACTTCTCTTCTGGGTCGGCCGGTCCCGTGAAGTTTCCGCTTCCACCTCCGCAGCAATTAGTGGGAAAATGGTACTGGATATGCAGGCTCTTCAGAAGGATTTATGGTTTACAGCACAGCTACTCTGTCAGGCGGCCATTTCTGCTGGCGTCCGACAGCGCCCCCCCTAAGACCATGGACTTTACTGCACCAGGTAGGGCCTATCGTGTCAGGCCTAGCAATACAGTATTCAACCTAAGAATTAAAAGTACCAACAGATGTAACTAAGTTTTCCTCATTTCCTCCCTTTCCTCTCTACCCTCAAACCAAAACCACTATAGTTTGTCAAACAACATGTACTTCACAAAACTACTGTACAATGTAAATTCGCAAACTATTTCTGTACACTGTCATAATTATATCACAACTGTTGCACAAGTTGACAAACATTTTAATGACTCAGCCTTGATAAAGACCCTGAGAGGTGGAAACATGTGTCAGCTAACCATCTAGATCATTGCATCAATAATAAACGCAATGAATTACAAATTACAATATAATGAATAAGCATTCCCCCTTTCTTTTTTCCACGTGCAAGATATCTGGGAACAAACAAAGACTAACCCTATGCAGAGTTAACAAGAACTTCACGCTGTATCAGCAAGTTCTCGTGTGAAAAATGGGCAGGGAATTGATCAGAGCGTTTCAAGTAGGGGTTAAAAACTTCAGGGAGCAAGACATTAGGGTTAAAATGAAAATGTACAAAAGCGCAAACAGGAGTGAAGAAGTCTGATGGTAAACAAGTGTGTTATGTTCATCACAAGGGAAGAAAAAGGTTTTTTGTTTAACTAAAGTACATGTTTGTTCCTGGTGGCAGGCCTCAGTGCTAAAAGGACTTTAGAATTGGGGCGCTGTTGAACAGCCTGCAAGATGGCTGCCTAGCTCTTCAGCTCCGTGACCCAACGACTAATTATCCGCTTGGATCAGCGGTTTACTACTAGGAACGAGTGCTCCGTGTTGATTAATCCCAGGTCAACATTACCTCCGAGTTTGGATGAGAATCGGTCCTCCGGTGCCGTGCTGGGCCGCTTTACATCTCGGGCCGAGTATCCGCCAACTGAGGCCTGCGGAGCCGCTTACATTACTGCGGGCCCTGCCACACGTGGATTGCTGAGGCCGCGGCGTGTCATTTCCTGGTGGTCGGCAACCGACCTACGATAGCTTGTGGCGTGATGAGCTGCCAACGCAGAGGCCGGACCAGATTTCCCCCTCGCCGTGCTGACTGCACCTCTGGTCCATCGGCATCCCTGCAGTGGCGCTTCTTCCTCGGCCCACTCCTCCTGTGGGGAGCGGCGGCCGGGCTTGCCGCGGGCCCGGACTCTGAGCGGCGAGGGCGTTACTCCTATCTGCTGCTGGAGCCTGCTTCATCGATCGGCTCTGCACCGCTGGGGCTTCGGAGCGGCCTGCCACACTTATGCGCCGCCCGGACTCACCTTGCGGATCCTTCCGAGCTCCCTCCCCCCCTCCGGGGCCCTGAGGTCGGCTGGGCTCCCCCTGCGGGCTGCCTCCTCCGAGCGGCGGCTTGGGCGCCTGCTCGCTGCTGCCCGTGCCTCCAACTATCCGGAGAGGCTCGGTGAGAGCTGGGGGCCTCCGCAGCGTCAGGGACACGCAGCATCTCCAGCTGAGGAGCCGTCCCCCGGAGTTTAACCCTGTTGTGCCCCTGCATAGTGACTGTGCACGCAGCCGGCTCACGGCACTTTCTATGACCCCCGCACACATCAGGCAGCTCCCGGCTGCTCCTGCCCCAATGGCACACAACTCCATACCTCCAACTGCCTCGGGCCCGCGGGCCCACTGACCCCATCGCATCTTTTGGGCCCTCCTGGCCCGGGACCTAGCCGCTCCTCCCGTGTGATCCGGCTTCGCTGGGGCTTGGGCGCCCCTGCTCCTGGGGGCCTCCTGCCCTGCTCATCTCTGCGGTGTCCTTGGACTTGGGCGGTCGCCGCCGGCTATGTCCTGCCCTCCCCACATCCTTTCTGCCGCCCCAGCGCCCGCTTAACCTGCTCTCACTCACCCACACCCTGCACCCGCCGAGTGGCCTTGGATCGGGGTGCCCAACGCTTTTGACGCGGAGATCCTAGAGCCCCCCTATTCCCCCGGAGCGCTTTGCCTGCTGGATACCTGCCCTGATTGCGCCGCCATATCTGACCAGTGGACGCACCGACCATCTCTGCACGAAAGTGCTGGCGCCCTGCCCCAGTACTGCGTTTGTCGTCCTACTCAGCGGGAGGTTGAGTCCCCCCTGTGCTTCTTGATACTTTTACACTCATGGAACTCACAAATCGGGGGCTATAGCTTCCAAAGACCACTGGCTGCCTCAAGCACACGCGCCTTTCAGCCTTGGGAGGCTCCGTTACCCCCCCCTGGTGGTCTGTGTGCTCAGCTACGCTCCTGGGTGTTTTACCACTATCCACTCCCCATCGCTCAGCTGCTTGGGGCACATTGTCAGCTTCTCCCATCCGCACCCGTCTGCTTTCAACTTGCCCTTGTCAACACCACCCCCTGCTTGCCTCCATCAGATTGCCCTGCCGCCTGGGACGGCCTGTCGCTCCGGCTGATATTTCACGCTGGTGTTGGCGCCCTCTAGTGCGCCCGGCTGGTGTACTCCTTGCCCCAATCCCTATACAGCAGCCGGCCCATTGTTGGACGGGAATTTGGGGACCCTCCTGAACCTCAAAGCCCAAGGACTGCTGCGAACGTCTCGCGAGACTTCCTTCCGTGGTCTCGGTATCCCCAACCAGGTCCAACAAATCACGCAGGGCCAACAAAGCTGGGGCGATGGACAAGTATGCCAAGGCGCTCTCCAGACAGGAGCAGGGGGTGGCTGCCCTGCCCCAGGACGATCCAAATGCACCCTCAAGTTCTCCCCAGCCAGATCTTACAACACTGATGGAATCTATGGCCAAAAACTTTGCGTCATTCCATGAAAAATTAGATGATATCAACGCTAGTGTAGCTTCAATGCACACCAAACTGGACCAGCACGGCACTAGGCTGGTAGAGGCCGAGACCAGGATCGGGGCCAATGAAGATGAGGTCCACGTGCTCCAGAACACAGTCTCTGACCAGGTGCGTGATATGGAGCAAGTCAAGGCGAAGTGCGACGACTTGGAGTCCAGATCTCGCAGGAACAATATACGCATTGTGGGGGTCCCGGAGACGGCCCTCAAAGGCAAAATGGAACAAGCTGTTGAAAAACTCCTGAGACACCTCTTGGGCAATCCTCAGCTCTCCCCTTACTTCACGATTGAACAAGCCCACCGAGTGCTGGCCCCCCGCCCCAGGCCCGGCGATTTCCCCAGGCCAATTATTGCTAAAGTCCTCAGCTTTAGGGACAGGGATCACATTTTGCGGTTGGCCCGGGAGAGGGGCGAGTTGAAACTGGATTCTCAAACTATCCGAATCTTCCCTGACTTCTCTGTCAATGTTCAAATGGAGCGCAGACAATTCAACAGTGTGAAAAAGTTGCTCAGAGAGAGGAAAGTGGAATACGCTATGTTGTTCCCCGTGAGGCTAAAACTCACCCATCGCAATAAATTATACTTTTTCACTGGCCAGACGAGGTGGTTAAATTCATTGAATCCCATATTCCCCTTGCCGGTCCGGTGGACGAGCCTTTGGATGAGGGTTGAGGCCCCCTGTCTGGTCTCCAATGTCTGCGCCTCCATCTGTACAACTGCGCACTCGACAGTTGCATTTTCCTTGTTATTTCATGAGTCCGAAATCTTGTGTATCCATTGCTAGTTGTAACTTGTTGCAATGTCTCCTGGAAACTTGTTCTACTGCTGTACTACCTACGGTGTATCGCACCATTCTTCCACTCAAGTCGGGTTCACGGCAGCAACGACCCCCGCTACAGTTGCAATGCCGAGTTTGGCTTGTTATGGTCATTGGTTGCGCCCCAGTTGGGCGCACAGGCGAGCGTTGCCCTGTTGGGTTTGGCACTCTCACATTGGATCATCGGGTGGGTTACTGGCCACTGCCGTGTTGGGGGGGCAGTGAGGGAGGTGGGGGTACTGTTGTGGGATGTTATAACAAAAATAGCGGGGCAGTAGCAGCTCTGGTTGCGAGGCAGCATCTCGATGCATTGACACCCAGCTTATATTCAACAAATAATGCCACACTGCTGGGATGTCCCCTAGGTCTACATGATGGCTATTAGGCTAATGTCTTGGAATATTCGAGGGCTCAGCAACTTCACTAAGACCCGCAGGATAACAGCATACGCCCAGAGACACGGGGTCAAAATACTCCTCTTGCAGGAAACCCATGCTCTTGCATACCTATCGTCCTTTCTCGCCCCGACATGGGGCCCCAACAAGTATTTCACGGTCTACTCCTCCCAGTCCAGGGGTGTCCTCACCTTAATTCATAAATCTGTGGAATTTTCCTTGCGTACCAGCCACAATGGTAGGTATGTGATCCTCCACTGTCTGCTTGCTAACAGAGAGTGCCTCCTTGTTAACACTTACGCCCCGAGTATAGACGCACCTGATTTTTTCGACCACATCAATGTCATGCTCCAGAGATATGTTGGGGTCCCAATCATCGGGGAGGGGGGGGGGGAGAATATGAATCTCATAATGGACTCTGAGCTGGACAGATCAGGCATTGCACCCAGAATAATGTCCAGGGCTGCCCGTCACCTCCAGGCACACATGGGCCCAGCAGGCCTGATTGACGCCTGGAGAGCCCTCCACCCACTGACCAGGGAATTCACATTCTACTCTTCTGCCCATGAGAGCCCTTCCAGAATCGATCTTTTTCTCCTTTCGGCCGGGCACATTGGCAAAACACTCGACATGCAAATACTACCGTGCACGCTCTCCGATCACTCCCCGGTCACTTTGGACATTTCCCTGCAGCCTGCCCTTCCCTGCCACTCCAACTGGCGCTTTAAGTCGGAGGCGCTACACGATATGGTCTTCAAGGCCGACATACTTGCAGATATCACCTCGTTTTTCGATAACAACAAACGCCATGACACAACAGATGGGGTAAGGTGGGAGGCATTCAAAGTGTTCATCAGAGGCATGTGTATCTCCGGGGAGGATGGGGTATTGAAAGACATTAGGAACTCCTTACGTTGCTCCGAGTCCAGACTCAAGGTACTGGAGCGTGAGTGTGCTTCCGCCCCCTCCCCACCCAAGTTAGCGCAGATACGAACTGAACTCAACACGTTTGAGTCCCTCGCCCTCAGCGAGATTAGATATCTTGCCCAACCTGCTGCGGCTCGGAAGTATGGCGAAGGGGAAAGACCTGGCCAAACCCTAGCCCGCCTAGCCCGGATTGAAGGGGGCAGAGCCCGCATTGATAGCATTATCGACAAGGATGGAGTTCGGCATTGGTCCGACCAACCCATCCTTGAAACATTTGCGGATTTCTATGCAGACCTGTACGCCCGGCAGCGCGAACACAGCCCACATGACCTGGATATGCTCCTTGACCGTATCCCCATGTCCATTATATCTCTGGCCACTAAAGAGCAACTAGACTCACCCATCACCCTGGATGAAATTGCAGCGGTCATATCTACCCTCCCTAAAGGGAAAGCTCCTGGCCCAGACGGCTTAACTGCTGAATTCTACCAAGAGCATGTCGCCTTGCTGGCCCCGCGCCTGTACGAGGTGTGGGATGAGTCGCTAGGCCTTGCTACCCTCCGCGGTCCTTGCGCGAGGCTGTTATCATTGTGCTTCCCAAGCCGGGTAAGCCTCTTGACGAATGCGGCTCCTATATCCCCTGTCCCTCATGAATAACGACACCAAAATATTTGCCAAGATCATTGCAAATAGGTTCCTCCCCATCATGAAATACCTGATTCACCCTGACCAGAGTGGTTTTGTCCCTGCCCGCTCCACTGCCTTAAACATGTGGCGACTGTTCAATGTTATCTCCAGAATTGACCCCAAAGCCAACGGGGTTGCTGTGACACTTGATGCCCAAAAGGCTTTTGACATGGTTTCATGGCAATACCTTTGGGCAGTGCTTGAGAAGATGGGTATCGGCCCGCGCATGCTGTCCTATATCGAGCTACCATACACCAACCCTGTGGCCAAGGTTCTGGTTAACTCTCATCTGTCAGCTTCCTTTACCCTCCACAGGGGGACAAGTCAGGGATGCCCATTCTCTCCCCTTCCTTTCCCGATGGCTATTGAGCCCATGGCGGATAGGGTAAGGGATACGACTTCGAGATGCCCACGAGATTATATCACTTTATGCGGACGATGTACCTCTCTACATTAGGGACCCCTCAGTCCATCTTGACCCAATAATATACGAAATCATCAAAATTGGCACATTCTCGGGCTTCACTATAAATTACACCAAATCAGAGATCTTCCCCCTCACGCCCGCAACTCCCCATCCGGCATGCAAATTCCCGCTTAAGTGGGCTCCTGGGGGCATCAAGTACCTGTGGGTCCATGTTTCCCTCTCGATACCCTTGCTACTGGCCGATAATTACGTGGCCGCTGCGCAATATGCTGAGGCCAAGATGAAGAGATGGTTCAACCTCCCCCTCTCACTATCTGGGAGACTATCGTTAATCAAAATGATCATAGTTGCGAAACTACTTTACATATTTGCTAATGTTCCGATCTGGCCTGGGAAACAATATTTCGCGGACCTGCATGCGGGGTTCGCCCGCTTTCTATGGCACTCCGGTGCCGTACGCAGGAAGTGGCATCATATGACATTACCCTATGAGAGGGGGGATTCAACGCACCGGATCTTACATTGTACTGGACGGCCGCTCAGGCTCAACACACTGGTACAGTCATCAGGACCCCCCCCCACATGTTAAGCTTGAGATCCTTGCAACAGAGGAGGTAAATGTTATGTCCCTGATCCTTTTTCACTCGTATCACTCGGATGCCCCGGCCGACCCAGTGGGCGCCACCATCAGGGCATGGAAACAGGTTCTACTACCCCACTCAGACTTCCCCCCCGTTCTACAAATGGCTTCCCTTGTGGTCATTCCCGGGCCTTGCCCCCACACAGGATAAGCTCCAGTACTTTAGACTCAGAGCGGGAGTCCAAGGCATGTGGCCTTCGTATCCGCAAGAACCTCCTGAGTCCCCCGAGATCTGCTACATCGCTAATTCTGCTGGGGGTAGGGGCATAGTGTCCGCTCTGTATAAAATGTTGATAACACGTGCTGTGGACCCTCCCCTTGCGGTCCGAGATGCTTGGAGCCGGGAACTGGGGTTGGACATTACTGATGGTATATGGGCCAAAATGTGCATACACACGCAAGGTCTCCCTCAACTCTAGAATCGGATGCATGAAATTCAAATTACTTAACCGCCTGTAGTATACTCCTCACGTGGTGGGTAAATTTGCTCAGGACCACCCTCGCCCTTGCCCGAGATGTAGATCTGGTGATGCGGACCATGCCCACATGTTCTGGTCCTCGTTTTGGGAGGCTGTGCTAGAGGCACTTTCTGAGATGGTGGGGTTCCGGATTGACCCCGACTCCCTTGCTCTTCCGTTTGGGCTGTGGGAGGGGGCCGAGGCTAGACAGGCCACTAAATTCCTGAATATAGGGGCGATGGTGGCCAAGAAATGCATTTTGCAGTGTTGGAAGAGACGCTTCCCCCCCCCCTTCACTGGAGACGTGGCTAAAGGCCCTTACTTGGACACAAATCTGTGAGGACTATATTAACACGCTGCCTGTTTATGTTCGCCCCAAAAACGTATGGACAGAGTTTTGTAGTTATTTGAACGCCAGGGCAGACTTGGAGCTTCTATCCTCTCCTCCAACTCCTGAGATGGCTGCTGAATGAGCCGACTTGCGATGGACCATGTGGTAATTAATTTGTTCTTATGAATTTGTGTGGTCTTCTGTTGAGTCTTTGCACTGTTATATATACCTTATTATGTAATAAGAGATGTTGATGTAATATGTCACGCGCCAGCTACTGCTTCTTGCCAATAAAGAAAAGTTTTTTTTTAAAAAAGGACTTTAGAAAACAGAGCAGCGAGGATGGGATGGCGTTTGCAACAGAAAATCAATTGTTGGGTTACCTTGCAACTTGCAGTGGCTGCTCACTTTGAAGTGTCTGCTTATCTGCAGCCAAATCCCAGAGAGCCGGCGGCGCCAACCCGGTGTCAGACTCCTTAATTCCTTAAGACACAATACACAGGGCAATGCAATTAGTGGGCTGTAACACATTGGTGCATGTAACATAACCTATTGAAAGCAACCAAAACAAAATCAACCAAATTGAAAGTGCTAACACACAGACATGAATATGGATATTAGTGCTACGATCTAAATAATACCAGGGCCTACAGATTTGTTTTAAAAATGTTTTTAAAAAAACAACAGTGTAGGAGAAGACCACTAAGCATGATCTAACACTAGTTATTTTACCATTAAAAAAGGGAATTTAGAAAATGTTTGAACCAACAGCCATTTCATGTGCATTGTCAGTGCTAACTGAACATCTAACACCTGGCATAGAAATTTCAGCAAGCCACGACAGTCCACTGGGTCACTGAGCACCCAGTACGGAAGGATAGCGTCATGATATATGGTTTTCATATTGTGTTACATCATATCAAAGAACAGCTTCAAACAGCATTTGTGAAAGCGCTATAACAAGCAACTGGCCACTGCTCCCCAGTGTATGAACTAGAGGGCAGTAGATGCCTCTTGCGCTACAGCGCTTCTTTGTCATGGTTGGGAAGAAAGTCCTTTCACCATGAAGACAGTCTGTGGTGACTAGAAGAACTCGCGCAGACATCCACTATGCGACAGGTGGCTGACATGCCCAACATCATGCAGCCCAAATGGGAAGTAGGCACACCATTTCCTCTGCCTTTTCAGCGTGGAGCTTAGCGGTAAGGCTGGCATTCACTGAGGGGGGCTCTCAGTCTGGCACCTTTATCTGTGGCCCGCAGCTCCCACGGGCCACATGCTGCCACGTCACTCCCTCCCGTCCCCTTTGGCAGCCCTACAGAGCCTCATTCGAGATCATGCATGAGGCAAGGCTATTATAGAGTAGGTAACTAACCATAGGCCACAATGTCATTTACTTACCCCATTCGAGGGAAGCGTGGAGGAGAAATTCACACTTCACACAGGCCAGTAACATGCACTCTGGACGATACAATCTGTGTTGAGCTTTGAGGGCCGGCGGCTGGTGCTCCCCACAGGCTTCCAGCACCAGGAGTGTGGAGGGGGTTGGGACTCCTTTCAGATGCAACTCTTCTGACGTGACCCTTTCTGCAGCAGTTATCCACCCTGGCCTTTTCAACAGCAGACACCAACACAACAAAAACTGTAGGGTACTCCAGTGCTCCAGATAAGATTTGGAAGTGAGAGTATGTTACTCCCCATTTTTTAAAGTTGGGAGTAAAATGATTTTTAGGGAGTCCATATGTTTTAACTGAAAGATTGTTATAAGAAACAAGTTACTTACCTGTAACTGTTGTTCTCCAGCATGGGTCTGGCATGGATTCACATGCTCATGAATATTCCCAGTCGTCAGGCTGGGAATCCTCGGTAAAGAAAAAATCAGTATCAGTTTCGTTTCTGATCTGTCTTTCGTAGTAGTAACCAATCACTGATCTCTGCGTCATACTGACCACAGCCAATGACTGCCCTCTACCTAAGCCCCGCCTCTGGCAGCCATCTTCAGATTTGGTAGCACGTGAAGTGGCAGTATGACCAAGTGAAGAGCCGCAGAGGGGTAGGTGGGAGGGTTCGCATGTGAATCCATGCCAGACCCATGCTGGAGAACAACAGTTACAGATAAGTAACTTGTTCCTTCTCCAGCATGGGGTCTGGCATGGATTCACATGCTCATGAATATAAGAATAAATAGCAGTACACACATGCACAACCACGGGGGGTGGCAAAAGGCTCAACATTAAGCAATACAACATTAAGCATCTCTTACCTCCTCACCAGGCTCACCTTAAGCGAACAGGTTGCGCAGCACTGCTTGGCCGACCCTGGACTCCTCCCTGGAATCCCGATCGACGCAGTAGAATTTCGTGAAGGTGTGCGTCGACCTCCACGTAGCAGCCCTGCAGATGTCCAGCAGGGGCACACCAGATAAGAACGCCGTAGTAGCAGTGATCGCTCTGGTCGAATGGGCTCTCGGACGGCCTGGCAGCGGTCGGTTAGCCAACCGGTGAAGGTGCATGATGCAGCCGGAGAGCCATCTGGAAATGGAAGCCTTGGAGAGGGCCTTCCCTTGGTTCACAGAGCCAAAGTTCACGAACAGCTGCGATGTCCTCCGGAAACTCTTCGTGCGGTCCATGTAGAACTTCAGCGCTCTAGCCACATCCAGCGAGTGCAAAGTCCTCTCAGCCGGCGACGAAGGAGACGGGAAGAAAACCGGTAAGACCAAGGGCTCGTTAAGATGGAAGTCCGACGGCACCTTGGGCATAAAGGAGGGGTGCGTCCTAAGCACCACCCTCGAGGCATGGAAAGACAAGTACGGTGCTTTACAGGATAGGGCCTGGATCTCTCCCACTCGTCGTGCAGAGGTAATGGCCACCAGGAATGCAGTCTTCCACGACACAAACTTCATCGGTGCGGAGTGCATCGGCTCGAATGGGGGTCCCATGAGCCTGGTCAGCACCAAGTTAAGTTCCCACGCCGGGGCCGGGGCCTTCACCGGCGGGAACGACCGGAACAGTCCTTTCATAAACTCTTACCAGTCGATCGGACCACAGGGACGTCCGTCCTGTGGTTCTGGTATATCTGGAGATCGCCGCCAGATGAATCTTAATGGAGGCATGGGCTAGCCCAGCCTTTGCCAGCGATAGCAGGTACGGCAGCACTTGAGGGGCCGTAATCCGTAGGGGGTTGATCTTCTGTGCTCGGCACCAGATAGAGAACCTCTTCCACTTATGACTGTAGCATTTGAGAGTCGAGGACGCCCTGGCCTTTGCAAGAACCTCTCTGCAATCGGCCGGTATATCGTAGCCTCCAAACTCTAGCGCTGCAGGAGCCAAGCCTGCAGGTTCAGCGACGCCGGGTCGTGGAAGATGGCGCCTCCTTCTCTGGAGAGAAGGTCCGCGTCCGCCGACAGCTTGATGGGAGGGGACGTTGACAAGTCCAGAAGGTCCGGGAACCAGATCTGCCGCGGCCACGCCGGTGCGACGAGGATCATCCTGCACCGGGACCGCTTGAGCTGGTTGATGAGTTGAAGCAACAATGGCAACGGAGGGAACCCATACAGGTATAGTCCGTCCCAGGGAAACGAGAACGCATCGCCCATGCTTCTCGGCTGGGGAAACCTGCTGGCGAACCTCTTGCACTTCGAGTTCGTCGCTGTCGCGAACAGGTCAATTTGGGGTTTGCCCCATCGTCGGAAGATTTGATCCACCTGATCCTGGCGCAGTTCCCACTTGTGACACGCGCGCAGCTCCCTGCTGAGCGAGTCGGCGATGGTGTTGCCTTCTCCTGCCAGGTAGAAGGGAACCAGGAACATCCCCTGGGCGACCGCCCAGTGCCACAGATCCTGTGCCTCCTTGGATAGGGCTGGGGATCTGGTGCCTCCCTGCTTCCGTATGTAAAACATCGCGTGGTGTTGTCCGTGAAGATCCGCACCACCTTGCCCTTGAGCGACGGGAGGAACGATTTGAGAGCCCAGAACACGGCTCGGAGTTCCAGGACGTTGATGTGCAGGAGCCTCTCCTCCGGGAGCCAGAGGCCTCTTGCGTGGAGATCTCCGGTGTGGGTGCCCCAACCTTCCAGGGAGGCGTCCGTCGTCACCGTCTCCTGGTACGCCGGCGTCTGAAAGTCCTTGCCCGCCGTGAGGTGCGCTCGAACGCCCCACCACTGAATCGCCCGCCGGAACACCTCGTTGAGGGGGACCCCGTCTTCGAAGGTGCCCGTCGCCTGCATCCAACGGGCGTCGAGAAATTCCTGAAGAGGGTGCATCCGTAGTCTGCAGAGGCGCACCAGGTAGATGCAAGAGGACATCATCCCCAGGAGGGGCTTGAAGGACCTCACCCTGGCCACGTCCGTGGCAAGCAGGCGCTGGACTTTGCCTAGAATGGTGTTCGTCCGTTCTTCCGACGGGGCCACCAGGCGCCTCACTGTATCGAGCTTCGCTCCCAGAAACAGGGCCACCAGCGACGGTACCAGGCGGGACTTGTAGTTTATGGAGAATCCCAGGTCTGTGAGTAGCTGGACGGTCCTCGCAGTGTGTTCAACGGCGAGTTCCCTCGTCCTTGAGCGGATGAGCCAGTCATCCAGGTAGGGGTAGACGTGAATCCCCTGCAGGCGCAGCCGCGCAGCCACTGGTGCTAGGCACTTGGTAAAGACCCTGGGGGCCGACTTCAATCCGAACGGCAGTGCTCTGAATTGGTAGTGGCGTCCCTGGACGACGAACCTGAGGAACTTTCGGAGACTTTTGAGGATGGGAACGTGGAAGTATGCATCCTCCAGGTCCAACGACGATAGAAAGTCGCCTTCCTCCAGCTGCCCCAGTACGTGCTGGAGGGTGACCATCATGAACTTCTGTGATCTGATGTATTTGTTCAGACGACGAAGGTCCAGGATGGGGCGCCAGCCGGCCGTCTTCTTCCTGACGAGGAAGTACCTTGAGTATACCCCGGAGCCCCAGAGCCTCTTCGGGACAAGCTCGATGGCGCCTTTCCTGAGCATCGCCCGTACTTCCAACAGCAGTTGCGGGACGTGATTCTCCTTCCTGGCCACAGGTGGAACGTGAGGGCACTTCTTCAGGAATTCGATAGTGTCTCCTCTTGCCAGGGTATCCAGCATCCAACCGTCGTTGGAGATGGACTTCCACGCGCCGACGAAGTTCGTCAGCCGGCCTCCCACCGGGGTGCTTCAGTGGGGGCCCGAGACCACGGCCGGTTCAGTCCTGCTTGGAGGTGGTGGCCTTGCCGCCCTGGCCACCTTGCAGAAGGCGGCGAGACGCTCCCTGCTTGCCGCGACCCCTGTAGGCCTCCTGAGACGAGGAGCGTGCCGCCTGGCGGTAGGACGACGAGCCACCGCTGGATCCCTTGGAGGCACCTTGTCTGCCTCCGGAGCTCCGAAAGGGCCGTCGTTGCTGAAGGGCTCCCAGGGCGCGGGCCGTCTCTGTGTCCGTTTTTATGGCTTGGAGGGATTCGTCCACCGCCTTCCCGAACAAGTTGCTGCCGTCGAACGGCATGTCCAACACCCTGGTCTGGACTTCCTGACGGAAGTCGGTCGCCCAGAGCCAACCCCATCGTCGTAGGCAAACACCGTTGGACAGCTGGCGGAACCCGGTATCGGCAATATCGGTTGCCACCGTTATGGCGTGGTCCGACGCCACCTCGCCCTCTTGCAGTATTTCCAGGGCCTCGGACCTCTTGTCGTCCGGCAGGAAGTCCAATATGGGGGCCAGCTTAAACCAGAGCTCCCTGTCGTAACGGGCCACGATCGCCAGGGCGTTGGCCGCTTTGATCGTCGTCGCCGCCGACGAAATGACCCACCGCCCCATGGCGCCCAACTTCTTTCCCTCGCCGTTGGGCGGGGAATTCGACATCGAGGCTCCTGACCCCGCCGCTTTCTTCTTCGCCGCCGCCGACACGACCGAGTCTGGCGTTGGCTGGGCCCTGAGGCACAGGGGAGCGGTTTCGGGGACCCGGTACTACTTCTCGTACCGGTCCCGTTTGGCTGGTGCCGTGGAGAGGTTCTTGAGAACCGACAGGCCCTCCTCCCAGATGTCATCGATTAGGGGCACCGCGATGACCGTCTTCCTCTTGGCCTCCCGGCGCTGATAGAGGAAACCTTCCTTTCTCTGCTCCTCCGGGCAGAGCTGGAACAATTCGGACGCCCTGGCGATCATGGCGTGGAATGAGCCAATCTCGTCGGGCGGCGAGGCCCGTGCGACGGGAGACGGGAGACCCGTTCCGTCGTCGTCGCCCTCAGAACCCGTCGTCGAGCCCAACGCACCGTCATCTCCCGACTCGTGGGAGGATGAGGAGGGAACTGCAGGCCTTACGGGGGCGAGCGGAGGAGAGGGTTGGGTCCTCCGTCGTTTGTTCTTAGGACTTCCCGACGGGCCAGGTTGCGGGTCCTCCAGCCAGGGCCATGGGAATCTCGTCCTTATCTCAGAGCATAAGGACTGGATGGCCGACAAAATGGCCACCGAGCCATCCTGAGGCCTAGGATCCGGTTGCGCCGGAAGGGAAGGCCGCTCTTCCTCACCATCGTCTTCCTCGGTCATCTCCCGAGGATCTTCCTGACGGGATCGAACCTTCTCGAATTGGACTTCGAGGTTCCTCACGGCCTCGGTCAGTTCCTCCTCTGAGGCTGACCCCGAGCTCGAGGAGGGCACCGTGCCCCCCCCCTCGCTTCTTCCATCATGGCGGCCACAATGATGGGTTGAAAAGAGGATTCCCTCCTTGGCGGCAGGGAAACTCTAGTCCCGGAGGCGGTCTCCGCTGGCGGTGTCTCTGCCGGCTTGGCCAGAGTCGCCGCAATAGCCTCGATAGAGGCCTTCGCCTGCTGGGTAGGGGCCTTGACCACCTTAGGTACGTCCCGGGCCCTCTCCTTCGGGGGAGGGGCGACGCCTCGCTCCTCCTCTTCCGAGATCGGACGGGGCTTCTCCCGAAGCTTACCCGGGGTCTCGGACTTCCTCTTCCCCGAACCGGTGCGTTGGCTCGTGGTTGACGGTGCCGGGGAAGGTGCGCCCTGCCTGGCGACCGAAGAGCCTGACCTTTCGGCGCTCCCGGAGCCAGCGGACTCACGGCGCTTGGCCTGGGTGTTGGGCCCCCTTCGCCGGGGCGCCCGCACAGGACTTAGAAGCCCGCTCGGACCCTTTCTTCTTCTTCTCACCCGTCAAGCCCTTCTCCAACCAGCTTGCGAGACGGGATCGACGGTCCCTCATGGTCCGCTCCGACAAGTTCTTGCAGAACTGGCAGTCCTTCTCTACATGAGTCTTGTCCCCATGAAGACAGTAGAGACATCGCGAATGTTCGTCTTCCTTAAACACATTCTGCAGCCCGCATCCAGGGCAGCTGCGAAACAGCTTGGGACCGGGTGACGAACTCGCATCCTGGGCCATCTCGAAGTAGGCCGAGAATCTTCTGGAATCCTCCAAGAAGTTAATTCGACGAAATCTTCACCCTTGAGGGGCGCAGGAAAATCCTGCAACGGGTAGCCGTTAACGGGAGTAGAAACGGTGGAGCTTGAGGCTAGATTAACCGAAAAAATGTGAAAATTCACCTGAAAAAGCGCGAAACACGCAGTAAAAGCTCGAGAGCTAAGCACGAGGACTCCCAACACTTGAACGTGCGGTAAAAATCTGAAGATGGCTGCCAGAGGCGGGGCTTAGGTAGAGGGCAGTCATTGGCTGTGGTCAGTATGACGCAGAGATCAGTGATTGGTTACTACTACGAAAGACAGATCAGAAACGAAACTGATACTGATTTTTTCTTTACCGAGGATTCCCAGCCTGATGACGGGGAATATTCATGAGCATGTGAATCCATGCCAGACCCCATGCTGGAGAATATTTATTTCTTTGCAGCTAGTTATTCATGCACATTAAACAAGATACAGGTTTACTTTTGATCTACGTGATCCGACCGCGGCCGATTTTACCGTGGCCGAAAAGTTTGCATATGAAATGGACGAACCACAAAAGGTTTCGTACATTTCCCATGCAAACACACGTACAAAACCCCACCCACGACACAGCCACCACCCACACCCTCAACATAAACAAACCTACTTTTAAAAAAATACTTTTACTAGTTTCTCCTCTGATCCGCACTTTCCACTCTCCCCCTTCCATGCACTTTTCTCACTTTCCCTTTCCCATGCACTTGCACGTTCTCAATGTCACTGGGCCTAGCAAGATCGTTGTTGTGTTTTCCCTTGCCTTGTTGCGCTCTGAAACACCTGTGTATGAGCGCGATACAAATACAATATCATACCATACCTTCTCTTCAAGCTGAGTCCGTGCAGCGCCAGTTCCCTTTCAGTTCCGTTATCGGGAACTGGCGCCTCAGGGCCGGGGCTGCAGAGGTTTCCCCCTCAGCCCCCGCTCACTATACCGTAAAGTATAGTGAGCGGGGTGTTGTGGGGGTCACCCCCGTAGCCCCTGTTTTTTTTCTTCTTTATATACTTACCTACAATGCTACTGTAACGCTCACCTGATTCCCGCAGAGGGGCCGGTCTTGACTGGGTGAATGCCGTATCTTCAAAGGTGATGTGTAACACACGGTTGGCTCTTTGGGCTGGACCTCTGTGCACTGTATGTCTGACTCGAAGAGTAAGATGTCTGCAGATAGAAAATATGGGATTAATAAACTGGGGTTATTGGGTGCCTCTCTCCTCTTCCCTTTCTCTTCTCCTGTAGAACCCCAAAGGTTAACGCCCTCACCTTAGGTAAGTGAACGCTGAGCTCTCCATCTGCCTCGGGGCAGGGTGCCGTAACCAGTTTCTTCACTGGATAAGGGTGCAGGCCTCTTGACCTCAGAGGACTGCTGTCCGTCGTTAACTGCACGAACGGTAAGTTCTGGGCACTCAAATGTCTTAAAAGTCTTTTGTAATGATATTTCTTGTTTTGCAGGGTTCCGGCGATGGCGGATGGCGGGCTGATGAGAGTTGAGGATCGAACCCGCGTGAGGAATAGAAGCGCCTGGAAGCACGTAAGTAAGCGCTTGTAGCCTGCTTCACAATGCGCACTAACTGTCCCTTTTATCTTGCAGGTACAAGTTCGGAGCTTTAGAGAAGCTGAAGGGTGCTGGAATACCCACTGGATTCGGCGTGGGAAGGAGTAATGGCACGTGAGTAATAAAGTTGCCCAATGTCTTTAAACGCACCTTCTTTTGCCTTTCAGATGCGGGATGCAGCGCCGAAGGCCTCCGGAGCGTGCGAAGAGCTGGTAAGCTTTTGTCTTTCAGATGCCGGAATGCAGTGCGAAGACCTCCGGAGCATGCGAAGAGTAGGTAAGCCTTTGTCTTTCAGATGCCGGAATGCAGCACGAGGCGTTGGTGACAGCCGATGGACCAGGTAAGAGATGCGCTGCCACTGAAGACTATAGTGCTAACCTGTTCTTTCTTTGTCTTTACAGGTGCTGCTGAAGACTGGATTCCAGGCTGGTAAGCCTTTGTTCCCTTAGGCCCAGGATCAGAAGCAGAAGACACGATGAGCGTTCTGCTGCAGAGAATGCAGAATAACGCGAAGCAAGATTCATCCATCGGGTGTGGTTTAAATAGCCTCCTGTAGTGCTTAGGTGTCTCCTTCCACAGCCACGCCTAGGTAAGAAAAGAGTTCCTGCTTTCCAGAAGAGTTCCAGTGTTCTGAACCTAGGGAGTGGCTCCTGCCCCACCCAACAGGAAAAGTAGTCCCAAACAGAAGAGGATAAGGGGTTCAACTGGCAGGTAAGTAAGCAGCATGGTCTGCTGCAGGTAAGTCCACCCAAGCATTATGAGCCCGGCGCTTCCAGCGCTGGGACTGGGCATCTTTATGAGCCTGGTGCCACTGGCGCCAGGACAGGGTCCAAAAGGTCCCAATCGGGACTGGCTGGCACTCGGAACCGGGGTTATGGGTCTGCTTCCAAGGGAGTCGGGCAAGTCCTGATCTTTTGGAAGCAGAGATCATGACAGCTACCACCAAAGGTTCAAACTTTTGGTGTTCGAACCTTTGGTGGTTGCATTCGGGATTTTTCTACATGCAAGCTTTTAAATACGGTAAAATCGTAGAATACTGTTTACTTCTTCCAATCAGACAGTTAAAATAGTCCGTTCTTCCTGTGGTACTTCGTGCACTGCTGGTCCAAAGATATCCATGGAGCTGTGAGGGTGAAAGAGGGCGCAAGAATTTTCCTATTTTTTGTTGCAAGTATTTTTACTCCCTAGGTTTATTTTTGGGAGTATTTGCCAATTTTTACAGAGTAAAAGTGGCCGATACGTCCCTTATCTGTAGGGCTGGGGTACTCATCTGCAAGAAGGTGGGCCGAAGCAGAATGAAACTGGAAAAAGGTTAGAAGCTTTTGACTGCATCTTGCAACAAGGATCAAAATTAATATTCGGTAAGCAGAAGCTAAAGGCAACTCCTGGGTATCCAGCCGCATTAACCAGGAGCTACCAGAAGGGCCAGTACACAGCGTTCACCCAAAAATATAATAGAATACACAAACGTAAACATTTTATCCATTACTTAATTTTTCGTATGCTTTAAATGTTACATAGTTGTGTCCTAATATTTATTTAAAGATGGTCTTAAACACAGAGCGTTAAATTCAAGTGTCTTTGTCATCAGTTGGCCTGAGAAGCCAAAAGGTAGCTCCCGGTAGCCATTACGACCTTTTTCTGAAGTCAGTCTATAGAGACTTTATAGAACTACACCTTGGGCAATACAGCCTTATACTAAGAGTTGGAGTTCCTGTAACAACTGAGATTATATTTGGTAGCAATGACAGAGCAGCCAGACTGATTTTAGGAGGGAGAGAGGGCTGTAAAGAAGTTCAAAGAAGTTGCAGTATATATAAGGTCCAAAGATACACTTATGTATTTTCACAAGAATAGTTTATTTTATATATATACACACACAGGCAAATAATTGTTTAGAAAGGTAAGTACTTTTATCATTCATAAAGAATTATAAAAACCAGCACAATACTTTTTGTATGTAAACCAAAGTAGAAACTCAATTTAGAATGGCAGTATGCCATTTAAGGGTAGAACGACCACATTAAGTAGACTTTTAGAATGACAGTATGTAATTCAAGGTAAGCAGACTCTACTGGTAGTCAACCATGATGCTTATTCGGTTTCAGGAATAATATAGTTATACCAACAATGTTACAAGTAAGTACTTTACAACATATGTAATTCTTTTTTACAGGAATATTACAGTTACACCCATATTACTTTTTAGAATAGTGGGACACAATTCAAAGGTAAGCAATAACTTAGAATGACAGTATGCACTCAGTATTCTACATTTAGAATGTTAGTATGCTATTCAAGGTGAGTAAAACCCGATTGGTAATAAACGCTTACACTTAATTCTATGCCGGGAACATATAGTTCTACCAATGCAAATTTCTGGTAGCTGTTGGTGTCAAGCTAACCAGGCTCTTTTAGTCTACAATAAGTTAGATACATCCTAGCTCCCCTCAATTTCAAACTGTATTCAACGATTTAGTGCTCAAATGTGAAGATCTTGAAAATCCTTCCCAGCGTGAGAACATAAGAATGAAAACCAATGTAAAAGAAGATACGAAAGTCTTTAACATCCCCCATTGAGTCCAATATCTCTTGGATCAGATTCTGTGCCTCACCAATATAAAGGCTATCGCTACTGAAAGTACACTGCATCGGGACCCTGCTTCAAATCCAAGTTAAATTGACATGGTATCTCAAAGGAAAAATTTCCTATGAGCTCATCGTCACGCCCGCCCCCCCCCTTGCACTTCACAAGTACAACAATATCAACGCTGGTTCCAAACATCTCTACAAAAAAGAAGAAGTGGTTACATATGAAACAGCAAAACGTCAATATAGGAGGAGGTCTCTTCCTGTTGGGGGTAAATTCCAGTTACAAGGTCACACAGACAATCACTGCCTTTCAAGAAGGTCTTGCGGTACTGAAAATGGAGAACAGTGGCAAAGTCAAGATCAAAAGCATGTAGTGTGTGGCTGGCAGCCGCACAATGCAGATGCAAACCTACAGCGCTCCAGGCCAGCCCAAAACCTGTATCTGAGGCAACATCAAACCCACCCCCACACCCCTGTACTGTTACAGCTGTTGGTGTGTGGGGGGGGGGGGGGGTAATTAACTCCTTTAGTTCTAGTGCTCTCTGTTAAAGCACCTGATGTACCCAACTGGTGCTGGAAAGCCTTTGGATGGGCTCGGAGTGTGCAGAGGCAAGATGACACCCGCGGCTTCAATGAGGTAGTAAGTGGCCTGAAGACAACTTGTGCGGTTTGACGCAGCAGCAGGCTATGGGGAGACCAGGGGTTCTCCCTCATCCACACCCTGAGGCATCACTGGACTGCCAGCATGGAGCTGCCGTAGCACCACGTTTGTTGCCACAGAAAACTAAGACTCGGTCCGGGGACCAGCGCAGCGTGTTACCCAGGGTGTCGCTGAGCCACTGGTCTTCCTTCTTTGAGGTTTAAGGAGTGATTTTACGGCTCCCCCACGCCCCACTGCTGGATAGCCCTGTGCCGGATGGCTCAGCAGGGGCACTGGAGGAGTGACAGGGAGATGGCGAACTTGGGCTGGAGCAGGGCGATCGGACCCGCGAGAGAAACGCCTTGTCTCCGGCTGCCAGACATGTCTACCCGAAGGTAGGAGCGAAGCATCATCGTGGCATGAGGCGGGCACTTTTTTGGTGGCGAAATTACAGGCTGTGACCACAGTTGGGGAGAGTCAGGTACCTGCCACTTGGCCTTCCTTCTTCTGGACTACTGGAGATATCTTGAGGCAACTAGGGAATCCTGCACAGATGGATACATCTTGGACCCCAAGCAGAATTAGCAGCAACGAAGCTGGTGGTGGTGGGGACTGGTCGCCTGGAGGCCGAGAAGGTGGTGACAGAGCTCATGACAGGGGCCAAGCACAAGAAAGCCTCACAGGGCAATACCCTGGATAACTACACCCCACTTAGGGGGACTGGGCGGGGCCCTGACAAGGGGCGGTTGAGGGGTGGGGGGGAGAGACTGTTGAGGCCCCGCTACAAGGAGCGCAAGTGACTCAACAGAAGGGAGAGGAGCCATCATTGGCCCCGATGCTGGTGGAGATGAGAAGCAGTCAGGCAGCCCAAGAGCAGAAGTGGGTGTGGATATAGCGCTGATGCAGGAGAACCTAGGGGTGGCGTCAGATAAAACTATGGTGGCACAAGGAAGGATCTCCATGCTGGAGGACTGTTAGACAAGATGTCTATTTGGGCAACTTTCCCTCCATAATTCTATGGACTTCCAAAGGTTCTGCTTTTGTTTTTGAACCTGTCCTGACTTTTTACAGCCTTT
The DNA here is from genome assembly GCF_040938575.1 of Ambystoma mexicanum. Classification (NCBI taxonomy): domain Eukaryota; kingdom Metazoa; phylum Chordata; class Amphibia; order Caudata; family Ambystomatidae; genus Ambystoma; species Ambystoma mexicanum. The sequence goes on along the minus strand of NC_090936.1, from coordinate 90,637,456 downwards.
TGCTCATTTTGTTATTGGTGGGGGGGGACTGTTAGGCAGAATTGCAGGCAGTACCCTCTGGGAACACCACACACAATTAAAACTACAGGTGTAAGCAAAAACCAACCTTTGGTATAAATCTGTACCACACACTTTTGGTAGCGAGCTGATCAGCCAGGCTTATCTCAAGAGGGAATGTGAGCAGTAGAAGAAGTTACACAGAAGTATCACAATCATAGTGGTTCGAGTAGACACTTACACTCAAGGTTTCTTGGTAACAAAATATGTAAACATTTAATTACACAGTCATTTAGAAAACTTTCATCAGTAGAAATCAACTCAATATTAAACACCAATATACTACAGTATCAAACTAAATTATAAAGACAGTTTTAGCACCCCTGAAAAAGCATCCAAATGGCACTTCCGTACTTTTAAATAGGAATAAAAAGCATAGCTTTGTACAAAGGGTTAGAAAACCCTTCTTTTAGGTAATACAAGAGTTCAATGTACCAGGTGGGTCAGTACAATACAATAGGCCAGGCCAAAGTCAATAGTCTAGTGTTCTTGTATAGGAGAGCACAGTTCTGGTACAAATAGAGAAGTCTTTGTAAACATTTTTAGAAGTAGTTCAGATGATAAAGTAATATGCGATGGGTCACAAGCCGATTAGGCCTGCGAGTTGGTAAAGTTTCACAAACTTTCACTGCGAGAGTTAGGGTCTCTCAACCGGATGGCACAGTACCTTAAAGTGGAGCAAAAAGATACACTGAAGACGTTGGTTCCTGGCAGGTCCTGCAGGTCTCGTTGTTCCTGAGCCTCAGTTGTGGGGCTAAGAGGGAAGACGTCGGGGGACTCGTGCACTGCACGGGATCGTCGTCAGAGCAACCAAAATGGCGTCACTTCAGCTCCAGTAGCTGTGGCTTCCAAACACAAACTGGTGTCCTTCTCCCTGGTTAACCTTAACCAGCTCCGAGAAAGGTATCCAGACGTTTGCCGAGTTGATTGGTCCCACCAACTTAAGTGAGAAGCCGTCCTTGAAGGAGCTTCTCCGTTGAATGAAGATCTGGCCATTCGGGGTTCCAGCAGGGCTTCACCGGGCAAACCAACGGTCCAATGGTTGCAGCAGCCGTCCTCTTCCAGCTCGTCTTTGGTTCTTTCATTCCAGTGGTCGACTCTGCCTTCCAGTCCTGGAGACTCGCCTTTTAAAAACAGTTTTCTCACATTCATTCCAGCCTAGCTGTCACTCACCAAGCAGGGTGGCTGTCCTTGCCCGACAGTCAGCCAGCCAATCACGCCAGAGTGCATTTGGGTCTCCTAGGAGACTAAGCACAGGGAGTTTCGGGCACCACACTCACTTCCTGCCCACCCCAGACAGACGCCATGGGCGGACTTCAGTCCTGGAGCCCGCCAAAGGCTCACGAACAAAGGGACCAAATCTAGTTTGGCGCGCAGAATTAAACACCAGAAGTACCTTTCCACAAAGAAATGGCGAAAAAAAGATGATCGGAGTCTGTTTTTAAAGAGGGGTCTTGGGCGCCATATTGAAAAACATGGCCCCGATTTTTAGCTACCGGTGTTCACGGTCGGGAAAAATCATGGTAGTTCGTTATAAAACGACTGCCATCAGCCATTTCTATAGGAAAGTGTAGCTTTTCAAAGCTACAAGAGTTTAGACATACGGGATACTAAGTAACCCCTCCAGCACTCTGTAGGAAGATTGTTTGTGCTGGGTCTATGAATTTAAAAAGACTAGTAAAGTCAATTTAACTTTACATTCTCTGGGGAACAGTAGTTCATCCCAGAGAAGGTATTTAAACCTTGGGGAGTCAAAGGACACTCCTGTGCCACTGCACTAAAGGTGCTGTGTGACAACAATAAAGATGATGCATGGGGGCGTGGCCAGCCGAGGACCCGAACGGATGGCTCCTCAGCGAGCTCTGCGACTTCATCCCCGGAACCCTGATCCCCCTTATAATGCACTGATAAACCTGCAAAAACAACCCATGCAGTGATGAACTTCGTGGGCATTTGAAGAACTGAGAACTTGGCAGCATTGTTAGCACATGTGAAGTAGTGGAGGAATCTCGGATCGACCCTCTGTCAAGACGGTGGCTGCCGCGGACTTCATACAAAGAGCGAAGTCGCGGAACTCCGAAAGTATGCGAGCGGAACAGAGAAGCATACTACGAACACGGGGGTCTCCCTGCGTGCCCCGACAACATGGCCAACTGGCACGGGAGCGAGTGGAGAAGATCGGTAATTTCCCCCCCCCGGGTGCGTATCATGATGCACTGGCTCGGGCTGCAGCAGGTGGAAGCGACGCACCTTGGAGCCTGAGGCGCGCGACCATCAGAATAACCGCAGGCCATAGAAGACCTCAGAGGAAGTGAACGCGCGGTGTCCGACCGCTGCGAGGACCTACATGCTGGCAGCCCGGCGGCAAGCTCGGAGGTGAGCAGACCAGCTGGGAGGGGGGGTGAGGGGGAGGGTGGCAGCGGCTGCATGGGTGATACAGTGCATGGGGCCCCTGCAGCTACATATACAGCTGTGGCGGTGACTCCTGCAGGGGTGTGGCTGCAGGAGGCGAGGCATCAGCAACACACTGGCTGATCTCCAATATGAACAGCGGCATATTGTAAACTACGCACCCCAATCACTCCCAGCAAGTTAAAGGAACACACATGGAGCGGCCCGTGCGGACGCCATTTTGATTACACACTGCCGGATCCCTGTAAAACAGCAGGTTGTAGCCCGCACAGAAGCAGGAAAGGGCGTCAGGCGGAAAAACTGACTCTCAGCCCAAGTGGTCTCTGACAATACAGCGGGGTCCTTCAAGGGAAGGATATCAGACTCTCGCAGCCTCCCCCACAACCCGAAATCGAAAGTAATCAGACAGATGGGGTGATGTAACAAAGCATGTCAGCTAAAGCAGACGCTTAACAGAAAGTGAAAGAACAATTGCCCGATCCCAAAAGAAGCTAGAACCATAGCATACACCCCAAACTTGTGGCAAATGACACAAGCTATAAGCTGCATGTGACATCCCTGGGAGTGAAACCTAAAGCAGAGTGAAGAGGAAAACAGCAACCATGCTGCGAGACATCCGTTTGGTGGACTCATATGGCCCTGGTACAAAGCTCACCCATCCAGCATAACACGGGATGTATATTTAAAGGATGGGCAAACAAAGATAACAAACTAAGAAACTTAACCCCAAAAGAGGTGCAAGGAGCAGAGGGGCAGACCCTGTGGGGCTCAAACCGGAAGTACAGCATAAATCTCAGCCCACAGCACAAACATAACACAGATAAAGAACTATAGGTGGTTCCACAAGGAATCTAGAGAGACAAACATCACACACACCGACCAAGATGTCCAAACAACGAAAACTAAAGGTCAAGGCTCTGGCAATATCAAAGCCATGCTGCAGACAGCAGATACTCAAACGCAATCAGGTGCAGGCGATGGCCCCTCCAGAGGGGGCGAGGAACGCCGAAGACACACCTATTCGATAGTCGGACCTGCTAGAAATGCTGCAAGAGTTTAAGAAAGACATTAAAGAAAGTGCAACTAACCTAGCTAAGTCCATCTCTGATCTCAATAAACGAGTCTTGGAGGTAGAAAAAAAGATCGACGAAGTTGAAATAGTGATAATAGAGCAGAGCCATGAACATGACATCTTGGCAAACAGAGTCCTTGAGTTGGAACAACAAATGTAACGTATGCAGAATAAACAGGAAGATGCTGAAAACAAGTCCAGGCGAAATAACTTTCGAATTTGAGGAATCCCGAAATTGGTAATGGACTGACCTACAGCAATATGTGACGGACCTGTTCCGACACATCCTGAACACGGAAGAGAACAAAGAAATCGTGCTAGATCGGACGCACAGGAACTATTCTACGTATCAACTCAGCAAGAATCTGACTCCCAATGTGCTAACCCGGATACACCTGTATCAACTGAAAGAGGACATTATGCGAGCAGCTAGTAAGAAGGAACCCATTAGGTTCGGCTCCACTCCAATTCAATTGTTTCAAGACCTAGCCCAAGCTACACTTGCCAGGAGGAAAAGGCTGAGGGTAGTCACAGACTGGTTGAGAACCAGGGACGTGCGATACCGGTGGGGACACCAACATGCCTTTGCTTCGAATGGAAAGGCCAGAGGTTCTCCGTCTCAAAGGAGGAAGATATGGCAGATCTTATGCAAGACGACGAAGGGGTCAACCTCACTGACAAGGAAGGATCTCCATCCCGGATCGGGGAGATGGAAGGCAGATCCGGAAGAGGCCAAGGGAAGCTAGGACGTCCTCGACCATGGAGGCGTAATAAGGAACCTAAATCCTCAGATCCCACCTGAACAACTGCCAAACACCTGGAGAACAGGGACAGACCCCTTAAAATTGGAAAATGGGGATGACAATAAAGAAAAGAGTGGATTTCACATCTGGAACGTAATCATGTGCTAAGTTGAGTGCACAAGAAGCAATCATACCAGACATCAAGCGGCATGAAAGGGGGGGAAGAAAAGAAGTCCGAAACCCAAACTTCCCAGGTGAGTAAAAAACCCAGACATCTATTGTGAATATGTGAATACAATATGTTGAGAAAGTTATTGGTAGGTTTTATTTCAAACGTTGGGGGGGGGCGGGGGTATCTCATTTTTTTGTTTTTGGGTGAAAAAGGTACAAAACATACATGGAATATCTACAAAAAATCTTGAGCTGGATTGCAATGAAAGGGACCAATGGTTGTCTCGTTAAACGTCCAGGGGCTTAACTCTCCAATCAAGCGGAAATCTATGTTGACAAGGTTGAGAGATATGCACGCCTCGGTGGTATGGCTGCAAGAGACACTTACTCCCAGAGGATGAGCAGAGGTTGAGACATAGAGCCTTCCCTACACAATATCTGGCCTCCAGTGGGACTAAAAAGCGGGGAGTGGGCATTTTATTAGCAAAAGATATTAGCTTTGAGAAACGATTTGTAAAAAAAGGCCTGGGTGGCCGTTATTTGATGCTGGGAGGTAAACTGATGGGCAAACAGTTGACCTTGATTTCAATTTATGCCCCTAATGCGAAACAGGACCACTTCTTACTGAACCCATTACCCAAAATCGCACAATGGGGAATAGGGAAAATCCTAATTGGAGGTGGTTTTAACGGGGTGACTGATGCAGCAATGGATGAAACCCTCCCAGCCACCTCCAGTGACCACACATTCAGACAAGCCCTGGCCAAATTTCTAAGGGAACTACACCTATTAGTCTTGGCGATTCTTTAACCCACAAGATAGAACATTTACCCACTACTCACCAGTACACAGGGATTACTCGCATATTGATACAATACTTATTTCAGAAACAGTTGTCCCACAGGTTACAGGCTTAGAAATTGGAGTGCGATGCCTATCAGACCACGCTCCGATACTTCTAAAAGTAGAGCCAAACTACCCGCAACAACAACCCTACAAACCCTGGTGATTAAATGAGGTAATATTGAAAGATCTAACGGTCCGGATAAGCATAGAACAAACCTTACAGAACTATTTCCGGGAAAATATGACACCGGAGTCGGACTGGTCGACTAGCTGGGATGCCACCAAAGAGGTAGTACGGGGGGAGTTTATCGCGCAAATATCAAACTATATTAAAAGTCGGGAGAGGGCGAGACGCAATATGGAAGCCAATATACACAAGGCAGAGGTGGAATACAAAGAGGGGCTCACAGAAGGCATGGCGGGAATTAAAAAAGCCCAGAGCGATCTTAGAAACCCAACTAGCAGATGATGCAGCACGCCTTCTGGTACAAACAAAACAATTTTATTGTATACAGGCAACAGCTGGAAGGCCCCATAACAGAGGAGGAAGTGAGGGAGGCAATAGGAGCACTAAAAGGACACAAAACCCCAGGCCCAGATGGGCTAAGCAATGCATACTATAAAACATTCAGGACCATTTTAGCAGGGCCCTACACCTATTTAACCTCGTTAGAGACAAGGGGCGTACATCCGGTGACATAGGTCCGGCAACTAGAATATTATTGTTGAAAGCAGACAGGGATCCAACAGATTGCGCAAGCTATCGCCCGATCTCCTTATTAAACGGGGATGCAAAGATCTAGTCCATGGTACTAGCACGGAGACTAGCAATGGTACTTCCAAAAATTATCCACTCAGATCAAGCAGGCTTTGTGAAGGGACGGCACACATAAGACAATATTCTCAGAGCCATAGATACAATAGACTGGGAACGGAGGACTGGTCAGAGATTTTCAGTGGCAGCTCTGGACGCTTCTAGAGCCCTTGAGAGCCTACACTGGGGTTTTTACGTCCAACCCTTGAAAGATTTGTGTGCGGACCAATCTTTACCCGCATGGTAATAGCCAATTTCACAAACCCATCCACTAGACTAATGGTCAATGGAAAGCTTACAGGGAGTATCCCCATTTAGAAAGGCACAAGACAGGGGTGTCCACGGTCACCCCTGATCTTTGCCATAGTTTTGGAGCCATTTGCATGTAGGGTTCGTAACCACCCGGAAATCCAAGGGGTTGAATTGGGCAATGCAGGACCTCAAAAAGTAGCACTCTACACGGATGACATTCTCCTGTTCCTAAGGGACACAGCGAACTCCTTACCAGCAGCCATACAATTACTGGGGGAATTCCCAAAGGTCTCAGGATTCCATGCTAACTACCCCAAATCCAAAGCTCTTAAAATTACCGAAAAGGCAGAACAAATCCCGGAATGGGGCAATCAATATCCCCTGAAGTGGGAACACAAGGCAGTAAAATATCTCTGGGTACAGCCCCCCCAGATATGATAGGTTATACAGGGCCAATATTCGGGACCTCCTGAAAACACTAGCAAGGGATTTAAAACAATGGCAACTGCAGGAATTGTCCTGGCTGGCACGCATTATAGCGGTTAAAATGACCCTTCTTCCTAAATTCCTATACGTAGTGGGTGCCCTCCCAATAAGAATCCCAGGCCCAGCCATCCACACATTACAGAAAGTAATTCCCTTGGGAACCTTGGCTTCTTCGCCACACGACACAGGGGAAAAAGGAGGTCAGCTACTAGAATCAACCAGAACTACTCTGTGGTTTTGGGATAGGGTATTGAGAAATAAGAGGATCAAAGTTGGGGGGGGGGGGGGGGGGCACTCACACAGATTGCTTATAACCCGGATTTTACCCCAGGAATGCAGGCTAATTTTTGGACACCCTGGGGGGTGGGGGGCAGGGAAAGTAACATGGTCCTAAAAGATCTCTACACAGATGGGTCACCCTTGACGTTTGAAGACTACAAGGCCAGGTTTAACATACCAGAGCGGGAACGATATCACCATGTTCAGCTTAGGCATTGGGTCTCAAACGCAAAGGTGAAAGAGGGGTCGACTAGAAGCCATAAAGGAGTGGAGCTAACAATACAAGGCGGCCAACCATACAAGGGAATAACTAGATTATATTGTCTAATGGGGGTGATGGAAACTGAAGAGAACCTCACCTATATGCAAAAGTGGGAGACAGATCTAGGGAGACCAATCTCTGGGGATACCTGGGGCCGCATTTGGCATAGAACCGCCAAGAGCTCTAAATGTACCTCAATTAAAGAAGCAGCATACAAACTCTGCCTCCGCTGGTACATGACGCCCGTATGTATGTATGCCATCAACCCAGAATACCCTGCAGCCTGCTGGAGGAATTGTGGACAGCCTGGGGATCTTATCCACATGTGGTTCTCTTGCCAACTAGTAGAGACCTACTGGAAAGAGATTTTAAGTCACATTAAAGAAATAACTGGTGTGGGGCTTCCCTTCGATCCGCTAGTGGGGCTCCTGGGGGAGGCGGTCGAGGGATCCTATGCAAACTCAGGGCCTACAGCCACGCTCATCACTCACATGCTGAGCACGGCCAGAATCACGATTGCACAAGCATGGAAGACTAAGGATGGACCAATAGTAGCCATGTGGTGGGTGAGGCTGTGGGCGGTGATGGCCATGGAAAAGGTGACAGCAATAGCCCACGGCATTTACTCAAAGTATCTGAATATTTGGCTACCACTACACAAATTTACAGACGATAAAGAACAGATGTACTTCAAACTTAGGTTGCTCCATGCAATAACTATCATTTGATAAACACGAACATTAAGCTGAAAAGTGATCCAACCGGTTGAACTTTCAAAACAAGAGCAGAACACTTCTTCACCCATTAGTTGGGGAAATGTTTGGGGGGGATTTGGGGGGGGGGGGTAGTTTGACGGTTATTTTGTATGGTTACTATATATGAGCAATGGAATTGAATTGCACTGAAACCCCAAGATGGGGCAAGGAAGAGTTAGCATGAACAAAACAATCTATGTTTGTCATTAACTGGTTACTGATGTACACATGTATATGATGCTCTAAAAACTTAAATAAAGTTGGTAAAAAAAAAATGTACAAAAAAAGATGATGCCTATGGGGTTATCTAAAACTCCATAACCAAAGAACACAACAGTAAAACGCACATCAAAATACCTGAGAGAGTGGGGAAAAAGGCTAACACTCTCTCCGGGGAAAAAAAACAAGTCCTCAAAATCCAGCAAAGTTGCTGGGGGTCTCTAAGGTGAAGGGAAATAGGCAAATTTCTGAGAATTCTCCCTAAAAAAAACTGATCAGTCCTTCAGACAATCAGTACCGGGAAAATATGTGGCCCTTTTGTCTTTTTACCTTTTTGGTTACAATGCAGTGCACTGGTGATACTTTTGCATCACCCTGATCTTTTACACTTGGGATTTTTGGTTACTTTTATAGGTTATGTTATGTTACTTTGCATTTATATAGCGCCTTATGTACCATTGGTATGGTTTCAAGGCGCTGGTAGGTTGAACGCCCTCTGGAACCGAAGTTCAAGTTAGTAGACAGAATAGAAAGAGTCAAAAGGTGGGTGTGTGCAGCTGGTGTGGCATTCGTGTGATAGCTGCATCTTAAGGGTAGATGTAGTGGTTGAGAGATAAAGGAGTATATGTTCGTTCTGGCAGGTTTTATCCAGACCGATTCTGGCTGCGTTAGGCCTGGGGAGAACGCCTAGGCTGGAGGGAGCGAGTGATGGGGAGTATGAGGCAGATGATGGTATGAGAAGAGCTATACCGAATGGTGTCATAGTATCGCTGTGTTCTAGTCGAGTGGTGGTGTAAGGAAGAGAGTAAGCGTGGAGATGTGATATGGTGGTTTACCTTAGGTGTTTGAGATCGGGCTCACTCCAATAGTTCCTTGAACTCCATTTGTTCCATGTACTCCTACTGTTCTAAGCATTACGACCGTTCAGAGCACTCAAAACTGCTCTTTTCCATGCTCTTTCAAATGTTCCAGGCACCCCCACCCATTCCAAGTAAGTCGTGCAATTATATGCACTCCAATCCGTTCCATGCACTCCAATCCGTTCCATGCCTAAAGACAAGCTGTTGGCAGCAAATATAGATTTACCATTGTGTTATTTCTAGTATGCACATTCCGGTTTACTACGTATGGCTATTGTTTGGCCTTCTTCCTGCTCTATCAGGTTAGGAAATCCCATATAAAAGCCATGCACTTGCCCGGGAAAGCTGCTTCTTTTTCAGGCTAGTGATGCCTTGACGTGTGCGTGGCCCAGGAAGTGGGAGGAACAGTCTGGACCCACTCCACATGCATGGTGCATGGAAGTCTAAGTGTATGGCATGAGTGAAACCCACACTGGCCCCCGATTGGACCGCTGCTTGAATGGTGCAGATCCTTATCATTGGTGGGCTTGGACTTGCTTCCAGCCAGGATTTGGAATAATAAGAGGACTCCTGCAGCCATTTCTTCAGACCAGCGTTGTAGCCAAGTATCCAGAGTAGAAGATCAGCCAACTGAAGATCTGTCGACTCCCGAAGAGGCCCAGCATCCCTTCCTGGGTTTGGCCCTGTGAAGCCCTGCTAGACTATCTGATCTGCAAAGGCCCTGAGCAGTGCTTCTACCCTTAAACTGGTGGGACCAAACAGTCTCGACGCCTTCAAGGACTGACCAGCTCCCCAGTGCGCTACCTCGCTGGAACCGTTGCCGTTCCGTTTTCATTGCCAAAACTTTGATAGTCACCAACTTTTGTGTGTACAGCGACAAGCTCTCTGTTCAGGCTGGTGGCAGTGTACCTTTATGCACAACTTTTTGTGGACTTTTGTTGCAGGCTGTCTTCACAGCTGCGGTATGGGACAAGGGTCACCATTTACCCAAAATGGTGGCTGTATTTTTTTTCAAGCCCTGAACAAGATGACTTGTTCTTTCTGATGTATTCTTCTACCTTTCTGGGCAGGGGAGGATTATCTGGTCCCTTTGTCTTCGCTTGGCTTCCTTGGAAAAGCCTGCAAAGGGTCAGAGTGATTAGCAAGACAGGAAGTGGGGGAGGTGACCAAAACTCCCTGCCCTTTGTCTTGCAGTATGGCTGACTAAAACAAGTTCAAACTGGGAGGCTGGCTGTCCCCATTGGACAACAACCCCCCCGAGCCCCCCAAGTTTGAATGGTGCATGGGTCATGATTGATGGACTCAGCCAGTGTTGCTGGATAAATGTAGAGGTCCTTGAGCTGAAACTCAAGTCAACCACTGAAACTGAAGATTCCGAGGAAGAACAATGCCACCGGCAACTTCCAGTGGCCGCCAGAGCCTGCTGAGTAAACGCTGCTATTCAGACATTAACTTCTAAGCGACAGGAAAGATCCAAACAAGACTACTTCCTTCCTTGGACTGGTGGACCTAACCAGTCCCAAGACCAACTACAATTTGCCCCATCTCTGGAAGAGCTGCGACCTCAACAGCCTGCAATTCACCAATACCTGGGACCTGTGCTGCATCGCTGTGCATCGTCGCCTGAATCACGTTTTCACCTGGACCTTTGTGGCAATCCTCTTAAGACTGCAGTGGCTCAAGCTAGCTCCCCAGAATCCTGACCAGAGACGAGGATAGAGAAAACAAGACTAGTCTACCGTTCCGACAGCCGTCCTTCACCCAAGCCTGAAAAAGGCACCAACAAGCCAGAACCGTAAAGATCCTTTGCTGGGCATCCGTCTACATGACAGTTGTCGCTGCACCGAAGTTCCCTTCTGTCACCAAGGACAAGAAACCAGTGACTGGGTCTGCTGTCGCCTCACCACTTGGGACCGTCCTGCAGCAACTGTTTTCTTTACTTGAAGGTACTGTCCTGCTCCCGGAAAAATGTACCTGGCATCTATAGATGGCCTGTATCTGCACCCCTCCGGATCCCCATAGAGTTACACTGGGGTGGACAACCCATTGTACTCTAATCCTGCCTTAGGAAATTTGTCCTTGGGGCAATCCTTCAAGGAAATCGCTTTACTTCCTTCACCTATGAAATCCAAAATTTCTTTACCTGCAAAACCAGCCCAACCGCAGGTCACTGGCTGTATCCCCTCTGACCGTTGTGAGACTCAAGACAGGCTGGAACAAAGTTAATGAAAATAAGAGTTTGGAAAAGTTTGTATATATGTTAAAGCTGGTTTACTATGTGATTTGTTACCGGAAAACCTATTCCAGTGTGACAAACTGTAATGTATTCTCCAAAGACTGTTGCAAGAGTTATTCTACAGTTTTACTGCGTTATAGTACTTGACTTGAAAGTTACACCAGTGTGTCTTGGAGCATATAATAAATGACTTTATATAACCTCCAAGTTTATCAGTGTTTTCTTGGACTAAGTATATGCTCTGAGTTCTATGAAGCGGTGGTACCCAAATTGATAGTTTCCAAATGACTGTATGGTAAATCTGACCGAATTAGGCCAGTACCATTTGATCGCTTGGAAACGATCAATTAGATAATCACTACCAAACATGGGGAGTGGGGTTTGCGGGGGTGTCACCCGGTCCCCATGTTTGGTAGTGATGGCATTTGAGGGCAGCAGGGGTGTCCCCCACTTTCGGAAGTTTGGGGGCAGACAAGAAAAAAAAAGGAAAAGCGGACCCTGCGGTTTCGGATCCGACCCGCTTAAGATGGACTGATCCAACGCTGCAGGGTCAGAAGAGGAGTGAATAATTGTGCCACGGCCAAACCTTATACATCCTTTGAACTTCAGTACAGCCCTCCTCCCTCCTTAGACCAAGCCTGGCTGCTCGCCATTCTACCAAACCCTTGTGTGGTTCAGGCTAAACCCAAGTAGTGTAACCCTTTTCACCCCCAACATCCCCCAAGGTGGGCTTTCCTCCCCAAGGTGGACTTTCCTAAGTGCGGTCTCAGACAGTACTTTTGTAAAAACCCTCTAACACCTCTTTTGTTGAAGTTATTGAACACATTCATAACCTTTTGTGACTGTATATATGTTTATAACGGAGTGCTGTCCAATATTATCACTTGCTCGTTTCAATTTCTAGTGTGTGTTTTGGGCCTAGTATAAATATAGTATTTTTGTACTTAGCGGACTAAATTGCATGATTGTGTGCTTCACTGTGTGGACTCCCCAGACCACACTCGCACTTTCCTGAGAATAAACTGGACTGCTCTCCTCTGCTACCTTGATTGGGTTATGGCAAACCTCGCACTAACTGACTCACTCTGTTCACTATAACTAGAGGGACCTCCAGAATTCTGTCCACCAGGCCAGATAATAGAAATCCTTCTCGACAGATGACCCCGATCGGGGCACAGTGGCCAGTGCAGATACCTTATGGAAAGCCCATTGTGTGGGGAGTGGCTGTGTCTGGGGGAGGGGGGTGAAAAAGACATGAAAAAAGCTCCAAGACATGAACAAGGAGAGGCCTAGGGTGAGCGAGCTAGAAGAAAGGTGCATAGAGGGTGACTCGGAACTGAGGCACATGGACCTTTGAGCGGCCCAAGATAAACTCTGGGTACTATCCCTTGATGAAGCAAAACATTTGATTTTTGGGAGGGTGTAAGAACAGGGAGAGAACAACGGGAGATGGTTGGACCTCCGACAACTCAATGTGGACCCTCAGGGTGGAGGACCAAGATATCGCGAATACTTTTGCAGACTTCTATGCAAAACTATATTCTGCTGTGCCAGGAAGGGGTGACATTAAGGTGAGGGCGTTTGTGGAAGCACTTCCCTTGAAAACACTGATGGTAGAATAACGGGATGCCCTCGAAGCAGATTTAACTCTGTCAATAACTTTATTTTGCCACAGAGCTATAAAAGTACATAAAACAGATGCATATATCATCGAAGAACAAGAATATAACATATTAAAATTAATGATTTCTCAGATCACATTTAGTCAAAAAATAATATTATAAAATCCTAGGTATTTAGAAATCTAGTAACTATACAGTGAGGTTATCAGTGTAAAATGTTGCTATTACAAAGCAGATCGTCATTCTAGACATCCATGCCCCAACTATAATGATAACCACTGTGGGCTTATGGTATTATGGCACATCTAAGGTGCTTTGATCTTCTAGTCCACGCCCTGTGCAAGAATGCCGTAAAAGTGCTAATCTGTAGACTCGCACATGGCTATGGCTTCTCTGCTGGTGCGCGCAATGCATGCATGCAACAATGGTTTTAAAAAGCAAGCCTTTTAGGCCTTTATGCAGCAGACAGATAAAAAGGTAATGCACAATATCCTCTTTATCAGTCAAACAAATCCAAGATTGACAAGAGTAAGCAACAATTGTAAATGGGAAACACTCAAAACTCTGGGCGCTAATGGCCTCCCCTTCAGAACCCTGGAAACTACTGGCAGAAAGGACAACAGCCACTTGCTGGTCTTGTTTCAGGGTAGCAGGAAGGCAGGGCTCCTCCCAGACCTCAGGGAATCAATCATCACAGTGATTCTGATGGGGAAGCCCAGGAGTCCTGCAAGTCTTACAGACCCATCTCCCTCCTGAATGGGGAAGTTGGCAATGGCCAACAGGTTGCTTACAGTCCTGCCTCATTTGGTCCACAGGGACCAAAATGGTTTTATGCCAGGGAAAATAAACACGCTCCAACTTACCTTGACTGTTTGGGATAGTTAACTTCAGCGTCTGGGCTACCTAATAGAAATAGTACAATACTGTCCCTGGATTCTTACAAAGCATGTGACTCAATCGAATGGACACAAAGCTGCTCTATGAAACTCCAGTAGCGAGTGTTAAGGGTTAACGGGCGCACTTCCCTTTTAGATCGCTTTCCTTTGCAACGTGGGTTAAGGCAGGTGCGTCCTCTCTCCCTGCTTTTATTCACGCTCCTAACTGAGTCACTGGCAAGAGGTGGTAAGAGGGGATAGGTTGTGCATGGGTCTTGAATGGCAAGGCAGCTACGATATACCTGTAACCCCGAGACCTCAGTTCCAAGAGCGGGAGAGTTGCTCTGGGAATTTGCTCGAGGTGGTCTGCAGGTCAGCTGGGTATACCATGTACTCACAGGAGAAAGGGAGGAGAGTTGATTCCAACCAGAGAACCATTCCAATACCTAGGGGGTCAAGATTGAGGAAAATAGTTTTTGCAGCATATCTGGGACCCGGCAGGAGCCAGTATTCGAAGGGATGTCGAGAGGTGGGCGGATATTCCGTCATCACTCTGAGGCAAGGTGGCACGTTTCCAGATGGAGGCATTTCCCAAGTTCGTGTACATTATGCAAGCCACTCCGTTCGAGATACCATCGGCAGACTTTTGACAATTTGGACAGAGGACTTGCGAAGATTCTGTGGAGCTCGGACACCCAAGGATAGCCCTGGACCAGGGTTTCTAATTGCTGGGAGCCATTTAGCTCCCGCTTCTAGCATAGGAAAGCCTGGTTAGCATGCAACTTAACAGCTACCAGGAGCTACATTTAGCTCCCAGGCCATCAGGGGACTTACAAACATAAACGCGTGACACTAACTCACTATTTTAAAATGTTAATTAAGTATAATTAGAACACATCTAGTACACAGGTAAACTTAATGGAACGCAGATAATGGGGGGAAAAGTTGCATCTCATGTGGAATTTAGATTAGTAGTGAGCTGGATACCTGCTCCTGGTTCCCAAGAGGTAGCTCCTGCACACTGGGTGATGCAGGACATATAGGAGCCGGTTTTAACTCCTGCTCATAGAATCTTAATTTAAACCTTGCTTAACACATTAATGAATTGTGAGGTTGGGCTGAATTTACCGAACCTGCAGCAGAATCTTTTGGCTGTTGGTGGCAAATGATTGGTTATTTACAGGGTGGAGGGCTGGGGGCGTTAAGGGGTGGCAGTGTTCACCTGACCAAGTACTATTCAGCAGAAGATGCCCTGGTGATTGTCCACAGATGGGGAAGTTGGTGGCAAAGGTCCCGATTGGGATAACCAGGGAGGGCAACAAGTTGGTGCTAGATCAGCCACCTGGGGAAATGAGTGTAAGTACTGGGGCTGGAGTGATAAAGGGGTGGGGTATGTGGTGAAGGTGGGATACAAAGCCATTTCAGGAGCTGAGGGATTCCTACAGAATGCCTGCCACCATGCTATTTCAGTATATTCAGCTGAGACATGTTACTGGTCTGCGATTTAGGGAACAACCAGAGCTTCCTAGGGACTTCACAAGATTGAGGGAAAGATGGAGACATACTTGGGTGCACCTGGAGGAGGGGGTGATGGGAAGCGCTTTACCAACGGGATAGCCAAATTACTCCACGTTAACAGCCATTAACTACAAGATCTTGCAGAGAATCTATTACACTCCACAAGTAATAAATAGAAAAGGAAGAAGGGAGAATGATTATGTGCCCCAAATGCAAGGTAGAGGTGGGAATGTTTTATCACGTGGTGGGATTTGCCCCCAGTTATGTCACTTCTGGGGTGAGGCACTGCAAGTGATGTACACATAGGGTTTGTAAAATCTTCTAGCCCACTCGCACTGGCTACTCATACCTAGTTGGCGAGTACGAGATGTTTGAAACCTTGGACATTTACTGCAAACAAAATTATTTTACAGTAAATGGCAAATTAAAGGTTCACTGTGCATGGCTGGCCTTTGGTTGGCAAAATTACACCAAATATGAAGTGTGCTTATGTTGACATTCTCCATTTTATAGAAAGCAATGGTCAATATTGTTACGACAGTTTTTCTAAAGTCCAACTGTTAGGCAAGATTGTATGTAGTAACCCTGCAGCAGACTAAACCAGCCTTGTCCTCTTGGCAATAGTTAACCTAACCTTTGGTATATGCCAGTACTACACAAGTTGGTAGAGTGACTAAGCAGCCAGGCAGTTCTCAAGAGGCGTCAATGTGAGCTGTAAGGTAACAGAGATTCAGTGACATATTTAATTAACACTTATACTCAAGGTTTATTGATTTAACAGTCAGTTTTAAAATAATCTAAGTGAGGAATAGTAACACCTAAATACTTTTCAACAATACACTCCTTCAGTTCAGTTAAGTAAGTAGATACCCTTTTGGGAGGTGGGAGGGCACAGACACTTCCTACACCCTCAGGTGACATCAATTGCTAGGACACTGTTGACATTAATATATCACTTTCCTAACTACTCCAAAATCATCATCGATGGCAACACCATCCCCGTCGCCAAAAATGTAAAAACTCTTGGCTTCAATCTTGACGCCAACATCAACATTACTGAGCAAGTCAATTCTACCGCCTCCTCCTCCGCCTACACAGGAAAACTAATTCGGGCCTGCAGACCTTTTCTCTCTACTAATAGTTGCCTTACACTAGCGAGAGCCCTCATACAGTCTAAGTTAGACTATTGCAAAAGCTTCTACCTAGGTGCCAACCAAGCTATAATTAGTAAACTCCAAGTCATTCAAAACAATGCGCTACGAGCAGCACTAAACATTCCTAGGCGAGAGCATATCTCTGACACCAGAATCACATGCAAATGGCTTACCACCCCAAAAAAATAAATAAATAAATATTCGACCTAAAAAATCTCTGCCTCACATACAAAGCCCTCAACCACCTAGCCCCCCCCCCCTTACCTTACCAATAAATTCACCTGGAAGCAGTCCATCAGAACTACTAGATCTTCCAACATCCTATGTCTCATGGTGCCCAGATTTACCTCTAAAAGAGCCGGAGGCTCTAGCTTCACTGTCCTCGCCTCCCAACGCTGGAACTCACTGCCACTAAACATTAAGTCGGCCAATTCCTTCCAATCCTTCTGGAAACTTGCCATTGGGTGGCTATTGGCACAAAGACAATTAGTTTGTTAGACACAGCCATTATCTGTATATACTGTACATCTATCATTTATGTCTTTAATGGATGTCTTCATTCACACTGCCTGCACTCTGTATATAACCCTTGCTAAAAAAGTATCACTGTCAATTACCATGTATTGTGCCTTGTAACATGTACTAGCGCCCATTTACTCCCGGGTCCGGAGCGCTATATAAATAAAAACAAACAAACAAACTTTCCCTCTTCCTCTCCAGCATCATTGAACTCAACGGAAGAAAACCCTGAATCACAGCAAAAGACTGCTTTTTTTATATACTGTCTCCCCTCAATATATCCAATTGACAACGATGGAAAAGTTTGATACCTAAAAAAAAAAAAAAAAAAAAAAAAAACACAACCCTCAAATATATCACTTTTCAAACTTACTTTTCAAACTTAAAAAGGTAATACTGAAGTTGTGGCAGAAACTAAAAAGGTTAGGGAAGGAAACAATGGTTAACAGGTTTCTCAAATAGATAAGGACTTTAGAATCCCCGAATGCAATGTGGATTAACCCTTTCCCAGCTACACAAGTAAGGCATGTATGACTTTTTGAGGGCTAGATCAACCCATAGTCAGAGTGTAAGAAGAGTCTTCAGGGAGCCAGGACAGCCAATGTCACTTGAGCAAAATCTAGGGGAGCGGAGGCACTTCTTGAAGATAGTCAAAAAGTTAAAAGAGGTTTGTTGTAAAAAGAATATCAATGTTGGGCCACAAGCTGGGAGGCTTGTGAAGGACAAAGCTGCAAGCAATTCTGCAAAGATCAGCCAATGCAGGGCTCCAGTGAGCACAAGCAAGCTACACACAACAAGAAGTACTCCTAGTTTACAGTACCTTGAGTCTGAAGAAAAAGGTTCCAGCTGGCTTCTGTTCCTGTTGCAGTCCTGCAGATCCTTATGTTCCTGGGCCTCAGCTGTGTGGACAAGAGGTAGGACGTCTGGGGACACCTGCACTGCAGTTTTAAGGTCGGCGGCAGCAATTGGCACGCTTCAGATCAGCAGCACTTCACGGTTTCAGCTTCTCGCAAATAGCACAACCATGGTTCTTGGACACCTTGTGGACTTTTCTTGCTTCTGGTGTCCAGCACTCTGAGATGGCACAGGCTTGGTTAGTCCTGCTTCGAGGGAGTCTGGAAGATCTTCCTGGAGCTCGGGTCCGGCTTAAAGGAGATGCACTCGAGTCTGATGTTCCTGTACCCTGGCACTCGGTGACTGCAGCAGCAATGGAAGTACAGCTAGCAGAGAGAGGGGTTCCAGTCGAGTTAGTCTTGGGTCGATTGGTCCCACCAACCCAAGAGAAATCATCCTTTCAGGGCTTCTCAGTCGATGTCGGAATTGGAGCTTCAGCACTACAGCAGGGCTTCACCAGGCAAACCAACAGTCCAGAAGGTTCAGCCAGCTTCTCTTCCAGTTTCTTTCTTCAGTTCCTTTGACCAGTGGTCGACTCTGCCTTCCTTGCAAAATACCTCACCTTTTATGCAATTCTTTCCCATTCATTTGCAGCCTAGCTGTCACTCACACAGCAGGGTGGCTGTCCCCTAGGACAGCCAGCCTGCCAATCACCTTTGGGTGCATTCCTTTAACCAAGGAGACAAAGCACAGAACGTTTTGGGATCCTCCCTTGCTTCCTGCCCTGCCAGATATGCTGTAGCCAGAGGCGGGCTTCAGCAGTTCACCCCGCCAAAGACAAAGTTAACAAAGGGACCAAAGGGACCAAACCTAGTATGGCGCGCAGAGTAAATCTCAAGAATGACCATTCCAACAAGAAAAGGCAAAAAAAAGAGCAGGCCATTTTGACAAAATGGGCACCCATGGGTGCAATACTGCAGCTGAGGATTCAGCCTACTGTAAAAACGCACAATGTTAGGAAAAAGTAAACCACTACCACCAGTCATTCATTGTAGGCAGGGCAACATCAAAATTGTACATGAGAAGGTAGACAAAGGGGATAGTAAGTAACCCCTCTAGCACTCCATGTAAGATGGTGTGTGCTGGGTCTACAAAGAAAAAAAGGTAAGTAAAGTCAATTTCACTTAATTACTCTTGGAAACATTAGTTCATCCTAGAGAAGGTATTTAAACCTTTGTGAAATCCAAGGGACTTCTCTGTGACACGGCACTGGGGGTGCTATGTGTCATAATGTAAAAATATGATGCCTAGGGAGTTTGTCAGACTTCAAAACCAAAAGAAACACAGGGTTCAAATCAAATAAAAATACATTACAGAGTGGGAAAATGGTCTCACTCTCCCCATGATAAAAATGAAAAGTCAGCAAAAGAGCTGGTGGTCTCCAAGGTAGAAGGGAATTAGCACATTTCTGAGAATTCTCCCTAAAACCAACTAAGGGCTCACAGTTCAGAGGGAGTAATGCAACTGGTATACTAACTAGAGGCCTAAAGCTTCTTGGGGATAGGTATGAATACAGTAAACTAAAAGTGCTCTTCTATACACTTTAAGAATGTGATAGCTATTCAAGGTAATTAAGGAACCATTCAGCAATTCAGAGACAAGCATCAACTCCAAGACTGTTTTAGAAATACCAAGGCAGATCAGGCAATACAAAACCAATGGGACGCTTTAGGAAGAACAGGTATTTTAGTAGTCTTTTCCAAATTCCTAGACCCAGCACACCTCATTTTACACTAGAGTGCTGGAGGGGTTACTTCGTATTCCCTATGTCTAGAAACTCATGTAGCAGTCAAATGCTACCCTTTCCTCTCAAAATGTTTTTCAAGAGGACGTCTGAGCCTCCTTTGTTTAAGCGTGTCCCAGTCTTCTTTTTTCGCCGTTTCTTTTTGGAAAGGTTCTTCTAGAGTGCGTCTCTGCATGCCAAACTAGGTTTGGTCCCTTTGTTCCTACGCCTTTGGCAGGCTTCAGGACTGAAGACCGCCTCTGGTTCCCGAGTGTCTGGAGTGACCAGGAAGTGAGGGAGGTGCCGAAACTCCCTATGCTTAGTCCTCTAGGAGGCCCAAATGCACTCAGGCGTGATTGGCTGGCTGACAGTCCGGCAAGGATATCCACCCAGTTGGGGGAGTGGCAGCTAGGCTGGAATGAACTGGATACTCCTCTTTCGAATGCCTGGTCTGCAGGCTCCCTCTCTCTCCTAGCCACTCTTACTGTGGCTACTCTCCAACGGCCCCCTGGTCAGATCACATCATTTCTCTCTGAGTTGATCAGGCACCATTCTGGAAGTATGTCAATTACATGTCAAAACAACTCCGTGGACATTTCACCTTAAGATTGAACACTATTATCATATTCATATCTAAGAAAAACATTTCACCCAAATGGCATTGTGATCACCCATTAATCCCTTATTGAGATCATTTAAGAAAAATTACTAATGCATTTCAAACCCTGCGCATATACATTATGAACATTATTATGCCGTACAGGATCTACTAAAATATGTGCAATGTTTAACTCTAACATGAACTCAACTGTATTCTACGTCATTTAACGAAGACACACACACTGCACTCATATTTCGCATTTCTCACTGTCATCTGAATCAAATATCTTCACGTCTTAGGACATAACTGTCTCAGAAAAGGAAGCATCAAAATTCACATTTTTTTTTCACTGATGTCCTTTAGTTAAACCTTTAATACAACATGTCTCCAAAACATAACCTCCGAAATACATTACCATTCTCATCATACTTTCCTCGGTAATTGAGTAGGTCGCAAACTCTAAACAACTTAAAATCATGTTGTTGTTGCATTAAAACATGTTGTGCACTTAAAGCAATTCTTCATAAAGTCCTTGTGATACTACATACGTAGTAAAACATTTTACGCGGCCTCATACAAAAAAAACATTCCCAAATTGCACTGCTTACTATAAAAAAACGCTTACTGTTCCACGATAACGACTGTGCATGACCAACAATTTCACAATGCTGCGCTGACCTCGTATTTATTTGCATGTTCCTTAAAAAAAAAAAAATCTCTACCCGTTCGTCTTTATTGCAGACAAATAAAAACTTCCTCTTCACCCTGCACACACTTCACCTCAACGATGCGCGCCCTTGGGCTCACCATGTAAAACAATACGCACTCTTCTCCACGCAGCTCCGATGAGGAATCTACTGTTTCCTGATAGCACGTCATCGCGTTGGCCCATGACATTAGGACCTTTTCACCTTTCCTTTAATGCCTCAGATGCTTTCTCTGAACACGGAGAGCCGGATCATGGCATCGGGCCCCTTCTTATGCATTCCAAGCCAACTGACAGGCTGGAACGCAAGCACAGAAAAGCTTGCCAGGCGCGTGCGCCGCTCTCAGCCTCAAGGGACCCATATTATGGCCTAAATTTTCATCCGCCCATGATTCCCCACAGTACCTTTAAACACGCGGACAGTCAATCTTCAGGAAACCTGCATTTTATTTTTTGCATTTCTTCTCGGCGCCACTCTGCTCACGACTTCAATGTCCTCATAAGTACACCAAAGGCAGGATAGTGTACACACGTCTTCAGGCTGCCTGCAAGGATGCTCTCCTCCATATTGTTGTACCCTGCAGGACTTATACCTCTACTGGGCCTTCCCGGACTCCAAGCAGCATGGACTTCTGTGGATTTCACATGCTACAGCCTCTGCTTTATTTTTCTAAAACTCTGCCCTTCTCTTGGAGTGCCATCACCTCAGAGGCTTCACTTCTTCTCTTGGATCTCCATTTTTCATCACTCTTCACTCGCCTACCCTCCTTCAGGTACTTTTGCTCCTCGTCGCCAAAAGTCAAGACTTCAAAGCCTTCCCCGAACTGCCTTTAGCTAGGGTTGTGTTTTTGGACTTAAGACTTGCCAGGCGAAGAAACAGTCTCTAAAACCTTGAACCAAGCGCAGGTTGCACTAAATACTTCTTTTCCTCCCTTTAAGTGACTTTTCCATATGTTTTTGCAGAGTAAATGCATTACTGTGTGACCTGTTGAAAACTGCATGAGTGCGCAATGAACGATAATAAGATTGTCTTTTCCCTTTCTAACGTTGCTACAAATGTAAACGCTAACACACGCAAAAGTGAAAGTGCCCTTTGAAGTGTAGTATCTAGTATTCCTAAGCGTTCAACCGTAAACATCTGACGTATTTAAAGTGATTCTGGAGTAAATATAATAAATATATAACTTTTATATAAATATGTTTAAGTGCTTCTTTGTTGAGCCTGCCTAGCTATGATTCAGAGTACTTACCTACAGCTCACATCTTCCTCTTAAGATAAGCCTGACTGCTCTGCCACACTACCAAGATTCTGAGCTAGGACGGACTGATACTAAGAGTTGGGGGGGATCTACAAACCACTGGGATAGCTTACTAAAGTCTTACTGGCAGGACTTTAGGAAAACTCCCCCAACAGTGCTGATTTTCGAAATTCAACGTGGGAAGTAAACAGTTCTTTAGTTAGCTACCAGCACTCTACTAGACAATCCAAAGTAGCAAGCTAAACGATTGGCTGATTAATGGGCTCGCTGTTACACATCACAAGTCCCATTATTCCTATCACTTTATGCAAAAGTAGTATCCACATTTGGAAGTGCAATGGTTGGATATTATAATCAAAAGCCAATTAAGACTGAATATTTATTCATTAACAGTCGGACGTTTCACATCACATCTGTGGACAATAAAACGTGAAAAAAATATTTCAAAGCCCATTGAAAACACAAATGAATCACAATGATTTCAGATTGTGGCACTTCTTGTCTATGGCACGTTCAACATATGTCAGCTCAGATTTGGCACTGAAAGACAAGTTTTAAAATATGTCCAATCTAAAAAGACAATTAACACAGAGTACTTGGACAACCACGCTAGGTCATCGCCCTCTTTTGTTCACCCAAAGGAAACAAGGCGTGGAAAAAGTGGCTTGCCATAAAGAAAATATCAACAATTGTGGTGGGCGATCCGTCGAAGCAAAGCTTAAGGCTTATAAAGTTTCAATTGTTCCAGGTATAATGTAAGCATTGGAAGTGTTTCCGGCAAGGGCCATCACATGCTTACCAAACCTAGAGGCAAAACATTCTACGCTCATTGCTGGGCCTCCTGGGATCAGTCCGGGTTGAGGCCATTAGATTAGAGCAAGGCTTACAATCTTGACACTCACTGAGGTTAACAGCAATTTGTAAACTGTGAGTCTATATCAAGTACAGGAGGGGCAAGTATGACTCCCTTTTATACTGTACAGTGAGACATGCAAATCGTTATAATCACAGCGCGCGGTACAAGGTTTTTGAGTCGGTGGTTCCAACACATTGCGACACTATCGGCCTGGCATGCACCTCGAAGTGTGAGGTTCCTGTTTTTTTAAAATCAGTTGGGCCCCAAAACTCAAGACTACGATAGAGCAATCTCCCTCGTAGAGTTGGCTAAAAGGCGAAATTATCTAGCCTGTACACAACAGGGTCTGTTCACCCAAGTCCCTAGACAGTACTTAATTAAGCTGCATCTCCCTGTCCCAAAAAGCTTCGTAATGCAGATACGTTTTGATATCCTTGCGGTCTATGCCTATACTGGAGCTTGGCAGAACATACTGCGAAATGAACGCATCTGCCGCTTTTGTGGACTTGAAGTGGAGACGGTGTGGCACATATTAACCCACTGCATAGCCTTAGGCCCTTATTACATGAAAGGGTATGCAAATTATAGGTCATACAATCCAGAATTGTTCTGGAGCAGGCAGAGACCCTCATGAGGACATTAGCCGCCAATCATATATGCTTAAGGAATTGCTGGATATAGATGAGGTCTTGCAGCAAAGCAAGACACCTTGACATAAACCTGCATTCTGAAGCAAAAAAATAGGAAAAGAGTGAATTTTTAAAAGCAGGAATTTTTGATACTGTTGAAAATGCTTGTTTTATTATTTTAAAAGATGCATCATGTATGATGAAATGTATTATTTGATTATGTATTTTTCCCCCTTCTTTAACAAAGCGTGGAAAAGGTTTTCTAATAGAACCGTAAGCACTTAAATATTAAACATTTTTTAAAAGAAGTCCAAATTGGGATGAATTTGACCGTCATAGGAACTAGGTTGCTACATTCTAAAACTTTCAGCCTAAACGTGGTTATATGGACAACAAACATCTTCAACATTACTTTCTGTGAAAATGACTTTCTCCATGTAACACCCATGCTAAAGAGGATAACAAGACTAAATAATAGCATTGGGTTAATTTAACCTTGCCTAAATTACAACAATTAATATCAGAGAAAGTTGTATATGGCCTTAAAAGCGAATGCATGATATCAACTATATGAATCACTACCTAAAACATACTCCCTTGTGAAAGAAAACGCATGCAAACAGAAATACATTTTCAAATAAGACATCCAACAACAGACCGCATAGAAGGACTTTGCCTACAACAAGCCGGACTTGAAAACTCTGCCCACATTCTGTTGTTCTTAGAACGATACTGGCTACAAGCACAAGAGAGCAAATAGTACAGCGAAACAAAAGCATACCTGTGAGCTCATTAATTTTCTTAAGTAGCTGCTGAATATCATCCTCGACCTGTTTGATCTGTCTGGAGTAGGTGCTCTGACCCTGGAATAGAAACAATGCATCTTACAGAGCAGTCATTTTGCATAACTAGATCGCTTTTCAAAGAGGAAAACATGCTATGGTGTTTTAATGCTACTGCCAATAGACAAACATAGAAGGCTCACCATATGGTACGGACTACAAAGGATCCATGAAAGACTTCTTGCATCGCTCTTCCGGGCTGCAACCTAGAGGGAGCCTATCAGCATATTATTTTGGCAAATATGGTAAAGTACCGGCTCCACTGCAAGAGGTTCCATTGAAGCCCACTTAGCAGAGATGGTATAGAGTAGACTTGCAGAGCAGAAGGCACTGTAGTAGCTGCTCAAAGCAAAAATGGTAAAGGAAAGTCTCCCACAGGGGACGCAACGTAGCATCGTCTCTTGCAGATATAGGAAAGCAGCTGAACAAACTGCACCACAAGAGATGGTAAAAGGGCACGTGCTACAGAATCAGTGCGGATATGTAAGAACTCTGGCTTTTACTGTTACTATGCTCCAGTCTTGTTTCCGTTTACATTTTACCACAGAGGTAAAAGTGTCCAAGTATATAGAAAAAGGAAAGATTTTTAGGCACACGACCTCGACTTCACAAGCCAGTGGCAGTGGGTAGATCAAGCTTTCTTTGGGTCATAGCTTGAGAAGCATGCCCCAGAAGTAATCACGCTCCCTGCAGTAGCATCACTGAAAGAGCAGAGCAACCAGCACTTGATTGTCAACAGTAGGTCATAGTGCCAAGTAAAATGAGGACAAGATTTGAAAAGAGTGCGCACACTTTTCAAAGAGTATTGAACATCTCCCCATGAAGTGTACCAACAAAGCATCTAATCACAAGATATTGGAAGTGTTAAGATTGGTCTTTTTCCGAAAGAAGACTGGCAAAGATTTCAGTTTGATTTTTAAGATTTTCTAATGCATCAGCCACCAGACAAATGCAATAACGATTATAACTTGAATGTGTTGCAGCCAATGTTGTCTATCAGGTGAAAAAAGGAAAGCTGCAATGATATGGAAAAGGAAATATGGAACAGAGAAAAGTAAAGAATGAAATGTGGAATAAAAGGAGATAAATCAAGAAAGAACATTAAAGCGAAGAAAAACATCTGAAGAGGAGAAAGGATATAAAGAAAGTGAAAGATTGCAGATGAAATTGAATGATAGAAAAACTGACATTATGGATGGAAATCGAGGAGGCAAGGAAGGATAAGAAAAAACAAAATAATGAAAAGGAAAAAACATTTAATAGGTAGAATGGAAGGCAAACATTGCTAAACACAATCATGCTGGCTTATGTGCAGGCATGGCATGGGTATTTTCTGGACAGTGCCATAATACTATTTGGCCATAAAATAACAAGAGTTGGCAATCAGTGTAATATCGGGGCAAATTATGCCAATACCCACCAAATGCCTGTCTCTTGCCTACCCAAGAGGCAAGACTGCTCCCTTTACCAATGACGTTCTTCACAAGAAATCAATGCAAGGGACAGATGTAAAGGCACACATAAGTCTTATAAATCAAGTGCTAAACACCCACATGGTTTTAAACATTTCTATTACAGCAGAAGCTGGTTTATAGCTGCAATTAAGTCATAACCTTTCAGAAGGCCGTTTAGAAATACAATTTGCCATCTCCTTGAAACCACAGAGCTAGCTCAAAGAAATAACATAGGGTGCCTTTTATAAGGAAGTGACAGGTAGTGGGTGTGAATGCCTTTACGGACTAACACTGGCTATCAATGACTGGATAAAACCCCAGATTCAACTCCCATCTCACCCATCTTCACTCTCCACACCTATCGTTTTGGCTTATAGGTAGCACTTACACCACTACCTAATATCCAAAACTAATTCTTTTAAAAAAGGAAAGAAAAGGCAGAAGGTGAGAATATTATTTTACGTTTTTCCTTATTGACACGTTATAACAGCCATTGGACCTCTGTTGTAGGAAATGTCTTGCAGGGATCAGTAGAGAATGATCATGGCACCATCCATGACAAGGAACAAAATGGCTGTCCGCGGAGCCGGCTGGAGGGCTTATTGTTGGGGCTAATTAACATTCTTTTACAGGTCTATTCTTGTTCTCTAGGGCAGAACTGGTATTTCTTTCAATGTTTTTCAAAGAAAGGGATGACAGAAAGAATACCAACCTTCTCTGGTTTGTAGCACATCACATTTAGCTTTCTACTAAAATTCTCAAATAAGACACTCAAGACATTGAAAACGTGTACTCTGGCCAGCAAACATGATAATCAGCCGATTGTAGAAATGTATGAACTTTGTAAAGTTGACAATACTTACATAGGTTTTCAGCAGAGCGATATCCCCTTCATCCAGTGCTACAAAGGACACAAGCATATATAGAAATTACATCATACTTGAAACAAATGCAAGTATTATGATCTGGCAGTTGGGAATTCATAGTTAAGACCATTTGTTCTACTCCTTCATTACAATACAAGAGTGTAATAGATGTACTGAGATTACATTACAGAAAAGCTAAAAAATTGGTTAACCCCTCAGCACAATCAAATGATTTCTTTTAACTATTTTCTACCAGTCTACATTCTCCCTTGGGCTTATTTTCATAAAACATTGTGGCCTAAAATTAGAGGCTTGTTTTAGTCACACTATATAATGAGTAAATGTATAATTTAAATACCAAACAAGGTTACTGCTGCCAAGTTTAGCTCACTGAATTTGATTTTTTTTCCAATAATGCAGCATTTTGCTGCAGACTTATAGAATCTTGGAAGCCTACAATATTGGAGGAGGTGGTGCACAGCCTGCGCTGGAGCGAAATTCCCACATAAAGTAACAATCGTTAATTATTCATTATTCCCACAGGCGCATGGTTTTAATGGATTCCGAGCTCACCTTGATGCAAACTTCTATAGTCTTTCACCATTTAAATCTTTCAGTTGACCAAACTAAGCGTGGAAAACGTGCTTGGTCTCTTTTTAGGTTTGTCCTGCCTTCAAACAATACTCAAACACAAAGAATCAGCATTTATTTTATTGTATTAGGCAAACAATTAAGGGACCCCCACAACTAACACCAGGGTCCCTACAGAATACACTTATTCTTCAATTCCAAACAATGTTTGCATCCATCAACAGAACGCGGAGAAGGCCACTACTTCTGGTCTGCTTTACAAAGCATGGTGGTGTGCAGGGTTGGTTCACAGTTTACATTTCATCCCAGATGTGAAAAAAAGTCCATGAAGTCCTTCTCTGTACTTGTTGACTAAATAAAAGCACCCCCACAACAGGATGGTTTAACTTTATTAGATTCTCACAAAAGATCTTATGCATGTATTTACATGTTATTCTACATCGAGACAGGATTACAGTGCATGTAGTGACCACAGTAAAGGAGTGGTCCACTTGCGACGAGATGCAAACATTTTGAAAACCAACAGAGGCACTGGCGTGCAGATGTGGAGATTAATAAATAAATAAAGATCGCAACAGGGTAACATCCCACTGAAATTCTTGAAAGATTGCAGAAGGTGAAGCTCTACATGCTGTCCTTCCCAAGGTGTTCACGGTTTTACTGCCAGGCACACCTGAAGGAAGCATGGAGTTTGCCAGGACGAACAGGGTGAGCCCTACTGTCTTCTCCAAAAAAAGGAGTCATCCAGGTATGTTCTCTTTAGAACACACATTCATCTTCAAAGAGAAACTTTTGCAAGAAGCCTGGAAATGGGCACTTTTGAAACCGGTGAATCCAGAGTAAAACCGTTTCAGGACACAGTCAGGACCAGCCTCTAAAAAACGTGGAAATTCCAATCTATCAGAGAGAATATAAGGAAAGGCAATAGCAGGTTTTGTTGGCTCTTTCCAAGTTGCCTACGATTGGAATATGAGGAGCCTTTCTAGAATAAGGCTACACGTTACTCGATTAACAGATTCCTCAAGGAAGAGGCTATGACCACAGCAAGACAACAGATGTTAAGCAAATGCATAAGCAGGAAAACTGTGCAACAGAAGGGGAGACCCAACTGTTTTTCATGCAAACATAACTGAGGAGAGGTCCAGATGGATGCCCTTTTCATTGATTTGTTTGACAGAAAACAAAAAAGGTAATGGCTACAGTGCCTGCTACGTTTGGACCTAGTATACGAAGATCAACACGGAGGAAGCAATGTGCTCGTTTTATTACTCATAGTGCGGAAAAACAAATGAAAGTGCCCAGACTTGTAGATGTTCTCTTAGCTATGGCTCTTAAGAAAATATGTTACACTGAGTATTTACTGCCAGTGATCTTGAAGCAGCACATATTTAAGTTTACAAATGGCAAGGTTGTTCAAAGATTAAAACTGTAGGTCTACCTTTTTTGCAATACAATATTGGGAGCCGGGGTGGTTGGTTTTCTTCGCGATGGGGTAATGTAGTTGGGACCAATTGTTTCTCCAGCAGTCCGAGATGGAATCCAAAACGTGTGGTTCACTGTGGGATTAATGGTGAAAGGTTTGCACTGGAGTGGTCAGCGCTTGAGGTTCTTGATCAAATCAGCTGCTAAAGAATGCCAACAGGATAAGTTGACTTTGTGTTAAGATATATGGCACTGACTGTTAGGGTCTCTGAATGTTAGGTGCCTCAATCTATATAAATAAAAATGTAAATGTTTGTTCAAAATCTTAAATCGCTGAAAGTGCTTCACGGATTGCTTTGAAATTTTGACAACGTTGCATTTGAATAGGCGTGTGTTTTTATATACTTAGTATACATAGATGTCACCTTTAACAGATAAAAACATGCCTTTTCTGAAAAATAGCACCATCTGTTGGACGTAAAAGCAACACACGCTATACTAAATATTTTAAGATTCCATTTCAATGTTTCAGATTTAGAATGGCTCAAATACATGCAGCCAGACTTCAGGATGCACGGTTGCGAGCACAGGGATCGCGTCCTGCAGCTTCAGATCTGCTTTGTTCTCAACAGAATGAACGAGATAGGCTGAGAGTGGCTGAAAGACGTCATCGAGAAACAGCAGATCAGCGTCAAACACGACTCCATGCTCAGCAATCACGCAATTACAATCACATTGCATTCCGGTACAACCCAGATGATATAGTTTGAGCCGGCATGTTCTCATCTGCACCATGACTGAAGCGTGTCCTTATTGCAAGGCTCTGAAATTTAATGGAGAAATTAAAGGAATGTGTTGCGGGAAAATTAAACTGCCTCAACTTGGAGAACCGCAAGAGCCATTAAAAACTACCCACAAGCTTTGTGAAATTAAACTTATTAGAAACGTGCGTTTTCTCTTTTCTTTCTTTTCCATTTACCCAGACTGAGACACAGCAACGCGTGGCCGGGGACAGCTAGTTCAATAAATAAACAGCAAGATTATTCCATCTCCTCTGGAACTTGGAAATAAACACTGTATTTGTTTAGGGAAAAACTTTCTAAAAAAAATAAATAATAAAAACAAAACATTAGGCTGTTAGAAAATACCAAATCAATTGAGATTTTACTTTACAAAAATTACATAGTGCAAGATATCAATACATAAGACCATCCGAAAAGAGAAGATGTGTTATGGTAAGGGGAGGGATTTAAAAAATATAGAGAGCAAGATGAAGATGAAATTATCCAAACAATTTTAAGGTTTGTGAAGGGAGTATTGTATTGGGGGGCAATTCAAACCTGTTCTTGGACAAAAATCTGGATCACTCGGAGGGGGGGGGGGGGGGAGTAGGGGGGGGGGACTCCTCCACAAGCAAAGCTTTCAGGACACTGAAACATATATATTCAGGAGTGCATTTAGCAGTGTTTAATACTTGCAATGCTTTCCAGGGACAGGAGAGAGACTTTTCATTGCACCATGCACTAGGAATTGACTTTTTTTCACCTTGTGCACATTACAACATGAAACTGAGGATAAGAATGGGGAAACTTTACAATCTCTGATTGGCCAATAACGAAGGAACAAGCACTGGATAGCGAGGATCGAACACCTGAAACAGTGGTCCTTGTGGAGACATGTATGGAGGAACCCTGCAATGTGTGAAGAAATCCCATATCCAAGATTGTTTTGAGAGTAATACACCCACAGATCGGTCAAACTGAACAAATTCGGATGCTTTTCAGCAGGGGGGATTTTTAGAGGCAGAGACTTAACTGTCAATAGTTATTAAACTGACTCAATATAATTGGAATGGCTGGAATGTCAACACAAAGCAAACCAGAAAATGAAGTGCAAAATTCTTAATTTAAGGACGGAGCAATTACTACTAGAT
Organism: Ambystoma mexicanum; assembly: GCF_040938575.1. Taxonomy (NCBI): domain Eukaryota; kingdom Metazoa; phylum Chordata; class Amphibia; order Caudata; family Ambystomatidae; genus Ambystoma; species Ambystoma mexicanum. Next base: position 90,606,528 of record NC_090936.1, on the reverse strand, counting down.
AATCAGTGGAGCAGACAGATCACTTTGGATTTTAAAACAGAAATATTATGAAAGAAGCACTAAAACAAATTCCTAGCACGTTATTTTCGATTTTGACTGACCCTGATGCATATAAACATACTGTAAGATGCCAAAGGCGGAAAAATGATAGAGTTTAAACTAAAGGCCTTCCATACTATGTATATCTCAATGTATTCCCCAGGCTATGCTTCCCCAGAGACAAAAAAAAAGACCTTGAAAATGTTCACTGCCCCACGATAATGCAGGAACCGAGAGAGCGACTGGAGTTTTGGGAGCTATTCACATGCTGAAAGTAAAAAAGGCCTAGATGGGCTCACAGCTCCAATTTATGGAGTTCTTTTGGACCCCTTCTCGTTATTTCCAAAACTCAGCTCTGCATCTCAGACCATGAATCGAATGACCAGAAGCATCATCCCCAAGGCAGGAGTGGGTCCCAAAGAATAGCCCTCTTAATCTTGACAGTAAACCATTGACAAATATTTTTGCATTTAATGTGGGACCTCTTCTACTGGATCCGGTCCATCCTGAACGGCTGGTTTTGTCAATCGAAGGCAAGCATTTTACTATATTAGGAGGGTAGCACACCTGTTGGAAAAGAGGATTTCCAGGTGCTACTTCCTTTCTTCTGCCATTAGATGCAGTGAAGGCGTATCTGGTGGATTGGAGCTTTGGTGATGGGCTGTGAGGAGGTGCTAGTGAATTGAATATGGTATGGGATTGTTTATTTGTACATACAGGTGTTATAGTACAATTATTCCTGATTAGGAACACACAGGATACTGAATACAATGCCTTAGTTATTTTATAAAGGATACAGACTGATAACTGTAAAGGATACACTCGACGCCTTCTCCCAACTGACTGAGGGTAGAGGTAGACCGTAGAGCAGTCAAGAGAAACCTTCCAACTAAGGTCACCCTTTGACTGGTAATATACTACAGTCAGAGAGAGTAATCAGTGGGAAGGGCGTAAGAGGACCAAGTTTCACCAAGCTGTTAATAGAGAACATGTATCAGGATGGAAGGATAATAAGTGGACAGCACGGTAAACCTATCTGTTATACACCAACCTTTAGCACAGCCACTAGTAGTCCAACAATGTCCGAGAAATCCAGAAATCCAGGAAAAACAACGACAAGGAAGGGTAAGTGAGGAAACTAACCCGTACGAAACGAGGGCCGCACTAGTACCGGGTTGGTGCACACAGGAAAGCGTCCAAGCTCCAGTGCACTATTTAATATGCTAAATAGGTGGAGGAGATGGAAGACTCTTGATCCAAGAAGGGATGCCCTTTTGATAGTGGAAGAATCCAGTTCAGCAAATAATAAGTTCTAGATACTTCAGAAACTATTATCTTTGTAGTGGAGGTAATGGTGACACTGTAAGAGGTTGGTAGTAGTTTTGTGGTATCAGCTGATATGGATATGGAGCGGCGTGTTGGTTAACGCTGAATCGGGAGTCCAGCGGAGGCTCTGAAGAACAGAGCGGAAATGCAGGATGCTGCGTAGGAACGCGGAAGCGCTGGTTGCTCCGTGTGGAAATGGAGCGGTGTGTTGGTGAACGCCAAATCGGGAGCCCAGCGGAGGCTCTGAAGAACAGAGCGGAAATGCAGGATTTCGCGTAGGAACGCGGAAGTGCTGGTTGCTCCGTATGGAAATGGAGTGGTGTGTTGGCGAATGCCCAGTCAGGAGCCCGGCGGAGGCTCTGTAAAGGAACAGAGCGGGAGACGGGGTGCCGCGAGGAACGCGGAAGACCAAAACCCTGTGTGGAGGGAGGAAGATGGAAATAGAGCGTCTGCACGAAAGCAGCAGATGCAGGCTCCCAGATCCAAAATACACAAACAATCAGAAGCGCCGTCAATTAGGAACTGACCCGTTATATTGACGTACACGTACACCTGACCAGCATGATGACGTGACGCTGGTCAGGTGATCCAGGATCGTAATGTAGCAAAGGAACAGTCACATAAACGCTATCGTAGCCCCAACATGACCGCATTAACGGCGTCTCACAGATAGCTTCCAGTGTGTGTAAAACGGCCTAGCTGTTCTAAAAGCTGAAGAAGCTGGTAAGCCTGAACGTTTAGGGAGAGTAAAGGAGGAGCCTGATGATGCAGGCATGACAACAGGCTATCAATATAATCCTGTTTCAAGAATCAAGGTTAATGGGCAACCTCCAAGTGAATTAAGCGCAGAAGGGGCACAAAATAAGGATGACCATTCTTTTGTTCTGGGTCAGGGGTTACAAATGCCATAATAACTGCCTACCAAGCAACTTGGGTTAGATAACGGAAGAATGTTGATAAGGCGAGTCTTAAAGCTGGTAGTGCTCCACAGATGGGGAATAATTCTACAGGATCGTTTGGTTTCCTAAATAGTTGTGGCCTAGGTCAATAAACGTTTACTTGGAAAAATAGCTCAAAAACAGGCCTGCATTTTGTGGGGTTTCTTCACCCTACCATAAAAAATAATTTTAAGATCGAAGGAATTCTAATTTTAGGTCGCAAAAATGCTTTCCCAAGGTGTACAGTATTTACATTTCTATTGCCCAAAATATTACAAACAAGTAACAGGAAAGTCAGGCCAAACCGTTTTGATTTTTGTGCAGTTAAATTGTTTTCGGTGTTGTCCGGCATGCCAACGAATTCTCAGGTATTCACATCAAATGCCAAGTCATCATGCTAGGCATTACTCTAAAATGGAAGATAGAATGCATTCCAGGTATGGCATTACCATCAAAAGCCGGGGTACTTGTATTGCACTTCATGTACTATGGTCACATGCCCGGTACCACCTACTTCTTTAGCATTGGATCTTTCATAGATTCACATGCTTGAATATTCCCCCTCGTCAGACTGGGAATCCTCAATAATTTAAAATATCAAATATATTAAAACTTTCCCTTGGGAAAGAAAAGGAAAGAAAGCTACACCCACAGTGCCCTAGAGGGCTTGTGTAGCCTTTCACCTGTGGAGTCCGAACACCTCCTTTTGGTCCTTTTAGGCCCTAACCAATGAGGTGCAGGGCATCGGCCCCACCCAAGTCAGCCAGCTTCCGATTTTTCACTCTGTGTTACAGTACAGGGGAATTCTCTCAGCACTCCGAGCTTTTCCAAAATTTTTCATAGTTTAACTCTGGGTTTTTACAACCAATTTAAGCTTTTCAGCTTCCTTCTTGCAGGGGCTTCCTAGCCCTACTCACAGAAGCGTGCATTATTTCAAGTCACTCCCTAAAACGTTGCGGGTTTGGTTCACTCTCCTCTACTTGTGGCTGAAGAAGGCCAAACTGTCAAAGAGAAGACTTCCCTCTTCAAAGACTGTTCGGAATGTGGCAGGAAGGTCATCTTTGTGAGGGACCCACACACACACACTCTGCCTCTACCATCATAACATTCACAGATGCAGTATTTGTCAGAAATTCACCAAGAAAATCCTCGAGGACAGGCACAGAAGACTGCTTGTATATCTCGAGAGCAGGCAAATGTCCTCAGATGAGGAATCCTGCAAGAATGCACCAACAATCTCCCCCAGGCACACCATGAACTAAGCTCACAAAAGGAGAGCTTCTTCAGTGGACAGAGCAAAAAGAGGAGTGGAAAGTCCTCTAAAGAACCCTCCAGAACCCAGGAGGCCACAGTGATGGGAGATTCACAAAAAGGTAAAGATGTTTCTTTATCCTCACATTTGTCGGTGAAGCAGTCGTCCATTAGCTGCAAGGTCTCAACAGCGGCATTTCTTACAGTTGGAGGAAGCAACGCCATTTCCGTGATGGCTAGATTTGACAGAGAGATATGGCTTTGTATGTCTAAATTGGCAAAGTCGCCAGGCCTGGATGAAGGCCACCAGGTTTAGACCAGAGGTACAAGCCCAAATCTTGGACATGCCATTGGATGGTCAAGACTTATCCGGCAAAAAGAATGATGATCATTTAAAGGGAATGAAGTCTGACACAGACACAGTCAGAGCAATTAGCTCTTTAAAAGACAAAGACCAAAGTTCCTCTCCTACCGTTCGAGGCGACAGCGCCAAATATAAGTCTTATGGCAAATCCTACCAGGGTCATGTGCCTTCCTCAAACCCCTACCAGTCAGGGGGCAAGTACCAACAGGGTTACAACAGGTACCAAAATCAGCGGGGCTCGGGACAGAGCAGGAGCCAGGCAAAAAAGAATTGACCCTTACCGAACGCTCCTCCGACATCCAACCCAAGGAGGAGGATGCGTTTCAAGCCACCCCAACCAATGGAACAACATAACGTCAGACAAATGGGTGCTTCAAGTGATAAAAGGGGGACACACCAAAGAATTCATACAGAAACCACCACCACCCCACTCGCCACCCAAGAAAAATGTAATGCGGCTGCAGCAGTTAAAGGTAGACACCAACAAACTACTACAAAAAGCCGCAATAGAGAGGGTACCTCCTCCTCAAAAGGGAAAGGGTTTCTACTCCCACTTCATAGTATCAAAGAAAAGCAGGCAGTGGCACCTGATCCTAGACCTGTGGGCCCTTAACAAATGTGTACGCCGACTAAAGTTCAAAATGACTTCGCTACAATTGGTTCTCCCTTAACTCAGAAAAGACAATTTCCTCGCCACTATGGACTTGGAGAACGCATATTTTCACATTCCCAGCCATCCAACACACAGAAAATACCTCCGGTTCACAGTCAGCAACCAACACTTCAAGTTCAAGGTGCTGCCTTTCGGCCAAAAATCTGCACCAAGAGTGCTCACGTAATGCTTAGCCCTGGTAGCTACCCGTCTCAGGGCCTCAGGAATCGAGGTTTTCCCTTTCCTGGAAGATCGATTAGTGAAGAGAACCTCCCTAAACACAAAGTTGTCAGCAGTGGAAACAAAAACATCACTTCTGCAGTCCTCGCCTATCTCTGCGCAGTCCTTACCTATCTCCATACTAACAGCGATTTTTCTATGGGCAGACCTAGACACCAGAGCCCCCAGAGTACGCCCCTGAGCAAACAGGGTGACTGCAATGCTAAATCTTATTGCATGGTTCGGAAACAGGACAAACTCTACCCTCAGGCAATACAAGACCCTTTTGGGCATGATGTCATCCTGTATCTTCCTCATACCAAACTGCAGACTAAAGATGCAACCCCTTCAGGAGGAGTTGGACAACCAAATGGGTACAGCACAGCTGGTCATGAGAAGACATTGTTCACCTCACCCCAAGTTTTCACAAGGCTCTCAGATGGTGGGCCAGTCGCACCAATCCTCTACAAGGTCTCCCTTTTCAATCCCCTACGTCCACCCTGCTACGGAGGATGAAAGCATCACTCTTGGGATGAAGAGCTCATCTAGGCAGCCTCCAGGCCAGCGGTATATGGTGATCAAGAGAGTCTCGCCTGTTCGGTGGGCTCTAAAGTCCTTTCTTCCAGTTTTGACGGGCCAGATTGTGACAGTGCAGACGGACAACAGAACGTTGATGCACTACACAAATAAGCAAGGGGGCACCAAATCCAACATTCTCTCGCAGGAAGCACGTCTGCTCTGGAATTGGGCACTTCATAAAATTCACCTGAGAGCGGAGCACCTTACCGGCAAGTACAACATTGTAGCAGACAAGTTCAGCCAGCACTTCCTACAATCACATGAGTGGGAGATCAAGTTTTCGACATGTGGGGGAAACCCAACATAGATCGTTTTGCAACTCCCCACAACACCAAATGCGATCAGTTTGCTTCCAGGTAACTGGAAAGACATTCACCGGGAGGCGCGTTCTCCGTACCATGGAAGAAAGAATTCCTTTACATGTTTCCACTGACACATTCGATTCCGTGGGTGCTGCGCAGAATGATCAAGCAACCCGGCACTATGATACCAATGGCCCCGATGTGGGGATGCCAGATCCGGAACCCGTTGCTCCTTCAACTCGCGATGAGGAAGCCTACATATCTCCGACCCCACTCGCCCCTCTCATCTCAGCAGAAGGGCAAGCTACTTCACCATGACCCAGCAAGTCTATCCCTCAGGGGTTGGTTCCTCAGCAGCGAATGTTTCACAACCTCATGCTAGACCGCGAGTGCTGGGATATACTACAGGCAGCAAGAGCCCCGTCGACAAGGCGAAGATATTCAAAAAAATTGAAACGTTTCATAACAGGTCTACAGACCAACACAGATCCCCTATTGGCATCTGCGGAGCAAATACTACTATACCTCTTACACTTGGCTAGAGAGGGCCTAGCGATATCTTCCATTAATGTCCATCTCTCGTCTGTGCCCGCTTACATAACCAAGCCTCACCAGCATTGCCTAGTGTCTCATCCAGCGGTTAAGACTACGATTTGTACGTCGTTTTCCCAAACAAAGGAAAATCGCCACCCCATGGGGTCTTAACATTTTATTAGCCGCATTAATGAGAGCCCCATGCAAGCCCATTCACAAGTGTGATTTAAAATGGTCATGGAAGACGGCTTTCCTTGTAGCCATCACATCAGCCAAATGCATAGGGGAGTTGCAGGCTTTATCTGCTGAACCTCCTTTCGTATATTTTCAAAGATCAGGCTGTTTTACGGCCTCACCCTAAATGTATTCCTAAGATTTTGCCGGAAGCTATTCTGGTGGAAATGATTGTTCTACCTACATTCTTCGGCAACAAGACCACCGCCGAACTCACACTGAATTCACTGGACGTGCCATGAACACTTAAAGTCCTAGTTAGAATGTACCAAGGAGTTCAGAAATTCTAAAAGACTCTTCATCGCACTTGCAGGACGAATCAAAGGCAAATGCATATCCCAAGCAAAGCCTGGTACGTTTGGTATCCAGCTGTATCGTGCGCTGTCATGAACTCAAACAACCCAATGCCAGCCACGCCCACAGCGCACTCAACCAGGGCGAGGGCGACTTCAACAGCCTTTCAAGCAGGAGTGTCCTTAAAGGACATCTGCAGGGCAGCCACATGGAGCACACTCCACACTTTAGCCCGGCACTACTGCTTGGAAGACAGCAAGAATGAATCAGCGGTGGGACAAGTAGTGCTCCAGCATTTGTTTGCTTAAGGTGGGAGCAGCCTCTGGTTCCTTGTTGTTGATTGATAGACTGTTTCCACCGTCCCATAACATGTGTTGTTGGTAGCCTCATTTTGGCATGCAATAAGTATTATTACACTTATATATTCAATAGCACACGCACTTCTGGTGCTACTCTAGGGCTTTCAAGCATGTTCGGATGTCTACGATAGCTAGGTATTCTATTCAAGCATGTGAATCTATGAAAGATCCCATGCTGGAGAATTCTTAGTTACCTAGAACTGTACTTCTCCAGCATTGGTATCTTTCATAGATTCACATCCTGAGCTGGGGAGAGGCTGCTCCTCCACCAGTCAGTCATCTGTTACTAGCCTTCATGGTTAAAAATCTGAAGATGGCTGACTGGGGTGGAGCCTAAACCCTGCCACCTCATTGGTTGGGGCCTAAAAGGACCAAAAGGAGGTGGAGGGACTCCACAAGTGAAAGGCTACAGAGACCTAGAGTGCCATGTGGGTGTAGCCGTCCTTCCTTTTCTTTCCCCAAGTGAAAGTTTTAAGATATTATTTAAATTATTTATTTTACTGAAGATTCCCAGTCTGACGACAGGGAATATTCAAGCACGTGAATCTATGAAAGATACCAATGATGGAGAAATACAGTTACAGGTAACTAAAACTCACACCATACAACCAACATGTCCATCACTTGCACATGTACTCCAATCATATGTGACCAGCGCTGCCACAAGGCACCAGATACTTTGATTGTATGCTAGGTATTCCCACCAAATACTCCGATCACGCAAGAACTTTGCATCATATGAAAATTATTGACATAAGTTCAGATTTTCACATCATTTGGATTGTACCGGCATAAAATGCCAGGCACTCACACAAGATACCAGTTATCACCAAATGCGGCGAGTGAAGCTGGCAGGAGGCTTTCCTAAATATCAGACATAGGTTGAAAAGGCAGGAGACAGACGCACCCCTGCCTCAGTCCCGAACTTGTTGAAATACGTTGGGACAAGTCCCCAGAATGGCACACCCGAATACCAGTGTTCTCATGCATCTTCATGATCAGCCTCAATAGGCCACTTGGCAGCCCCCAAGCATCCAACTTCCACCACAATCTGTTACGATCAACATGACTGAAGGCCGCATAGGTACAAACAGCCTGGTCTCCCCATGCCACATCCCGCAGAGTCCTCAAGGCACATCCGTTGATATTCGTAGTGACCCATTCGGAAGCCGGTCTGGAATTTACTGAGACGGCCAGCAGAAACTGCCCAGTCTTCCAGATGTTTCAACAATAGAGAGGCAAATACCTTGCTGTCAATATCCAGCAAGGAAATGGGTCTATAATTTCTTGGATCGCATTTCACCCCTCTCTTTAAAATAGGCAAAAACGTGTACTCTGTGCCAAGATTCAGGAATAATACAAGAGTGCACCACACTCCGGAATAAAATTGTAAGATCGGTTGCCAAAATGGCCGGGTCTGCCTTTAAGGTATTATTAGTAAGGGCCACAGCCCACAACCTTTGCGACTTTTTGCTAAGATGAATCACCCTCACGATGTCCTCTGCATCAAATATTAAGTTGACACTTGACCCACCATACAGTTGATCAATAGAGAAATCCATAGATTTAACAGCCAGGTCTGAAGAATATAAATCCTCAAAGTACTGAACCCAAACGGGTTCAGCAACATGGTTCAATTCAGAAGGAACAGACAATGTCCAGCCCAGTAACAGGATGCTGCGTCACTCTTCATAACAGTATACAACACGACTTCGGCAACCCTCTGGGGCAGTTTAGCCCCTACAGATACATACAGTAGTTCCTATAGCGTTATTTAACCAATCTGGCTGCCCTAAAATTACTTTCACTCCCCCTCCAGATTTATATATCTTCTTCAGAGTACTTCTCATTACCAGTTTTTTTCTAACCAGATCATCGTCAAAGCAGTTTAGATGGGTGCTCCCAAATTTCTTCAGTTTGACTTTGGTAGAGGGAACCTCAGTGACAAACGCAGCCAGGGAGGAATCAAAATGGGATCAAAAACCTAGTTTCCATTCAAAAGTAGATTGACTCATCACCTTTCCAAGGATCAGATTCAATGTAGATATATTTGAGTCTGTCCAGCGCTGGGTTGAATTTTAGATTGGTAGGGCCCCCACAGTTAGACGCTCCGAATACAGCTCTTAGAACTAAATGGTCACTCAAGAGTTCTTTAGAGGTGAAAATTCAGTACAGTGCTGAAACAAAGTGGGGTCAACAAATACATCGTCCAAGGCAGACTTAGAGTTTCCCCTGAACCAAGTCGGTTTCACCAGTCCATTTATGACCTGTAGACCCAAGGAGGAGAGAGCCACTTTTTCCCCCCCATTAACTATTTTCGGCTGAGATATAATCTCACCCACGACATAGTCCCAAGGATCATCTTCAACTTTGTGGTCACTGCAGTTAGAATTTAAATCCCCAGCCAAAATAATGTACTCCTTGTTCCTACTCTGCCAATTCAAAATGGCTTAAGCCACAATTTGTCACACTCGCATGTGTCTCTGCAGGAGCGATGGATGAGCCTCCCTTGACCCAGAGTCTTCACTTCCCGTTTCACCCGGAGGAATACAAGGTGTACACCCAGACCTGAATTCACCAGATTCCCCTGGGGCCTTCCCTTCTCGTTACTGTATGTCCCCCTATGGTCTTACCTTGATCTTTAGTAGGGTGTGCACTCCATCCTGCAATTGCAGGGGCGCGATCCACTCATGTGATTGGTGCCATTGTCTGTCACAGCGAGGCTAAGAGTTCAAGGCGCCAGTTTCTTCACTGGCTAGAAAGTCCTTCCCACAAGTGAACGTTGTGTTGAGAATGTTGAGTGTCCAAAATTGTCCGTATTGTCTTTGCTTGCCGGTATTTTTATGAGCGAGTAGCGCAGCGTGTAGAAGCTAGCTGCTGGTAGGTTTGTGCAGCGCCTTCAATTCGAGCGCGCCTGGTAATGTGTCTCCCTTTCCCTTGCAGGAGAAATTATGTGGCATTAGCGCCTTGAGTCTGGGTTCAGCGCTACTGGAGACTTGGTCGTTAGGTAAGTTTGCACAGAGGCTTTTGGTAAGTATGCACCGCACAGAGGGAGAGAGCGCAATGAATAATGTCTCTTCTTAATTACAGGGGTTTGTGCACTCGTGCAACTAACCTGGATTCCATCATCGTGGGAAGATTTGGTGAGTATGAGCAGCGTTACTGATGTGCGCGTGTTAACGCTGTTCTTCTTTGTTCTTACAGGTGCCGGTGTATAAGTCCCCTCTTGACTGGAGATAGCTGCAGCGTGAAGTAAGAACCAGGTAAACTGAAGCTGAATGATCTGCAGCAGGTAAGCAGATGCTGGCTGATCCAGAGCACGGCAAGTGTGTTGCTAATACAGCTCACAATAAGCAACACGAAGCACTGGAAGAATCTTGGGTGTGGCTTATATAGCCAGCTACACCCAAACACTAGAAAGCTCATGGGTTATCATGCACTCCCCGTTTGGCAACAGGAAGTGGTAACCACAAAGTTACTACAAACACTAGGAAGGAATGAAAGGAGGGATTTGTTACGGATTCTTTGTGTGCCTATGCCAGGCCTCCCAAGCCTCCACCCAGCTTTCCCCAACTACCTGCCTGATACCCATGACATTTCTAAAAGTACAAACCTACTTGTGCCAATATATGTTAATCAGGATTAGCTATAACTCACCACCGAAACTACGCTAACTCAAACGCTGTAATACCACAAGGAAGGGTGGGCACCATTCCAGAAGACAGTTTCTGCCCAGAACGAACAGCAGTGATGAGGCCACCAGGCTGGGCGACAACATCTACTTGGTTTGCCCGCCTGGTAAAAGGTTGTGTATACATCCAGCACAGGTTTTTCCAGGAGCCACGTTTCTTGAAAAATAATGCAAATAGATTGCCTCAACAGGGTGATGACATCAGGGTTACTTAGAAGATGACAATTCCCTCTCAAGTTCCAATAGGACACAAATTGGAGGATCCCTGGGTGCATTGTAATTCTGTTCTCGGATCTAAATTCCCCCGGACCTTCCTGAGGTTTCAAATAAGTATAATCAGCGGCCCCTGTTGTTGGGCATGGTACAAGATCTTATCAGGCACTACTCGACTTCCATAGTGCCGAAGTAACTCCCGCCTAATCCTCTATCCTCATGCAGTGCAATTAAAAAGCCCTGCTTTTCCAATTTGAGTGTTGCAGCAGAACCATTTCCCTTACAAATAGTGATGTAAAACGTAAGATACATTTGTTGGTATGGCCTCGGTCCAGAAATGCAACACTTTCCAGATCAGCTGATGCCAATGCTGCTAGGGATGGAATCTGAGAATGTATCAAGAACATTGCTGCGATTTACGCAAATCTGGGCATATTCTCCATGTAGCTTTTCCACTTACTTGTCCTTGGTCGCGCAGGAATATTCCTCCTCCGTGATCCAGCTCCTTTTTCAGCAGCAGGAACGGCTAGCTGCATGTCAATGCTCCTTGATCCCTTCAAGACACAGTGGTTTGCTGACAGGCTTTTTCATGTGAATGTTTTCCCTGCGGTGTGCCTCCCTATTCATAAGTTGGGCTGGACCGTTCAGATGAAATTTCAAGTTGTCAAACTTTGTATTACAATCATATTCCACAGTCATGTACATTCTCTGGCTTAGTACCCCAGTCCCTCTTCCTACCAGGCAACATCAGTTTAACAGTTTACTCATATCGTTTCTCTAACGGTATACTTCTGCCTCACCCAACTTTAGTCCATTCGGACCGCTCAACTTGCAAACTGAATTATTAACCACTGTTACATTCTATGCCGGTTGGGGGCCCAAATAGACTCAGCCCGCCACTCATTACATTCTGATCTTTTGTCCGATGATCAAGTCTACCCAGGTTGCAGTGAGCCTCCCAAGTGGTCTGCGTGGCTAAGGTTGCTGACTTCAAGTGGCCCAAAGGGGAGGCGCTATCACCCCCGTCAGTTCGTAGTACGTCTCTTAATGGTAGGGTAGGAAATGCATCTGTGTGCCAGCAGTACAGACGTTAGCACCCCCTTTACTTCGTAGAATACTGTTTAATGGGGAAACAAAAGGTGCGTCTGTTTGTAAGCTCACAGTGCATGCAGGGACGTTTTACAGGTGCGAGTCGTCCCTACTTTGTCTGTGAATGCATACCCTTTGGCTGCATCAGACGTCAAAGCAATAGTGTCTATTAACTCCCTCCTCCCATCTGGCATAGTTCCGCCACGGAGAACATCCTTGGTAGTAAGGTTCCCAATAAATGTTCCGATTGACGAGTTTTCTTTTTTCCCCCAATCTTAAATTCTTTTGATTATTTTTTTCTGGTTCTGGTTGTTTACTCAAAGCTTACAAACTGCCACCACTATTTACTACGTTGGATGTGTTTCATTGCTTCCATTAAGGTTTACTTTGGTGGTGACAAAACATTGACTACAACAATGATAGAATTTACCAGATTAGAAGACACATGAATAAAACCCAGAAGTTAGTGTTATTCCCAGAGACCACAGTTGCCTTTGATAGTTTCATGACCATTTTTGTCAGGCAATTTAGTGCCTTCTACAGAACGGTCAATAAGAATTACATGCTAACTAATTATGGACCTTACCTTGTTGGTTTCTAAAGCCTTACCCAGAGGTATAACAGGCCCCGTAAGCGGAAAATGTAAATTAATGGCCTACAAATAGTCAACCTTTGTATGAACGGAGCTCAAGATCATGGAGTGCGCTTTCACCTCCTCCCAGATGTTATATATGGTTACAAAGGAGCTCCAGAACATGTTCAATGCAGACACAGTCGGAGAAGTTAACCTAATACTTTTGCGACCGCTCTGGGTGTGTGGTGCATACCCCACACCCCTTCAAAGAAATCTTGACTGCAGTTTAGAATTATTTCGAGATATACTAATCGCGTCCAGTAGTTATGTAAGGGAACCTGGACCAGAATGGTCACATGTTTGCTGAATAACTTCAACTGGTTCAGAATGGCTCAAATCAATGAAGGAGTCAATGTGTTCTATCATGCTCAAATCAGTCATTTCGTTCACATTTGAGTTGACCAAGGATGCTAAAGATTAAGTTAGAATCCTAATTTCAGTGCTTGAGCCGTCATTGTAAAAGTCAGCAATTATTTTCCCAGCAAGAGGTGTTGTAGTAAGGTAGGCACCAGGGTCGCAAAGATTTCATTTCACGTTTATGCTTCCCGGCACAAGTAGACTTATGCTTGGTCTTATTAGCTAATGATGCCGAGTTCAGTCGAGTTCCGTTCTCCCCCAGACTACGCAAGAGTGCTGCAACAATTTCCATTTCCTGCAATTCCTCGTTTTCCATGAGTTCTTTGGGGTATTTTTCCATGGGAGGACCAGGAGTGATCCCATTAAAAGTTGTATTCCCATGAGCCTGACTCCTCAAACCAGGCCTGGCGAACTGATTGTCTCTGACAACAAAAGACAAGGTTACCATAATGTATAAGTGGATCCTGCAACCACCCTTTGGTAGTAGACACTAGTGAATGGCCTGGGTGAAAAACCAAGTCAGATGGGTAGGCTACACAGGTAAGCTCAAGGGTTTGTTCTCCCAGCAGTTACCAGGATGATGGGAGCCACCTCAAAAATCATTCAATAAATGTGAATACCAGACAAAACAGTTACCAAGGTATTTGCACTGTGAGTCAGCCCTTCGCGACAGAGATTTTTAGCCTCAGTTCTGCAATAATATGTAGAGTAGTGGAGCTCCCTCCCTCTTAGGGAATAGAACAGCCAGATGTGTTCACGTAGTTGTAGTCCAAGGGTAAAAAGAGAAGGAGATATTAAATAGATTCACGCCACAGGGCTCAAAAGGGTCCATGCCCCACAGTCACCCCAGTCACCCCTGGCGAAAGGGGCAAACACTCCCATTTTGTCACTTACAATAAAAAGGCACATCAAACGCACCTACTGCAGCGACAAGCAGTTTTCAAATCACAAGTCAGGCAATTAACGAGGAAACAGACAAAACACCAGCCCAAAAGCAGTCAGTATGTCAGGAACGATGCTGCTTTTCTTACCGCCACTTGGAGAGAAAGTTGGGAGACCGCTCGCCACACACTAAGAACCAAAAACACTTGGATTGTTGATCCAGGACCTTTGCCTCCCAGCTGCAACTGTCGCAACTGTGCTTGTCCATCCTTCGCGGCGTTTCGCGCCAGGGGCAGGTATTTTACGGCGCAAAAGGCCCTCCTCTTCCTCAGCAAATTGCTGCGATGACAGAAATAGAAGAGGGACCACCAGTAGTTTCACAAGTCAACAAGTTGTAGTGCAGAGTAATACTGCAATCAAATCAGGCTCCTGAAGTAATATCGCCAAGGCAGTTTCTCCTGTTGCAACTGTCCTTGTCTGCCCATCTTTTCAACTCTCCAACAGTATAACATGTCATAACAAGAAAAATAGCACTCATTCAACTCTAAACAATGTTCTGACTTATGTACATGCGTCCAGCAGTCTCTCTGGTGAGCAGGTCTCCCTCGCACAGCACGTTAATGGTACTGCCGGCCCCCTCCCCAGCTCGAACTCGCCTCACCTGCTGCTCCCCAGTCCAAGGAGACATTAGAACGGTCATCCCCTCTACATTCGTCAGGCTCTTCCACATATCCTCTTCCAGGTGACAGGCTTGGCTGACTGTTCTCCTTGATCTTCCTGAAGAAACCGGCATTTCTCGTGACTGTGCCATTTCCAGCAGACACTGTCACCATCAACCTTCCACTACGTCTACATCCACTGGGTTGGGTTCATATCGGAGTGACAACTTCCCTTGTGGATGCCTGTTCCTCACTAGCGCCTCATCTCCCCATCCCAGTTGATGCAGTTAAATCCTCTTTGAATTTTCTCACCCTCACTTCCGACTCGCCTCTCCACAGCCATCCTGTCATCAATCTCTGCCAATTCCCGGTCCCCGGTATCTGGCAGCAGCCCTCTGGAGCATCTATTGAACATGGACTCTGCCAATGCTACCCTGGCTGAACAATGAGGAGTCACACAATGCCCCCTCAGAGACTGATAAGAGCCCTTTTGAGGCATGGTCCTTAACTGTGGGCAATATGGAAGACCTCGTTGAGGGGTCCTCATGAAGCAGTTTGCCCTGGACCATAGAGGCATTATCTTTCGATGATGAAACCCATATTCCCTCATGAGCTGACCAAAGCTCTCCCTGAAACGGCAGCTCGTTGTCCGAATACATAACCTGCGGCAGTCTATGAGTGGCAAATAATTTTCCAATGCTGCTGCCGCGTCGTCAGAAACCACCGATTCCAGGAACTCCACATCGGGATACCTTGTCCACTGATCCACAACCACCAGAATGTGCATCACTCCCCACTGAGCCAGAATCCATGTGAACAGCTTTGCATGGCTTTACGCTGCGGGGAATGAGCTCAATAGCTGGCTCTTGTTGGGCTGGGGCAGCCGCCTGACACCATACGCAGCCTGCTACAAACTCATCCACCTTCCTTTCTAGGTCCGGAAACCAAGCCTTCAAGCTTAGGCGAGCTTTGGTTTTGGCCATGCCTTGATGTCCCTGATGAGCCAGCAAGATCACCTTTAAGGATTTTGCTCGCCGGGACCACCATTTTGTATTGTATTGTAGCAGAACTTATAAAGCGCATACTAAGGCCCAAGGACATCTAGATGCTAAACTCCGGCAGGAGTTAGTGGGGAACCAGGGGAGAAACGGAGAACACCAGTGCCTATCTGAACAGGTGAGTTTTAAGTGCTTTCCAGAATGGAAGGTATTCCTCTGTTACATGCAGAGGAAGCAGGTTCCATTTTTCACCCCCCTCAGCAGTAGGCCCGACTCGGCAAAGGCCAGCTTGTCTCTTATCCTCCACAATTGTTACAGGGTGACGCAGACTTCCTGGGTTCTTCTACGTAGTCCTTCCAAAATAGCCTTCCATTCGCCCTTCTTCAGCACCTCTCGGCGGAGGCCAAAACACTTTTCTTCCGAGGCTATTGAAAGTTCCTGGACGGGCATGGAGTCCGGTGTGGTGGATTCAATGATCACCCGTACATGCTCCTCCGCTTCCCCAGTGGTGGTCTCACTGTCTGCCCTTTCACTCTGCAGATGCCTTGACAAGTAGTCTGCTGCATTGTTGGCACCGGGTCTGTATACCAGACAGACCCCTGAATCCAAGAGGACTAACATCCTCCTCTCTATCTTAGCCGGGTGCTTGGAAGATGATCCCGCCATGATTGGCACCAGGGGCTTGTGGACCGTTACCATTGTTACAGGTATTCCCAGCACATATAGGCGGAAACGCTGGCACCCCCACAGCACTAAAGTCTGGCCAGCGCCTTATCCAGAGGAGCGCAGAACCTTGTTTTCACAAACATCAAGATACGACAGGGTCCTGTGGTCCCACCTTATGATCAAGTTTACTGTGGCAACGGAGAGTGAGTGACATACTCTTACGCCTTCCACTGAATGTTAAGAAGCACACACACTCTATACATCAGAAAACGCCACTGTTCCGATGTCATGTGCGGCGGGTCTGCCCCTCACAGAGGCTTTCCTTGACGCATGCCGCACTAAAGAGCCCACCTCTCGTGAAAAATACTGAACACAAATCAACAACTAAGATTAATCTAACCTCTGTTGTTTGCGAAGTAAATGTGATGTTCACCAAAGTAGATTGCTCATACCGGCCGTACTCCCAACATGGCCGCACCAGTATATGGCCACATCAATACCAGAACGCTGAGGTCACTTCCTCTACAGCATATCAGCAGGAAATTCCAAGAGTTCTCCACGTTGCTACTCTCTTAGGAGTATACAAGCACTACGTGAGTTTAGGATTTCCTTATATCCATTACTCCGTAATCCTTTATTTCCTAAACTCTCCTCGTAACCTTTCTTTTCTATTCGGTTCCCTTAGAGCATGGCGTTTGTTCGACAAGGGACGCCCAAAAACTCGATCTGTGCAAGCCACACCCCTTGAGCGCGCGGCTGCAATCGGCTCTATCCCAGGTTCAGTATTCAGGCGAGTTGTCATCCGCAAGGCAGCCTTATTTCAGATAAGCCCTGCATTCATATTAGAACATCAGAATTCAAGTGCTTACTCTGCGACTTACATTCGTTTCAGCGCAATCCTTCGCGCTCGGAAAGGAAGCATCAGGCGGAAAGCCAGATATCCGTGATCAGCCTCCGAGCAGTGTCACTCTAGCTACTGATTGGTAGGGTTCCACTCACCTATTGTAGACCGGTTATTCCACTGGGAGGCTATTCTTTATTTTTATCTGTTTCTTACCTTATCTCTCCTCTGGTTATTCCTCAGTCTCTCTTACCAACCAAGGGCACATCTTACAACAACCAGGCAGCTCTTGCTTACGGCAACCTGCGGTAGAGTATCAGAGTCCCTACAGGAGATTAACGTTCCGTGTTGGACAGATAACCTAGGCTAATCTCTATTTCTTCTCACATCTCCTAACCTAGTCCCACAGCAGACTCTAAAACCGGACACTAGAGACGGACCTTCATCCAACGCCTGGTCATCTTGTGGCGACAATGCACCCCAGCAGCTCTCCACAGGGTTTCCCCCCCCGTGAGGGTTTCCCTGGGAGTCTCCCGGGGATCAAGCCTTTGTGCCGTGCCACGGATGGGCTCTCATGGGGATTTCTTAATTCAGCTGGGAAGTGTACGGATCCACCTATCCAACCATACCAGTTTCCAGAAACACAATCGGATCCAGAACCTACAGCTAACCTAGTCTAGGTAGGTGGTTCTTTGCTTCTATTCCATTAATTTTGGGCAAATCAATATAACAGTTGTCAGTATAAGCATAACAGTAAAGAAAACACGGTCCTACCAAAAAAAAAAATCATAATTCCCTGGACACAGTTCTTTGGGCAATATTACTCACACCGGTTTATAGAAAATTCGAGAAATAACTCTGGGGTACAAGACAGGATTAGTACCGTATGGAAGAAATCATCTCGTCCTGAAGAAGGCCTTGAAAGAATAATAATGAGTAAAGTAACACTAGAGATAGTGTTTAATGAAGGGCCAAAACATGTCGACAATCATCTGTTACAAGTCTTTTCGAATGAATATATACTGACCCCCACATGAACCTTTTTATTGGCTATAATGAATTTCTGTATGTAGATCTGTCCATACTTGTTTTTGATTGGCTCCTGGCTCCTTTGTATGTTATCAAATTGAAAAAGGTTTTTTTTTAATTTGAAATAGTTAACTTGATGGTATGAGTGGTTCCTATTTGTTGGTCTCCTAATGTGTGAGATACTAGTGATCTAACATGTTGCTTGTATAAAAGCACAACCAACCTTACCCTAAACCGTGAGAGGGGTAATCTTTTCCTCACCTGTATAGTGCACCCCCACAGTACTACCAAAGTCCCCCACTCAATCTGCAAATACCTCTGTTCTGTTTCAGAGGGGGCACGGCTGGCAAATGCTATTAGTCTCACCTCGCCACTGGCATCCAGCTGTGTCAAAATCGCCCCAAGACCAAATGGGCTTACATCCACCACTATTTCAGACAGAATGGATGGTCATTAAACGCCATCGTCATTTGCCTTGACCATTTTCACATACTCTAATGCGGCCTGTCAGCGGGCCCCACTGCCAGATGGTGTCCTTTGCCAGGTTTCTTATCGACTCCGAACGCGTCGCCAAGTTCCTGATAAACCTCCCACAGTACGTTACCATCCCCAGGAAACTTTGCACTTCCGTTACTGCACCAGGGGGCCAGGCGTCCTCGATGTCCTTCACTTTTCTTGGGTCGGGCAATACGCCTCCTTCCTTGAAGACAAACCCAAAAAACGTGATGCTGGTCTTGAGAAACTCAAATGTTTCCGTCTGCAGTGTGAGGCCTAGTGACTGGTTCCATTCACATGTTTTAATCAGTCTTGCCATGTATTCGACCTCTGACCCTGCAAACACCAGAATGTCACTATTTATATTCAGGAAACCCACTCCAGGTCGGCTAGGGCGCCTCACATAATATTCTGAAAGACTTCTGCAGCTGATGATACTCTGAAGCTGAGGCGCATATAACGGTACGAGCCTTTGAGAGTTGTAAAGGTGGTTATAAATCTGTACTCGGGGTGGAGTACAACCTGATGATATCCAGCCCTTAGATCAAGTTTCGAGAAAAATCTGACACCTAGCAATTCTGCGATATCATCAATTGTGGGTGTAAGGTGCCTTGTTTGGCAATCTCATGTCCACCTAGATCCTGACCGAATCAGCTTCTTTAGGTTTTCTTGCTATGAGGATCTGTAACACCCAGGGCGTTGACCCACCTTCTCAATTTCTTTTGGTTTTTTATATAGCGCTCACAGCCCAAGGGCATCAAATCGCATTACTTGACATATCACCCCCAAGGTGTCAATGCCAAGATGTGTTAGTTTCTGTAGTTCTCCGTCAACAAGCTCCCGTAGGTGAAACGTGACCCTCCTGTGCTTCAGGGCAACTGGATTCATCTATGTGCAGTTTAATGGTCTCTCTCAACAGCTGTCCAATGCCCATTAACACGTCAACAAACCTCTGCAGCCTGGACATCCTCAACGTACACACTGCATGCAAAGCTCACTATCCCAAGTGCCTCTGCTGTGGCACAACTCAGTAGGGTGTTTCCACTAATGTCTGTGACAAAACACCTGGACTTGATCGAGCTGGTCCGTGCTCTACCTATGCAACAAATGCATCCATTAATGGGAACGGTCGGTCTCCTCCGAAAGTGAATATGCGTGCTCTTGGGTGCTTCAGCGCTTGGAGGGTGGGATCTGTCATTTCTTCATGTTTCTTCTCCATGACATTTACCGAGGCCCCAGTATCCACCAAAACCGTAATCACCTGTACAACACACTTAGGCTGCCTTACTTTTCGCATTTATCGCACTCACATTGGATATGAAGAAAATGTTCTCTTCATCTTCCATCTCCTGACCGGACGCATCCCCTTCCTGGTATACGAAGGCCACACTATTGAGTTGCTGTTGCCTGAAAGACGTACCCTGACAGGTCCCCTTTGTATCATAACTGGGATTGGTGTGCAACACATTTGAGTGTAGTGGTCACAGTCGCCACATCTTCCACACTCCTTCCCCTTTGACGGACACTCCGATGGGTGTGGGAGGTTGTATCCACACTGTGCGCGAGGCGCTGGTGAATTCGCACCCCACTCTCTTGCCTGCGTCGTGGATCTCCAAACCCCTCGTCCCTTGGACATTTCCTATCACGTATACCTCATTGATCTTGAGTGTGCGTATCGCCGCGTCCCTCTTGGAGGCACCTGTCTCTGCCACTTCATACGCTTGTCCCAGCTCCAGAATACGGGCCAATGTCAGGCCATGCCCTCTCTTGCAATTGATGAAGCTTGCCAGATGCACAACCCTGGATCAGTTAGTTATGCATCCTTCCCTCTTCACTGTCCCATACACACGTGGCTTAGAGACACGGGAGACGGCTTTATAATGTGTCCAGCGGCTCATCAGGTTTCTGTTTGACACTGCACATAAATTGCTCGCTATCCATTTTCGCAAGGCGCATTAAGTGTTATCTCAGGACATTTTTTCCTTCTGCGTATGACCCATCGACTGGCTGTAATGTCCTGAAAATGTGATGGATCGCGGAACCAGCTGATATGTGAGAGTTGCCAGTTGGCCCTCATGTTTCCCTTGTGGCCCTAAAGCATATTTCAAGGCAGTTAATCCATGAGTTTCACCTCAGTCCCAGGTTAGGTGCCCCCGAGACATCTGGGCTAGTGACCATTGCTGGCGTGGCATTTGCGCTCTTACTGGAGCGGCCTCAGCCTTATTTCCTTGATTGTCCTGCATCTCGTCTGTTCAAATGGGTGGAAATGTACATTTGGCACACAGGCACCCCTTTTGTCACAGGGGACGCAACCCAGAGAAACACGTGTCCGCCACCAGAGTGCCAAATGGGTGATGAACCCTCCTCCTTGTAAGAAAAATAAAAACCTCCTTCCTCCCCTTTTATCAAAGAATATTTTCTATAG
Organism: Ambystoma mexicanum; assembly: GCF_040938575.1. NCBI lineage: Eukaryota > Metazoa > Chordata > Amphibia > Caudata > Ambystomatidae > Ambystoma > Ambystoma mexicanum. Next base: position 90,585,458 of record NC_090936.1, on the reverse strand, counting down.
CACGTAATGCATCCGCGGATGCTCCAAAAATTGTCCATGGAGATGCACATGGCAACCTATGTTAGCAGACAGAAGATGGTATCTCTCACCGTGAAGCAAGTGGCCGGTGAACGTTTTTCCCTTTGAGCGCTGCCCCATGTGGTCAACTGGTACTGCTCAGGATCACCTGGCCATCGGGTCCTCGTCGCCAGTGTAGTATGCGCCCCAAACGGGCCTTGTGCAAGGGAAGCCCACAACCCTCACATACATGTTGTTCACCGTCCGGACTCCGCGCGTGCACTGATGCACACTTTATTCCACACCATGGAGTTGTGTCACGGGAATGCCCCCTTTATCATACATGCCAACCCTCCCGATTTGGGTGGGAGACTCCCGATTTTTTCATCCAAAATGTTGCTCATTTTTACTTTCTCCCTCCTAAAATATTTTTAACTTCAATTCAATCCAATGGGAAAATTCCCTTCTCCCGATTTCTGTCACAAAATCTCCCTCCCAGCTGTGTCAAAATGTTGGCATGTATGCTTTATTCCACGCGATGGAGTTGCGTCACTCAGTCACTGTGTTCTTAAAAGTAACACACCACACTAAGCATTACACATTTAGTAAGCCTTTTAGCAGCAGGTGTATGAAACAACACCCTTACTTCACATGTTAATCAAAGAAGCATGGTTGCACATGCATTTTCTGTTTATTTTCCCCAATTTTAAATAGAAGATGTACAATGCAAGATGACGTGAGATGAAAACAATAAACTCTTGGCTTTTTCACTTTACTTAAAATAACCGAACCGAAGTTACAACGTAATAAAACGGCATGGGCAAATATTCAGACAGCATAGTTTTTGCCCCTCCTCCCCCCCCCCTTCCATCAATACTTTCCAGCCCAAAAATGCCGAAATCCACAGACTTCAACGGGGTTCAGCTTCCACGGACATTTGGTCCTCCAGAAACGTGCATGCTCTCCTCACCTCGGATAGGCTGGTCCTCCTTCTCCTCCTCCTTCGTCTTGCGCTGGTCGTCTCCTAGATAGTCAGGCATGGTGAGGCGCTAAGGGTGTTCCTAGCGCGGTGCTGACGGGATTCCGAAGAGCAACACTGAGAGAGCTCGCGATTACACAGCACCTTCGCACTTCCGGCATTCCAATCCCAGCAGGCATTGCGCGTGACGCGCTTCGCCCATTTTTTTCACACGGAAGTGTGCAACTGCCAATCCATCCGGCTAAGAATCCTGTCACCGCTGTACCACACAGCAGGGTTTCAAGTTGCCTCTGCTGTCACGTGTTTTGCGCACATGGCAATAACACAGGTGTCGAATGTGCAACAAAAAGACATGCCAATGCTTAATCATACTTGTTCATAAAAAGAGAAATAGAAAGGACAAGGTTGAAGCTCAAAGTTTATTGGGGATTTTGCAAATCTGCTAGTGCCTCCAAATACATCTTCTGTTCTCTCCCGCCGCAACATCCACTACAAGAAGACAAGTTTAAAAAAAAAAATGTTATAGCAAAGGTTTGCCAGCACTGCCATAATGGAACTACCTGGCCGTAATCTGCTAACAGATGGAAAATCGTGCACCTGGGCATACGATGTCAGCCTGCCAAGCCCTATAATACCCGTACACAAGTCAAAACTGCTGGCTCTGCCAATGCTTGTTTTAACGAGGACTTCAGTGCATGGAACGGGTGCAAGGGCGCATATATTGGTAACAAATGTAGTGGCTGAATTCACCCTTGGTTAAGACATTTTTAATTCACCAAGGTTTCATTTACAGGTTAAATTAAGCCATTAACTCTATGGAGACTGCTTAGAAATAACACTGCCAGAACCCCTCCAGTACAAATCTTCATCTGACTGCATTATAAAGCTAGCTCCAAGAGATCCCAGGAGAATATATTTTGACGGAGAGCAGCAGGTAGTGTGTGGGAACGGCAATAGGGACTAGCATGCCATAGGATGTCAATGAGTGGGTAAATAATTAAACATTGACCAAAGGCTGTGCGCTCCCCATCCCATCTCCCTCCTACCTGTACACCCAGAAAATCGTTTCAGTTTATAGGTGCTTTAGGTCCGCTAATAGCCACATCTAAAAATGTGTTTTTACATTTTTATCATTTGTTTATTTATATAGCGCACTAAACCCTGAGGTATTTGGGCACAATGCAAAGTTACATATGAAAATCATAAAGCAGAGATACAGATGAACATATACGAAAGATTATTTACATTACGTTACACATATTTACAAGGATTACATTACATAAATTTGCAGAGATCTGGCAGGTTCATGCATTAGTTATACATCGTGAGAGTAGAGCCATATTTTGGTCTTTTTTCTAAAGCTGTAGTATGACAGTTCTAATCTAAGGTCTACAGGCAAGGAGTTCCACAGTTTGGCTGCGAGCACAAGAAAGCTACTTCCACCTGCTTTCTGTAGCTTGTATCAAGGAACTTTGAGGCAATGTGAGTGTAAAGTTCTGGTAGGTCGTTACGATGTGTTTTTGAAGAAGTTGTCTGCTAGATATTTAGGGGCTGAATTAGAAAGGCATTGGTGGGTGAGGTTTAATGATTTGAAGTTGATTCTGTCCTTAACTGAAAGCCATTTAGTGTTACGTCTGACAGCTGAAATGTGCTGCGTTCCTGGAATGTTTAATGCAGCTGTTATTGCATTATTTAGCAGTATTTGTAATTTTTTCACATTGTGTTTACTCGACCCTAAGTATAAGGCGTTGCAATAGTCTAATTTAGATAAGAATAATGCTCTAGCCAATGTGGTACAACTTGCTATGGAGAGGAATGGTTTGCAAGCATTGATTAGTTTACAAGTGTATTTAGTGGCAGAGGCTGTGGCATTAATTTGTCTATTCAGGTTTAAGACTGAGTCAAGGTAAAATCCCAATGTTTTTATCCCCTTAGATACTTTAATATTGATGCCGTCTATATTGAAGGATTTGAACTGGTTACTTAAATTATTCAGTCTTACTGTAGAGCCAACGAGAAGAAGCTCTGTCTTATCATCGTTAAGACAAAGGCCGTGAGTGGCCATCCATGCTTGAATAATAAGGTAGATTTTGTTAAGCATGGTTGAGTCTGTGTCATGATCGCCAGTGATGGGAATGAGAATCTGAGTGTCATCTGCATAGTTAGTGTAGGTTACACCCAGATTGCCAAGGTCATCGAAAAGAGGCTTGGTAAAAATATTGTACAACATAGGAGAGACACACGACCCATCCGGTACTCCGCAAGGTATTGGTGCAGGCTCAGCTGATGCAGTTGATGCAAAAACCATGTGGTTTGATTATCCAAGAAGGATTGTATCCATGCAGTGACTTCGGCTGAAAAGTGGGCAGCTGACGTCAAGTGATTACATAGAACTTTATGATGGACTAAATCAAATGCGGCCGGGAGATCTAGTAGGAGAAGGAAGGCAAGCTTACCTTAGTCCTTTAACTCGTCCATTTTGATTTTTGAAGTCTATTAAAGCAGATTCTGTACTGTGTTTGGGTCTAAAACCTGTCACAGACCAAGGAGATTGTTAGTTTCAAAGTATGCATCGTTAGGTAGGCTGCCTGTTACGCTCACCTGGTCTCTGCGGAGGCGTTGGAACACGGTTGTAGCCCCCCCTGAACTTGAATCACCCCCTTCAGGCCTCTCCCTCAGTAGAAAAGCTATGAGCGGTGGTAAGTGGTGATACTGCTCCTGTGAATTATGGAAGATAAGCTCTCGGTCCTGCTACTTCTGACAGGGGAGCGTCAAATGGGATCTAGTTCCTTCACTGATCCCTGATAAGGATTAGTCCAGTCCAGCTGCAACTATGCTTCTCCTTATGATTGGTAAGTCTTTCTTGAGCTCTTGTGATGCTGTTCATTCTGTTTAATGTCTTTATATGTTGCTCCTATCTATGCCCGCAATAATGTCTCTCTTCTGTTTTCTTCCCTTAGATGGAAATGCGGCCTCAATGGAGCTGTGAGATGCGAGACACAGCCAGATGGAAGATGGATGCTACCGCCATGTTCGACAGCAGGTAAGTGATAGTTTAAGGAAAGCGCGAAGTATGGCGAAGCGCAACCTTAAACTGACTGTATTTTGTTGTCTAACCTAGTCTTCTGTTTTTCCTTGTAGGCGCTGCTGTTGACGGTGGAGCGTGTCGTGCTGCGGTGCCAAGATGAAGATATCAGCATTCCGGAAAGTGTAAAGATGAGAACTTCGTTTGCCGAAGAGATGTACAGGTAAGAACAGCTTCCCCCAGTTGGTGAGTATGCTGGCAGGAAGTAGGATGTCCAGGAAGCAGGATCTTCAAAGGTAAGTCTGACCTCGGGCGACGGTGAGCGTTACGCTGCTTGCAAGTGCAGAATAACATGAAGCGTCTGTCTTAAGGATCAGGGCAGCTTATGTAGCTGAGATCATGGGCACGTCCATTAGGGCCGGCTTACCAGCCACACCCTGCCACTCCTAGAGAGTGAGCATGTGCGAAGGCAATCCATTAGCAGCCACACCCAAGAATACACTTGGGGCTGCTTAATGGATGGAATGTTCAAGGTTAATGCATCTGAAGTGCTATGTGCGTAATAAAAGCTTTTTGGTGTTAAATGGATGTTCTTGTTTACTTTTGTTCATGAGCCTGGTGCCAAAGGCGCCAGGACAGTGTCCACCCAGATCTCCTGTGCATGCAACACCTGCATGCCTGTACCCCTAACTTCATGAACATGACACCGCCCTGTCTAGAATTTTCAAGAGGAATGGAATAGTAGTTATGGGTCTGTAGTTAGTTGGGATGTTAGGGTCAAGGTTTTTTTTTTTAAGTGGGGGAGGACCAAAGCATATTTTAATTGGACGGGACGGAACAAGTGTGGAAGGCTAATATGTCCACTACTTCGTGGATAGAAACGGGGTGAATTTAAAACGGTTACATAGTTTTTTGGGAATCGTCTGTAACTCCAGCAAGGGCAGGTCCCCTGAGAGATTTCGTTTTTTATTTCGAATTTTCTCTTGTAAAAGCAATTTTCTTTTAAAGAGCGCAGTTTGAATATTTGTACACCAAGTCTTGTCCTTTGTACAAGTTTCGTTTGGTGGTGTGGGGGACTCTAGCTCTCTTAAGATGATGAAGAGTTCTCCAGTGTTTGAATTAGCTTTATCGATTCTGTCGTTATAAGTGTCCCTTTTAGTTTGAAGGATCTCAGATTTGTGCCTAGTAGAGATTTTAGAACGTTTTTCCTTGTTCAAAGCGATAGGGTTATTCTTCCATAAGGATTCCGCACTTCTTTTTTCATTGAGTAAGGCTTTAAGATTAGGGGTGAACCAGGAGTTTAGGTGTGCTCAAGGCTTGCTTTTACGCATTTTCTAAAGGTGCTTTTTATCAATAGCTTGTTGAATCGTATAGTTGTATAATTCTACTAATGCTGAAGGGTCTGAACTAGTAGAGGTGAGGTTGGTAATAGGTTGGAGTAAAGGTAATACATTCTCCACTGTTATATTACACTTGTTTCTAGTAAGTGCCGGGGGAGTGTAAGGTGAAGGAGATAAGGGAGACCAGGCACAAGGTTCATGTTGTGACTTGAGTGTCGTGTAGGCAGAAGAGGCCTCCGTCCCCAAATGCCGCACAGAGAGAACCTAAAGCCACTCTCTGTGCAGCCGTTGAGGCCACAGGCGAAGATGTTCAAGTCCGGGACCGCAAACCTCTGGGACCCCACGCTGCTGAAAGAAAATGCGGATTAAGTACCAAGCAATAAACAGTTACCACAGTGTTTAGGAAAAACGGAAAGGTCTTACCAATAAGGGTCAAGGAAGAGTTGGTGAACCTAGTGGAGAGGTCCGGGACCCACGTGGACTGAAGTACCCCAAGAGGAGTAGTCCTCAGTTGTTCGCCTGTTAGCAGGAACTGTGGAGCTATGAGACAAGAAGTCCAAAGAGCCAAGGTGCAAGAAGGAGATCCGGGAGGCAATCCAATAACAGTGCGTGGTTGAGAGCCGAATATCACTATGCAAACAAATCCAAAGGGTAGATCCAAGAAGAGTCCAGTAGAGCAGGCCAGGTCGATTCCGTGAGCAGTCAGTGATCCAAAGGTACGTAACGCCAAACAGGATGCAGAGCACAGCTGTGAAGCAACGAGTACCTGGGTTTCTGTGTTTAAGTGCTCGCGCTTCTGATCACGTGATCGGGCAAGAGCGTCACGTGACCTTACAGTCCCGCGACGCAGAAGCTCAATGCTAGTCCTTCGCGATCCTAGGCGCCAAGGTAACTGCCAGTGAAGAAACGGCCGTAGCCTGACAGCAGTCCTGTTACGGACCAGGCGCGGGCGCGCGCGCAAGGCGTGTGAGTATCCACGTGAGTCCCGGAGAGGAGAGGGAGAAAGGGATGAGTGAGACAGGGGGCGGGGGAGCGCCTTGGGGACAACATGATGTATAGGTGTGTGCGTGGAAGGGATCGTGACAGAACCCCCCCCCCAAAGGCCCACGACCCCGTGGGCAGGAAGGGTGATCCCGGTGGAAGCGAGCCACCAACCGGGGAGCGTGGACATCAATAGCAGGGACCCAAGAGCGCTCCTCCGGGCCATAACCGACCCAATCAACCAGATATTGCAAGCGCCCCCTGCAGATCCGAGAGCCCAGGATGGAAGACACCTCGTACTCGTCCGGGGATGCCAAGGACATCGGGGCAGCAGAGGCGCACAAGCGGGAAGGGGCCGGATATGGTTTGAGAAGGGAGATGTGAAACACAGGGTGGACCCTCCAAGACCCCAGGAGAACCAGACGGTACGTGACAGGATTGATTACCCGGGACACCACATAGGGACCCACAAAATGGGGCAAAAGCTTCCCGCAACCCACTAGCCTCAAGTGACGGGTAGAAAGCCACACCCGGGAACCCACGAGAAAGCCGGGGCCAACAGCCGCTTCTTATCTGCCTGGACCTTCATGGAAGACTGGGCCTCACGGAGATGTAATGCAGTCTGGGCGTGGATAGAGGACAGATCCCTAAGACAGGCACTAGCGGCCGGATTGGTGGAGGCCACAAGGTCAGGGACCAGCAACGTGCGGGGATGTTGGCCATAGAGGACATAGAAGGGGGAGAACCCAGTGGATGCATGAACCGCATTGTTGTAGGCGAATTCAGCGTGTCGGAGGGCACGCAACCAAGAGCACTGCTGCTGCAGGATCAAACAGCGGAGATACTGCTCCATGGTCTGGTTCGTCCTTTCGGTCTGACCATCCGTCTCCGGGTGGTAGGCTGAAGAGAACCGGACATCAATGCCCATTAATCTGGTCAGAGCGCGCCAGAAGCGAGAAGTGAATTGAGAACCCCGGTCAGATATAAGGACAGAGGGCAACCCAAAGAGACAGAAGACAGAATCAAAGAACAAGGTGGTCAGGATGGAAGCGGAGGGAATACCCTTACAGGGGATGAAGCGTGCCATCTTTGAGAAGGAGTCCACCACCACCCAAATTGTGTCGTAACCCTGTACCCGAGGAAGTTCTGTAACAAAATCCATGGTTAATGTATGCCATGGTTTCGGAGGCACGGGTAAAGGGAGAAGCAGGCCTAATGGGCGTCCCCTACGGGTTTTGCATTGTGTACAAATGGTGCAGGTATTGACGTAGCAATCCACGTCCCTCTTCATGCCCGGCCACCAACACCAACGTTTCAGGAGGGATAACGTACGGTGTTGGCCAGGATGACCATTCACAGGGGCATCGTGCGACCATTCCATGGCCATATTGCGTGTATCGGCAGTGGGTAAGAATAGGCGGTTCAGCACAAACGGGAGACCATCCTGGAATACCGGATCCCACTCTGATAGCTGGTCGGGATGCAAGGACACCCACTTGCGTACCGCGTCCACTAAGGGCACTGAGGGGGTACATAGACAAATTACCTTAGTGTTGTCTAACAATGTGTCAGGGAATACCGGCAGAGAAACCCCCCTGGGAGAGCGGGACAACGCATCGGCTTTGCCGTGTGCGGAACCAGCCCGATGTCGGATCTGGAAGTCGAATGCCGCGAAGAAAAGATGCCAACTCACCTGTCGACTGTTAAGACATTTTAGGGACGCCAAATCCTGCAGGTTCTGGTGATCAGAGAACACCGAGACTCGATGCTTGGCGCCCAAGAGGTGGTGTCGCCACACGCGGAATGCGTCCATAACCGCTAATAACTCCTTCTCGGTCACAGTGTAGTGTGACTCAGGGGTGGTGAACTTGCGGGAATGGAATGCAACCGGGTGCAGACGACCAGTGGACTGACATGCTTGGGACAAGACGACACCAAGAGCGAAGGAGGAGGCGTCGGCTTCCACGATAAAAGGGAATTCTGAGTCGGGATGCTGGAGGACAGGGGCTGTGGTTAAGGCAGTCTTCAGTGAATCAAAGGCCTTCTGTTGTGTATCAGACCAAAGAAAGGGGACGTTAGGACTGGTTAATGCGGTGAGGGGAGACACGATCGAAGAGAAACCAGAGATGAACCTCCTGTAGAAATTTGCGAAACCCAAAAAGGACTGAAGAGCCTTCAGGTTCGCAGGAATAGGCCAATCCAAAACCGCTTTACCTTGGAGTGGTTCATGGACAACCCCCCGGGAGTGATACAAAACCTGAGGAAGTCAACGTTATCAACGTGGAACAGGCACTTTTCCGGTTTGGCATATAGCGAGTGTTTTTGTAAGCGTGATAGCACCTCACAAACGTGGCGTACATGCTCTTCCAGAGACTGAGAAAAGATCAGGATGTCGTCGAGGTAAACCACGACGTAGACATCTAAGATATCGCTCAGGATGTCATTCATAAACCTCTGGAAGGTCGCCGGGGCATTACACAACCCAAAAGGCATGACTGTATATTCATATAAGCCATACCGGGTACAGAAAACGGTTTTCCATTCGTCCCCGGAACGGACGCGGACAAGGTTGTAGGCTCTGCGGAGGTCCAGTTTGGTGAAAACGGTAGCGTGTGTGAGTCGGTCAAGCAAGGGCGTGATGAGGGGAATAGGGTAGCGATCTTTCCTCGTGATAGCATTCAGGCGTCTATAATCCACGCATGGGCGCAGATCGCCTTCCTTTTTAGGCACAAAAAAGATAGGGCTTGCTGCAGGCGAGGTGGATGGTCGTATGTGCCCTAGGCTCAAGGCCTTCCGAATGTACTCCTTGAGAGTCGTTTCCTCAGATGGTGAGAGGGAATAGATCCGCCCTGTGGGAATCACTGTGTCAGGGAGTAGATCGATGGGGCAATCGTATGGGCGATGTGGAGGCAGTGTTTCAGAGGAACCACGATCAAACACAGTCGCATAATCTCGGTATACCTGGGGAACATCTGTCGCCACTAGCCCGACTACGTGTTCTGATGGTGTTTCTTGCGGATCCTGCACTGTTAGCTGAGCTATAGCCTGAGCAGGATTGTCGCTGAGTGTGACTCTGTGGGAAGACAGAAATGTTGACAGACGTCCGAGTCAAAGTGAACTGTGCATGGTAATGAGATCAAAACTTATGGTCTCCTTGTGTCTGGATTGTATAGTCAATAGCAAAGGGGCTGTCTGTTGTTTTACCGGGCCCGAAATCAAAGAAGAGCCATCTATAGCATGTACTGGTTCGGGCCTGGTCTTGGTCAAGAGGGGCAGATTCAATGAACGGGCCAAGGAAATGTCGATATAATTACCTGTTGCCCCTGAATCGATTATCAAAGTAACAGGATACAATACAGACGCTGTGGGCTGTAGAGTGGCTTGTACATGGATGGGCCGGATACACCCAAAAGCTGGTGTTGGATTCGGGGTGTGCGTGGTATAGCTCGCTCCCGTCCCCGGTACTATGATCGAGCTATCCGAAAACCATGTGGCTTGAGTTTGGGGCGGCGTGGACATTCCTTAACAAAGTGACCTAATGTGCCACAATAGTAGCAGGCGTTATCCACCCTCCTACGTTCCCTTTCTAGGGGAGATATCGGGCTCCTGACGCCCCCGATCTGCAGGGGTTCTTGAGGGGAGTCAGAGGAAGGAACTGCCGTGTGAGGCGTGGAGGACTGAGTGAAACCTACTTCCGCCCTTCTTTTGGACCTACGTGCGTCCACCAGGAGCGACAAATCAACCAGATCCTGGAATGCAGTGGGTAACGAGGGCACTACCGATAAGGCGTCCTTCATGGGATTACTGAGACCCCTATAGAAGACTACTGCCTTCTTGACCTCGGGCCAGGAGGTTTCAGCGGAGAGCTGGTTAAAACGGGTTATGTATTCAATGATGGAACCCCTACCCTGACTCAAATCCAGAAGTTCCAGATCTCGAGACTGGAATTTGTGTCTAGTATCAAAAACCCTGGACATCTCAGTGACAAGGAGATCGAAGTCATATAAGGCCGGGTTGTGATTCTCCAACAAGGGGTTGGCCCATGCAGCGGCCATCCCAGCCAGATGGGAAAGGGTGAACGCTGCTTTCGTGGTGGAATCTGGGAAAGCCTGAGGTCGGCACAGAAAATGCAACTTGCATTGGTTTAGGAAGGTCCTGAATTTCTTGGGATCCCATGGTATCTCTCAGGGGCTGCCAACGGGAACGGAGTAGGTAGTACCACGGGAACGGGGTTCTGAGGTGGGAGAATCGGAGGTGGAACCGGTTGGGAGACAGGGGGTATGTCTCCGAATTCTGCATCTGGGGGTAAAGGGTGCCTGACACTTTGTATGTTGTCAAGACGTTGATGGATAGCCGTGTTGGCTGCTGCCATATCGGCTCGTAGCACTGTGATGGCTTGGACTATAGCAGTCATGGGGTCGTCAGCGTTCCCCTCCATTGCCTACACGACAATAGGCTTCACAGTCTGTTGTGACTTGAGTGTTGTGTAGGCAGAAGAGGCATCCGTCCCCAAATGCCACACAGAGAGAACCTAAAGCCACTCTCTGTGCAGCCGTTGAGGCCACAGGCGAAGATGTTCAAGTCCGGGACCGCAAACCTCTGGGACCCCACGCTGCTACTAAGGGCACTGAGGGGGTACATAGACAAATTACCTTAGTGTTGTCTAACAATGTGTCAGGGAATACCGGCAGAGAAACCCCCCTGGGAGAGCGGGACAACGCATCGGCTTTGCCGTGTGCGGAACCAGCCCGATGTCGGATCTGGAAGTCGAATGCCGCGAAGAAAAGATGCCAACTCACCTGTCGACTGTTAAGACATTTTAGGGACGCCAAATCCTGCAGGTTCTGGTGATCAGAGAACACCGAGACTCGATGCTTGGCGCCCAAGAGGTGGTGTCGCCACACGCGGAATGCGTCCATAACCGCTAATAACTCCTTCTCGGTCACAGTGTAGTGTGACTCAGGGGTGGTGAACTTGCGGGAATGGAATGCAACCGGGTGCAGACGACCAGTGGACTGACATGCTTGGGACAAGACGACACCAAGAGCGAAGGAGGAGGCGTCGGCTTCCACGATAAAAGGGAATTCTGAGTCGGGATGCTGGAGGACAGGGGCTGTGGTTAAGGCAGTCTTCAGTGAATCAAAGGCCTTCTGTTGTGTATCAGACCAAAGAAAGGGGACGTTAGGACTGGTTAATGCGGTGAGGGGAGACACGATCGAAGAGAAACCAGAGATGAACCTCCTGTAGAAATTTGCGAAACCCAAAAAGGACTGAAGAGCCTTCAGGTTCGCAGGAATAGGCCAATCCAAAACCGCTTTACCTTGGAGTGGTTCATGGACAACCCCCCGGGAGTGATACAAAACCTGAGGAAGTCAACGTTATCAACGTGGAACAGGCACTTTTCCGGTTTGGCATATAGCGAGTGTTTTTGTAAGCGTGATAGCACCTCACAAACGTGGCGTACATGCTCTTCCAGAGACTGAGAAAAGATCAGGATGTCGTCGAGGTAAACCACGACGTAGACATCTAAGATATCGCTCAGGATGTCATTCATAAACCTCTGGAAGGTCGCCGGGGCATTACACAACCCAAAAGGCATGACTGTATATTCATATAAGCCATACCGGGTACAGAAAACGGTTTTCCATTCGTCCCCGGAACGGACCAGGCGCGGGCGCGCGCGCAAGGCGTGTGAGTATCCACGTGAGTCCCAGAGAGGGGAGGGAGAAAGGGATGAGTGAGACGGGGGGCGGGGGAGCGCCTTGGGGACCACATGATGTATAGGTGTGTGCGTGGAAGGGATCGTGACAGTTCATTAGATATGATTTTAGTATCACAATTGAGGATGGCTAGTCAGTCTAAGGGTCTTCCTTTGATGTGTGTTGATACAGTGGTTGAAGCCTAATTCAGCGATGGTATTGGCGAGTGCTGAGGCATTATGATCGTTCTTGTCATGGAGGCCTAGATTTAGGTCTCCTAGTAGTATGATTTGTGAGCCTAGTTTAGTGTTTACGGTAAGTAGTGAAGTGATGTCTTCCTCAAAAGTTTAAATAGGGCCAGGTTGTCTATATATGAGGTGCATGGATATAGTATGTGTCGCTGTGAGTGGCAATTTGACTGTCAAGAGTTCTCCTGAGGGGAAGGGGAGATGTGGGAGGACCCTTAATCCCAGTTTAGTTTTAGCAATGAAGGCAATGCCACCCCCTCTGGAAGTTTCACTATCTAGCCTTAGCATGGTGTAATTTTCTGGTATAGCTAGGGACAGAGTTGGACCTGCTGCTGCATGAAGCCAAGTCTCAGTTATGGCTAGGAAATCTAGCTGGTTTGAGACAATAAGGTCAGCAATGTCTAAGGCGTGAGCTACCATGGATCTGGCATTTACCAATGCGCCCTTGATAAGTGGTGTGTTGTTGTCAGACGAGTTTGGCGGATGGATCCCAGTTTTCTGGCGAATTAAGTTATTAGTAGATATGTCATTGTTAGGCTTTCGTTTGATTCTCTTCTTTAATAAGGTTGGGATACTTGGTTTGTCACTGTCATTAGTTAGGAGTTGATGGGCATTATTGAGTCTAGATCCAAGCCTCTGGTTTCTAAAGTTAGTGGAGCAAGGTTGGTTAGGTGTAGGCCGAATGTTATATAATTGGATCCATTGAGCTGGGGATAGTGAACAGGTGGGGCTAGTGATTATTTTGACATTAGAAGTGGGATTAGCGATGACTGGTTGAAAAGGTGGCCAGAATTTAGTCGGTAATATGAGAGCCAACTGTGGTAGTGGGTTAGCCATAGTAAGCTAGAACCAAGGTTTGTAAGGCATGGTCGTTGTGGTGTTAGCTGTCACCAAGGTACTATGAAGCTAGAGGTTGCCCATTGTAGCAGTAGTATGTGGAAATAGTGTTAGTACGAGGAGCAAACTAAACAATGGCAGTATACATAGAATAGTGGTAGTGAGGAAGTACATGACTTGGGGAACGGGGCAAATAAACATAAGTTGTAGATATTCCGTTGGTAGGTAAGGATAGGCAGAGCCTAGGTTCACGAAAGGGAGACCAATTAGTTCAGTTAGTTAAGATTTGGAACAAATGTGTAGAGGCAGGCCGTGGGCTGATGCACAACAAAAGTTCAAGGGTAGTAAGGTAACTACGAATATGCGGTCACAGTACGTTAGGCGATCTGGCACAGCAGGTCTCCGTAGACAGTAATACATGCATAGCTGCAGGCATAGAGTGAAGCCAGTATTCTGTAGTTACCAATCAAGATATTGTACGTTCAAACGCAGACACACGCAACGAGTAGTGCAGTCTAGTGCTATGAAAGCTCAATGGCAATGTTACCAACAAAAGGTGAGATATAAGCAATTTGTACTTTTGTGACAGATGTAAAAACAATGTCTAACACTGCATGGACTTATGTGGTTTTGTAAAGGTGTGCCATGCATTGTTGGTAGAGGCTACTCTTGGATACCACCTCAGGTTTTAATGATGGAGCAGCGGCTGCTTTTCTTGATGCAGCGCTGACATATTGTTCAGAGTCTGGTGGTATTACCTCAGTATTTCCATGGAAATACTGCTAAACTCAGTTATCATTACCAACACTAAAAATCTGACAGATTGTGAGTTGCAGTAAGGCAGTATTAATCCCCATTTTAAACCCAAGGAATCCGTGAGGATTTTGGAAAATGTACTGCCGGCTGTAATTCAGCCTCTGGTAAGTCCTCCATTCTCAGAATTTGTCAAGGCCATAAAAATGGAGGTAAACCTGTTAGCATCAAAAATGGTGGCAGCCGTGATTTACTGCCTCTTTTTACAGTGCTGCCAAACCCGTACACAGCTCCTATTCAGGTCTATTCACATAACAAGGCTAAAACATGTGTCTGTAGTTGCTATTTGTACTCTTATTCAAAGGAGAATTGCCTAGCATTTCGGCGATGGACCGTCCTTATGAGCGGGTCAAGACTAAACTGCAAATGGATATTTCTCCTGGTAAAGCACAAAAGGATGAAACATAGCTCTCCAGACCCTCCTGAGTAGGGGTACGCACCACAAGGCGGGGGGCCTTCACATTTTTGACTGTTCTTAATAGGCTTGTTTGGCTCAGACATTGATGTATGAAGAACCAGTTACTGTCTCTGTGGCTTTGCTGTTTCATGAATAATGCCACTTTTAATTTTGTGACATAGTTTCTCTAGGTGGGATTACATCCACTCAGTTGAAACATACAAATTAATCTCATAACCCGCTTAAAACCTGCTACAGTTGGGGGCGCTGTTGAGCAGCTGACAAGATGGCTGCCTAGCCTTTCAGCTCCGTGTGCTGCCGCTTTACATCTGCTTCCATCTGCGGTTTGCTACTCTGCCCCGTCTCCGGACTTGGCCCACACATAGCTGACACTTGGGGCCACCCGCCTGTGAAATCTGGCCCTGAATCGGACCTTCTGACCCTGTGTTCGCGGTGCTTCGAACCAGGCCCGTGCACTGCCGGTCGACGCCGCGGACGGTGTCGCAGACTTCCTTCCGCCGCAGCTGGCGACCCGGCGGGCCGCCACCCTATCTATCGCCACCGCGCCCACCTGCCTTGTGACTGGGGCCGGGGCCGGAGCGCGGGGGCCGACCCGGCGCGGCGCCGCGGAAGGCTCCGCTGAAGACTCCGCTGAAGACGCTCCTGGCCTGAACCAACTAACGACTGCGAACCGAGCCTGAGGTGAGGAGCTGGTGGGCCCTGTATGTGCGGCATTTCTCCACAACCCCTTGGGTCAATCTGTCTGCCGCCCTAAGAGCCGTGCGGAGCTCCGTCAGAACGAACCTCTCGCCCGCTACCTCCGGCACTCGGTTTTAAGGTCCTCCACGCCGCGCCGGTGCATTGCCCCGTCTCACGATAACCACACGAGTCTGACTCTCTGGAACACGCCACGATGTCCAACAGGTCCAGGAACACCGGTAAATCTGGCGCCATGGACAAGTTTGCTAAGGCCACCCCGAGACCCGACTCGGCCCATACATCGTGCGATCAAATCGAAGTACCGCTCCCTGCAGAGGCCCCCCCCGCAGACCTGACGGTCGTTATGGAATCCATGGCCAGAAACTTCGCAGCTTTTCACGAGAAGCTAGATGACATTAATGCAAATGTGGCATCTCTACGAACCAAACTGGACCAACAAGGGTCGCGTATCACCGAAACCGAAAACAGGATCAGCTCCAACGAGGACAATATTAACACGCTGCAAAGCACGGTGTCCACCCTTGTCACGGATATGAAACTAGTGCGCGCTAAATGCGACGACCTCGAATCTAGATCACGGAGGAATAACATACGCATCATTGGAGTCCCGGAAAATGCACTGAAGGGCCGACTTGAATCCGCAGTCGACAACCTCCTGAAAGACCTATTGGGCAATCCGGAATTGTCCCCCTTCTTCACAATCGAAAGGGCCCACAGGGCGTTAGCCCCACGTCCCAAACCAGGAGACTTCCCGCGGCCCATCATCGCCAAAATTCTGAGTTTTAGAGATCGGGACCAAATCCTCCGCCTTGCGCGGGAGAAGGGTGAACTTAGATTGGACTCGCAGGTGATCCGAATCTTCCCTGACTTCTCGATTGCAGTACAGCAGGAGCGTCGCCAATTTCTCGGGGTCAAGAACCTGCTCAGGGAGAGAAGCATTCCATATGCCATCCTGTTCCCGGCCCGTCTAAAGTTCACATTTAACAACAAACTCTATTTCTTCACGGTGCCCTCAGAAGCGGTGAAATTCATAGAGGCACACATCCCTCTGCATCCACCTGCCGGAGATGATATGGAAAATGACTGAACTTAATTTGTAACTTGCTCTCCCGAGCAAGCCTACTCGAGCGGTCTGAGGGCTTCATCATCCATGCACTGCCCACACTACCACCCTGCTGTTTTATTCCTACTTTTCATGCCCTCCGGGCTGTACTCACAGTTCCTTAGCCCTCAGATACGCACTTTCTATTTTGCATGTTGTTGGTCCACTCATAGTGATCATGTTGATTCCTGCCTTCATCAAATGCAATGTCTCCCCATTTCGCATCCAGGCCGGCACGGCCATAGGTAATGGCTGTGACATGCATCACTAAACCGCAAACACTGTTTATTTTCTCACGGACGCCTTAGTGTCCCAAGCGTGCTAACACACGGCAATAGCGCACCCCATTGCGATTGCACTGCTTCCTATTTTTTTGTTTCTGGTTCGCCCCTGTTGGGCTCTTGCACAGGCTGGATCATGTTGGGGTCGGTCCGACTGTGCACTGTTAGAGATGGGTGGGATGTACACTGCTAATCATGGGTTGGTGGTGAGGGTGGGGGGGGGAAACTGGGTGTTATCTACAAAAGGCACACGGGGTTGCATGTGGCCGGCACTAATGGGCCACGTTCGTAAATTTTGCCCCCACCCTTGGGGCGCACACTATTGCTGGGTCCGAGACGTTCATTGAGAACACGTGTTACATAATGAGATACCTGGCACAGGTATGGCAACCGTCTTAATGTCATGGAATATCCGAGGGGTAAGCAATCACACTAAGGCGCGCAAAATCATGGCATATGCCAACAGACATAATTGCAAGATACTGTTCCTGCAGGAGACACACTCCAATGGCCACATCCCCAGAACAATGGCCCCGGCATGGGGACCTACTAGATTTTTTACCTCCTACTCCACTCAATCCAGGGGGGTTCTAACCATGATCCATAAATCCATCAAGTTCACACTGCATAAAAACTACACTGACCCTGAAGGACGCTATGTCATACTACATTGCACTTTGGCCAACAAAGAATATCTACTCGTCAACACCTATTGCCCCAATATCGATTCTCCTGATTTTTTTGACAAGATCGCCACTATACTGCTGGGATACGTGGGAACTCTGGTCATTTGGGGGGGAGATTTGAATCTTATCCTTGATGCAGCCCTGGATAGGACTGGATCCAACCCACGGCCTCTGTCCAGCGCCGCACGCAGGTTGCACTCTCACATTAAGACCCTCGACATTTGCGATGCCTGGAGGTCGCTACACCCACATCTTAGAGACTACACTTACTACTCATCTGTGCATGGGAGCTCTTCTAGGATAGACTTGTTTCTTGTCTCGAAAGGTGTCATGGGAGGGGTGTTGGGCTCCCAGATCTTACCCCGCACGCTTTCTGATCATGCCCCGATTACACTCACAGCCAGACTGGGAGTACCCGTCCCGACGTTCAGCACCTGGCGTTTTAAATCCGACGCCCTGCGAGATGTGGTATTTAAGGCTGAAATACTCGACGATATTATGTCTTTCTTCGAACTAAATACTCTCCGAGATACCTCTGCCGCCGTGAGGTGGGACGCCTTTAAGGTGTACATCAGGGGAATGTCTATCTCCCGGGAAGCTGGGGTGCTGAAATCAATCAGAACAGCGCTGAGCCATTCAGAAAGCAAACTGAAACAACTGGAACTGCAGGGCGCCTCTGGTGCCGACCCCGCCACTCTTGCCCAGATCTCTGAGGAACTCCAAGCTTTCAACAAACTCGCCGTCAGCGAGATACATTTCCTTGGTCGCCCTCAAGCGGCCAGGAAATATGGTGAGGGAGAGAGGCCCGGGAGAACGTTAGCGACACTAACTAAATGGGAATCTGGCCGAACGCAAATCACCTCACTTAAAGATGAACAGGGTAATACCCAATGGGCTGACCTACAAATCCTGAACACATTTACCGAGTTCTACAGATCTCTCTACTCCCAGCCTGCTGAGCACACTGAACAGCACATGCGGGAACTCCTTGACTCGATCCCCACCACTGAGATCTCCTCCGCTACCCGTGACGAACTGGACTCTCCAGTCACGCTTGACGAGATAGTAACAGCCATCTCTGACCTACCCAAAGGCAAAGCCCCGGGGCCCGACGGTCTGACTGCCGATTTCTATCAAGAACACGTCGCTATACTCGCCCCCAAGCTACTCGAGGTCTGGGATGAATCGCTCCGAGTCTCTATTCTTCCCCTCTCTATGCGCGAGGCAGTCATTACGGTGCTGCTCAAGCCCGATAAGCCCGACGACGAATGTGGGTCCTATAGACCCCTCTCCCTAATGAACCTCGACACAAAGATCTTTGCAAAAATTATAGCGAACCGATTTCTGCCCATTATGACATATCTGGTCCATGATGACCAGGCCGGCTTTGTACCGGGCAGGTCCACCTCCCACAACATCAGGAGACTGTTTAATGTAATGTCCCGCATTGATCAAGAGGCACAAGCAGTGGCGGTCACACTGGACGCCCAGAAGGCCTTCAATATGGTCTCCTGGAGATACACTTGGCTGGTCCTTGAGAATATGGGTATTGGCCCGAATATGATTAAGTTTATAAAATTACTTTACACTTCTCCTGTGGCACGGGTTAGGATCAATACACTAACTTCTGATCTTCTCACACTGTTCAGAGGTACCCGACAGGGATGCCCCTTCTCTCCAATACTGTTCGCTTTAGCAATTGAACCAATGGCAGACTATGTCCGTGCTCACCACGCCCGCAAGGGTATAAGACTGAAAGACAGCCCCGAAATTATATCCCTATATGCGGACGATGTTCTCTTATACATCAGAGACCCTGCAGCACACCTTGACTCATTACTAAGGGACATTACTCGCATAGGCACTCACTCCGGCTTCACTATCAATTATTCTAAGTCGGAGATTTTCCCGCTCACTAAGGCCACCCAGCAACCTGCCTCTGAATACCCCCTCCGTTGGTCACCGAATGGTTTTAGATATTTGGGCGTGCACATATCCTTGGCCAAGTCCTCCCTTCTCGCTGACAATTACTCGGCGGTAACACGCATGGCCGAAACTAAAATCCTCAGGTGGCGTGCCCTCCCGCTCTCCATTGCTGGACGGCTCTCCCTCATTAAAATGATTCTGCTCCCCAAACTCCTCTACATATTTAGCAACGTACCCGTGTGGCCTGGGAATAACTACTTTGCCAGACTGCACACACTGTTTGCTCAGTTCCTTTGGCACGCGGGCGCAGTACGCAAAAAGTGGGCGGACATGACACTTCCATACAAGCTAGGGGGACTCACAGCCCCGAATATATCACTTTACTGGCACGCAGCTCAGGCCCAACATGCCACCAACTGGTATCCTGGTGCACCAACGCGTCCCCATGTCAAACTGGAGAGATTGGCGACCACCGGCATCGACCTAATGTCCGCGCTACTGCATTACCAATACATACCCGACTCTCCTATCGACCCTCTCTACACAACTCTCTTGGCCTGGTCTCGCATGCTTTCCCAGACGCCTGGAGCCTTCCCATACTACAAGTGGCTTCCTGTGTGGGCCTTTCCTGGCCTGGAACCCACACACGACGCAGCGCTGGCCCGACACTGGGGGGAGCTGGGATACCATGCACTGACGGACTTCTACCCTGAAGGCAGCTTTATTGACCCCCGATCTTGGAAACCGGGTCACACCGGGACCGCTTTGGAAACCCTCCAATATTATAGACTGCGGGCCGCGTTTAGGTCCAAATGGCCCACATTCCCGGACGAGCCCCCAGACAACCCAGCCATCGCATACATTGCCAACTCAGGGGGCGCCCGCGGCGTGGTCTCCTCACTCTACAAGATATTTCAGGCTGCTTCCCCTACTCCCACCCTCAAGGCACGCGATGACTGGGCCGACGACCTGGGCCTGGAAATATCAGATGGGGCCTGGGAGAACATGTGCCTGCACACCCAACGAGTCTCCCTCAACTTCCGTTTTCGTGCCATGCAGTACAAACTCCTAAATAGACTTTATTATACTCCGTACAGGACCTCTAGGTTCGCTCACACTGCGACACGCCCCTGCCCCCGCTGCAGGGCGACAGAGGCTGATCACCTACACATGTTTTGGTCTTGTAACAAACTGCTTGGTTTCTGGGAGGGCATCCTAGAAACTCTCTCTGCTATCATTGGGGTTGTTGTTGACCCAGATCCTCTGGCCGTCCTGTTTGGCGCCTGGACGACCGATGACACTAGATGTTCAGCTAGATTTTTGAATATTGCATGTATGGTTGCCAAGAAATGCGTCCTTCAGAATTGGAAAAATCCCTCCCCTCCGGCTCACCGGAAATGGCTCCATATGCTCACCTGGTCACGCAATTGCGAGGAGGAATTCATATCCATGCTCCCTGTTATATCTCGCCCCCGTAACATCTGGACAGAATTCAACACATACCTTAACAATAGAAGCACAAGTGCCTCCAGCTCTGGCTTGTCTCCCACCCCTCTGTAATTACCCCTACTATGTGCACACTTATTTGTATATATTTCATGCGACCACTGCCTTGTATTGCTGTGACCAATGTACCATGTTAAATGTACTGTATTGTTACTTCTTTTACACGGGCTGGACTCGTGCCCTTGTTGCCTACACCATGTAACCTTGTGCCGCTAAAAATAAAAGTTTAAAAAAAAAAAAAAAAAAAAAACTGCTACAGTTACCTTGTGCCCCCCCTTCTCACACACAGGTGTTGCCTGTTTTGCATGTTTCTTCTACCCTGCCTGAACCAAAAAAGGCTAGATAAGAAATCTAGTCAAACAGCCGCTCTCCGTACATACCCTGTACGGGTGATATAGTTTAAACTTAGATTGAAATGTAAGTACTTTTCTTCTTATGCATAAGTTCAAAAAAGAGACACTTGATTGAAAGTAGTAGTGAGAGTAATATGTTTATCAAAAACATATATTTCGAACACTGAAAAAAAGGAAAAAGTCACTAATTCTGTCTTAGTGAGGATACAGCTGCCACTTCTCATATTTTAAATAGACTTTGTGTACCAATGCATTTCGGAGCAAATAGCTCCTTCATCAGGGTGAGTCTAATCTAATAACATAGAATTGGAATGTATAACGCATAACATATGAAATAACGTAAAAAATAGCGCAATATGCAATCATAAATCACAATAGAAAAAGGTAATAAATTAGAAATCACATACCAAAAAGTAGATGAGGGTTCAGGTCAAAGTAGAACATGTAATAAAATGAAGTAGACAAAACCGAGAGTCAATAAGTGCAAGTAGCGGGGGAATTTGACCATGTGAATGGAGGGAAAACAATGTAAATGGACTCACGAGAAGTGTTTGGCCTCGTAGAAACAAAAATCTACAATCACAGGCAGATATGTGATCTGTTGTCGGTAACAGCAGCGTGCAGAATGCAGCCAATTCGATAAAGCTGTAAAAAGCAAAAGTGTGTTTTAAGCGGAGTCAATGAGGCGCAGTGGCGCTGTGATTAGAAAGAGGCGTCTTCAATGGTTACCTGGAAGACAATCAGGGTCTATGCCGGCCAGAAACGCCGTTCTGCATCGCTGTAAGCAAGCGTTGCTAATGGTAACGCTGCTATAAATACCCACGTGATCGCATCGCGTCAGGAGAGTAGCGCGATGCGGCACGTACTTTTAGGAGACTGCATATGAGATTTGTGGGCATATTTGGAGCTAAAAATACAATTATCAACCCTCGGGTGAGATAAAAAGGAAAAATAAATGAAAGAAAAACGAATATACAAAAATAATAAACATAGAAAAAATACTGTAGGAAAGTAAACAACAGGGAAGGTAATAGAAACATGTATCTACACAGGCACCAAATGTGGTAGCCCATGTGAAAGTAAAGGATAGTGAACTAGCATCACAGCCGTGGTAGGTGGCACTAGAGGTGTCACCTTGGGTCCCAGACGGGTGTCCGGGAAAGGCTGCAAAGATGTATGGGCACAATGCGTGCAATACATGTGTCAATTAAGGAAATTAGCAAGTGTTGACATAACGACTCTGAAGATCTGGAGCACTGCGTAAGTATTATCAATGCCTAAGGATACTGGCCTAGACCTCACAATATGTTGAGGACCACATTAAATGTCTATAAACAGTCAAACCATTGCGTATAACATGCAAAACCATCAATAACTAATACAAAGAACATTATGTAATGTCACATGAAATCAACATAGATACATCACATTCAAAGATAACAATGATAATTGATTTCTTCATTTAGGCCATTGGGATACAGGCTCCCCAATCTGTCAATCCAATATGTCTCTCTTTGGTTAAGCCGAAGGCTCAGATCCTCATGTGGATTGACTTTGCTTAGCACTTCAAGAATCAAAAATCTGATTTGAGTCAGATTGTGGCGTTTCTCGTTCCAATGGCGAGCCACTGCCGAGTTGGGATTAAAGTTACGTATACAAGAGCGGTGTTCGTTCCAACGTACTTTAGCTGCTCTCATGGATTGGCCAACATAATATTTCCCACAGGGACACTTTATTCCATAAATGATATTCTCACTATCACAAGTGCCAAATGTCCTCAGCAGAATCTTATTGCCTGTGCTGGGATGGTACATGGTATTACCTTTGATGACCAGGTTGCAATTAGTACAATGAAGACAAGGATATGTCCCTGTGCGTTGAGTACTGGGTTCTTTCAAGGGAGGTCGTGTGCGTACTAATTCATCGCGTAAATTCTTGCTTCTTTGATAGGCGAATACCGGTAATTGTTCAAACAGTTTCTGTACTCTCACATCATTCTTAAGGATATTCCAATGTTTCTTAATGGAATTCTTTATCTTGTTACTCTGAATGGAGAATCTTGAAACATATACTGGTGTTTGTAGCTCCCTTTTGGGTTTAGTGGTACCGGTAAGAAGTGTATCGCGCTCAACAGTTTGTACTCTTTGAGACGCTGAGTTCAGTTCTTCCTCTGTGTAGCCACGAGCTAGGAATTTGTCTTTCATAGCTAGCTGTTGAGTTAAGCATTCTGCAGGATCGCTCACTATTTTTTTCACTCGTAAAAGTTGGCTGTATGGTAAATTCTTCAGAAGGCTTGGTTGATGAAAACTTAGACGATGTAAAAGATTATTGCGATCGGTGGTTTTGCGAAATAAAGTAGTGTTGTAGCCAGTATCTTTCTTGGCAATGCTAACATCAAGAAATGTGATATGTTCTCTAGATATCTCGCTCGTAAATTGAATGCGTGGATCGATACTGTTAAGATATTCAAAAAAGACCATGAACATGTCGTGAGTGCCCGTCCAAATTCCAAATATATCGTCGATATATCGTAACCATAGGTAAATGTTCTGATTCCACTCTTGTTTTTTAAGTACATGCTCGGATTCAAATTTGTGCATGAAGCAGTTAGCATATGATGGTGCCATTGTGGCACCCATCGATGTCCCTGAAGTTTGTAAAAAGAACTTATTGCGATACTGAAAATATGAATTCTCCGCAATGAATTGAAGAAGAGTCAAAATAAATTCTTTCTGTGCACGGATTGGTGGCGATTCTAGTAAGAGCCATTCAACAGATTCAATGCCTAGATCATGCGGAATGGATGTGTACAAACTCTTAACATCGATTGTGAACATAAAGTGCTCTTGATTGAATATTATGTCATTGAGCTTCTGTATAAAATGCGAAGTATCTCTGATGTAAGTGGAGGTTTTTTGTATCAGAGGTTGAAGAAAAAAGTCGATATAAACTCCGAGTGGTTGGTTAATGCTGTCCATACCAGCGACAATAGGTCTTCCTGGAGGTCTGACTTGATCTTTGTGAATTTTAGGTAATGTGTAAAAGTTTGGAATCCTTGGGTGAGTATTAATAAGAAATTTGCGGGTATGTTCATTTATCCAGTCAAGTTCGAACGCTTTATCCAGCAGGGTTTCCAAGTTTTGTTTAATGGACACAGTGGGTTCATGGTCCAAGGGTGCATAGACAGTGCGATCTTGTAGTTGTCTCATACACTCAGCATCATAATCTGTGGTATTCATGATTACCAATGCTCCTCCTTTGTCCGCTGGGCGGATAGTTATCTCTTTGTCACAATATAGGTCCCGAATTGATTTCATTTCGTGTGGTTTCATGTTCTTGTATGGTGGGATTTTGTAACTAATACGTTCCAGATCCTTAGTAACCATTTTCTGAAAGATATCAATCGATGGAACTGAGATAGGTGGTATAAAACTACTCTTAGTTCGAAACTCTTGAAAATCTGGGATATCGGTGGTACTCTCATATGGTTCAAGTTCCTCGAAGAATACCTTGAGTTTCAATTTTCTAATGAACTTGTAGAGTTCGATCTTGGAATTAAACAAGGTTGTACTATATGTGGGCACAAAGCTTAACCCTTTCTGAAGTGTATTAACTTCAGTTTTGCTCAATGCTTTCTGAGATATGTTGATGACTAGGTTTTCCTCAGTTGTAGTCGTGTTTGTGGCTTGTTTCTGAGGTTTCCTCCTCCCCCTGCGGGTTCTTTTGGGCGCGCTCCTAAAAAAGCCGAGCTTGCGGGTGTTTGGATTGAAGAACTAACTGGGCGATTGTCGTCACCCGATGGTCGTTCCGTGTGTACGTCAGTATCCCTTTGTGTTTCTGAATCAGAGCTGGATGTGGTGTCTGTTGGATATTTATATGGTTTCTTTGAGGCTACTGGTCCGTATTTTTCCATCCACGTATATACTTCTTCGTTAATATAGTCGTAGGTATCTCGTTTAAATTTTTTCACCTTTTTCTGTTCTAACTCAGTTTTATAATCTTCAAGTTTTGTATTAATTTCTGTTAAGATAATATCATATTCTTCTTTCCCCAGTGACGTCACAAGCTCTTTCTCTATTTCTTGGATCTCGGAGTTCAGAGAAATTAAATTTTTAGATAGTTCCTGGATGGTTAAAAGAATCAAGTCTAGGGAACACTTGTTCAGAATGGCCTCCCACTTGCGTACAAATTCTTTGCTTTCTTTGCAAAGGGTAGGAAAGAAACCATATAAATATCCAACAGACACCACATCCAGCTCTGATTCAGAAACACAAAGGGATACTGACGTACACACGGAACGACCATCGGGTGACGACAATCGCCCAGTTAGTTCTTCAATCCAAACACCCGCAAGCTCGGCTTTTTTAGGAGCGCGCCCAAAAGAACCCGCAGGGGGAGGAGGAAACCTCAGAAACAAGCCACAAACACGACTACAACTGAGGAAAACCTAGTCATCAACATATCTCAGAAAGCATTGAGCAAAACTGAAGTTAATACACTTCAGAAAGGGTTAAGCTTTGTGCCCACATATAGTACAACCTTGTTTAATTCCAAGATCGAACTCTACAAGTTCATTAGAAAATTGAAACTCAAGGTATTCTTCGAGGAACTTGAACCATATGAGAGTACCACTGATATCCCAGATTTTCAAGAGTTTCGAACTAAGAGTAGTTTTATACCACCTATCTCAGTTCCATCGATTGATATCTTTCAGAAAATGGTTACTAAGGATCTGGAACGTATTAGTTACAAAATCCCACCATACAAGAACATGAAACCACACGAAATGAAATCAATTCGGGACCTATATTGTGACAAAGAGATAACTATCCGCCCAGCGGACAAAGGAGGAGCATTGGTAATCATGAATACCACAGATTATGATGCTGAGTGTATGAGACAACTACAAGATCGCACTGTCTATGCACCCTTGGACCATGACCCCACTGTGTCCATTAAACAAAACTTGGAAACCCTGCTGGATAAAGCGTTCGAACTTGACTGGATAAATGAACATACCCGCAAATTTCTTATTAATACTCACCCAAGGATTCCAAACTTTTACACATTACCTAAAATTCACAAAGATCAAGTCAGACCTCCAGGAAGACCTATTGTCGCTGGTATGGACAGCATTAACCAACCACTCGGAGTTTATATCGACTTTTTTCTTCAACCTCTGATACAAAAAACCTCCACTTACATCAGAGATACTTCGCATTTTATACAGAAGCTCAATGACATAATATTCAATCAAGAGCACTTTATGTTCACAATCGATGTTAAGAGTTTGTACACATCCATTCCGCATGATCTAGGCATTGAATCTGTTGAATGGCTCTTACTAGAATCGCCACCAATCCGTGCACAGAAAGAATTTATTTTGACTCTTCTTCAATTCATTGCGGAGAATTCATATTTTCAGTATCGCAATAAGTTCTTTTTACAAACTTCAGGGACATCGATGGGTGCCACAATGGCACCATCATATGCTAACTGCTTCATGCACAAATTTGAATCCGAGCATGTACTTAAAAAACAAGAGTGGAATCAGAACATTTACCTATGGTTACGATATATCGACGATATATTTGGAATTTGGACGGGCACTCACGACATGTTCATGGTCTTTTTTGAATATCTTAACAGTATCGATCCACGCATTCAATTTACGAGCGAGATATCTAGAGAACATATCACATTTCTTGATGTTAGCATTGCCAAGAAAGATACTGGCTACAACACTACTTTATTTCGCAAAACCACCGATCGCAATAATCTTTTACATCGTCTAAGTTTTCATCAACCAAGCCTTCTGAAGAATTTACCATACAGCCAACTTTTACGAGTGAAAAAAATAGTGAGCGATCCTGCAGAATGCTTAACTCAACAGCTAGCTATGAAAGACAAATTCCTAGCTCGTGGCTACACAGAGGAAGAACTGAACTCAGCGTCTCAAAGAGTACAAACTGTTGAGCGCGATACACTTCTTACCGGTACCACTAAACCCAAAAGGGAGCTACAAACACCAGTATATGTTTCAAGATTCTCCATTCAGAGTAACAAGATAAAGAATTCCATTAAGAAACATTGGAATATCCTTAAGAATGATGTGAGAGTACAGAAACTGTTTGAACAATTACCGGTATTCGCCTATCAAAGAAGCAAGAATTTACGCGATGAATTAGTACGCACACGACCTCCCTTGAAAGAACCCAGTACTCAACGCACAGGGACATATCCTTGTCTTCATTGTACTAATTGCAACCTGGTCATCAAAGGTAATACCATATACCATCCCAGCACAGGCAATAAGATTCTGCTGAGGACATTTGGCACTTGTGATAGTGAGAATATCATTTATGGAATAAAGTGTCCCTGTGGGAAATATTATGTTGGCCAATCCATGAGAGCAGCTAAAGTACGTTGGAACGAACACCGCTCTTGTATACGTAACTTTAATCCCAACTCGGCAGTGGCTCGCCATTGGAACGAGAAACGCCACAATCTGACTCAAATCAGATTTTTGATTCTTGAAGTGCTAAGCAAAGTCAATCCACATGAGGATCTGAGCCTTCGGCTTAACCAAAGAGAGACATATTGGATTGACAGATTGGGGAGCCTGTATCCCAATGGCCTAAATGAAGAAATCAATTATCATTGTTATCTTTGAATGTGATGTATCTATGTTGATTTCATGTGACATTACATAATGTTCTTTGTATTAGTTATTGATGGTTTTGCATGTTATACGCAATGGTTTGACTGTTTATAGACATTTAATGTGGTCCTCAACATATTGTGAGGTCTAGGCCAGTATCCTTAGGCATTGATAATACTTACGCAGTGCTCCAGATCTTCAGAGTCGTTATGTCAACACTTGCTAATTTCCTTAATTGACACATGTATTGCACGCATTGTGCCCATACATCTTTGCAGCCTTTCCCGGACACCCGTCTGGGACCCAAGGTGACACCTCTAGTGCCACCTACCACGGCTGTGATGCTAGTTCACTATCCTTTACTTTCACATGGGCTACCACATTTGGTGCCTGTGTAGTTACATGTTTCTATTACCTTCCCTGTTGTTTACTTTTCTACAGTATTTTTTCTATGTTTATTATTTTTGTATATTCGTTTTTCTTTCATTTATTTTTCCTTTTTATCTCACCCGAGGGTTGATAATTGTATTTTTAGCTCCAAATATGCCCACAAATCTCATATGCAGTCTCCTAAAAGTACGTGCCGCATCGCGCTACTCTCCTGACGCGATGCGATCACGTGGGTATTTATAGCAGCGTTACCATTAGCAACGCTTGCTTACAGCGATGCAGAACGGCGTTTCTGGCCGGCATAGACCCTGATTGTCTTCCAGGTAACCATTGAAGACGCCTCTTTCTAATCACAGCGCCACTGCGCCTCATTGACTCCGCTTAAAACACACTTTTGCTTTTTACAGCTTTATCGAATTGGCTGCATTCTGCACGCTGCTGTTACCGACAACAGATCACATATCTGCCTGTGATTGTAGATTTTTGTTTCTACGAGGCCAAACACTTCTCGTGAGTCCATTTACATTGTTTTCCCTCCATTCACATGGTCAAATTCCCCCGCTACTTGCACTTATTGACTCTCGGTTTTGTCTACTTCATTTTATTACATGTTCTACTTTGACCTGAACCCTCATCTACTTTTTGGTATGTGATTTCTAATTTATTACCTTTTTCTATTGTGATTTATGATTGCATATTGCGCTATTTTTTACGTTATTTCATATGTTATGCGTTATACATTCCAATTCTATGTTATTAGATTAGACTCACCCTGATGAAGGAGCTATTTGCTCCGAAATGCATTGGTACACAAAGTGTATTTAAAATATGAGAAGTGGCAGCTGTATCCTCACTAAGACAGAATTAGTGACTTTTTCCTTTTTTTCAGTGTTCGAAATATATGTTTTTGATAAACATATTACTCTCACTACTACTTTCAATCAAGTGTCTCTTTTTTGAACTTATGCATAAGAAGAAAAGTACTTACATTTCAATCTAAGTTTAAACTATATCACCCGTACAGGGTATGTACGGAGAGCGGCTGTTTGACTAGATTTCTTATCTAGCCTTTTTTGGTTCTCGCATTTACCAGTCAGGGTGTCTCCAGACTTATTGCAGCCAGCTCCTGTAAGCATCCATTTGAGCTTTGGTCCTATTTTTGACTCAATTTTTTTGAGTGTCTAATATTAACATACAGATTTACTAAAAGTGTGGTGCCCACTTTATTTTATTATTTTCTTCTACCCTGCCTCCCCTCCTCCCTCCAGCCTACTTCTGTAGTAGTCTGTCTTTATAATTCTGGTTTCGCCATCACCGCCTTGCGGCCAAATCTGGATTTGACTTTTATGGACTTCATTGATTCACTGTGTGCATCACCCTTTCTCAACACTCATGCTGGGCCTAATTTGCATCTTGTACTCATGGTGGCCCTGAATAATGCTGTTCCCATCTTTATCCTGCATCCTGGCTTGCAACATTATGTGTTACTACTGACTTCTGCAATTGTACTCGCTCTCCCCTCTTGCTTCTCCACGCTTTTTGACTCCTTACCTCCGTTCTCTCCTCCTCTCCCTTTCTCCTTTTCCTATCTCCTCCCTCTCCTCTTACTTTCTTCTGTGCACTTACTCTATCAGAATTGTCCCTGGACCTAGTATGATAGCAACCTCGTCTGTCTCCTCCCCCCTCCCGTTACTTGTTTTTTTCCTCCCCCCAGCACTATCTGAAATTTTGTCAGGCCTCGTACGATAGTCGCTTGTTTTGTTCCTCCTCTCCCTTTCTGCACCCCTCTCCTCACCTTTTGTTTTTTTTCTGCTCTACCAGAAATGTTGCAAAAGACGGTTATGTGGGGAAACAAGTATCGAATGGGCGGGATTGCCCTCAATAAATAATCAAGTTTCGGAAGTCCAAAGAGGACGCTAGATCGGGGAATGTTCTGCCAAGTGGCAACCACCCATCATGTCGTAAATTGCTCAAGCGCCTTATAGCTGACGTGAATGGTGTAAGGGCATTGGGATTTACATATGCTTCCTTTATTAACCCAAATGTCTCGAAATCCTTTTCATGCGGGTGGTTGTCTAAGTTAAAACGTTTTTAAAAAAAAGGGGTGATACGAGTAATCACAATGATAGTTTGTTTAGAAAAAACAAAGTCACTTTTTCCGCACTGGAGGTGCTAGAAACCCATTTGTTGCTGGGTTGTGGTCTTTAGTGTCTTAATATCCCCTCCTTGTTTTGGAGATATCATGAGATGTTGTGGAGGGGCCACAACAGGCCAGGTCAACCGCTTTCGATGGTTATATACAATTAGGAACCGTCTTCTTCAGGACGATGGATTTCTTCATGTAGTGGCGCGGTCACTTTCTATCCTCCTAGGTAGGACAGCATGCACAGCCTGAGCAGGCTACACAGAATCCTGGTGTAGTCAAAGCTGCAAGGTGAAGATTAGGATAGAGGCAAAAAGGCCTTTATCCAAACCTTTTTACTTTAGTAAATGTCTAATGTTGAGAACTTCGTGTGCATCTCTCATTTCTGACGCCTCACACTCCTCTGTTAACGTGGTTCAGCAGCTTGTTCTGCAGGGTTAGAAATTAAGATTTGATGAGCAGGAGCTAAACCCACCTCCTTGGTATCAGGCACTGTGGTCGAAGTGGTCGGGAGCAGTGTTCCTATATCTTTTCAAATCAAGTTTTACTGTTCGTATACTTTTTATTTTAAAAAGAAACCATTCTGGACTGGTTTCATTTTAAAGTAAATGTGTAGGAAGCAGTTGAAACTTTCACTTCAGTGCACTGCACTGAACGTTCCCTCAAACGGCAGGTGCAATTGTTTGGGGGTTTGTATTGCGTGTGGGAAGGGGTGTGGTGGTACTTCTTTTCATGCACTTTTACCACTGATTCAGGCATCACAGGTAGACAGGAGTTACCTCTGGGAAACCAGGAGCTAGTACATTGCACAAAACAAAGGTAAATTCCACATGACATGCAAACTGGCTATGTTCATTGTTTATAATCCATTGTGCTTTAAATGTCTGCTAGATGTGTCCTAATGCTTTTTTGTACACATTCCCAAATAATGTTCAACAGCTCTGTTGTTAGTTCGTTGTCTTTCATGTTGTGGGAAAGTGTTTGTGTCGGAAAATGGGGAGCGGGGTTGGTGTTTCTAAATGTCCTATGTGGTAGGATTTATGAAATAGACAGGGGGTATTGTGGGAACGGTAGTGTTTTGTTGTTGTCGATTGAGAGTTCAGAAAAGAATAATCAGAGAGACGTGCAGAAGAGGGATGGGGAGTATTTGGGTGGAAAACAGAAAAAGAAGGATTCTGGGAGTTGTGGTTTTTGAGTGTAATGGGGTTTGGGCTACTAGTTGGTTTACCAGAGGTGTGAGGGCGGTTGGATTCTATTAAGGGAGCTTTGTTGGATGGAAGGGAGGTAGATGTGGAATAACCAAAGAAAGCCTCAGGGACTTCGACCCTGGTAGAATACCACGTCTCCCCTTGGTCATTCCCCCAAGCATAATCCCGGGCTCCCCTACTCGGGTGATACTCCCTCGCTCGTCCACCCCCAGGGTTGGGATCTGAGAGCACCACCCCTCCCCTGGCAGCCCTCTCCTGGCCACCTGAATAAGGGATTCTCGAGGTCTACTCGGAAAAATACCCTCAGGTTTCTCATACCCCCTATTCTTGCCTCCTTGACCTTCTCAGGCTTGTAATTTTGGGACCACCAAGCCCGTTGGCCACATACGGCTGAGTCAAGAATAGAGTGTGTGAGAGAGGAATGTGAATGGAGGCAAACATGGTATATAGAAGGTGGTGAGCTAGATAAAGTCATGGCGACCTTTAGCTTGACTATGCTAGTGGATTGCCTTTTGTAAGCTTGTTGACATGCTCAGTGTGTCTCTGTTGTTAAGAGCAATCTGCCTATTGATGTGCAGAAACCTCGAAAGATTGCCATGACTGCCTATTTTGATGCAGTGGGCCAGTGGCCCACAGCCTTGAAAAAGACCCATGTTGGGTCAAAACCTGTGTCGGCTGAATGTATTAATAAATCAACAACAAATATAAAGCAACAAGAACTGCTCCAATTCTTTGTAAAATCTGTATACAATCGTACAAAGAGTCATTACTTCAATGAACAACGCGCCCGGGTGATACCAGTTCTTCAACTCAAATTCACCCTGCATCTGATCGTCTCTATCTCTGAGGTGAGCAGCTACCTGCACGTTCCTTCTCTTCTGACTATTCATTATGCACACCCCACATGACAATCTGATGACGCGGAGATTGGTGAACTGCTTGTTACGCTCACCTGGCTCCCACAGGGGTGTCGGTCAGACCCGGACTGCTGCGGCCTCCACCCACGTGATGCGTAGTGCTGCGATGACTGACTGGATCTGCCCTCCTAATCTTGTCTGCTTGACCCGTAGAAATATTCTCCTACAAGTGGAGAGATGGATTTAGCCACTTGTGGATTCAAGTGATAGCACCCCCACTATCCTCCCCACTAATCACCTCTGAAGCGCCCTCTCAGCAATCTCACCTTATATTCTTGAAGGATGAGCCCTCCATCCTGCGAAGCACACAGGGGCGCGTTGATGACCAGTTACTTCACTGGCCTGAAGATATTGGAAGAGTTGTAGACGAATCCTGACTCCAAAAGGTCCTGGCGAAGAGCCGTAAGTATATAGTTCGTAAGAGTTCAAAATGTCTGGAATTCACTCCTGTCCAATTCCTCTTTTGTCTTGCAGCTTTGACCCAATAAGAAGATTGACAGCTGAAAGCGTTCTGTTAAAAGTCTGTGTTACCCAACGCTGTCCGGTAAATAATACCAAGGGTTAAACTTGCTGCTTTCTCCTTATCTTACAGGTGCGGCATAAGAAGATGTGGCGTGCTGATGAATTATACCTCCGGCCGTAAAATCAGGTAAGCATATTGCGGCTAAAGAGATTGTCTCTGTCTGTTCTCTCTGCTCACCTTGTTGTTTCTTGTCTCCCTTAGGTGCCGGGATTCGGTGATGTAAAGATGGAGACAGCGCTGGATCGAAGAGATGCTGCGTGGAACGGTGAGTATGGCGTGGCGCTGCTGCTGGCAATGCGACGCGTTTAAAACAAAGTCTTTCCTCTGGTTTGAAGATACGATGAATCTGGAATCAGGTAAGAAATCAGGTAGTACTTTCGTTCTAACCTTTGCTTCTTTCCTTCTTTCTAGGTGCTCCAGGTTCGAGGCGGGCGTGGCAGAAGGCTGGATGCTGCTGCTGGCACGGTGAACGTTACGCTGCTGGATGCAGAATAACGCGAAGCGTGTGCTGCTCTTCGGGCGTGGTTAAAATAGCGTTCCAAAGTAGTCCCAGGTAGGTATTCCTCCCCGACCACACCGAGTAAAAAAATAGTCCCTATGGTAAAGTAGTCCCTTCCAGGCCTCACATGGGCTTCGATCTTCTTGCAGCATGGTCTGCATCAGGTAAGTGTGCACCTATGAGTCTGGCACCTATGGCGCCAGGACTGATGTCCCATATGAGCCTGGCGCCATAGGCGCCAGGACTGAACCCAGACAGCCCCGAGCAGGGGTTGCTGGGTTTTCTCAAGGCGACATGATGCCTGCTCCCGGGGCTGATGGACGTGATCTGGATGCCCGGGGGTATGCATCATGACACTGCTGGAGCACCTTCATGAGATGAGATAACACCCCACTGTCCGTCCCTTTCTATTATCAATAGGGAGGGGGTTCTGTATGTTCTATGTTAAATGTATATCAAGTACGTAGATTGTACTGTTTTTTGGTTTCACTGTGAAGTATAACATTCCTTTAACAACGTATATTTACTGAATGTACATATATATATATATGGCAGGGAAAGAAAACAAAGGGACTAACCATGTGATGTCGTCAGTGATGTCATCAGTGACATTTGAGATGACATCTTTCATGGTGTGGGTGTTAGTGGTAGCAGTGCACAGGGGCGGTGGCAGGCTTGGGGGCTTAGGTTACCATAACTGTCGAATTTCAGGGGTTTTTCGGTTTTAATTTGAACCATAAAGGGGAGATTGAAATTATTGTTTTAGTGAACTGCACAGGTTTTTGGTAGGGCAATTTAACCATAACTTCCCCTCAACAAAGTTTTTTTTGTAGTGAATTTTACAGGTTTTTGGAAGGGGAACTTAATCATGACAGTGTGTCAAAGAAGGTGTTGTGTAGAATGTACACTGTGATGATGTGATTTTGGGAGGTATGTAGTACAATCTACATACTTGATATACATTTAACATAGAACATACAGAACCCCCTCCCTATTGATAATAGAAAGGGACGGACTGAGTGCCTGTTTGTGGACGGGGGCAGACAGGATCAACATTACCCAAAGAGGCGGGTAGTATTTGAAAATGTACTATTGTCTTATACAAAAAGTGTACAACGTAGAAGAAGGGCATAAAGATATTATAAGTAATAATAAGTAAATATGGAAACCTGAAGATGTAAAAAGAAAAGGACACATTTAATAAGCATGTAGAATTAAATGGATGGTACCATAAAAAAAAAGGATGCCTCCATCGTAATCAATTCACAGAAGTCGGCAGTCTGGAACGACAGTGGACGGACGCAGTAGGAAGAAGGGACATTACATCAAAAGAGTGAGTGGAGGCAATTTTTTTGTATGTGTGTGTTTATTTTTTGGTATGTGGGGCAGAAATAATAATTTCTTTCTGTTCTTTTAACTCAGAAATGGCTAGTACTTTGGAGTGGCTACAAGAGTATTTTCTGCATGGGGAAATGTCTGAAGACAGTAAGAATAATGGTACACATTGCTCTACATATGTAAAATAATGACCAGTATTTTATAGGCATTTAACATATGTATATATTTTTTGAACAGACCAGGAAAGAAAAGAAGAAAGGGCAACAAATGAAATAGAAGAAGATAGGATAAAAAGGATTGAGCAGAAAATGGACATTTTGAACGAGAATTTTAAAAGTTTACGAGAGTTTGTGGAGGACTGTGTGAGAGGAAAAGTTTGTTACCATTGCCCCACCTGTACCTGCCCCGCTTCTCCCTTCCCTAGTGAACCATCCCCAAACCTTGAAGAGAAAAATAGATGTTTTGACGAAATATCCATCCCTTCTTCCCCTCACAAATCTTCTCCTCATAACCAGCCCGTGTTGAATCCTAATTCCCCCATATTTGTGTCAGTGTGCGCTTCCCCCACTATTTCTTTGGACTGAAGTGTGTGTGTTTGTTTGGAATGTTTGTGTACAGTAGTTGTAGTGAAAGAAAGTGAGTAAAACATTTTTTTTAAAAAAGACGTAAAATGTTCGCAAACAGCGCCCCTTTTCAACCTATCCGTAAGGAATGGAATGTGGGTGCTGTAAAGGCAGTACACCTACCCTTACTAATGTCAAG
The DNA here is from genome assembly GCF_040938575.1 of Ambystoma mexicanum. NCBI lineage: Eukaryota > Metazoa > Chordata > Amphibia > Caudata > Ambystomatidae > Ambystoma > Ambystoma mexicanum. The sequence goes on along the minus strand of NC_090936.1, from coordinate 90,550,127 downwards.
TAAGAAGGACTTGATGTTTGACCGCACCTGTTGAAGTTGTGCGTACATAAACAGAAAGGGGCATCCTAAGGACATTATACCTCGCCGTACCGCTTGTAAACGAGATGAAACATGTTCATAGAACACACCAGATGTCAGGGATGGCTGTAAATAAGAAAAATGGGAGTCTGTGAAGGACAGTATACCTGTACGTATCGGGCGCAGCCAAAATGGTGCCGTCCCTAGAACAGGTGCGGTGGCTGGCAAGTTCGTAGGCAAACAAAATGGAGTTGTCCTAAGGGCACTGGAACTGTCCGTACAGTGAACATATCATGTATGCACATGCGCAGTACAACCGTAAGTATAGGGAACATTGCGCCTGTCCCTAACTGACCGTCTCACTTGTGTCGCACTTTGAAATTGTTTGAGAACCCAAACACTGTCCGTAGGACACTTGCGCGCATGTGCACGTTTGGTACTCTGCATTTGCTGTCCAACGGACTCCCAATTCTGGCGTGGATGTGTTCAGGACGTCATCATGTGACCACACCCACGCTGAGCGTGTGGACTAATTTGCACAGTTTGTGTGCTTCCGCAACAGTCCAAAAGAAATTGTAGACATAAGGCAAAGTATTGTAGAGTGTAAAAATATAATTTCACATATACCAGACAATAGCTGACCTGAGGACTTGATGTGTAAACCTTTTGTACCGCTTTGCAGTGATGAAGATGGTCATGAGGAACACCCCTCCACCCCTACAAATGGCCACACCCCGAGCGATCTTCATTGTCCTTCTAGCTATAGCAGATTGAGGTGTACTGCCATTACTGCTGGAGTGACCAAAAGGAAACTAATCGGTATGGCTTCCATGGCTGCTGTTGGTTCATTAGCCTCTGCACCACCCCCAAACCCGCTACCACCACCACCTCCCTAAGAGCCTGTATAGAGATATATGGGTGAGGATGTAGAGAGTGAGGAAGAAGAAGAGGAACAGAATGAAGTGGAGGAACTCAGTAGTAGGAACACTCGCCGGGAGTCATAGGTGTGGTGGTTGTTTTCCGTTTATGGGAACATACCAAAAGCATGTGCAAACCTGGTGAAGTGTAACCAGTGCGAGGTGGTGCTGAGTGGCAGGAGAGTTGGTTCGTACTGCTTTGGTACAACAACCATGAAGCGACACCTCACTTCGTTCCACACTGCGGACATTCGCAAGGTTGTGCCATGTGAAGAGCTTAGTCGCTTGAGTTCCTCCACAGCATCCTCCATGTCCGATCCTCCCACCACAAGAGACACTCCTGTGGGGGACCGCCTCCCTCCAGCTGCCTCACAAGCCATTCGCAATGCTGTTGACCCTTACCTTTCAAAGGTGACAATAGTGTGTAATTATTGTGACACAGTACTCTGCAGGGGGGAGAGTTTTCGAAGTGCTTTTGAGGCTACAGTCGCAGAGCACCAAGATCTGGTCCTTACCTAAATAAAGCTCACCCTATATCTTTCTCTGTTCACTTGCCCTTTCTTATCCCCGTGGCTGGTGTCCCTTCCTTACCCTCCTTTTGCCTCTTCTCCTAGTGTGTCGTGTGCTGTGAAGTAATAAACATGAAAACAACAAAAATTACTGCAAAGGCTCTTTTCTGAGCCACCTTTCCTAGTTTAAAGATAGAACTATGAAGTGACGGTCGTAGACCCCCGCGGAGTGGTGGAAAAGTTTGCGGACAGTCGTAGGGGAAAAAAGGGAGGGTGCAAGCAGAGCAAACACAATGAAGTGTACGCTGGGAGTAAGTGGTGGCTCTAAAAAGAGCCTTTCGGTGGTGTGGTGTGTGGGTCAAAAACTGTGGATTGCAGAAAAGGGATTGTCAGATAGGTTAGTGTGAATTCAAAAGAGGTCGCAATGCATTTTGTACATTGCAAAGAAAAATCTGATTGCCAGCATATGTGAGGTGGACTCCATCTGTGCGGAAAATGAAAGAGCTGCGAAACAAAATGTTTTCATTGTGGAAGGAGGACATGCCAACATCTCTTAAAAAGGCACAAACAGCCTTATTCACATTGCGTCTCGCTTTCTCCATTTGTGGACCAAAAGCAGAAGAACGCAGCCATATTTGTCTTTGTGCAATACAGGGAAAAAAATATGTGACAATTTGGAAACATGTCCATGAGCTTCGCAAGTCCTTCCTTCATTGCAAATTGCAAAGACATTCCAGAGACATGGCCCAAACTGTTTCCTCTGCAGTGAATGATAAGTATATCTGGAGGACGCTCTGTCAGTAAAGTAACACAGAGAGGTAGCAAGTCCAGCCACCTCATGCCACGCACGCCATTCCAGTGCACCTCCACATGAAGAAATCCGATATCTGCAGATAAACTGCAGCTTTCTGCATGCACCTTCAACCAATGTATCCATGAGTCTCCCAAAATCCAGATAATCTGTTTTTGAGCATGGAAAGCCATGGCTGTGTGGTGTCCTGTCAGGGAGAAGACGGTTTTACTAAAGTGCGCCGTTCAGAACACACCTACTGAACTTTATGGACCAATCCATAGCTCCATTCATTCTCATTTGCATGCATCTCCACCCCTGAATCCCCATTGGTGATACACGCTGGCTGCGAAGTACCGCCATGTTCGCGGACATGAATAGGATCAGAGCGTGACGACGGTACATTAAAGTGTCATTCCACTTTTTCCCCTTTAAGATGGGCTCTGAAAAGAGCTGTTTTTTGAAAAATATTTTTGGCCAGATACCATACAGACATCTGTTATTTTATTTATTTGTTTGCATTTTTTGTCCTTCCTTTACTCCTACAACCTTTACAGAACCTTCTCTAAAGCAAGCCTTACGTTCCAAAAGAACATCGCATTTCCCAAAGAAGATAGCGCAACACCATCTGCTTCGAAATAATCTGCATTGCTTGAAGCAATGTTATCGTGGCTGCAGAAAAACATACCAGCTCGTATCATGAATGCATGCATGCCGCGATTGATAATACACATGCCAATACTTTGGTCTGGATAGAAAACAGAATTGTTGTCCCATTTTATTCTAGACTGCAAAGCAGATAAAATAACTTTTGTTAATGGGAAGATGGTCATGAGTGCTTCAACCAACTGTGCCAAATCGGCCAATAAAGTACGTGAACTCACGTATCCCAAAAGGGAAGCACCGTAGTGCAAAATTTCCACATGAGGAGTAGTCATTGTATGCATATCTCTGCAAACTTGCAGAATTGCCGCGGCATTGGCATCAGTGTCAGCGCTACACCACCTCCACTCCTCTCACATCGAAATGGTGTGCCACATGCCTACTCTCGGCATACTGTTGTAATCCATGCACAAAAATGTCTCCAATCACCAAAACCCTGACCCTCTGCGCCTCTGCCATCTTCACTGTACGCACTGTCTTTCCACACAAAAGAGTAATGTGAACATCTGATTGGCTGATGCCTACAGTCCCCTTTCCATACAGGATTTGCTGTAGAAACCCGTATGTGACACACCCTACCTGCAGACAAGCGTTGCTTAGGTGCTGCACGTAACTCTTACCCAGTCCTTCCACCCTTTCCGCAGCGGTTGGAAGTCGAGTCCCTCATTGGACACAACTAAGCAGTCACACAACCATCCACCAATCACATTGAACATCGCTAATTCTAACTCCATCATCAACATTGCATACTTCAAAATTACTGTTGATGATTGTGAATGGAAGTTGCATATCATTGCAAATCACCTACTTCATAAGCTACTGTGCAAGTATTGCAAATTTCTACATACAGCTCCATGCATGCGCACATGCATGAGTATAAAATACAGGTATGTATATTGTAATCAGAGAACATGTGCAACCCTTATGATTTAATTTAGACAAATTAATGGTGCTAAATGTGCATAGGCAATACATACCAACGTTCCCCCTTTTAAGTGCAAGATGTCCGTTTATCATTGACAAACCGCACGACTGCTTACTGTTCTTCCGCATAACCTATACATACTTTGCAAACATGCCTATTTAGGGCGGGACTCAATTTTGTATGTGAAAATGTCGGAGTTGTGTGCTGTGTACGGGCTACAGTAATGCTACTTGCAATGTAATCGTATGAGAAAAGTAAGCGCTCCCGATTGATGTGGTGACATCTCCCTCTGAGGGTCTCACGATTTTTCAGCATTGTGCTTTTAATTTGCAAGTAGAACATTTTTCCCCATCTACTACTGTGCCCTATCGCTTACAAACCTCTCTCCTATACATAGTGCACCATGTGAAAAACCAAGGCATTTCCATAACGTTAAAATTGTTACCAAATTTGAAGGACTTTCAAGTACCATATTGCAAATACCATGGAAAGACTGCACAGAGTGAAGTGAAATGCACACATGGACTGGGTTGAAATATGAAAGTAGAATGATGTGACAAAAGAAGCACAATTAATGTGTGCAGTATCATCACTGCTGTAAACGCACTAAGTAATTGCTTTTGTTTTTTTGCACCACAGTGAAGACTACTCTTGTGAGAATCAACAGCATCTACACTGCAGACGACATACCCAAAGAAACCTGGTTATTTTGCGAAAAAAAGTAAGTACAGTACTACCTTTATATTGTAAGTACTCCTCAAAGGGTTATTTGTTCATTTTGGGCGCCAAAGCAAACATTGATTTCTAAACCATTCTACCTACAAATATCCATTTATTGAACAAAGAATAACAGGCAGAATGGCTCACAAATCCCTGTGTGTTTGAAACTCAAATAACATACGTAATCCTTAGAAGGTCAGATTTAGAAAAGAAGTTGGTGTTGCAAGTTTATGTCATTTCATTCATTAATAATGGTTCTCGTCACAAGTAGGCCACTTTGTACTCACATTTGAAGCACATTGTAGTAGTTTAGAAACAAAGTAGCCTTAGTAAATCATTGCAAGAGTCCAATGCACACTGACACATCATGACAAAGACCTTCCCCACCAGACTCATGCACACATGCACAAAGCACACAGACATTTGACAAAATACCAAAGTATACCTTTTTTTTTCAACAGACACCAAAGAATGCCTACCAAAAAGCAACTCTGTAGAAAGGAACGCAAAAGTAGAGCAAATAAAAATAAAAGTGCCCAATGTAAGCATCCACCTGTTGTAGAGTTTGTAGAGAATGTTGGAACAAACCAGCTAATGCAGTTGGTTAGCAAAACAAGTACAGAAACTTTACCTCCGCCATCAAAATGTGTCACAAAACACAAAACACAAAAATGTGTCACAAAACACAAAAATGTTGTAAAAAAAACGATTACCAGTACAGCTAACAATGCTCCTAATAATCCTGATAGTGTAACAAGAACACATAGTAAAATAAGTATTTTATCAAAAAATGTTTTGTCACAGAGTCCTTCAGAATCTACTAAGAAGAGGACCGAAATCATCCTCACCCCTTAAAACCTACCGTACAAAGTTAATCCAACAAGCTCTCGTGGACAGTACAATCCTTCTCAAAAGGAAGTTGTTTATATTAGTGTTAAGTAGGATGAAAGCACTAACAAAACTAAGCACTAAACTACAAAAGAAACTGAGCAATAAACGGAATGTGAACAAAAATAATTTCTTACATGTTTGTGGTGGTGAATGGAGTCACACAACAACCACAGAACCATATTTTAATGAAGAAGCATACAAACAAGGACAAGGACGAGGGTATGAGAAAATCAATGCTACCATCATGAAACAAGAAACACTGCTTACAAATGTATTCCGTGAAAACCAGAATTAACTCTCGATTCAGCAGAACCACACCGTGCAGTATATAAATGGCTGTGCACATCAATGTGTACCATTCCAAACAAAGCGTTCAAATCTTTACGTCAGTTCCTTAATCAATATGTAAAAGGTAAAGAGAAAAGTAAAATGAAAGTGCTGCAAAATATGGATATTTGTCCAGTGCGGAAATACACAGGACTAAAAGGACATTCATTAGCCTGCATTTCTGGGCCTATTTGCAAAAGCACCTTCTATGAAATCAAAAGGATATCAATACATCATTCCAATGTAAATGTAAGAAATCTAGTGTATAAAATATACTATGCAAAAAGTCCAGCTTCAGAATTAGGCAACTTAAATACCACTCTTCTGCATGGTACATCCAAATACTTACAAGAAGAAACTGACCGTATTCAGAGAAAATATTTTGGAAGTGAGAGCCACTTACAAAATGCAATAGTTGTAGAACATAGTAGCAACAATTCTGCACACAGCAACCTTCTAGTTCAAACATACAGAAACAAAATACTAAAATTTAAAAGGTCATCGGCTGAAATACCAAACCATGTGTGTGTGTGTTGCCGCAGAATGTTTTACAAAAGGAACACAAAAAATGTGGCCATAGCATACAAAATAGAAGACAATGAAGATTCTAAATGGTTTGAATTAACTCTCTACCTTTTAGCAGAAACCAAATATAAACTAACTGAACGGCTAATATGTTGCAGTTACTGTACTACAAAATAAGACAACAACCCCACTCCTTCACGTGCTATTACAAATAATTTGGAATTGTTTCCATTACCAAACATCCTGCAGCAGCTCAATTTATATGAGAGCATAATAATTCAAACAGTTCACCCATTTTAAGCAATTATACGCCTTCATCCAAAAACAGCAAAATTACCTTCCTCTGAATTGGTGAAAGGCGTTAGTGGCAAAGTAGTTTATTTGCCATTAGATCTAACGGAAAATATACACACTCTAGGAGTGGAACGTTCAATAGAGCATTCTTTAATAGTCTTGCTAAATGGAGTACCAACAAAGGACCAAAAAATTTGGCAACAATTAGTGGACTTACACAAAGTTAGACAAGCATTGCAATCTCTAAAAGACAATAATGAGTACTACAAGGAAATAAATATTGATGAAAGCTTAAGGGAAACAACTGAAATAATTCAAGAGACATCAGAAACTGGACAATTCGAACTTCTGGATCCTGCTACAGTATCCACTCTTTTGGACCATTACACAATTCATCCATTGCATTCCATTGAAAGCATAGATGATGCACTAGAAACTTACCAAATGCGACAAACCAAAGGGTCACCAATGAGTATATAGGAAAAAAGTATAGAAGCACATGCTTTTCCACTGCTATTTCCTACTGGCAAAGGTGGAAGGTACGATGATAGACCCACTCAGATTGGGGCATCAGAATACCGTTCATTACGAATGTATGCGCAAGATCCCAGATTAAGACAAAATGTGGAATACATATTCCACCTACTCTATGAAAGTGAATTAGCAACACTATGTTACGGAGTTGCACACATTCTTAAATCTGGGACCCATTTTCAAAATATGTCAGCTACACAGTTAATACAAAAAGTACAGGAAAAAGATGAGGTTTTACAATCAAGTATAACAAATTTGTTTGCTAACATGCGTGGTACAAAGGAATACTGGTTCCGACGGCACATAGACATGCGTTGTATGATCAGAAACCTAGGACCACCGACTTGGTTTGTTACACTAAGTTGTGCCGAATATGCATGAGAAGATTTACATGAGTTCCTACGCATAGCAAACAGCAACAAAAACAACATAGTTATATTAACACCGTGAGAACTTTGCTCTCTAGATCCAGTTAATGTGTCAAGATATTTCCATCATCGTTTCATTGCCATGCTACACTTTATTTGCAATAAAACTGTTCCTCCCCTTGGAGAAGTGCAGCACTTCTTTTGGAGAAAAGAATATCAAGCGAGAGGAGCACCACATATTCACATGCTGTTATGGATCAAAGGTGCACCGAAATTTGGTCACGACAGTGACAGCACTGTTTTGCAGTTTATCCAAAAATATGTCACTTGTGAAATCCCTTCTCAACAGACACATAGTGAGCTGCATGGGCAGATTTTACAATTTCAAAGACACAAATGTGGCAAATATTGTTGCTGCAAATACAAAAACAAAGGTAAATACTACACCAAATGCCGCTTTGGTTTCCCTAGACCAGTTACAGAAACAGGTGAAGTAAACAACTTCATGTCTTCAGTTCGACATAGTGTTAAAGGTAAATCACCTAAGAACACGTATTACATAAAAAGAAGGGAAGAATCAAAATATATCAATTATTACAATGCAATCATTGCCCGCTTATGGAATGCAAACATAGATGTGCAGTACATTTCAGACAATTCCATTGCTGTTGCACGATATGTTACAGCCTACTTACCAAAAGGAGAAAAAACAGAGCTTCAAGACCTCTGGGATGACCTATCATCAGGCAAAACATTATCACAGAAATTGTACAGCATAGGCATAAAAATGCTCTCTCATAGAGAATGTGGCGCCTATGAAGCAGCAGATCGTTTAAACGGTACTGCTTTGTATGGAAAATCAGACAACATGGTATGGCTCAGTTTTGGTCCTGAAAAATCTAGAAAAAGAGTGGTAAAATCATATGAGGACATAGAAACAATTGCCAGAAATGATCCCAACAGCCAAGACATTCTGAAAAACAATTTACTGGACACATACTATCCAAACAGGAAAGCATGTGTCTATACCACATAGCTCAAAACTTTGCATACAAAAATAATGTAAAACCCGATGAAAGTAAACGTAGATATAGAGTGACCGAGCTTAGTGAAAATAACCAAACAAAGCTTAATTAATCATGTAAAATTGTCATTGAAAAGTCCTCAACAGAAAGAACTAACTGTCATCCGCCACCACTGCCGCAATTGGCAGGTTCTTCCACGTTGGAGACTGCAACCCAGACAAAAGGGTTTTTAGTCCTTCCTTTGTTTCCGGTCCGGGCCCATTGGCCGGACGCAGGGCTGCCGGGTGTTATCTTCTCTCTCTACCCGGAAGTCGCTGCATTTCAACCGCTCGCTGACTTCACTCCAGCGCTCCTGGTTCCTTCGCTCCCCTTGGCCCCGCTTGATCCCACCGCTTGGCTCGGCTTACGTAGCGGATCTTGGTGCTTTCTAGTTTCGCTCTCCTAGCGATACTATTTTTCCTGTCTTTTTCCCCTTCCTCTGCCGCTTCCTTCACGGTACCCTTTATCCCTCCGCTTCCCTCGCTTTTGCTGCCTCTGCGGCGTGCGTTTTTTCTTTTCTCCCTTCTCCTCCCTGGCCGCTCTCTCTCTCTCCGCGGCGGTAAGGTTCTCCTGCTTCTCTTCCCGCTGCCTTCTTCCTTCTCTGGGAACTGTTCTCTTCCCTTCTCTGGGCCGTGTTCCTCGGTCCACCCAGCACCTACTAGCCGCCTTTTCTCAGCGGTCTGCTTCTACTTCTTAGGACTGTCTCACCTTCCTACGGAGTACTTCTCGACCCTTCAGCTACCGGTCTCATCTTCGTTGGACTCCACCGTACCTGCATTTTTGGACTGTGTCTTCTCCAGCCTTGTCTGCGTGGATCTTCCAGACTGCAACGATCACTCTGCATCCTCAAGGGTTTTTTCCCCGTGTGGGTTTTTCCTTTTTCCCGGCTTGTTTCCGGAAAAGGAGTCCCGGAACTGCTGTCCATTCAGCGGTAACTGTGGCTTCCTTCCGTGACAGGCAAGTGCCCCTAAAAAAGGAAAGAGACTACCTGAGTCGGCGGAACCTACAAGACACAGAAACGCCAAAGGTTATCAGAATGTCTGCAGAGGAACAAGTTCAGGAACTATGGAAGGCTTTCCAAGCAATGTCTCTGGAGTTACAGGGTGTTAAGACTGAGAACGCTCTTCTTAAACAAATGGTAGCAGCCAGGGAAGCTTCCCACCCTCCAGAACTACCCCCCATGGCTCTTTCATCTGGAAAGTTTGATGGTTCACCCAAGAGAGTAAGAGAGTTCTTAGAGGCCTGTGCCATCTACTTTACCTTCAGACCCCACATGTTTTCAACGGATCAGGCCAAGGTGGGGTTTCTTATCTCCAATATGACAGGGAACGCATTAACCTGGGCCACTCCCTTGGTGACAAGTGGAAATGCCATCCTGCAAGATTTCTCTGGGTTTCAGAGCCTTTTGAAGCAGACTTTTGAACGTCCCAAATTGTCTTTCACTGCCTGCGAAGATTTGCTTGACGTAAGACAAGGTTCTCTAGATGTACTGTCTTACATCTCCTCCTTCAAGACGCTGGCGGCAGGTACCGGGTGGCCCGAACAGGCGCAGTATGCTGTTTTCAGGAGGGGTTTGAGAGAAGAGATCAAGGATGAGTTGGCCAGATCTCCCCGCTCTCCCACGTTCTCAGATCTACTGGCAGCTGCTCTCCACATTGAGTACCGTCTCCAAGAGAGAAGGACTGACCGCCGAAAACAAAGAGGATCAGGAATTCCAGTGGACCCCGCTTCACACTCATCCTCTGGGCGCTCCTCTTCTAACCCTGCCGACGAAGAAGATGCAGATCGGCGCCACAAGAACACCACTGTCATCTGCAGAAAGAAGACGAAGAAGAGAGAAGGGACTGTGTGCATACTGCGGTTCCGATCAACACGTCCTAATAGACTGCTCAGAATTACCAGAGAAGAAGACAGGAAACGATTACCCTCGGCGCCAATAGGGACTAGTGTCCGGGGGAATTCAGAATTTTTTCATCGTCCCTATGTTACTCTATCTGTGTCAGCATCAGATTCCCAAGATGATTCCACACTGATGGTAATATCGGTTAGCATTAACATCAAGGGTAAATCTGTAGAAACCATGGCCTTACTGGATTGTGGAGCGGCCGGAAACTTCGTGGACACGCTATGGGCAGACAAGATGAAACTGACCCGGATAGCCCGGAAGGAGGGTCAGAAAGTGGAAGGAGTTGACGGTACCCCTTTGTCCTCCGGGCTCATTACTCATACCACCGAGCAACTGTCTTTAGTCATCAACAGACACACGGAGGTCCTTCAATTTGACATCATCCGGGCCGCCCATTTTCCCATAATCTTAGGAATCCCGTGGCTTCGCAGGCACAATCCTCACATCAACTGGACCAAGAACCAACTGAGTTTCGGTTCCCCATATTGTGCTGCCAACTGTCTTCCTTCAGAAGCCTGGAAGGATCCACAGTCTGTCAGGATTCTCTCGAACGATCATGTGGGGATTCACACTCTCCCTAATTTTTGTGCTGAATTTACTCAAGTTTTCCAAGAGAGCTTTCACGCCCGACTACCACCTCACCGGCCAGAAGACTGTTCAATTGATCTCGAACCCAATGCTCTGGTTCCATTTGGGCGGATGTTCTCCCTTACCAAATCAGAAAAGAGGGTACTAAGGAACTATCTTGACACTAATATGGAGAATGGACTGATCCAACCTTCGAAGTCTCCCGCCGGAGCCTCCTTATTCTTCATCAAAAAGAAGGACAGCACCGACCTCAGACCCTGCATAGATTACAGGAGTCTCAATAAGGTGACCGTCAGAGATCGATATCCTATGCCGCTCATAACCGACATCATCAAGGCGGTGCAAGGAGCTCGGGTATTCACTAAGCTGGATCTCAGGAACGCATATCATTTGCTCCGCATCGCCGAAGGGGACGAATGGAAAACAGCTTTTCGCACCCCTTGCGGTCTCTATGAGTATAGAGTTATGCCATTCGGTTTGGTGAATGCTCCAGCGGCTTTTCAGAGATTCATGGATAGGATGTTCTCAGATCTGCTTTCAGTCTCTGTCATAATCTACCTTGACGACATCCTTGTTTTCTCCTCTACCATGAAGGAACACGTGAAACACGTTACTCAGGTATTGTCTCGTCTTCAGGAGAATCAGTTGCTTGTCAAAGTTGAAAAATGCAGGTTTGCGGTTTCTTCGGTGCACTATCTAGGCTTTATCCTTTCCGAAGAAGGTGTTGCCATGGATCAGACCAAGGTTGAAGCTATTCTCGACTGGCCGGCACCTACCTCCATACGAGAGGTACAAAGATTCCTGGGCCTAGCGAACCATTACCGAAGGTTCATCTCTAACTTTTCTGAAGTGGTGTATCCCATTACGCGACTGCTCAAGAAAGAAGCATTTCCGTTTTCCTGGTCAGACGAAGCCGGAAAGAGTTTCAGTCATTTTAAGAGCCTTTTTTGCTCCGCTCCAATTCTGCAACATCCAGATCAGACACGACCATTTATTCTGGAAACGGACGCCTCAGCAGTCACGGTAGGAGCCGTTCTTCTTCAGGCCATACAGGATGTGGAACATCCGGTGGCCTATCTGTCAAAAACTCTTTCTCCCAGCCAACTCAATTACTCCGTGCTGGAAAAGGAACTGCTGGCCATGAAACTTGCCTGTGAGGAGTGGCGTCATCTGCTAATGGGGGCCAGACATCAATTCCTGATCAGAACTGATCACAAGAATCTCAAGGTTCTTCAAGAGATGGAGTGTTCAAATTCCAGACAGGCCAGGTGGGCTCATCTTTTTTTTTTTTCAAATTCAATTTTATTGGTTTTAAACAGCAAGAGTGAATCATGAGCTAGAAGCACAGTCGAACATACATAGGAACCATATATCACTTCTGCCCCTTTTCCCAACTCAGATTCAAATAACGTAACTATAATGACAGTACAGTCAAGCATGGGTCCACTCCCGACGAGTGAACCATATAGCTCCCCTTCCCTCCCTCCCTCCCTCCCCTTTTATTGCTCATAACACTTCAGTGGCAAGATGATTGCTTTAGTCCGAAGAGACTTGCGACGTGACCACATTCGGAAGTCATTGTCGTTGTGGATCGTGAATCATTAGCAATGTGATCAGGTGTGTGACAGGCACAGGCGTTTAAGTGATAAGGATCTCAATTTTCATGCATCATGAAAGGCAGTTGGTGAATGCTTTTACTGACTAGATGTTGGGTGGGCGTCCGGTCTTGACATGTAATGGCTTGCGAAGTCACTCCACGCTTCTTCGTGTTGCGCCGCCTTGTTGTGCAGGGCTGTCGTTATTTTCTCCATAGTGTAGATATTGGTGGCGACTTTCAGCCAGTCTTTTTCGTCCGGTAGCCGTGGGGATTTCCATTTTGTAACTAGGGCTGCCCTGGCCGCTAATAGGAGGGGGGATACCAGTCCTCTCACGTGCACCAGCTCGTCTTCGTCCTCCTCAAGACCGAACAACATCAGAAGGGGAGAGGATTCTCTGTCTATGCCATCTAGGCGCTTAATTCACCCGAGGACCTCCTGCCAATAAATGCGCACTTTGGGGCACCCCCACCACATGTGCCAGTAGTTGGCGTCCGCTCCGCAATGGCGCCAGCATCTGGGGCTGGAGGTTTGGAACATCTTTGAGAGTCTATGCGGATCGTACTGCCAACGGTGGAGTAGCTTTACAGCGTGCAATTTGTATTGGGTAGCAATAGACACTCTGGCGGGCGTACTGCATATCTGGTCCCAGGCCTGCTGGCCAAATTCTCTGCCGAAATCTTTTTCCCATTTGCCTTTGAGGCGGAGGATTGGGGAGTGGTCCTTGGTGATCAGAGCTTTGTACATCCGGGATATCAGCCCTTTGGTCGCGCTGGTCGTGTCGAGGATCATTTCAAAGGGCGTTAATTCTCTGCGCGTGGCGGCTTTCCATTCCTCTCTTGACAGCACCCCTTTTAGCCGTAGGTACAGGAAGATCGGGATCGGGTGGATTTGGAGGGCATCTTCCAGTTCCGAGATTGATATAAATTTCTCCTTCCTCCACAGCTGACCGACTCTTTCTAGACCTGCATCAAACCAGGTTTGATACCTGGCGTGTTCGGGGATCCTCTCCCTGATGCCTGGTGACCAGAGGTGGCTCAGTGGTGAGGGCCATGTAGTAACTCCTGTCATACCCTTTCCCTTCTTCCAAATGTTCCACATGGTGCCCAATATCGGGTGTTCGCGCAGTGGTTTTACAAGCTTCGATCTTGGAACCCATAGCCATTCTGCGAGGGTCACGTTGCGAGGGAAGTCATTGTCGAGCTGGACCCACTGGAGGTCCTTCCTGTCTCGTAAGTGTGGGACCAGAATCCTCAATTGTGTTGCCTGATAATATATTTCCATATCTGGAAGACCTACTCCTCCCAGCTCCTTCGGTAGAATCAGGATGTCATATGCTATTCGTGGTTTTCTTCCATCCAAGAGGAAATCGAGTATAGCTTTCTTGACCTGTCTAAAGAAGTGTTCTGGGATCATGACGGGAAGGTCCTGAAATGGATACAGAAAGCGTGGGAGGGTCACCATCTTGATTGCATTCAAGCGTCCCATCCAGGAGATTGTGAGTGGCTTCCATTTCAGTAAATCAGCCTTTAGGGCAGCTAGGAGCTGAGGGAAGTTCGCCTCGTAGAGCTGTGAAAGATCTCTTGTTATATTAATCCCCAGATAGCGTAATGTGGATTCCTGTATGGTTAGGCCGAGGTGTGCCAGCTCCCTTTGTTGTTCAGGGGAGGGTACGTGGAGCGGGAAGAGGATGGACTTAGTTCTATTGATTTTGAAGCCGGAGAGTGTTCCGTATTCCTCAATGAGGTGGATCGCCCGCGGGACTGACGACAGGGGGTTGAGTACGTGCAGCAGGATGTCATCTGCGTACAGGGCCAACTTGTATTCCCTACCGTTCACTCGGATTCCTTCCACGGTGGAGTCCGCCCGGAGAGCTCTGGCGAGTGGTTCTAGGGACAGTGCGAAGAGTATCGCCGACATCCTTGTCTCGTTCCCCTGGTTAGTGGGAACCAGCGCGAAAATTGGGAGTTCACCATTACTGAGGCTTTCGGGGTCGAGTAGACAGCTTTAATCGCTCGGCGGAGGACAGGGCCGAGGCCTATGTGCTTCAGCGTGGCTTCTAGGAAATGCCATTCGACCCTGTCGAACGCCTTTTCCGCGTCAATTGACATCAATGTTGGCATATCTGGAGATGTCCTAGATTCATGTATAAGGTGGAGGGTCTTGCGTGTGGAGTCAGCGCCCTGTCGACCCAGAATAAAGCCAACCTGATCGTTATGAATTATCGAGGGCATATGCGTCTCTAGGCGGGCTGTGAGGATTCTTGTGTATATTTTGGCATCGGTGTTCAGCAGTGATATCGGACGGTATGAGGCACAGTATTTCGGGTCCTTTCCTTCTTTGGGGATTACTGCTATCAGCGCCTCTGAGAAGGACGCGGGGGCCACTCCGGAGAGAAGAATGTTATTGAAGAGTTCAACCATAAAGGGGAGGAGAGCTCTTTGAAAGGTCTTATAAAAACCTGCCGTGTAGCCGTCATTCCCGGGGGCCTTCCCTGTCGGGAGTCTTTTAATGGCGTTTTCTACTTCTTCTGCTGTAATGGGGGAGTCCAATGCCTGCGAAATATCTGCCGGAAGAGAAGGCATGGAGACCGCCGACAGGTAATCCGTGATTGCTTCCAAGCCGGGGGCTTCTTGCGAGGTGTAGAGCTTCTCGTAGAAAGTGGCGAAGGCTTCAGGGATATTGGGGGGGCAACGGACTCGGAGTGGTTCTTCTTCTTGTATAGTGGGCACCCACCTCTCGCAACGCTGGCCTCGGAGTCTAGCAGCGAGTAGTGCCCCCGCCTTATTGCCGTGTTCATAGTGCCTCTGCTTTAGGCATTGGAGTCGGTGCTCAATGGCCCCTGTTTCAAGCTGGCGCAGTTCCTCCCTTTTGGCGTTGGCCTGTTCTATCTTGTGTAGCCTTTCCGTAGTCGCGGTTTGCGCCAATTGGTCCAGTTGAGTGATTTCGGTCCGTAGCCTACTCTCTATGAGTTGTCGTTCTCTCTTTTTGGCCACACCCTCCCTAATGAGCACCCCTCTCCAGGTGGCTTTGCCCGCCTCCCAGACTGTGTTCGTGGAGACGTCACCTGTGTTGTTTTCTTCAAAGTAGTGGGTGATGTCCTGTTCAAGTTGCTCACGGAAGACCGAGTCTCTAAAGAGCGACTCATTGCAGCGCCATTTGGTCGATCTCTGAGGAAGGGCCATTTGATCCAATGTGACCGTCACCATGTCGTGGTCCGACCAGGTGACCGGTGATATACTGGTTTCCGTCATTGCCGTTGTGAGTGCAGGCGTTAGGTATATATAGTCTATCCTGGAGTACGTGGCGTGTGGAGTCGAATAGAAGGTGTAGCCTGTGCGTGACGGGTTCTGATGTCTCCAGGCATCTGTTAAGTTATATACATCCATCAGTTCTGCCACCCTCGAGCGTGCGCTGGTAACTGGAGTGCTTGCGGAGGGGTCGCCGGCTTGCCTGTCGAGTTCAGGGTCCATCCACGTATTGAGATCTCCACCCAGGATTACTTCGCCTTGCGCCTCAGTCATAACCTTGGGAATCGCTTGCTGAAGAAACCGAGATTGGCCTGTGTTTGGTGCATAAATGGATGCGAGCGTGACGGTGGTGCCTTGTATATTGCCTACAAGGACAATAGTTCTACCGCTCACGTCGGACCAAGATCTCAATAACTCAAATTGTAGAGTCTTGTTGATCAGGATGCCCACTCCTGCCTTTTTCAAGGGGCCAGAACCCCAGTGTTCGGAGCCTAGTTTGGGGTGTAAAACTCTCCGTTCTTCGCCTCTGGAATATCGAGTCTCTTGTAGAAAGAGGATATCAAAGCCTGCCCTCTTGAATTCTCGGGATACTAGAGATCTCTTAGTGGGGGAGTTGAGGCCTTTGACATTTAGAGTGCCGATTTTAAGGGTGCCGTGCCTGTCACCTGCTATGTTACGTTTCGTTGACATTGCTGCACTTAGAGTGTTCGTCATGTGTGTCGCGTCGTCTTCGAGGATTAGTTGCCACAGTGGAAGTACATCGATAGGTGTTTTGTGCCTCGTGAGGCATTGCATTTGCGATCATCCCACCCACCTCCCCTTCCCTTTGGGTATTGGTCATCATACCCAGTGTTCCCAGTTTCAATCTGAGTCCTGCATCTTTCAAACCCATGTGAAACTGAGTCTTAAAGGTGATGGCGCCCGCGTTGGACCAGATGTACGCAGCCGGTCTTTCAGCGGACCGCCCGTGAGGGTTATAGCCACGCAACCCCCCCTCACATAGTAGCGTATTATGGTTTTGAGCCCCCTCCCCCCCAACTTGATTGCTGAACATCAATCACAAAAAAAACAAGCAACAAGAACTGTTATTACAGGTAAAAAATAGAAAAAAGAAATGCAACGATACGTATATGTTCAAGGGACGTCATCCGCCGGTCGGTCCTCAGCTGTAACATCAGTGGAGAACGCACAATGTGGGGTGTCCGGCGGGTCTGTGACGACGTCCCACCACTAGGTACCAAGTCCCTGGCCCATGGATCTCGAACGAGGTTCCTCAGGGCAAGTGACTGGTGGGTGCCGCTTCATCCATTTACATCCGGGGAGTCATTAGGACGTCTATATTTTCTTGCTCCCTTGACTTTATTCCGCTTCAGGCCCTGGGGTCTCCTCTTCGCTCTGTCCCGTGCC
Organism: Ambystoma mexicanum; assembly: GCF_040938575.1. Taxonomy (NCBI): domain Eukaryota; kingdom Metazoa; phylum Chordata; class Amphibia; order Caudata; family Ambystomatidae; genus Ambystoma; species Ambystoma mexicanum. The sequence goes on along the minus strand of NC_090936.1, from coordinate 90,532,835 downwards.
GAGTCGCCATGTGATTCCTCCCGTGGGTCCGGGCCCACGAGATCCGCGATGCAGTTCCGGATGTCGTCTTCGGATCGGAGCGTTATCCGCTTGCTCTCGTGCTCAAAATTGAGGGAGAAGGGGTATCCCCACCTGTACCTTGTGCCTCGGTCCGTGAGCCACTTCGTGAGGGGGCTGCAGAGACGCCGTAGGGCCAACGTGAGCGATGAGAGGTCTTGGAAGATGGATATCTGGGCTCCGCTAAGGGTGAGGGAGTCTGCCGATCGAGCCTTCGTGAGAATCCTTGTTCTATCCTGGTACCTGTGGAACTTGGCTAGGACGGATCTTGGGCCCCCTGTTGGGCCGCCGGCTCTGTGTATTCGCTCAATTGCGAGTTCGTCCACATTCTCATCTGCGACTAATATCCTGATGATATCGTGTATGGTGTGTTTAAGGTCTGATTCTGTTTCACCCTCGCGCTCCGGGATCCCAAAAAAGCAGAGGTTGTTACGGCGCTCCCTATTTTCTAAATCGTCAATTTTTAGCCGGATGTCCTCTTCTCTCTTCTCTATGTTGCTCATTCTGAGGTTCAGTTGGACTTCCATTACATCGATCGAGACCTGGTTGTTTTCAACTCCTTCAAGCCTCTGTTCTATGTTATCGACCCTCTGGGTCATTCTGTCGATCTTGCCTCCTAGGTTCGCGCCCATGCTTCTGATCTCGCTTAGGAGGGCGGCTATGTCCCCCTTGGTGGCTGCCGCACCCGCCTCGGGGGGCTCGGTTGACATTGTTCCGTTGGTATCGGGGTCCGGGTATGGGGGGATGTATGCGAATCTGGCGAGTTTGCTGCGGATGCTCATGCGATGTGTGGGTGCGAGGAGGCACACGCCCCTACGCTGGGGGCCTTTCCCTCAGCACCGTGGCTTTGGTTGCTTGCCGGGGATGTGGGATACAGGATGGTGGCTCCGGTGAACTGGAGCGGGCGACGAGAGGAGGCACACGCCCTGGGGTCAGGGGCACTACCCTCCGTTCGCTCTGTGTGTCCCTGGTGGCGGTCTCCAGTCTGGTATCCTCTGCCGCTCAGGTTCCACTACACTGTCCTAGTGTAGCCTTTGGGGCTTGTCCGGACTGTAGTGAGCTCGTGGGGGTCCGGCGTGGACAGTTCGGGGCTAGAGGAGGCCCGGATCAGGCTTGTGGGGGAAGGGCCCTATTCGAAATGCTGCCTGGCTGCTGAGGGGGTTCCGCGCCGGGCCCTCAATGTGTGGGCCAAGCTCTGTAGCGTGGGGGGAGTAATTCCCTACTGGGTGGGGGGAGGCAAAAAATTTCGTGTCCTCGGGGTGCCCTGGAGACCCTCAGGGGTCCGCCTCCGCGATTTCGATGGAGGAAGGGGCTCCTGGTCTCCCTGGTCGGCACCTGTTGTAACTCCAGGGCGCGGGTAGGAGACGACTTGTTGTGGTTCCAGGGGGGGGGGAGCGCCGTGTCTCCGCAGGTAGGGTGGCGTTGCTGGGAGTCTCTGTGCTCGGGGGCGGGAGCGCCTCTCGGGGTTCTTGGGAAGCCCGCGCGTAATGCGGGCGGGAAACACTCACCGGACTTGGTTGTAGCCGGTCCGCGGGGCCGCGAGAGTTCTGTGATCCGGGGGGGGGGCGGCCGACGGGGGTGGTGCGTTGGAGAGCGGGAGGCCGAGCAGGCCGTTCACGGACTCCCGCGGGTTCAGTGCTCCGGGAAGGTGCTGCGTAGGAGGCCCGAGGGGGGCGGCTCAAGTTGGGGCGATTTCGAGGGGAAAATCGCTCCGATTCTCGTCGGAGTTTCGCCCGGAAGTCGGGGGCCAGGTACAGGGGGCTCCGTCCGTCGTTGTTGCTCGGGTGGGGGGGCCAAAAGTGGGGGCTCAACGCACTTTTGGGGGTTAGGGAAGCGGAGCTCACACGGAGGGGTTCTGCATCCGTGCGCCCCCTGGCGGCCAACCGGGGCTCATCTTTTTGCACAGTTCGAATTCCAGGTCACATATATCCCTGGATCCCAGAATAGTTTGGCAGATGCTTTGTCTCGCAAAGACTCCATTAAAGAGCACACAGTGATCAGGAAGGAGTCCATGTTTAATCGCAATCAGATTCTGGCTTGCATCGGATCTTTCCTTCAAGATGTTAAGACGGCCCTGGTTCAGGAAGGACCTCAATTGTCCTTACGCTCCACTTCCCCCTTTCAACAAAAAGGGGACAGGCTTTTCTACAAGAGAAGACTGTACAACCCTAAGGGTCCTCTACGCACTAAGATCTTGAAGTGGAGCCATGACTCTCGCTCGGCCGGTCATAGAGGAGCAGATAACACTCTTGAGCTCCTTTCCAGAACTTTTCTGTGGCCCAACGCGAAGAAGGAGACCTACGGATATGTTAAAGCCTGCCCGATTTGTGCCAGAGCCAAATATCGCCTGGGTAGACCTTTAGGTCTGTTGACTCAAGTCAAACTGCCTGCTCGTCCATGGGGGCTAATCTCCACCGATTTCATAGTCGATCTGCCAGCCTCTGAGTCCTGGACTTGTATCATGGTTACGGTGGATGCTTTCTCCAAACTGGCTCATTTCTCCCCTCTTCCAGGTCTACCCACTGCGGCCAAAATGGCAGAAGTTTTTTCTCGAGACATCTTTAAGCTGCATGGTCTACCCGATAAGATAATTTCTGATCGGGGAAGCCAGTATATCTCAAAGTTTTGGACGGCCTTGTGCAACCGGTTGGGCATTGAGAGGGCTCTGTCTTCGGGTTTTCACCCAGAATCTAATGGTCAGACAGAACGACTCAACGCTACACTAGAACAATACCTACGGTGCTATATCACCCAACACCAAGACAACTGGGTCTCTTTGCTTCCTACGGCTGAGTTCTCGTATAACAACACCAGGCACTCTGCCACCGGACTCTCTCCTTTTTTCTGTACTTATGGGGTCCATCCCTGTTCAGTGTTTCCAGAGGTTCCCGGGTATACCAACTCCCCGGCTGCGGAGGAAGTCTTAGGAAACATCAAGGAGGCTCAAACTTCTGCTATCCGGAGTTTGGAGGCTAGCAGAAAACGGTCCAAATCCAGCACAGATCGACACCGCAAGGATTGTCCGGCTTGGGAGCCTGGTGATCAGGTCTGGCTATCCACCCGGTTTCTGCCCAGATGGAAACGGCCTTCTAAACTATCCCCTCGATTTCTGGGACCTTTCCTCATTCTTTCCAAGGTTAATCCGGTTGCGTATCGCCTCCGGCTCCCTTTCTCTCTTCGACGTATTCACCCTGTTTTTCACTCTTCTCTTCTCAAACCTTACTATCCTGATCTGCACCATCGGCCCATCCCAAAGCCTGCTCCAACTCAGTCCCAGGAGTCAGAGGAGTATGAGGTATCCCGCATCCGCGATTCAAGGTTTTATCGCGGATGTCTAGAATACCTTTTGTCCTGGAAGGGATACCCTGAGTCGGAGGACTCATGGGAAGCGGCTTCACAGGTTCATGCTCCGAGATTGTTAGCCCTGTTTCACCGCCGTCACCCAGGGAAACCCGGGGCGGTTAGGTGGAGAGGAGGGCATACTGTCATCCGCCACCACCGCCGCAATTGGCGGCTTCTTCCACGTTGGAGACTGCAACCCGGACGAAAGGGTTTTTAGTCATTCCTTTGTTTCTGGTCCGGGCCCATTGGCCGGACGCAGGGCTGCCGGGTGTTATCTTCTCTCTCTACCCGGAAGTCGCTGCATTTCAACCGCTCGCTGACTTCACTCCAGCGCTCCTGGTTCCTTCGCTCCCCTTGGCCCCGCTTGATCCCTCCGCTTGCCTCGGCTTACGTAGCGGATCTTGGTGCCTTCTAGTTTCGCTCTCCTAGCGATACTATTTTTCCTGTCTTTTTCCCCTTCCTCTGCCGCTTCCTTCACGGTATCCTTTCTCCCTCCGATTCCCTCGCTTTTGCTGCCTCTGCGGCGTGCGTTTTTTCTTTTCTCCCTTCTCCTCCCTGGCCGCTCTCTCTCTCTCCGCGGCGGTAAGGTTCTCCTGCTTCTCTTCCCGCTGCCTTCTTCCTTCTCTGGGAACTGTTCTCTTCCCTTCTCTGGGCCATGTTCCTCGGTCCACCCAGCACCTACTAGCCGCCTTTTCTCAGCGGTCTGCTTCAACTTCTTAGGACTGTCTCACCTTCCTACGGAGTACTTCTCGACCCTTCAGCTACCGGTCTCATCTTCGTTGGACTCCACCGTACCTGCATTTTTGGACTGTGTCTTCTCCAGCCTTGTCTGCGTGGATCTTCCAGACTGCAACGATCACTCTGCATCCTCAAGGGTTTTTTCCCCGTGTGGGTTTTTCCCTTTTCCCGGCTTGTTTCCGGAAAAGGAGTCCCGGAACTGCTGTCCATTCAGCGGTAACTGTGGCTTCCTTCCGTGACAGGCAAGTGCCCCTAAAAAAGGAAAGAGACTACCTGAGTCGGCGGAACCTACAAGACACAGACAACTCAGGAAGTTCAGGTGAGGAGAGTGTGGAGGTACAGGGGAGAGACGTGGTTCGACAGCACAAACAGTCACAGATTGAAACGCCAAAGGTTATCAGAATGTCTGCAGAGGAACAAGTTCAGGAACTATGGAAGGCTTTCCAAGCAATGTCTCTGGAGTTACAGGGTGTTAAGACTGAGAACGCTCTTCTTAAACAGATGGTAGCAACCAGGGAAGCTTCCCACCCTCCAGAACTACCCCCCATGGCTCTTTCGTCTGGAAAGTTTGATGGTTCACCCAAGAGAGTAAGAGAGTTCTTAGAGGCCTGTGCCATCTACTTTATCTTCAGACCCCACATGTTTTCAACGGATCAGGCCAAGGTGGGGTTTCTTATCTCCAATATGACAGGGAACGCATTAATCTGGGCCACTCCCTTGGTGACAAGTGTAAATGCCATCCTGCAAGATTTCTCTGGGTTTCAGAGCCTTTTGAAGCAGACTTTTGAACGTCCCGAATTGTCTTTCACTGCCTGCGAAGATTTGCTTGACGTAAGACAAGGTTCTCTAGATGTACTGTCTTACATCTCCTCCTTCAAGACGCTGGCGGCAGGTACCGGGTGGCCCGAACAGGCGCAGTATGCTGTTTTCAGGAGGGGTTTGAGAGAAGAGATCAAGGATGAGTTGGCCAGATCTCCCCGCTCTCCCACGTTCTCAGATCTACTGGCAGCTGCTCTCCACATTGAGTACCGTCTCCAAGAGAGAAGGACTGAACGCCGAAAACAAAGAGGATCAGGAATTCCAGTGGATCCCGCTTCACACTCATCCTCTGGGCGCTCCTCTTCTAACCCTGCCGACGAAGAAGATGCAGATCGGCGCCACAAGAACAGCATTGTCATCTGCAGAAAGAAGACGAAGAAGAGAGAAGGGACTGTGTGCATACTGCGGTTCCGATCAACACGTCCTAAAAGACTGCTCAGAATTACCAGAGAAGAAGACGGGAAACGATTACCCTCGGCGCCAATAGGGACTAGTGTCCGGGGGAATTCAGAATTTTTTCATCGTCCCTATGTTACTCTATCTGTGTCAGCATCAGATTCCCAAGATGATTCCACACTGATGGTAATATCGGTTAGCATTAACATCAAGGGTAAATCTGTAGAAACCATGGCCTTACTGGATTGCGGAGCGGCCGGAAACTTCGTGGACACGCTATGGGTAGACAAGATGAAACTGACCCGGATAGCCCGGAAGGAGGGTCAGAAAGTGGAAGGAGTTGACGGTACCCCTTTGTCCTCCGGGCTCATTACTCATACCACCGAGCAACTGTCTTTAGTCATCAACAGACACACGGAGGTCCTTCAATTTGACATCATCCGGCCGCCCATTTTCCCATAATCTTAGGAATCCCGTGGCTTCGCAGGCACAATCCTCACATCAACTGGACCAAGAACCAACTGAGTTTCGGTTCCCCATATTGTGCTGCCAACTGTCTTCCTTCAGAAGCCAGGAAGGATCCACAGTCTGTCAGGATTCTCTCGAACGATCATGTGGGGATTCACACTCTCCCTAATTTTTGTGCTGAATTTACTCAAGTTTTCCAAGAGAGCTTTCACGCCCGACTACCACCTCACCGGCCAGAAGACTGTTCAATTGATCTCGAACCCAATGCTCTGGTTCCATTTGGGCGGATGTTCTCCCTTACCAAATCAGAAAAGAGGGTACTAAGGAACTATCTTGACACTAATATGGAGAATGGACTGATCCAACCTTCAAAGTCTCCCGCCGGAGCCTCCTTATTCTTCATCAAAAAGAAGGACAGCACCGACCTCAGACCCTGCATAGATTACAGGAGTCTCAATAAGGTGACCGTCAGAGATCGATATCCTATGCCACTCATAACCGACATCATCGAGGCGGTGCAAGGAGCTCGGGTATTCACTAAGTTGGATCTCAGGAACGCATATCATTTGCTCCGCATCGCCGAAGGGGACGAATGGAAAACAGCTTTTCGCACCCGTTGCGGTCTCTATGAGTATAGAGTTATGCCATTCGGTTTGGTGAATGCTCCAGCGGCTTTTCAGAGATTCATGGATAGGATGTTCTCAGATCTGCTTTCAGTCTCTGTCATAATCTACCTTGACGACATCCTTGTTTTCTCCTCTACCATGAAGGAACACGTGAAACACGTTACTCAGGTATTGTCTCGTCTTCAGGAGAATCAGTTGCTTGTCAAAGCTGAAAAATGCAGGTTCGCGGTTTCTTCGGTGCACTATCTAGGCTTTATCCTTTCCGAAGAAGGTGTTGCCATGGATCAGACCAAGGTTGAAGCTATTCTCGACTGGCCGGCACCTACCTCCATACGAGAGGTACAAAGATTCCTGGGCCTAGCGAACTATTACCGAAGGTTCATCTCTAACTTTTCTGAAGTGGTGTATCCCATTACGCGACTGCTCAAGAAAGAAGCATTTCCGTTTTCCTGGTCAGACGAAGCCGGAAAGAGTTTCAGTCATCCTAAGAGCCTTTTCTGCTCCGCTCCAATTCTGCAACATCCAGATCAGACACGACCATTTATTCTGGAAACGGACGCCTCAGCAGTCACGGTAGGAGCCGTTCTTCTTCAGGCCATACAGGATGTGGAACATCCGGTGGCCTACCTGTCAAAAACTCTTTCTCCCAGCCAACTCAATTACTCCGTGCTGGAAAAGGAACTGCTGGCCATGAAACTTGCCTGTGAGGAGTGGCGTCATCTGCTAATGGGGGCCAGACATCAATTCCTGATCAGAACTGATCACAAGAATCTCAAGGTTCTTCAAGAGATGGAGTGTTCAAATTCCAGACAGGCCAGGTGGGCTCATCTTTTTGCACAGTTCGAATTCCAGGTCACATATATTCCTGGATCCCAGAATAGTTTGGCAGATGCTTTGTCTCGCAAAGACTCCATTAAAGAGCACACAGCGATCAGGAAGGAGTCCATGTTTAATCGCAATCAGATTCTGGCTTGCATCGGATCTTTCCTTCAAGATGTTAAGACGGCCCTGGTTCAGGAAGGACCTCAATTGTCCTTACGCTCCACTTCCCCCTTTCAACAAAAAGGGGACTGGCTTTTCTACAAGAGAAGACTGTACATCCCTAAGGGTCCTCTACGCACTAAGATCTTGAAGTGGAGCCATGACTCTCGCTCGGCCGGTCATAGAGGAGCAGATAACACTCTTGAGCTCCTTTCCAGAACTTTTCTGTGGCCCAACGCGAAGAAGGAGACCTACGAATATGTTAAAGCCTGCCCGATTTGTGCCAGAGCCAAATATCGCCTGGGTAGACCTTTAGGTCTGTTGACTCAAGTCGAACTGCCTGCTCGTCCTTGGGGGCTAATCTCCACCGATTTCATAGTCGATCTGCCAGCCTCTGAGTCCTGGACTTGTATCATGGTTACGGTGGATGCTTTCTCCAAACTGGCTCATTTCTCCCCTCTTCCAGGTCTACCCACTGCGGCCAAAATGGCAGAAGTTTTTTCTCGAGACATCTTTAAGCTGCATGGTCTACCCGATAAGATAATTTCTGATCGGGGAAGCCAGTATATCTCGAAGTTTTGGACGGCCTTGTGCAACCGGTTGGGCTTTGAGAGGGCTCTATCTTCGGGTTTTCACCCAGAATCTAATGGTCAGACGGAACGACTCAACGCTACACTAGAACAATACCTACGGTGCTATATCACCCAACACCAAGACAACTGGGTCTCTTTGCTTCCTACGGCTGAGTTCTCGTATAACAACACCAGGCACTCTGCCACCGGACTCTCTCCTTTTTTCTGTACTTATGGGGTCCATCCCCGTTCAGTGTTTCCAGAGGTTCCCGGGTATACCAACTCCCCGGCTGCGGAGGAAGTCTTAGGAAACATCAAGGAGGCTCAAACTTCTGCTATCCGGAGTTTGGAGGCTAGCAGAAAATGGTCCAAATCCAGCGCAGATCGACACCGCAAGGATTGTCCGGCTTGGGAGCCTGGTGATCAGGTCTGGCTATCCACCCGGTTTCTGCCCAGATGGAAACGGCCTTCTAAACTATCCCTTCGATTTCTGGGACCTTTCCTCATTCTTTCCAAGGTTAATCCGGTTGCGTATCGCCTCCGGCTCCCTTTCTCTCTTCGACGTATTCTCCCTGTTTTTCACTCTTCTCTTCTCAAACCTTACTATCCTGATCTGCACCATCGGCCCATCCCAAAGCCTGCTCCAACTCAGTCCCAGGAGTCAGAGCAGTATGAGGTATCCCGCATCCGCGATTCCAGGTTTTATCGCGGACGTCTAGACTACCTTTTGTCCTAGAAGGGATACCCTGAGTCGGAGGACTCATGGGAAGCGGCTTCACAGGTTCATGCTCCGAGATTGTTAGCCCTGTTTCACCGCCGTCACCCAGGGAAACCCGGGGGGTTAGGTGGAGAGGAGGGCATACTGTCATCCGCCACCACCGCCGCAATTGGCGGCTTCTTCCACGTTGGAGACTGCAACCCAGACGAAAGGGTTTTTAGTCCTTCCTTTGTTTCTGGTCAGGGCCCATTGGCCGGACGCAGGGCTGCCGGGTGTTATCTTCTCTCTCTACCCGGAAGTCGCTGCATTTCAACCGCTCGCTGACTTCACTCTAGTGCTCCTGGTTCCTTCGCTCCCCTTGGCCCCGCTTGATCCCTCCGCTTGCCTCGGCTTACGTAGCGGATCTTGGCGCCTTCTAGTTTCGCTCTCCTAGCGATACTATTTTTCCTGTCTTTTTCCCCTTCCTCTGCCGCTTCCTTCGCGGTACCCTTTCTCCCTCCGCTTCCCTCGCTTTTGCTGCCTCTGCGGCGTGCGTTTTTTCTTTTCTCCCTTCTCCTCCCTGGCCGCTCTCTCTCTCTCTGCGGCGGTAAGGTTCTCCTGCTTCTCTTCCCGCTGCCTTCTTCCTTCTCTGGGAACTGCTCTCTTCCCTTCTCTGGGCCGTGTTCCTCGGTCCACCTAGCACCTACTAGCCGCCTTTTCTCAGCGGTCTGCTCCTACTTCTTTGGACTGTCTCACCTTCCTACGGAGTACTTCTCGACCCTTCAGCTACCGGTCTCATCTTCGTTGGACTCCACCGTACCTGCATTTTTGTACTGTGTCTTCTCCAGCCTTGTCTGCGTGGATCTTCCAGACTGCAACGATTTTCCCCGTGTGGGTTTTTCCCTTTTCCCGGCTTGTTTCCGGAAAAGGAGTCCCGGAACTGCTGTCCATTCAGCGGTAACTGTGGCTTCCTTCCGTGACAGGCAAGTGCCCCTAAAAAAGGAAAGAGACTACCTGAGTCAGCAGAACCTACAAGACACAGACAACTCAGGAAGTTCAGGTGAGGAGAGTGTGGAAGTACAGGGGAGAGACGTGGTTCGACAGCACGAACAGTCACACTATACTACATGACTCTGTTACAACTTTTCAAACCATGGAGAAAAGAGGAAGACATACTAGATAACTATGACTGCTATGAAGATGCTTTCAAAGCAAATGAAAGAGCTATCACCGATGTGAACTTTACGCAGTACAAAACAATGTTACACAATTAGCAGCAACAGGAAGAAGAACTTCACGCCCAACTAGATAAGGACTCTTCTGACAATAGTCAACCTTCTGTAACAGGAAGTCAAGAACCACTAGGACAACCACTAATAGCAAATGAGGCTGAAGTAGCTATGGCAGAAGTAGAAAACACTATGTATCAGTATCAAGAAGATACAGAAGACTTAACTGTACAACAAGCAAAACTTAACAACAATCAGCGCACCCATTTTGAAGATGGTGTAGAACACGAAAATAAAGAATGTACCTGCCAAAATTACAAACCTATACTGCTGTACGTTAGTGGTGAAGCTGGATCAGGGAAAACATTCTTAATCAAAATCATCAGCAAGTTCCCTCAACAATTGACAAACAACAAACTGTCAGCTGTTGTAACGGCCCCCACAGGTCTAGCTGCCTACAACATAGGTGATGTCACTTTACACCGATTACTACTGCTTCCAGTAGAGCATCAAAATAAATTAGACTACTACAAACAAATGAAAATGCTACTAATAGATGAAGTTAGCATGGTCTCTAACCTAATGTTGGCTTTGATTCATCTCAGATTGCAAGAAGTACTTAAAAGTAACAACGAAGAACTCTTTGCAGGGAAACACATTATCGTTTTCGGAGATCTTCTACAATTGACACCAGTGAAAGGTGAACCGATTTTTAAAACCTTAGACCACAAACTCTGCCGGAAAACTGTTGGTAGCATAGGTAATGTTAACCTTTGGCAACATTTCCAATATAGAGAATGAACTAAGAACATGCGACAATCAGCAGATCTCACTTATGCCAACATCTTTAAAAGTATTAGAGTTGATGTATTATCGCAAGAAGCACAAGTTGTATTGAAAAACCGGCACATACATGCACTTCACGGTAACAATGTATGTGAAACACATGTTATGGAACAAATAGTGCACAAAAATGTCAATTGTATGGCTGTTTCAAATTCAATGAAACAATGTTAAATAAAGAAATGCAACCAATACTGGAAATTAGCGCCACAGACAAACTAGACGTACATGGTATGACAGTACCCATGTGTGAGCAAGCCACAACAAGACTAAATAGTTTAGAAAATTCAATCTCCAACACAGCTGGGATGGAACAAATATTGAAATTATTCTTAAATTGTAGAGTAATGCTTAAACGTAACCTTGATGTAGAGCAAGGGCTAGTTAATGGAGCACTGGGCACAGTTGTTGACTTTCAATCATACCCACGTCATAGTAACATTCAGTTTGTCAATATTCGCTTTGATAAAGTTTCAGAAGTGAAAAGGATAGGGCGCTCAATTGCTCGATTCCTTCTCTTCAAAGACATGTATGTACGTAGAGAGAAATTTTCTATAGCTCTTGCATATGCAGTTACCATTCATAAATCCCAAGGTCTTACCTAGAAAAAGCATTGATAGATATAGGAAACACAGTCTTTAAGGAAGGCATGAGCTACGTAGCATTATCACGCTTACGTACACTTGACAGTCTATTGCTAATGAACTTTGATGCAAGTAAAGTCAAAGCTGATATTCCTTGCATTCTAGAATACAATAGATTGCGTTCACTGTGCACCCCTCACCTGAAACAATATCCTGTTCCAGATAAAGTAAAACGTGGTAAAAGAAAAATAAATGAAACAGAAATGCAACAGAATTCAACAGCAAATTCCGGAAAGAAAAGAAAAGAAGCTATAGTTTCATCAATTACCGCAAACATAGAAGAACCTATTAGGGAATGTAAACCAGGGACGTCGGCAAAAAAGCAACAGAAATTCAGAAAAATGCACTCAGATACAGAACTTGCTGGACCATTCAAATTTGCAAATGAAAGTGGGGTAAGTTGCTATGCAAATGTAGCAATGAATATTCTATTTCAATTGCCACCAATTGGTAACAATATTTACCTCCACAGTACAGACTAATTGTGTTTGCAAATGTTAGTGCTGCATAGAAATGCAACAACCAAACCTGACAACACATACAGTGTTCATGGAGTAAGGCAACAATTGGACGACTGTGCTGGAATGGTGAGATTCACTATCAACTCACAAGAAGATCCACAAGAATTTCTAATGTACATACTATTAGTATTGGAAATCAAAAGCATACCTGTAAATGAAATCTTCCAGATTTCGTACATGCACTCTCTGTAGCAAGGTGATACAGGAAGAAATCCCAAATGAGCGATTTGTGTATGTTTCCATATCAAATTGTGACAGCATTCCATTTCAGCAACTTGCACAAAATGCAAACCATGGCAGATTATGTACTATTTGCAATTCAGACAATCGCTCCACCTTACTGATACAATCACATAGTGCCTACGTTATAATGCAGATGGCTGTTTTTTGTTTCTACAATTGGAAACCATAAGAACCACTCACAGACGCGGAGCGTAGCGGAGTGTTTGCCGAGTGTTTGGCAGTGGAGAAGGAGAAGCTCTGTTACCTATACCCTGAAGGAAGAAAGCCCTCTGTTGGAGTCTGTTGGAGTCTGTTTTTTGTTTCTACAATTGGAAACCATAAGAACCACTCACAGACGCAGAGCGTAGCGGAGTGTTTGCCGAGTGTTCCCCGATGTGTGAGCAAATGAACCTTGAAACATCAGGAGAAATGCACTCAAGAACACGGAGCAAGGTACGTGCACTTGATGCCTCAGCTGGTAAGCAGCCTTTTATTATAACATTAGCCACAACATCTACTTCATCCACTACAAAGACTGCCATAAAAAGTATTGAAAAACAATGGAAAAAAACCAACCACAAACTTGTGCTCTAACAAAGTCTGTATGACAATCACAAACTAAATGCTTTCACCTATCTCGCCCAAGGACTGCTCCTCCCCATTTTTTGGTGCTTGTATGGCGCCTGTGGGTCGCTGGCAAGTTGTGGGGAGGCGTGTGGCTGCCTCTGTGGCTCCGGCGGCCTCTGTGATGAGGCACATGCAGCCGCTGTGGTTGGTGACCAGCGGGAGGGGAGGCGCGATAGAGCCGGGATGACTGGAGCCGTGGAGCCGCCCGCAGATGCTGTGGCGCTGGCGAGCGCTGGCGGAGGCTTACTCCCAGTGGCGTGCCGCGGCCGGGAGGGGGTGTACTGTGGTGAGGGTTCGGGTGTCGGGCCAGCGGGTCCCGCTGCGGCCTCTTGTCGGGCAGTGGTGCGCGGCCCGGCGGAAGCGATTGCAGAGCTCCATAGAGGCGAGGGGCAGTGCGATCCACTTCCTGATGTGGGTGGAGCCTGCCCGAGCCTGAGCTGGCTCAGCGTCCTGAAGGCGCAGAGAGCGGGATTAACCCCCTGCTGCCTGGAGACGCGGCCGGCAAAGCTGAAGAGCGTATACTCACGGAGAGGCTGAGGCAGACGGGCCTCTGTGGCGAGCTGGACACGGATCTCCAAACGGATTCTGTGACAAATCAGGTCACTACCCACTTATCCTCAATTTCAATTGCAATGAATAAAAGCAAAGTGACCCAAACACAAAATGGAAACACATACATTGAAGCACTAAAAAAAATACCAGTACAAAAAACATGAACTCTGGTTTAGATCATGGGCAAGGAAAAGGTCTTGAATCATATGGACTACAAAATCTGAGGAAACAGACAAAAAAAAGGTGCCATTCTACATCCGAGATTGGCACATTAAGATGGCATTTCAATGGGAAATCCGCTCACTTTGAAGCGAATAAAGCCATAAACAACGGCAAAATCCAAATGACTAAAAACAGCCATGAAGGCTTAACTTCAAAAACAGTGCTAAAGGAAAGAAGCACTGTACTGACAGGAAATGCTAATTCAGAAATAACAGATGATGACTTATTAATTAACACAGCGGAGATCATAGACATACAGAAATCAAATCCAACCCCAGAAAAATCCAATGCTATGAGCGCTAACTCAGAGAAAAGTTTATATGAAACAAGTCGAAAAGAAAGCACATCAAAGCAAAGTGTAGAGGAGGCGCAAAATGAGTCATGGGCTCCCAAACGTCCCTGAATTCACTCACCTGAGCAAAATTCTCCCACAAATACACCGGATGACTTCCCAGATCCTGTTAGAAAAGCACCCCAGACTACCGATCCTACAACCAAAGTTGCGTTTGATCCAGAGAATCAAAGGCAAAAGTCTGTTGAAGAGGGAGAGATAAATAGACAACGTGCTGTAGAAATAAAAGCACTACAAGACAAAATCAAAAACGTTTTACCATTTTCTAAAACTGTATGAAAATCTAAACGAAAACCAACGAGATCAAACGACAATGATTGCCCTAATGAATAGTAAAATTATCTATGTGGAATCAGTCATGGAATCAATCAAAGAAAAGCGAAGCCGCGAGAAAGAAATGGATGGAGTGATCCTAAAAACATTGATTGATTCACTGCAAGATGCAAAAACTGACCAACATCATTTTCTAGAAGGAATTCGAGAAATCATCTCGACTTTAGCGCCCCAACCAAAAAGTACTGAATCAGGATTGGATATCATGCAGCCAATTACATGCGAAGATCAAAGAGACGTCCAACTTGCCCCATCTGTGGTCGAATCTGACCCAATACAGCCCATTGCACATGGAGACCAAGGAGCATCCGCCACTGTGTCATTGAGTGCAAGATTGACTCCTAAACCAACACAAATAGAAAATGGAATTGGCCAAAAAACCTTGCCTGAGACTTCAGAAAAATCATTGGAAAATGCAGATAAAGCAGTCACAAGTGCTTTTCCAATATTTGATTCCAGCGCAAATAAAAAGTCAGAAGAAGTAAAAATAAACAATACACAAAAGAAAGGCCAAAAAAGTACATGCAAAACAAAAAATCCGATCAATAAAGAAAAGAAAAAGATCTGTGGGTCAAGGAGTTTTTTTTCCAATATTTGATTCCAGCGCAAATAAAAAGTCAGAAGAAGTAAAAATAAACAATACACAAAAGAAAGGCCAAAAAAGTACATGCAAAACAAAAAATGCGATCAATAAAGAAAAGAAAAAGATCTGTGGGTCAAGGAGTTTTTTGCGAAATGTGAAAGTCACAATGGAAGAAAAGCCACTTAGCACCACTTTTCGCAGTAAACCTGTAGAGACTCCACCGCAGTTGATCTCGGAAAAGATCCAGACGGTATCCGTGTCATCCGAAGATTCTAGTTCACACGATGGAAGTCTACAAGAACTTTTGGACTGTTCGGTCTATGATGATGAAAATTCGCAAACAAATGAAACACAGGAAAGGGTGATCATGGATTTCAATATTTACGAAGCCAAAGAAGTATGCATTGATCCCAGGGTGCCAGATGAAGAAGACTTTCTAACCCTAAGTGATAAATTAAAAGAATGCACAGCCAAACATTCTGAAATAAAAGAACTAAAGGAAAGTTCTTCGCAGAAAGAAGTGCAATCCACCAACTCGAATAATGTACAACAAAAAGATACAAGAAATGGGACAGGACCACAAAGCGAAAAACAAGGAAACTTGAGAAACACTGGCCTAAACCACAAATGGATGAAGCAAAAACCGAAACCACCGAAAAATACGGTTGTAATACTCGAAAAAATGGCAAGAAATTCGGATGGGCTGATACTAAACAGATCAGCTGTCATGAAACTTCTACAGTATATCCCACAATTAAAAATAATAAAATCCGAGGAAATACTGTCAGTAAGTTTCCCTGATGAAGCTCGTATCGATCTAGTTGAAATTGTGACGAATTTGGTGATATTTGCTTCCATCATGCTAGAGGCCCACAAAAACTTTAGAGTACTGGGCTTTAAGATCACAGAACCAGTAGATCACCAAAACCTCAATGAAGAGCCCGGAACTAGTGGTAAAAACAAAACTGAGCACTTCAAGAGAGATTTCTCTGAAGTTGAGGAGGTGCAATATAACAAATCGAGGATTGAAAATGGAAAACCAAACCAGAGAGAGAACTATCATTATGATCAGAGTCATTTGGGCGGAAGCAAAGATCCAATAAGACTGACTTCAGAACCAACTAACAGAATACTGAAGGAAAATGGAAATGAAGATCAAATTCAAAAACATGAAAAAGAACATCTAAAGAAAATAAAAATAACCATAAGAAGAAATAAAAAAAATGGCTGAATCAACCAACTCACTACAAATAGCAAAAGAGGATCCGAAGTACTGGAATTGGCTAGCTGGTACTCTTGCTATTAAACCAAAACTGTAGCCATCCAAAAAAGTCCAGATCGACCAATGGAAAATAGGAAGCTGGAATACCAGAGGATTTCGCCACCTTTTCAATGACTTCAATCCCTCCTTAAACGAGCTGGACATAATATGCATACAAGAATCTTGGTTAAAAATCGCTCCATTCAAGGAAGGATACATCGTGCTGTGCAATCCGGCCAAAGGAGGTTCGCTTGGAAGACCATCTGCAGGTCTTTTAACCCTAATCAAAAACGGGTCTGGAATAATGGTGCTTGAATCCACAAATATTAATTTGTACATACAGGCAACAGTTGTACAATTTCAGTTGGAAGCTCCAAAAGTCAAACAAACGATGTTAATACTGAATGTCTATTGGAATCCCTTAAAAAATGAAAGCACACGCTTCATAGATCAAATAATGGAATGCCTGGATGAAAAAAGAGAAGCGTTGCAAGATCTAAACATCATCATCTGTGGTGATCTTAATGCAAATTGCTTCGAAGAAAATAAACTAACACAAAGTGACATAAATCAAAAAAATGGTCAAAAATGCAAACGTGGGAAATCATGGAATGATGAAATGGAAGCAAGGAGATTGCACAGATTAAATGGAAACACGAAGAGAGATATACCGCCAGCAAAGACCTGGTCCAATGGCAATGTGAGCAATACACTCGACTACATGTTTGTCTGTGAACAACTGCTAGCGAAAACTCAAAGCTTCAGGATATCACCTTCAATTTACAGTGATCATGAACCAATTATCGCTGTATTCTCACATTGGGAGAATAGAACAAATCAAACATGGGATGCAAAAATAGAGCTAGAACACGGACTAAACCGCTTAAGGTTGAAAAAAAGTGACTTTGATACTGTATTGGAAAATCTGGAAAAGTGGCAATCCAAAGAGAAAATGTCTGTAGAATACGATACATCACTACAGATATTTAGACAAAGCACCGGAAAACACGCAAAACCAAGAGTCAAAAAATTACATGTATATGATCCAGAAGTGGCGACACAAAAGAAACAACTAAGAAAGGATCTATGTGCATTAAAAAATGAAAAGAACAAAGGAATGAAAGAACTGATCCAAAAAAGAAAACAAAAATACAAAAATTGGCAGAAATCCCACAAATCACAATTGTTACAACAGGATGCAGAAGCCATGCAAAAAGCCATGAATAACACAAACAGCAGGACATTATGGGACCTGATAAATGATAAACAATCATCAACAGCAGCGCTCACGAATCCAATATCAGAAATTGTTTGGATGGAGCACTTCGCAAAATTGTTCAACGAGATAGAAAAATCGGATATTGAAAATAACACTAATGAAGAAAAAGCAGGACAATGGGATATTTCATTCGATAAGGAGGAGATAAAGTTGCTAATTTTGAGAGCAAGCTCCTCAAGAGCCCCAGGGCCAGATGGTCTATCGAATGCAGTGTTAAAAAAAGACCCAGAGAAATGGGCAATCTTTTGTGAAAGACTGTTCAAGAGAATTGTTAAGCAGGGACAAATACCAAAATCGTGGAAGCTGGCCATTGTCGTCCCAATTTTCAAAAAAGGCAATAGGATGGACCCTAAAAATTATCGGCCAATTGCCCTACTAGATTGTGTTGGGAAAATCTTTGCCACTCTTTTACTAAAACAACTGAAACATGGATAAAAGACTCAAACATATATGACAAAAGACAATCGGGCTTTGTTGAAAATGTGGGGTGTAATTTAAATCTCCTGATACTAGGATTGATGAAAAAAAGAGCTTACACAAATAAACAAAAACTGTATACAGCCAGCATTGATCTGCGCCAATCCTTTGATAGTGTAAACAGAGGTCGGCTTTGGGAAAAATTGGCCTCCAAAGGTTGCCCTACAGATCTCCTGAAAGCCATCAAGGAACTGTACACCAAAACTTCGATAAGAGTCAAATTAGATCAAGGCGCCAACCTATCAAAGGATATAAAAACAACAAAAGGCCTCAAACAAGGATGCCCGTTAGCAGCCACTTTGTTCTGCTTCTACATTGAAGACTTGCAATACTTCCTGGAAAACAGCAGGACCTTTCCACCTAGACTAAATGGCAGACCTGTCAACCATCTGCTTTACGCTGATGACCTGATAATATTAGATCACACACAAATTGGTCTACAAAGAGCCTTAAATCAGGTTGAAAAATACATAGAAAAAAAAGATCCAGAAATAAATGCAGATAAAACCGAAATACTAATATTCGGTGACAAAAGATGGAAAAAAAGCAAAAACGAAGAATGGAAAGTTAACAAAACGTGGATAAAACCATGCGACGAAATGAGATATCTGGCCATCCAAGTAAGTGGAATGAAAAATGAAGAGCCCTGGAAAAGGATGCTAAAGACAAAAACAAAACAACTAATAGCCCAAGCTAACATCATCAACAAAAGATATGGAAAATTCTCCCTCCGACCGGTGATAACATTCTACAGGTTTAAAGTAATACCAACACTAACATACGGAGCAGAGACTTGTATGAATATCTCAGAGAAGTTCTGGAACACTTTGAAAGGACTCTTCTGAAAAAACATCTTACCGATACCGAAAGCAACACCAATGACGGTAATTAGACATGAAATTGGTTTGACAGCTCTATACGTACACATCCGATACAATAAGTTGATGTTGTACAGAAAAACAATGAGCAACCTGACGCCTCCCCAATTTGAAATATTTTGTAAAAATAATAACTTCGAAGAAAAAGTAGTAGAAGACTGGAAAAGAGAAAATGAACATACTCTGACAGAATCTGCCCTCAAAACCCAAACATTAGCAGAAAATCCAATAGCTGTAAAAAGAGTGCTTTGGGCCGAGGACTGGTCGAACACCGAAATGAAAAGAGCTCTGTCAAAAACTCATACACTCTTGAAAACCAATTGTGGTGTGATGTCCATCATACCGGAATACCTGAGAAAATTCCCAAATTGCAAACAAAGAGATCTGCTACTTCACTTCAGATTGAATATCCTTCAAAACAAAACAACAAAGGCAAGATACACCAAAGAAAAGATATGCACAAAGTGCAGATTGTGTAAAAGAAGTGAAGAATCACTAAATCACTTAGTGTTATTCTGCACAAAACTAAGAGATCTTCGAAATTTGATTTTAACCAGCAACATTGCTGACCTATGTGGCCTAGAAGCGGAGAAATGGTGGAGTCTAATTTATGCTTGCCAAATTCCAAAAATAAATTTTGTAACTGTCAAATTTCTAGAAAAAACCCTTAAAAGGCTAGACCATATCGATGAAGAAAATGCATTGTAAATAGTGAATTGATATGGTTAAAAGGATGCGTTGTTTTAGTGCTTAGTGTTTATTTTTCACTGTCTAGTTTGGTCTAAACTTATTATTATTGTTTAAAAACAAAAACTTGTTTTAAGTATTCCGTTTCTAATTCGAACAGTTTTTCAATTAGATTTAGCCTATTAAGGATTTTCTGGTTTTCTCTGCATCTGACCTCTGTTGTTGTGCTTGCCTGATGCTGATTTTGTTAAGATAGATGTCTTTGTGAAACAAAATTCTTTTCGCTGATTGTGAAAGGTTTGTAATAAACCAAATACACTTAATTAAAAAAAAAAGTTATAATGCAGATGGGACCAGAAACAACTGCAAACTTACTGGATTCACACACGGTCAAGTGTCACTTGGAAAGAAAACCTTTACAACAGTAGGTATAATCTACCATGCAGGAGCTACAACCAATGCAGGTCACTACACTGCATACATTAAAAAGAATTGTGGATGGTTCGAATGTAATGATAGCACCATTACTCTAAAGCAGAGATTGGCAGCTAATCTTACAAATGCGTATTTAATGTTCTTAAAGCCAAAATTTACGAAATAATGTGTACTTCAAGATTTAAAAAAGAAAATGATGTGAAAGACTACAAAACGTTAGAATATGCCAACAGGTATCTAAGTACCCAAGAGGATGTAAGAATGAGACAAAGAAATAAAATCACAGATCGTTGGGAACAAATGCACAGTTAGAATACGCCTACAGGTATCTAACTGTTGGTAAAAATCGGCAGGAAGGCAACCAACATAACATTAATCGGAAAGATGAAGGAAACACTCAAAGGAAACAAGGAAGTAGTTAGTACCATAGTAAATGAAGGATTTCTTTAAATCCGACAAGGATTTGTTTTCCCCAGACCCAAGGATTAGAAAAGCAAACACAGAAACTGAGCGCAATGCACAGTACACTGGTTTGTAAACTAAATATGAGGGTAAAAAAAGGTAAACTGTCTATTAAGCAATGTAGTACATTTTCAAAAAATGCAATATCTGTTTCTTTTATCACAGAAATGGAAAAAGGGATACTTCCGCCAAGTACGATAACCATTTAAAAATTGTATGTGGATTCTGAACAAAGTAAGGAATAAGTATATTGGCAGTCATTTTCTACACATGCAAATCTACACACCTAATCTATGGTACTAATATGCTACAGTGCCTGTAGGCTGGCCCTTGCATCTTCAGTGTGTAACCTACCATCTACACCTTACGACCAAGGTACAAGGAGTATAGGTCTTAGCCACAACCATCGCTGCATATCAAAACCATGGTCCTTGTAAATTAGCTACTTATAAATTTACTTTTTGGACCATCGTCTGCAGCCAAGCAGGCAAGACACTAGGGGGTCCACACAACTAGCGCATTACACCACACCCATATTCACTACTTATGACTTCAGTCTTGGGTGCATGGCCTTTGGGCATGCAATCAAGAGTCTGGGTCCTGGCTTGAAACACCACAGCATATCAGAACCATTGTGCCATGTCATTGTACTATGTACAAACTTGGTTTTGGGAGCATGGCCTTTCGCCATGCTCCCAAAACGCTATGCCCTCCCCACAACCATCTTAATGATGTTGCATAGTACAAGTGTACCAATAGCTGTGATATGGTGCAGTAGTTTGTAGCCACAGGCTACAGAGGTGAGTTTGAGGCCATAGCATTATGAATGTATGGGTATACAGTATTTAAAATGCATAGTTACTTACAACTGCAGTGCTTATTACTTTGTTCAAATACTCTGCATCCTGGCCACTACTACCACACCATATGACATCCATTGTGGCATATAAGTACACTATGAACAAATGTACATTTGGGGGCATGGCCTTCGGCCATGCGCCCAAGACTACAGAGTCTATAGAAAAAACCCCACTACCACACATCACTGAGGTGGTTGTGGGGGTTTTTCTATAGGTGTGGTATCCTTCAGTGCTTCTGGCCAGTGGATTCACTCCTAGCTGTATGTCCATAGATCTTACATGGGATGGGTGTGCAGTGGCTTCCACGTCTAGTACTTACAACTTTGTTCTTAATACTGCACGCACTCCCCACAACTTGCCAATCGAAACGCAATACTACGGGTGTATCCATGGGTGTGACATGCTGCGGTGGTTGTGGCCAGGGCCTACAGTCTTGGAAGTAAGGCCTTCGGCCTTCGGCCGATGGCCATGCATCCAAGACTCTAGGCCCTGGCCACAACCACTGTAGCATGTGACACCCATGGCGGCGTACTAATGATTATAATAATAGCCATCAGGAAAAAGTAATTCACTCACGGCATGTTGTCAATTTCAATGTTGGCTACCACTACGCGTGTGCTTTCAGCAGTTAGAAGTTTCCTGTCCACTGCATGGACTGAAATACTGCCCTTATTGGACCCCTCATTTTCTGTGCATACAAGGTGGGCATAGGAAATACATCATGAAGAGATTATAGCTGACCTACAGAGGTAAGTTTGACGCCATAGCATTATGAATGTATGGGTATACAGTATTTAAAATGCATAGTTACTTACACCTGCAGTGCTTATTACTTTGTTCAAATACTCTGCATCCTGGCCACTACTACCACACCATGTGACATCCATTGTGGCATATAAGTACACTACGAACAAATGTACTCCCCACAACCACCTCAGTGATGTGTGGTAGTGGGTGTTTTTCTATAGGTGTGGTATCCTTCAGTGCTTCTGGCCAGAGGCTTCACTCCTAGCTTTATGACCATAGATCTTACATAGGATGGGTGTGCAGTGGCTTCCACGTCTAGTACTTACAACTTAGTTCTTGGGTGCATGGCCATCGGCCATGCACCCAAGACTGCACACACTCCCCACAACTTGCCAATCGAAATGCAATACTACGGGTGTATCCATGGGTTTGACATGCTGTGGTGGTTGTGGCCAGGGCCTACAGTCTTGGAAGTAAGGCCTCCGGCTGACGGCCATGCATCCAAGACTCTAGGCCCTGGCCACAAGAACTGTAGCATGTGACACCCATGGAGGCACACTAATGAATATAATAATAGGCATCGGGAAAAGTAATGCAATTGCGCCATGTTGTCAATTTCAATGTTGGCTACCACTACGCGTGTGCTTTCAACAGTTAGAAGTTTCCTGTCCACTGCATGGACTGAAGTGCTATCGTTATTACACCCCTCATTTTCTGTGCGTACAAGCTGTCCATTGAAAGTACATTCACTGTCTGAATCTTTCCCAACTGTCTGTGACACAGCAAAACAGTTTTATAAATAGAGCATATGTACGCTGGTTCTTGCTCCGCTTTCGGCAGATCCAAGATGTCGGCCGCATCCAAACAATCTGACGCAGAACACGTTTCGCAGCAGCCAATTGGCAGAGATGTCGCGTGTCCGCGGTCATGACGCCAGCCCCTTAGCCAATCGGTATCTTGTCCGTGGACCGAACAGGGAAGTGTGACCGTGTAGCGGACATAGACATCACAAATTTTTTCAGCCCTACTACTAATTTACAAAAGCACGTTTTCTGGACCAAGCCCCTGTACCTAGCGCAGATTTCTTGAAAATCCGTCCAGCGGTTTGACCTGTAGCCGTGTGCAAAGTTTTTCCCCCATTCACTCTATGGGAAAAAAAGACGTTTTGGGACCCCCCTATAACTTTTGCCCCCCTGGACCAAACTTCTCCAAACTTTGCAAAAAAATTCAGAGTGGCCCTATACTTTTTTTGCAAGGTTTGGTGAGGATCCGTCCAGGGGGAGCAAAGTTATAAGCCACCAAAAAGTGCTCTTCCTATGGAAACAGCAACTTAACCATAACAACACGGCCACAGAATTGTGTATTTGCAGTGTACCGTGTGCACTTCCATGACAGTTATTTTCGTGTGTATGTGTGTATTCGGACAAGCAATCAGTTTAACTACATGCTATTTTTTGTTGAACCATATTTTAACATTTATTTGGTATGTGTGTGTGTCACAACATGTGCTCTTTTGCTACTTTGGTCTTGTTGAAAATATTGTTTCCGAAATATTAACCTATTAAAAAAAACACATTAGAAATGCAATACTGTGCTCTTTTATTCATCGTTCATTAAATGTATTATTCGTTTTAGAATTGTATTAAAGGACCAGTATTCAGGCCTCTGCGATGGGCGAAATCCATCCTCTCTGCTACATGGGATATTGTTAAAAACAGTGCAGTGTGAGGGTTGGCAGAAGAAATACCCAAGACCTCACAGACTATTCAAGGGATTTTATTAGGTATCAATGGGCCCTAAAGCCACCCCTCCTCCCTAACCCCAAGTTAGTAAATATGTATTATTGACCGGCTACTGTCTACGTTCTACCTTATGCTGGATGTGAAGACCTCATAGCAGGATACCTTTTCTGTCTACACTCTATCTGGGAGTTCCTATACTATCCAGTGGTTAGTATTCTATAGGGTAATGAGTTGTGCCTTAAGACACTCTGCCAACTCTTATACTAGATGTTCTTCTCCCACTACTCTTCTCCTCCAGCTCCACTCACCTCTACTTTATCTATTCCATTCAGATTCCTCCTCTGTCCCTCCAATGTCTCCTGTTCAGTCAAAGCCTTGCCTCCACCCTCTGATGTTAATACTCCATCTACGACACTAGCGCTCCCTCTTCCGCACTACAATTCAAACCTCCCCACTACTACTCCCTCCTACACATAACTACTCCCTCCTCCACACTACTATGCCCCCTCGACACTACTACTCCTTCCTCCACTTCACCCTACCTGTTACTCAGACACCCTCATTTCACTCACCCAAGCACTTCACATTCACTCCCTATACGTTCTCTCCTAGCCCCCCCCCATTACCCTGTGCTCACTAACCAATATCTCACATGCTCCAGAAATCGCCACGACACTCCGCTTCTCCCTCTTCCTTGTGCTGGTTTCTTGGTCTGCCACCTCCTCCTCATCTGACCTCACCTGAACAACACACCACTTCCTGCTTACTATGGCCCCCTTTATTCGCTGCCTTACACTTCCATTAGTATCACTTACCCTGGACAATCTGGCCCTGTCTTACCCTCCCGGGATTTGTTACAAGCAGAGGAAAGCTTAAAGAGTGCATTGAGTCCTGCCTTCTTTCTCCACACGGACCCACTGAGTTGCCATGATGGCGGCCTGAGCTGTAAAGTGTCCAGGTTAGTGTTATGAGAAACCTGAAGGTGCCTCACCTGCTAGTCGCCAGGGATCTGTCATTCAGGTGGCCGGGACACGGCCATCACTATTGGATCCAGTTCCTGGGGGTGGACAAGTGCGGGAGGATCACCTGGATGGGGTTTTTCCGAGGGTGGAAATGGGACACCAAAGGGTGATATGCGGTATCTCATTCCTTATGACACTTTTTCCCCATCCTACCAGGTAGGATACCTAGAAACTCAATCCCCCCCAACACAAACACTTTTTCACGGACAGTTCATCGTGAGCGACAACAGACTAACACCAGAGCCGTATACCTGACATGTCCCAACACAAGGGTCAGGCAGAGTCAGGCAATTACTGATAATTACACACACCTGATTTCAATCACACTTCCCCACACGGATAAAAGGCGGAGCATGAAAGCACACTCTGAGCAAGGCAAAACGCACAAGGAAGCAGCAATTCCGAGATGGCTGATTAAACCGAGGAGAAAGGCGGCGAGACCAGAGAGGACGACAAGGAGGGAATTACCCTTGCCCTTTTAAAAAAAGGACTGCGACTTTCAAGAAGTTTCAAGGTAAAGAAACATAAGACTGGGAATGGCAGCTGCCACCCGGTGTAGTGCATGTCAAAGGTACACGGGGCCCTCCCACATTGATAGCCAAGGCGGGGGAAAGCAATTGCCACAGTGGCACTGTCATTGACTCTGACAGCAAAGCAACGTCAGTGAGTTCAGCACAGCCGGTGATTTGGAGAAACTGATAGACCGGACTGTGTTATGCTCAAGGTTTCAAGCGGCAACATTGTGTGAAGAAAGAGAACTTAAATCCAATTGAACTTTATCAAACCAAAATACAGAGTGGTCCAGTGTCACATGGGTGCTCACTCTAAGGTCTCTATTTGGTACCCCCTGAGCATGTACAAATAAACTGTGAAATCGAAGTGGTCCTGCAGTGGGTTAAGTTGAATCCTATGCACATTCGAAAGTCTTCCACTGTCTGTATAATGAAGTTGGTCTTAGTCCGGCTGGTGGGGACTAATTGTAGAAAGAAGGGTCTGAGCCCGGAACAAGGGGGTCCTGGGTGAAGAGTAACATAACCGAGAAGATATTGCTGTGGCAAATGTGAACCCGACTGAGGGTTCACATAACCCAACTGAGGGGAGCTAATTGTGAAAAGAGGATCTGAGTCCTTGTCCGATTTGGCCAATTCCGCTAACTCCCGTTCCTCCCCACTCTCCTCACCTGATTCAAAGTCCTCCGGTTGCAGTTGCCTGTGAGAGAGTGTTAGTCCTTCTCCTTTTTGTGTTGAAAGTATCTGTCCCGAGAGGAAGCCACAGTGAGTGCTAAAGTATAGCAAACCTGGGGCCCCCTTCCCGAGGCGAGACAGTACGAAGGGAAAAAGCCTGTTCAGGCAGAAAAAACCCTCCGAAGAGTGCAGCGGTTTGTGAGGATCTGGAGCAAGCAGTTGTAGTGGAGTTCTTGTGGCAGTTAGCTGATGGGAGCAGGCAAAGCCGGACATCCGAAGCAAAGAAGGTTCCGGAGAGAAAGATAGCCACCGGAAAGGGTACCAGCAGAGAAAACAACTCCGGAGTAACAGGAACCAGGGCGGCTGAATGACAGCGCAGCCGAAAGGTAAGGCAGAGGAGGCGGGCGTGGAGAACAGCGCACCGTAGAGCTGAGGGAAGTAAGAGAGAGAGAGATAGTCCGGAGAGGGCGGACCGAAAGTACAGAAAGTGACCGAGGAGGTCAAGGCTGGAAAACTAGCGTGTAAACCCAAAGCAGCAAGCTAGCGCAGTGAAGGGGGTTGCAACGCCGCGATCGCTGGTAGAGGAGGAAAGAAATACTACCAGCGACGCCATGTTGGAAAACCACTAGACCGTAGGGTGAGTAACAGAGAAATCACGTAGTGGAACCTCCGCACGCCCTTCCAGCGCGTAACCGCCAACGCGGATACAAACGCCAAACAGGACGGCGAATGACAGTCCTGGCTGAGGGGGATCCAAGGTGAAGAGTGAATCGCCCGACTTCAATATTTGGAAAGGAACTTTTTTTCATTGGTTCTGGTACATCAGGCTCTCTGAGGCAAGAGCCCTTGAATAAAAGAGACTTGGGCACAGAAGGCACTGATGTTGGTAAAAGGAACTGTGACCTTGTGCCGAAGAAGCCCAAGAGTTTGCTGTGCTCAAATGACCTGCCTTGACCCATGCTAAAAACGTGGGGAAGGGAGGCCAACGGCCTAAACATCCTGACTCATCATTTTGTCAACACTTCTCTCTTTTTGTGAACATTATCCCACACTTTTTGTAGCATAGCGGTAAGGATTGTCAATAGTTTTCTTTCAGTATAGACCCTTTTTATTTGCCTAGACCCCACGAGGACCCTATTATTATTATTTGATGGTCGTAGCTTGCTCCCATCTTAGATTTAGGTTTAGATAGGCGTTTTCACACCCCTGATAATGTTCAATAAACACCCTTCAACTGTGATCACTAGTGTCTATCTTACTTTGACACCATGCCTTCCTTACATATGGTGTCAGAGTGGGATGTGACTCAATTGAAACAAATTGGGGAACCCTCCAATTTCAGAAGCTTAGTCATAGAGCTTCCAACCCTTCTGTTGCCATGAAAGAATCAATAGGCTTCCATATCTATAGCAGTAGAGAAGCTGTTATCCCCCCTGGGAAATGAGGAATGATTCCTACAGATTTGGTTTTAATATCCCCTCTGGGGTGTTACATAAGATTGGCCCCAAAATCTGGCCTAGCTTGGCAGTTCTGTATAGACGTTCTAGAAGGCATCATTGATCCCGACTTCCGGGGAGACGTAAAGGTTCTCTTACAGAATCATGATGAAATCCCATTTGAAATACATTGTGGGGGCCAAATTGCTCAAAGAATTCTAGAAAAATAAAGTGAACCATACAAAACAGAAAGAGGTACATTAGGCTTTGGGGAAGCTGATAAATCTAACATCGAAGAGAGAAAGGGAAACAAGCCTATCTATCCAGACCTAGCCTTCAGCCAGCGAAATGACCCAGCTCTAGCTGAAGCTTTTTTTACAAGCTATTCCAGAAGGAGAAGGTATGGAGAAGGTGAGCCCTTTTTTCTTCTTAAAACAGGGGTTGCTATATAGAAAAGAAAAATCTACAGAAGTATTAGAAAAAAACACAGTAATCCCCAAGACCCACCAAAAGGTTGTACTAGAGATTGCACATTCCCATCTAACCGGGGGACACTGAGGACAATCCAAAACCCAGGCATACATCAGTGGGAGGTTTTACTGGCCAGGGATCCACGCTGATATAAAGATCTTTTTTCAGATGTGCAAAATATGTCCAAAAAACAGCACTCACATCCCAGTACCTGCCCCTCTGACTCTGCCCCTCTGAATCCTTTACCAATCATACAAGTCCCTTTTTCAAGAATTGGGATGGACATCATTGGGCCTCTAGAAACATCTACACTTGGCAACAAATATGTCCTCGTGTTTGTTGACTACGCAACCAGGTACCCTGAGGCATTCCCTATGCAGAATTGTCACGCTCACCGGATATCCACAGGGACGCCACTGAGACGGTCCGGACTTCTGACCACTTTGAACCCTTCCCTGGACTTGCTCAACCAAGCACTGGGCCTAAAACACAGTATTATCAGAGGTCAATTCCCTATTGGTCTTGCTTGTCTGGCCCCCCTTTTCTTCCCTGGGTCCCAACCTTCCCCCGGACCTCTCCTCACCTTGTTTTTTGATGTGGGGCGCTCTCCGTCCTGCCTTCAATGCAGGGGTGCGTTGGGTGATGCGGGCTGGAGGGTGCCTAGTTGCTTCACTGGCACGGGCTCGGCGGACGGGCTTGCTGCGGCTTCAGCCAGACCGGTATTTGGAATGAGTCTTACAAAAGTTCTGATGGCTCTAGTCCCTTTAATACTGTGTCTTTCTTTCCTTAGGTGATGAAGTTCTTGAGGATGGTGATGCGCTGCTGAAGTAAGTAGGAATGTGGAACGTGATGCTTATTGGTTTCCTTAGCACTAACCAATGTTCGTCTTTTCCGTGTCCTTTTAGGTGCCGCAGTAACCCAGCATGGAAGCGACCTGAGGAGATGAGCTGCGGTGAGAAAGCACAATGTGCGGCGCCTCTTAAATGTTTTGCGCTAACCTGATGTGTCTTTTCCCCTTTTTCAGATCGGCGGTATGCTACGGAGCAGAAGTTGTCCGATCAACGGGAGTTCAGGTAAGGATTAAACTCTATTTGTAAATTCGAGAGATCTAAGTATTGCAGACTGCTTACTAACGTCTTTTCTTCTATTCTTCTCCCCTTTGGTAGGGCGCGGCGTGCCGAGATGGAGATGACTCTGCCGTAGGAATCCGCAAGACTGGGAAGAGCTGGACAGAAGTTGGATGCTCTTCGAGGTGAGAATTGGCAACAAAGTTCTTATTCTTGCAGGTGCGCTGGTGCCGAAGAAAGAAGTGGGCCTCTTCAGGAGATCCGAGCACGTTGAGTGTCACGCTGCAGGTGCAGAGAAACGCAAAGCATGTTTCTCAGGCAGGGTGTGGTTTAAATAGTCTGTAGGTATCCCAGGTATCCCTGGGCTGAGCCACACCCAAAATACTAGACCGCTCATCCAGATCAAGGAACTGAATTACATGGGGGCATCCATTGCCCCATAATACATTGCAAGTCCAATACTTAGTGGATCTCAGGACTGTGTGTGAGCTTGGTGCCAAAGGCGCCAAGTCTGAGTCCAAGTAGGTGTCTGGGGAGATGGAGAGGCCCTTAGGGGCCGACTAGGTGGCCGTGACCTGGCTCCAGCCTGATATTCCTGGGGCATGGGGGCAGGAATCGTGATAGCACTCCCCCCCAAGGCCCCTCTCAAGGTGGCTTTCCCCTCAGTTCCCGGCTTGTTTGGGTGATTTTGGTGGAACCTCCTAAGCGGACGAGGTGCGTGGATGTTTTCACAGGGTTCCCATGTTCTGTCCTGGGGACCGTACCCTTTCCAGTCCACTAGATAGTATAGTTTGGTTCTGACAAACTTGGAATCCAGGATGCCCTTGACCTCGAATTCTGGCTCTCCTGCGATCTCTAGTGGCTTCGGTGCTGGTGTCACACGGGTCCCAGGTTGAACAGGCTTTAAGAGAGACACGTGGAACACAGGATGAATTAGCATATTAGCTGGTAAGGCTAGTTTGACAGATACTGGATTTATCACGGAGGTGATAGTGTATGGGCCTAGGTATCTTGGACGGAAGGTTCAGGTCCCTTTAATGGGTACATGCTTGGATGCCAGCCAGATTTGTCTCCCACTTGGTAGTTAGGGGCTTTGATTCGGTGTTGGTCTGCAAATTTCTTCTGACGATCCTTAGCACAGAGTAGGTGTTCTGCTGCCCTTTTGAAGGTTTGTGAAATGGTTGTATGTAAGGTTTTAATTAATGGCATTTCTAAGGTCTTAGGGGTGTCCAACTCGGAAGTGCGTGGGTGTCGACCATATATGGTATAGAAGGATTTTTTCATGCAGTTCTTTCTGAGTGATGGTTGCTGTAATTCCCAGGAGTCTATCACATGGGATAATATTTATTTATTTATTTATTCACATTTGTTAAGCGCACAGCAGCCTGTGGGCATTGTGGCGCTGGTTACAGTAGATATACAAGTCTTAGTTACATAGGTCGTGTGAACACATACATGCATGGAGCATGCAGCAGCCCGTGGGCATTATGGCGCTGGTTACAGTATCTGTTCATATCTCAGTTACAGTAGTCGTGTAAATACATACAACATGAGGTAGCATTGGGGCTCGGGCAGTAGGTGCGTGGGCAGCTGTGTGAAGTACCTGCAGTGTACTAGTGGCTAATTGAAGAGTGTTGTTTTTAGCTTTTTGCGAAAGACACAGAGAGAAGTTTCAGCTCTGAGAGCTGTAGGTAAGGTGTTCCAAAGCTTGGGTGCCAGGTAGGGGAATCTGATTCCTCCTGCCTTGGCCCTGGTAATTTGTGGTACTGTGAGTTGGTTGGTGTACTCTAGTCGAGTGGGTCTAGTGGACTGTGTTCTGATTAGTGTGTCCGATAAGTAGGAGGGTGCGGTTAGGTTGATGCATTTGTGTACGGTGGATAGAATCTTGAAAGTGA
The DNA here is from genome assembly GCF_040938575.1 of Ambystoma mexicanum. Classification (NCBI taxonomy): domain Eukaryota; kingdom Metazoa; phylum Chordata; class Amphibia; order Caudata; family Ambystomatidae; genus Ambystoma; species Ambystoma mexicanum. Next base: position 90,502,108 of record NC_090936.1, on the reverse strand, counting down.
TTCGGTCTTTAACTGGTAGCCAGTGAGCGTTTTTTCTTGCTTGAGCGATGTGTTCCCTTTTAGGTATGCTGAGAGCTTCTCTGAGAGAGTTGTTTTGAGTGGTTTGGAGTCTGGTTAGATTTTTTTTTGATGTGCCCGCTAAGAGGGAATTGCAATAGTCCAATTTGGCTCTTATGGTAGCTCTTGCAATGGAGAGGCAGTTATCTTTTGTTAGAAACGGCTTTATTGCATTGACCAGTTTGGTACTCCGAGCGGAGGCCGATACAATGGCACTAACTTGTTTATCCATAGATAGTGTAGCATAAATGTGGACTCCAAGCGTTTTAACTGAAGATAGGACTGGGATGACACAGTTGTCTATGCAGAAGCTTTGATAAGTCAGGCCCAATTTGGCTAGCGTGGGTTTTTGGCCGAGGATGAGGATTTCAGTTTTATCGCCGTTGAGGCATAAGCCATTGGTGGCCATCCATGCTTGGATTGTGGATTAAGTTTGTTGAAGGGTAGAGGCATCTTGGAGATAGTTCCCAGTGAGTGGAAGGAGTACTTGGGTATCATCGTTTGTGTATGTGATCCCAAGTGCATCCAGTTTATCAAAGAGGGGCTTTGTAAATAGAATGTACAGCGTTGGTGCCGTACAAGATCCCTGGGGAACACCACAGTGTATGACAGTGGGTTCAGCATTTGCTATATTGGAGAACACCTTCATGGCTCATCTTCAATAGGTATCGGGTCCGGTGGTTTGTAGTCCTGTTCTTCAATACCCATACGGGAAAGGGCATCGGCCTTCCCGTTTTTGACTCCAGGTCGAAATGTAATCACGTAGTCATATTCAGCGAAGAATAGGGCCCAACGTAACTGTCGTGAAGAGTGCGCTTTAGCAGTTTTTAGATACTGGAGATATCGGTGATCTGTTATGACTGTGATGGTGTGTCTTGCACCCAGAAGGTAATGGCGCCAGGCCTTAAAGGCAGACTTGATGGCTAGGAGCTCTTTATCTGTGATGGCGTAATTGAGCTCGGGGTATGTAAATTTACGTGACCAGAAGGCAACCGGGTGTAACTGACCCGTTTCAGGATCCTTTTGCGAGAGAACGGCTCCCATGGCCATTTTTGATGCGTCCGTTTCCACCACGTATGGGAGTTCTGGGCGAGGATGGCGTAGAATTGGGGGCGAAGTGAATCGAGCCTTACGTTCCTGGAAAGCTCTTTCTGCTTCCTCTGCCCATTGAAATTTATTATTGCTCTTTTTTATTAACGATGTGATGGGATGTACTATCTGTGAGAATTCCGTGATGAACCAGCGGTAGAAGTTTGCGAAACCTAACATGCTCTGTACTCCCTTGAACGAGTTTGGTGATGGCCAGCTTAGGATCGCATCTACCATGTGTACATCCTTACGGATACCCTTCGGACTAAGAATGAAACCAAGGAACGCCACCTCGGAAACATGGAATGAACACTTTTCAAGCTTGGCATAGAGCTGATGCTGGCAGAGTTTTTCCAGTACGGATCGAACGTGTTTGACGTGCTCTTGTTTTGATGCGGAGTACACTAGGATGTCGTCAATGTATACTAAAGCACATACATCAATTAATTCCCTTAAAACATTGTTCATGAAATATTGAAATGCAGCTGGCGCGTTGCAAAGGCCAAAGGGCATTATTTGATATTCATACAGGCCATACTTGGTACGAAAGGCAGTTTTCCATTTGTCGCCCTTTTTAACTCGTACAAGGTGATTTGCTCCTCTTAGATCTAGTTTTGTGTAGATTTGGGCGTCTTTGACTTGGTCAAGTAGTTCAGGAATCAATGGCAGGGGGTAACGGTTTTTGATGGTAATATGGTTCAATGCGCGATAGTCGATGCACGTTCTTAGGTCCCCTTCCTTTTTCGGTACGAAGAACAGAGGACTGGCTGCCGGGGACTTCGAGGGACGGATGAACCCGTTTGCCGGGTATTGGTCGAGATAGGACTTCAGGTGCTGGTTTTCTGGTTCTGTGAGTGCGTAGATTCGTCCACAAGGGATCTGTGCGCCGGGTATCAGGTCAATCTGGCAATCGTATGGTCTGTGTGGAGGTAGGGTATTAGCTTGTTCCTTCTGAAACACGTCTTGAAAATCCTGGTACTATCTTGGTAGGGTCCCGGCTGCCACTGTTCCCAGCGTAGAGGTTCTGGTGTCGATTGATTGTTTCTCTTGACGATAACACGTTTGAGCACAGGTCTCAGAGAAGGCCAGCTCCTTTGCTCGCCAATCTATTTGAGGATTATGAGCTACCAACCATGGCATCCCTAAGATAAGTCGAAACTGAGGTGTCTTGATGAGGTTGAAAGCGATAGATTCTTGATGCCCATCCTGGCACAGAAGGGTTAATGTTGCAGTGCATGGGGATACTGGACCGGAGGCTATTTCCGTGCCATCGACTGTGGTTACAGTGTCTGTGGTTAACTTTGGACATAAAGGAAGTCCCATCTTTGCTGTGAGATCTTGGTCTATATAATTCCCAACATCTCCACTGTCTATGTACGCTCTTGCTGCGTGCATCCGCGATGGCTGTTGGTGATCGATCAGGATCACAGGTAGTGCAAAATGGGAGGTCTGTAGTTCACTTTCTTCGCTCGACAAATGGACCCCTACACTTGCCGGGCTGGGCAGTTTTCCAACTCTTTGGTGGGGTCTTCCTTGTCCGTAGCTCCTACTATCCTTCTCGGTGGCTTCACTGGGCACTCCTTTAGAAAGTGACCCGATTTTCCACAGTACAAACATAATTGCTGTTGCTTCCTCCTATCTCTTTCCGCCTTAGTCAAGGGTGACCTGACGCCTCCAATCTGCATTGGTTCCCCTGAGCCTTCTGTTGATTGAGAAACATTGTCCCTTGAACGCACATAAATAGGGCGAGAGTCGGGTCTGATCCGATCTGCTCTTCTGTCTTGCAATCTTTGATCTAGCTGAACAACCAGGTTCATAAATTCTGCACAGTCTTGAGGGGGGTCCACTACTTGTGCGAGGACATCCTTTAGCCCTCCCCGCAGACCCCTATGAAATAACGTGGTTCTCTTCTCTGCAAGCCATTCAGCTTCAACCACAAGTCTATTGAACGTGGCGATGTATGTCAATAGATCTTGATTTCCTTGACGAAGGGATAGAAGTTCGTTGTCTAGAGCATGTCCATGAGTACGACGGGCGAAAAGTTTTTCCTTTTCCTGTTGAAAACCCCTGAAATCGCATAACAGAGGATCGTCTTGAGTCACAAATGGGACTGACCAGTCTGCAGCACTTCCGCTCAAATAAGATAGCAGAAATGTGACCCGTGATTGGTCATTTGGAAAGGCCCTGGGCCTGCAAAGGAAGTGCAGATGGCACTGGTTCATAAAAGTGGCATATTTCTTAGGATCCCCAGTGAATCGCTCCGGTGGCGCCAAGGGAACTGCCCCAGGAAGGGTTATCTGAACAGGGCTGGCTGATGGTACTGGCATTGTAGGCACGTTTCCCGGCAATGGTGCATGTCCCGCTTGCGACTGGAGAAGTTGTCGGCTTAGGTCATCTGTTCGTTCCTTAGCAACATTTGGGATAACTGGTCGGTTTCTGACGTTTCCATGACACCCAGGTGGATTTTTGGTGTGAGGCTTTGCGTTCTGTAATGCTCACCTGATATCCACTGGGACGCCACTCAGCCGGTCCGGACTTCCGACCACTTCGAACCCTTCCCTAGACTTGCTCAACCAAGCACTGGGCCTAAAACACAGTATTATCAGAGGTCAATTCCCTATTGGTCTTGCTTGTCTGGCCCCCCTTTTCTTCCCGGGGTCCCAACCTTCCCCCGGACCTCTCCTCACCTTGTTTTTTGATGTGGGGCGCTCTGTGTCCTGCCTTCGATGCAGGGGTGTGTTGGGTGATGCGGGCTGGAGGGTGCCTAGTTGCTTCACTGGCACGGCTCGGCGGACGGGCTTGCTGCGGCTTCAGCACGACCGGTAATTGGAATGAGTCTTACAAAAGTTCTGATGGCTCTAATCCCTTTAATACTGTGTCTTTCTTTCCTTAGGTGATGAAGGTCTTGAGGATGGTGATGCGCTGCTGAAGTAAGTAGGAATGCGGAGCGTCATGCTTATTGGCTTCCTTAGCACTAACCAATGTTAATCTTTTCCATGTCCTTTTAGGTGCCGCAGTAACCCAGCATGGAAGCGAGCTGAGGAGATGAGCTGCAGTGAGAAAGCGCAATGTGCGGCGCCTCTTAAATGTTTTGCGCTAACCTGATGTGTCTTTCCCCTTTTTCAGATTGGCGGGATGCTCCGGAGCAGAAGTTGTCCGATCGACGGGAGTTCAGGTAAGGATTAAACTGTATTTGCAAATTTGAGAGAGCTAAGTATTGCAGAATGCTTACTAACGTCTTTTATTTTATTCTTCTCCCCTATGGTAGGGCGCGGCGTGCCGAGATGGAGATGACTCTGCCCTAGGAATCCGCAAGACTGGGAAGAGCTGGACAGAAGTTGGATGCTCTTCGAGGTGAGAATTGGCAACGAAGTTCTTATCCTTGCAGGTGCGCTGGTGCTGAAGAAAGAAGTGGGCCTCTTCAGGAGATCCGAGCACGGTGAGTGTCACGCTGCAGGTGCAGTGAAACGCAAAGCATGTTTCTCAGGCCGGGTGTGGTTTAAATAGTATTCGGTATCCCAGGTATCCCTGGGGTGAGCCACACCCGAAAGACTATACCGCTCATCCAGTTCAAGGAACTGAATTACATGGGGGCATCCATGGCCCCATAATACATTGCAAGTCCAATGCTAAGTGGATCTCAGGACTGTGTGTGTGCTTGGTGCCAAAGGCGCCAAGTCTGAGTCCAAGTAGGTGTCTGTGGAGATGGAGAGGCCCTTAGGGGCCGACTAGGTGGCCGTGACCTGGCTCCAGCCAGATATGCCGCTGGGCTGGGGGCAGGAATGTTGACAGCATAATACCACCCAGCAAATATTCAAACACCTCCTACTATATTTTTCCAGGGTTGGCTTTCCTAAGGAAATACTGACAGATCAAGGTTCAAATTTTATGAGCAAGCTCATGGCTGAAGTCAAAGAGCTACTCTGTATTACCACCTTACGAACTTGTGTTTACCATCCCCAAACAGATGGTTTGGTAGAAAGATTGAATAAAACACTTAAATTGATCCTAAGAAAGTTGGTAGACAAAGACGGAAGGACTGGCACCGAATGATCCCCTTGGCGCTATTTGCAGTAAGGAAAACCCCTCAGGCTTCCACTGGATTCTCTCCTTTTGAACTACTTTATTGCAGAGAACCTGGAGCTGTCCTGGGCATGCTCCGGGATACCTGGGAAGAATGAGAAGAGGCACCCATTCCCCTCTCACGAACAGCTACCATATCACAGGAGCATATGAGTCTTGTTCGAGATCTAGTCTGTACACACATGGAAAAAGCCCAGATCCAACAAAAATCCACTTACGACAAGAAAGTGAGCTTAAGATAATTTTCCATATGACAAAAAGTACTAGTCCCCTTACCCACCTCGGTAAACAAGATTGTCTCTAAGTGGCACAGGCCATATGTAATAGTGGAACAAACAGGAACTTGTACTTATAAGGTAGCCCAACCAGACGGGAAACAGAAGGTCCATCTAAAGCATGTAAATCTCCTAAAAGAGTGGAAGGAGAACCCGTTAGCCACCCATGCCACAATACTATATCCTGTTTGGTTCCAGAAGAAATAGACAATTATGAATGAATTCCTCCAAAGCTATCTAATCAACAAGAAGAAGATCTAAAAGATGTAGTCACATTGTTTCCTGATGAATTCTCAGAAAAACCAGGAAGAGTAAAATGCACCTATCACTTTATTAGAACACCTAAGGGAAAAGTTAATCTTAAACCATATAGACTCCTGGAAGCCCGTAAACAGATAGTGGTTGAGGAAGTGAATAAGATGTGAAGAGCAAAATTTATCGAGCCTTCTTTGAGCCCATGGTCCTCCCGTATCGTATTGGGCATCAAACCTGACCATTCCTGGAAGTTTTGCATAGATTTTGTCAAGTTAATGCCATTTCCGACTTCGATCCCTACCCCATGCCACCCATTGATGACCTAATTGATAAACTCGGAAATGCCACTTATCTATCCACCCTAGACTTAACTAAAGATTACTGGCAGGTCCCAGTATATGGGCCTGATGAGGAAAAGACAGCTGTCACGGACGGCACTCTGTCAAGAGTGGCACAGGGCCCCAGGTAAGGTTTGGGTGGCTGTGTTGATGTAAGGTGACAGATAAGTACACACACAGCAGGAAACCCATCAAGAAATAAAAGTAGGCAACTGTAGTTGTGAACAGAAAGGGGCAGGAAATACAAAGATACAAACAAACTGGATTCCCTCTTGGGGTGTATGCAGATATGGAAAAAGAGTGTTCCACGGACCTTTGGAAACTCCAGCCTTCTGCACGGATTACTATTACAGAGGCCCACTCTGTCTGCTCATGGCTGGGAACAACAGCTGTGGGTGTCTGTTAAACAGAAAACGTGACAAGGGAAGGGGCAGAGGTTGCCTGCCGGAAACCAACAGTCAAGCTCTGTACAAAGGATTGTTGGGGGTCTCTGGGTGCCCCCACTGCGTGCCCGCGAGCCCCTCCACCCACAGACTCCACACGGACACGTCTGTGCGGTTCGGGCTCCCCGGTCGCTCTGCTGCGGCCGGGAACGCCCCGTTTATTTAAGGCGCACGCGGCGACGTGCAACGTCACGCCGCCGCGTGCGTATCCCCTCACGGGGCAACGCCACACTCCTCCTTTTTCCGGGAGGAACAACAACAAACAGACACGTCAAAACATAGCACTGCACACAAAGTCACTTGCGAACTTCAAAGCCCATGCCCCCTTTTATTATCAGCCTCCCAGGTCCCCTTCACTCCGGAACACAGTCAATTGGCCCCAGCACGTAGTCTCCGAGGTAGGCAGGTCTCCCTCGCCCAGCCCTCTGGGGGTACCTCCCACCTACCTCAGCCGCCGGACTCCCTGCTGCTCCAGTGCCTCGTTCTGGTGACCCCACGAGTTCCCCCCGGGGGGTATCTTCATCCGGGAGGACAGTCTCATCCGGGTCAGGCGGGAGTTCAGTTCGAGAGTCCCCCAGTTTCTTGAAAAAACTCACATTTCGAGTGACGGCCGACTTCCCGTCCGAGGCCGTTACCATTGATCCCTTCACTGCCACTACGTCCAGCGGCTCGGGTTCATATGGGAGCGAGAGTTTTCCATGGGGATGCCGATTCCTGATCAGCACTTCGTCGCCCGGTTCCAGCCGCTGCGGACGAAGACCCCGCCGTGTGTTTTCTTGAAGTGTCCTTGCCTGTCGCTCCGCTTCCACCCGTTGGTCATCTATTACGCCGGGTATCTTTTCCTGTACCTCCGGGAGGAGACCTCGGGGGCACCTTCGAAATAGTGCCTCAGCCGGGGCTACCCCAGTCGAGGCGTGTGGGGTGGTGCGGTACACTCTTAGAAACTGGTATAGCGCCCGCTGGAGAGGCTGGCCCTGTCCCTGGGCTATCCGGAACGTTTTGTTTAATGTCCTCATCAGCCTCTCGGCATCCCCGTTGGCGCGGGGCCACAGCGGGGACACCTTCCGGTGGGCCACTCCGCAGCTCTCGAGAAACTCCGAGAACCTTGCGCTCTGGAATGGGGATCCATTGTCCGAGCACAGGGTCACGGGAAACCCATGGGTGGCAAAGATCTTTTCCACGGCGCCGACCACGTGCTCAAACGCCACCGACTTGACGAATTCCACCTCCGGGTATCGCGAGTACTCATCGACGATGGCTAGGAAGTGAGTACCTACGGCCGTGGATCCGAAGTCCGCATGTACTACCTCCCACGGGCGGGTCCCCCGTGGCATTACTTCAATTTCAGGCTCCCGCTGTACTGGGGAGGCCGCCTGGCACCATACACAGGCCGCTACAAAGTCGTCCACTTTCCTTTCCAACTCGGGGAACCACACCTTCAGCCTCAGTCTCGCCTTCGTTTTGGCGGCCCCTTGGTGTCCCTGGTGTGCCAGGTTGATGACTTCGTGGACTTTGGAGCCCGGCACCACCAGGCGATCGCCCCGCAGCAGCAGGCCCGACTCTGTGAAGGACAGCTCGTCCCTCACCTTCCAGAGTTGCTCGAGGGTCACCTTGGCCTCTTGAGTGCGCCCTGCCACCAACTCCAGCACGGCCTTCCAGGACCCCGACTGCATCGATCTCCTCAGGATGCGGAAGCATTCGTCGTTGGCCGCAGCACTCTCCAGCTCGGGTAGCGGCATTGCATTGGGGGTGGCGCTCTCGACCACCATGCTGACGTGATCATCGGCTTCCTCCGCACACGACTCTTGTGCGGGTCCGCCCCTGCCCACCGGATGCCTGGACAGGTAATCAGCCGCATTGTTGGCCCCCGGCCGGTAGATCAGGGTGACGCCATATTCCAGGAGGGCCAGCAACCATCGCTCGATCCTGGCTGGTGGTTTGGAAGAGGATCCGGCCATAATCGGAATCAGTGGTTTATGGTCTGTTACCACTGTCACGGGTCTCCCCAGCACGTAGAGCCGAAAATGCCGACAGCCCCACAGAACCGCCAGGGCCTCCCGTTCAATCTGTGAGTACCTCTGTTCGGTCTCGGAGAGGGCCTTGCTCGCGTATGCCACGGGCCTCATTCCCCCATCTTTGCCCACCTGGGTGAGGACTGCCCCGAGGCCAAACGGGCTGGCGTCCACAATGATCTCCGACTCCAGGGAGGGGTCAAAGAAAGCCACTGTGTCCTCTGCTGTCAGGGCACCCTTGATGTCCTCGAATGCCGACTGTTCTAACGGGCCCCACTGCCAGATGGTATCCTTTTTCGTCAGGGCCCTCAGTGGTTCCGACCTCGAGGCGAGATTCCTGATGAAACGCCCACAGTACGTCACCATTCCCAGGAAGCTCCGCACCTCTGACGCCGACTCAGGGGGGCGTGCCGTCTTGATGTCTTGGACCTTCTTGGGGTCAGGAGATACCCCGCCCTCCTTGAAGATGAAACCAAAGAACTCAATGGTCGGGCGGAGGAACTCACACTTGTCCTTGTGGAGGGTGAGCCCCAGCGACTGCAGCCTTTCAAGGGTCTTGGCTAGGCGTTTCAGATGGTCAGGTTCAGTCCTAGCAAAGACCAGAATGTCGTCGCTAATGTTCAGGACGCCCTCCAGGTCTGCGAGAGCGCCACGGATTAAGTTCTGAAACACCTCGGCCGCAGACGACACTCCGAAGCTCAGCCGCTTGTATCTATAGAGTCCCCTGTGGGTGGTAAAAGTTGTGATGTAACGGGACTCTGGGTGGAGGACAACCTGGTGATACCCAGCTCGTAAGTCCAACTTCGAGAAGAACCGGGCCCCTTGCACTTCTGCTATGATGTCATCAATCGTCGGGGTCAGGTGTCGTTCTCTCCTGATGGCCTTATTGGGCAGCCGCATGTCCACACAGATTCGGACCGAGGCCGGTTGTTTAGGTTTCCTCGCCACTACGATGGGGGATACCCATGGTGTGGGGCCCTCCACCTTTTCAATTACGTCCAAGTTCACCAGGTTGTCGAGTTCCCTGTCCACCTGGTCCCTTAGATGAAATGGGATCCGCCTGTGCTTCAGGGCTACGGGCTGTACCGACTCGTCAATGTGGAGCCTCACGGGGTCACCGTTCATTCTCCCAATCCCTTTGAAGATGTCAGCATACTTGTCCAGCAGGTCATTGATGTCCTCCAAGTATACTGAATAGGCGAAGCTGACTATGCCAAGGGCCTCCGCTGCCGCACAGCTAAGCAGGGTGTTGCTGCTCACCGGAGTCACATAGAAGCGGGCCCTGATTTTCGACCCGTCATGTTCCACCTTGGCGACAAACGCCCCATCAAGTGGCAGGGGCTCACGCCCACCAAATGCGAAGATGCGGGCTCTTGGCGTCGCCAGCCTCGGGGGTGGGTTGAGCGCAGCATAATGTCCTCTCGCCATTACGTTGACAGAGGCCCCGGTGTCGACTAACACCGGGACCGGCGAGCAGTTCACCTCTACGACACATCTCGGCTGTCTTCTGCTCCTCCCCTTGAGGACCTCCATGCTGGAGACGAAGAAGATATTCTCCTCATCCTCCTCCTCCACTTCTTCCGCCAGCGCCTCCTCGGATTCCGCTTGTTCCACCTGAGCTACATTCGGCGGGCGGTATTGCCGCGGGGCCCATAGACGAGGTTGTCCTCTCGGAATAAGTACAGGCAGGGTCGCCCTGCACACCCTCGAGAAGTGATCAGGCACCCCACAGCGTCCACAGATCTTTCCTTTTGCCATGCACTCCGATGAGTGGGCGAGGTCATAGCCGCACTTCTGGCACGACTCCACCGGCTTCCCTGCTCTGTCTCTGGGAGGTACACCGGGTTTTCGCACCCCTCTGCCGCCCCGCCAGACAGCGCACACCTCCTCCGGTCTCGCCGCGCGGGATCCGGCCTCCATCTTGTTGGCACGAGCCTCCGCCACCTCATGGCACCTCCCGAGCTCCAGGATTCTGGGCAGAGTGAGTCCGGGCTCTCTTAGGACTTGTCGCCTCAGCTTGCCCGATGAGCATGCCTGGATCAGCATGGTCCTTATCATGTCCTCCGCATCCCCCCACGCACACCCTTGTGACAGGCGGCGCAGGCGGCCATAGAAGGTGTCAAGCGTCTCATCCTCCTTCTGTTTGGCCGACAGCATGACGAACCTTTCGAAGTCCACGTTGGCAAGGGGGACGAAATGCGCGAGGAGGGCGGCTTTGGCTTGATCATAGGAGTTACCCGCTGGAGTTAATGATTCAAAGATCTCCTGCACGGTCGCTCCTGCGGAGTACAGCATCGTGGCCACCCTGCTGTCATCATCCGTGACCTGGGCGGCTCGAAAGTACATGTCTAGCCGTCCGATCCATCTCCTCCATCGGGGCCCCAGGCTGGATGGGGGGCCCGTAGCATCAAACTCCGGAATAGGCTGTAGGGCCGCTTGCGCCCTGGCTTGGGCCATGGCCAGGGGTGGTGGTTGAATCGGAGGGGGAACGGCAGCAACCGGGCGCGCCGGCGGTCCAGAAGTCGTAGGACGCGGGGTTGGCTGTGGGGTTTGCTGCTGGATCTGGTCTGTTAGGTCTTCGTCCTGCGAATCTTCCGAGGCCGTCGCACCCCTAAGGGCACCGGGATCACTCATAGGCGCAAGCGCACAGGCACCCTCGTTCTAGTCCTGAGGGCCGCAACTTGCCCTTCTCCCCACACTGCCACCACCCACGTGATGATGAAAGGGTTAAAGGAGAGTACCTCGAGGTGCCTTGTGTCCACGTGGGCCGCAGAAGCGGGAGCGTCATCCCCCACGTGATGATGATGAAGGGGTTGAAGAGGGTCCTGAAGAGGATTTGTGGATAAATGTTCCCAAAAATTGAGCTTTGAAAAGGAATGGGCTGAGAAGGCCCAGCCACCTCAGTCCATCTTCCAGCTACAACACGACGTCATCGTCTGAAAAATGGCCAAAATATCAAAATTCTGGCATGGGCCTGCGGGTTGTACTGCCCGCAGTCAGAAAATCCAAAAATTAGGCTTGGATGGCCTTCCTACTCCAAACCGGAGCTTACGGAAGATCCTCCACCTCGTGCGCAAGATGGCCGCCAGCCGCGTGTGGTCCGCGGCCTCAGCGTGATGCGAAACACCCGTGGATGTTTCCCTTTGATGTAGAAAAATTGTCCGGGATCGCGCTCACCGCCGGGCCCGGGCATCCGACACTCGTCGCCACTGTTGGGGGTCTCTGGGTGCCCCCACTGCGTGCCCGCGAGCCCCTCCACCCACAGACTCCACACGGACACGTCTGTGCGGTTCGGGCTCCCCGGTCGCTCTGCTGCGGCCGGGAAGGCCCCGTTTATTTAAGGCGCACGCGGCGACGTGCAACGTCACGCCGCCGCGTGCGTATCCCCTCACGGGGCAACGCCACAAGGATCAACATAAGACACAAGAGAGACAAGAACAGAAATAACCAGGTACAAGGAAGTCTAAGAAAAATCTAGCAGAAGGGAATGAAGGAAGAAACAGTTCAATAGAAATGGGTAAACTAAAGGGGAGGACAGAGGATTCAAGGAAGAGAAGGACAGGGATCAAGAACAAGGGGTTGCAAACAAGGAAGAGAGCAAGGGAGCAGCAGCCAGGAAAGAGGGGGGCTGCAAATAAGGAAGAAGGGCTGCAGTACCAAATGGTACAAGGTACAGAAAAACTGTAGTGGATTGCAGGGGACTGTAGTAGGCTGCTAGGCAGAGAGTCCAGAGGAGCAGGGCTGAGAGCTGTAGTAGGCGGCAGACAGAGAGCCCAGAGGAGTAGGGCAGCAAGGAGCAAACCCAAAGGAACAGGGCGTAGAGGTAGAGAGACCCAAAGGTCAGGGCTGAAAGCAAAAGAGAGTAGCAGGCTGCAAGGAAGGGAGCCCAGCGGAGCAGAGCAGCAAGGAGCGAGCTCAGAGGAGCAGAGCAGCGAGGCAGGGAGCCCGGAAGGCTATGGCTGAAGCAGCGGAGTGTAACACAGGCTGCAAGGCAGGAAGCCCAGAGGAGCAGGGCTATGAGGCAGGGAGCCCAAAAGGCGAGGGCTGTAGGCAGCAGGGTGTAGCAGGCTGCAAGGCAGGATGCCCAGAGGAGCAGGGCTATGAGGCCGGGAGCCCAAAAGGCTAGGGCTGTAGGCAGTAGGGTGTAGCAGGCTGCAAGGCAGGAGGCCCAGAGGAGCAGGGCTGTGAGGCAGGGAGCCCAAAAGGCTAGGGCTGAAGGCAACAGGGTGTAGCAGGCTGCAAAGCAGGAAGCCCAGGGGAGCAGGGCTGTGAGGCGGGGAGCCCAAAAGGCTAGGGCTGTAGGCAGCAGGGTGTAGCAGGCTGCAAAGCAGGTAGCCCACAAAGAGCACTGGAACAAAAGCAGGAAAATGCAGCAGTAGGAACAGCATACAAATTCGAGACAAAAGGCAAAAAGGGGCTGGGAGGACTCTTGATGCAAGAGACTGAGCTCCTGCAGGCAGCTGTTTAAATAACGTCCTGCCCTGTACTGAGGCAGGCTAATTGGCAGCACCTGGAGCAGTACACCTGAAGACAATCTGCCTCCTCCCTCTCTGGTCCTGAGATGGTGGAAGCAGCACTGATCCCTAGGGATTCTGGGTATTGTGGTTCCAATGCTGACGAATGGGAATGGCCAGGAATTGATACCTGTAGAAAGGTGCATTGTGGTACATGTAGTTAGTTGAGTTATACAAGAAGGCACCAAAGTCACACAAATGGGAATTAAGTACCAAAGTGTGAATAGAGGTTGTTCCAAGAGTATTCTGAAGATAAATGAATAACAAATAATCCATGATGGCTGCCAATGTGTGCGCCCATGGCGCAGGCATGACACCAGCTTTCTCAACGCACCAAGGACTATTTCAGTTCAAAGTCCTCCCTTTTGGGTTACACAGCACTCCAGCCACTTTCCAACAGCTCATGGACAAAATATTTATTTATTTAATAGATTTATAAGAGCACACAAAGCCCACAGGCATCTAGGTGCTTGTTGCAAACGGGGGGAGGTGGGGAGGGGAGCATGGGAAGAGGATTCATGAGCCATAAGTGTTACAAGAGCAGACAATGTTTAGGCTTAGTTAAAGAGCAAAGTCTTGAGTTGTTTCCTGAAGGCATGTTATCAGGGTTTGTTGCACAGTTGAGGCGGTAAATCGTTCCAGAGGGCTGGGTAGTGTGCTAAGAAGCTGGCGCCGCTGTAAAATATTAAAGCCCTACTCAGATTTCTGTGGACCTTATAGTGACGATATCGTCATTTATAGTAAAACTGAGGGGGACCACCATTTCCATCTTTTTACTATTATGAGAGCTCTCAGAGAGGCTGGTCTAACTGCCAATCCATCCAAATGCAGACTGGCCCAGTCAGCCATGAAATATCTTGGCTTCTTTGTAGGGAATGGTAATGTACAACCTAAACATGAGAAAGTGAAAGCTGTCTTAGATACCCCTACACCTAAAACAAAAAGAGATCTCAGAGCCTTTCTAGGGTTAATCGGGTATTACCGTAGTTTTATCCCAAACCTTTCAGACAGAACAGCTAAGCTGACAGAGAAACGTAAGAACAGCGAACCCCAGAAACTTCATTGGACTGATGAGGATGATATATGTTACAACAACTTAAAACAAACCCTGTGCCAGAACCCAATCCTAAAGGAAGTAGATTTCTGAAAAGATTTTGTGTTGCAAACAGACACCTCCAATACAGGGTTAGGAGCACTCCTATCAAAGGTCTGCGATGGATTAGAACATCCCATCTTGTTTACAAGTCCCAAACTTTTCCACGTGAAAATAATTACTCCATGCTGGAATTGGAGGCCTTTGTGACCAAATGAGCCATTATCCACCTTAGATACTACCTCCTGGGAAGAAAGTTCACACTTGTCGCAGACCAGTCTCCGCTAGTTTAGATTAGCCAATGAAAAGACTCCAACCCTCGTGTCATGCAATGTTTTTTAGAGCTGCAGCCCTACTTTTTCAATGTGGAACACCAAAAAGGTAAAGACCAAGTGAATGTAGATTTCCTTTCCCGGTTGCCCTGTGAAACAGATGCGGCTACAGTTGCATGGAGGAAGGGTATGTGAGCAACCTGAAGGTGTCTCATCCGCTAGTCCCCGGGGATCTGTCATTCAGATGGCCAGGACATGGCCATCAGTATTGGATCCAGTTCCTTGGGGTGGACCAGTTCGGGAGGATCCCCTGGATGGGGGGGGTCTTCGGCAAGTGGAAATCGGACACCGATGGATGAGACGCGGTATCCCCTTTCTAATGACACTTTTTCCCCATCCTACCAGGTAGTATACCTAGAAACACAACCCCTCACCCCTTTCCCGACACAAACACTTTCTCACGGGCAGTTAATTGTGAGTGACAACAGACTAACACCAGAGCTGTATACCTGACATTGAACTGGATAACCCAGCTCTTTAAGATGAGTAGCAATACCCTGGAGATAGATGGGGATGCAGATTTTTATTTATACATCAATAATCGAAATGACTCAGGTAGTTGGCAAAAGAATAACTGTTTTAATATCAATGATCTAAAACAGGGAGTACAACGAACATCAACGATCACGCTCAATCCTCTTACTCTTCTTACTCAACGAGTATCATAAAAACCTAGCTCATGTAATAAAAACTAATCATCATTAACGTTATGTCAAACTAGAAATTATATCGTGCCTCCTATTGCTATGAATATATGTATATTGGCCTACGCCAAGCTGCTAACAAGCTGCTTATAAACTACATGTGAATAAACTCGCATTGCAAGGTCCTGACCTTAGAATCTATGTAAACGTCAATTTTGGGTCAAGCCGCCATTTTAGGTTTTCTTGCTCTATAAAGTCACCATGTGAGCTAAAATGGTGGCCTATGTTATTCAGAACAGAACTCGATTGTCATGACCTCTGTACAGCTAATGTATAACTTGCCTGCAGGCCACTTGTTAGGGTCATGAGCTGAGACCTTGTCCTTCTGCTGACCTGTGTGTAATGGATTACCTGTATCACCGAAACTGATCTATAATTGAATGAGAACACCTGCTTAACTATATTGTATAAATTAAGTCCTGCATTGTAATGTTAGGCCTAGAGCATACATTATTACCATTTCTTCTTGTTAATCTATAAACCTAAGAAGAACTAGATTTGACCTGGCAAGGGACCCTAGAGCAGTAACTTATTTATGGAATGGTTAACCTGAAGAAAGGCTGGACAACAGGCTGGAGAAATGTATAAAAGCCTGACTGTTTCAATGAATATTTGCACTCACTGAGCACACCGAACCACGCTGGAGTTCGCTGTGTTTTACTGAGGGTCGATAGCTATCTGAATTTTGTTCTGTTCTTTTGTAACTGGATTTAGTATAAAATAAAGTGCTTTGTATGTTCCTTTGTAACCTGTGTTTGGTGTGTTTCCTTTTTGGTTACCCTGCCTCATATTATTTCCTTGTTTTCACAGTTGGCTCCCGGAATAGGGACCCTCAAGATTGATGCCGGATTATTGAAGGTTGACGCACGCTATCGGACCGGGATCGGATGGTGTGACATAACGGGCCCGACTGAACGAGACGCGACACCTCAACAGCGCTGCACGATCCGTTCCCTGGACGATAGCCGTGTGGTCTGAGACGGCATCTTGACGAGGGTCAATTTTATGAGGCGGGCAGATTTGCCGAAATCACCATACACAAGGTAAAATTTGTTAGGTAAGTCCTTTGTAAACCGATCGGTCCTCCTTAGGTTTGGTCAGGTGAGTCGTTACCCGACTCTTAATTCAACCCTGACAATTTGAATTTGGTGCATTGTATCTGCAGACACAATTATTGACCAGGTAACACCAAGTATTTGAGAAATGCATGGGAAATTGTCTAGCTGCTTTAGGGCATTATTCCGCAGCGATAGACAATCTTTGGAATTTAGCCGACCGGCACCACAGGAGGGGTCACCGGCATGTACTATGCACTGTAAGCATGGCATTGGAAGTGGAGTATTTAATAAAATTTGGCACAGACAAACCAGACATGCCTACGAACTTCAGTGGCCAGTCAATGGTAGTTTTGAGATCCCTCGTATTGAATATTTAGAGTCAGTCTTGTTAAAAAAGAAGGCCAGACCTGCAGCATTTGATGTTTTGCAAAATTGGAAAAGAGAAGCGTTGCAGCAGCTTAAATGTAGGGAAAAACATGTGCGCCGTCATAAAACAAATGCTGAAAAGGTGTTGTTATATGATCAGGACAAACAGTCTGAGTCGGTTAGGAATATGGACAGGGCTTTCTCACTCGGTATTCAGAAAATCTATCCTTCTAAAGATCTTCATGTTTCTGATGAGTTTATCGACAAATTGTTAAATGAACGAAGGCCTGGTGCCTCTGCACCACCTCCATATGTTCCCCTTCCTCCTGCTGTACCTCTTCCTGCTGTTATTCCTGCTCTTCCTGCTCAACCTGTTGTTCCTATTCCTCCGGTTGTTGTTCCTCCACCTGCTCCTCTGCCTCTTCCCATTGCACCAGTAATAGTACCTCCATTGAATTTGCCTGCACCCTCACTCCCACGTAGTTCTGTACCGCTTGGAGTTGATCAGGGTGCGGGGTCGAGGATTGTTACTCGTAATACTGTTCCGACAGAAAAGAAACAGGATTTGTTTGCATGGGGGGCTAAGCATTGTATGGAGAGAGATGATCGAGCTAATGTTCTTGCCACACTTTCTAATATGGATAATTTTCCTGAGAAAAATGTTTTCATTGAAGGTTTAGGGATTCATTTATGTGTAATGTGGGGTAAATTAAATAATGCAGACCTCCCACAAGGGTTGAGGGACCTGAATACTTTAGCGATTTCAAGAGACACTGTGGAGAAGGTACATGAGCATGTTGAGAGGATATTTGAGTATAGAAAGGAGTTGGAAAGGTTACGGAATGAGGATGACGAAGAAGAAAGTATGTATGTACAGAAACGATTTCTTCCGCGTCGTAAATCGACATCTGAGGAGGCGCGAATTTGTACAAAAGATGCGATTAGATGGATTTCAGACATATCGATAACTCCAGTTGAGGTATATGACACATACAGTCAATATACGCTAGAAATGCAGAGGGAAGTGATACAGGTAATGGTAGAGTACCTGCAGGATGAATGTTAAAAGAGAAAGGTTAGTTGTCCCACAGAGTTATTGAGCATTTATAAGAGAGCTTTTTCACTTGACACTTCTTCAACTGCTTTAGCGCTCGACTTAGCTCTGTTGCTTAGTAAGCATTCAGAGTTGCCTACATCTCAGTTGCCTATGAGAGAGGTTCCTCCGACATTTGTCCCAAAGGTTGAGATTCCTGCTAATGCTGCAGCAGGTACACCTGCTGTGGACATTCCTGCACATTATGTATCGCAGTTTGTTCACGTCCCGTTTTCACGACAGGAAGTGAATACTATTAGACAAACTATTCCTAACATTAGGAAAAATCCGACAGGGTTCTATAAAGAGATAGAGTCAGTTTTGCAGTCCTCAGTGTTTACCCTAGGCGACATTGATTTGCTATTCCCTGTACTCCTACCTGTAGATTTGTGGAAACAAGTTAGAACTATAGAAGATGTACAGGGTTGGGAGATACATGGGCTAACATAGTTAGGCTTGATGGGGAAAGGCCAGCTGGTGAGAGACCACCTCAGGTGATACTAACTTTGCCTGACAGAATCATTGCAAAACTGAAAACTATAATCCCCAAAAAGAGAATTATTTGGGACAACCTTACGGCCTGTGTCCAAGGAAAATCCGAGGGTGCTACCGAGTTCTTTAATAGGCTCAAACAGGTATTCTGGGATTTCAGTGGACAAGTCTTAGGCACAGAGTCTGGGAAAAGATTATTTGTGACACATTTGTACGTGGATTGCTGCCTGACATCCAGTCACAAATTATGTCTTCTGAGAGCGCTTGGCAGGCGAAATCCCAATCAGAAGTACTGCACATGGCTCAGTACTACGAGAACCGTGTCAATAATGAAAAAGATAGAGTCGAGAAGAGAAAAGGTGATTTGAAGACTAAAGTATTGTTACAGCAAATTGTTAGAGGCCCCAGAGGGGGTAGTTCGCAGATTAGAGGCCAGTATGTTCCACAAGGGAATGTGCCCTTGGGTCCTATGAATATTAACCAGTGTGCCTATTGTCGCCAGGAGAGTCATTGGCGTGCACAATGCCCCGTCCTTCGACAGAGGTCGAATAACACATTTGGAAATATGGGTAGACGATCCAGAGGTCGCCCGGGTGTAGGGGGCCCTGGTAGAGGCCAGTTTTCGCAGGATCCCCAACAACCTTTTTCATAGGATAATCATACTTCGAGTGTGGATACTAGAAACATATTTGATCATCATTCTGCTGCATATCTATCTGAAGAGATTCCTTTTGATTATATTTTGTTTCGTTAAGATTGCCCGAAGATGTCACGACTTACTGGCACCGGCGTTCCCTGTGGCAACGCTGGAGATTGCGAGCACTCTCCATTTCCCCCTCTTCCAAGATGGCTCCTCATCCTTTGGGTTACGGTGCAGTGTTTTCACGTTCGCATGGCAGACGTCCTCTGACGTCATCTCGTTCTCTCATGGATTCCAGATATGGCCCAGCAAGAGCCGAAGCTCAGTGCGTCGCTACTCTCTACAGACGCTACGTGAGTTCGCATCTAGGGAAATTATTATTCTAAACCTTATTCCTATGCTTACCTTTTCTTCCTGCTCTTTCCTACAGCCTTGCCTTTCTGCCCAGCCTTCCCGTTCCGCTGTTCACGAGTCTACAGGAAACTCCGGTAGTCTTCCCTTCCAGACACGTTAGGTACATCACCAACCATTACATTGATTCCTCTCGTACCTAGTTCCTTCTCTCATCTCTTGTTTACTTATCTAGAAACCGGACTTCGCCGAGTTTCTGTGACCAGATCCAGTAAATCCTGTAAACGTCCAGCGGATAAACAACCGGTTCATCTCCACATCCGTTCCAGCAGGGTTTTTCCCCCCAGGAGGGTTTCCCTGGGGTTCCTCGCACAACCCTCCGTTTCCCTATTAGGGAGGAGGGAGGCGTTAGGGGCCTCAGGGGACTCTCCATTTGCCTCATTGATTGCTGCACGAGTCAGGTTAGTGTTGAATCATTACAGCTAGCGACGCCCTAAAAAGAAAGAGGCTTAGATTTTCATTATGGCTACTTTACAGGCAGCCTTAGACCAAGTGCAGCAATTGACGACCGCAGTACAAGGATTGTCCCATGAGGTACAGGCCTTAAAGCATGAAAATGCAATCCTCAAACAGCAAATGTTAACTAAGGCCCCCACTAGTTCAGAGATTCCTCCTGGCCCTCTACCAGGCGGGAAATACGACGGAAACCCGCATTCTTTAAGGGAATTTTTGGATGCATGTACGGTGCAATTTGCTTTTAAGACATCCTTTTTTCCCTCGGACAGAGATAGAGTGGGATATATGATTACTCATCTCACAGGTCCCGCGTTAGCTTGGGCCACGCCTATTGTCACTTCCAACAATGCCATATTAGATTCTGTGCCCGCTTTTACGGCAAGCCTAAAAGCTATGTTTTCTCGGAGGGAATACAATGTCTCCTCTCAAGAGAAACTTCTAGATTTCAAGCAAGGGTCTTTAGGAATTTTAGAATTCATTACCCGTTTTAAACAAATGGCCCTAGGCACATCATGGGCCGATGATGCGCTTATTACGTTGTTTAGGAGAGGGGTTAATGAGGAGTTGAAAGATGAACTAGCTCGAGTTCCGAGACCAAACACATTAGCTGAACTAATTTCGTTAACCATGCAGCTGGACTATCGGCTGCAAGAAAGGCAAACGGAGAGGAGAAAAGGGAGAAGTCATCGCTCTGCGCCAGAATTAGCATCCTTCCCTAAAACAGTTACTCCGGAAGAACCTATGCAGTTGGGTACTACATGGGGTCCTCTGACTCAAGAGGAACGCGCCCGCAGAAGAAACCAGGGACTATGCATGTATTGCGGCTCTTCTGGCCATGCTGTACACGAGTGCCCAATCGCTCCTCTCAGAAAACCATTTCGTTCGGGAAACGCCAGACCTCAACCGTAAGGGGACATACGGTCGGGGTGACAGATACAGGTTCCCAATCTCTTACAAGTTTGTCTCCCTCGCTGGACATGGTAGTCCTGCGTGTCACTTTTTCTCTGTCAGATGAAAACATTGTTACTGTCCCAGCCTTGGTTGACTGTGGGGCAGCTGGTTTGTTCATGGACGATGTTTGGGCGAGAAAACTGAATATTCCCCGATCTCCTAAAGCAATCGCTGTACCCGTAGAAGGCGTAGACGGAACCCCACTAATATCGGGTCCCATACGAGAACAGACTCACATTTTGAAGATGTTCATTGGATCACACAGGGAGGACGCCGTATTTGATATTATAAAAGCAGCTCACTACCCTGTCATTTTGGGCTTGCCATGGTTAAGACTACATAACCCTTACATAAATTGGACAGCCGGTTCCATTTTTTTAGGATCAGAATACTGTACCCAACACTGTCTTGCTGAAGGATCGGTCGAATTTCGTCCTCCTTCTTCGAATCCTGTTGCCCCTCAAAGGATAGTAGACTTGATTAGTCTTGTTCCTCCTGAGTACGAAGAGTTTCTGGACATTTTCTCCTCTTCCAAATTTTCTGAACTTCCGCCTCATCGTAGAGACGATTGTTGTCTTCGTCTAGACTCCTCTCAGCCACTCCCTTTTGGAAAGATGTACATCCTTTCAGAGAAGGAAAAATCAGTCCTACGACAGTATTTAGACACCCACCTTAGAAATGGTTTGATTGCGGAATCGACTTCCCCTGCAGGCGCATCGTTATTCTTCATAGCAAAAAAGGACACGGACGAGTTACGTCCCTGCATTGATTATAGGGGTCTTAACAAGATCACAATTCCCGATCGATACCCAATGCCCTTAATTCCAGACATTCTAGAAGCAGTAAAAGGGGCAACGATTTACACAAAGTTGGACCTCAGAGGGGCTTATCACCTCATCAGAATCAAAGAAGGGGACGAATGGAAGACCGCTTTTCGTACCCCCTTTGGTCATTTCGAATACCGGGTGATGCCCTTCGGACTCGCGAATGCACCTGCAGTTTTTCAAAGATTCATTGACCATATATTCTCAGACCTCCTTCTTCATACGGTAGTAGTGTATCTTGACGACATTTTGGTGTTTTCCAGCAATCCTACAGATCATCACCAACACGTGTGTCAGGTATTACACCGATTACGAAGTAACCACCTCTATTGCAAACCAGAAGTGCAGTTTCCATCAGACTACGGTCACGTACTTGGGGTTCGTTCTGTCCCCTACTGGAATTTCCATGGATCCCCGCAAGGTGATCGCTATTCTGGACTGGTCCTCTCCTAGTTCTATCAAGGAACTACAGAGATTTCTGGGATTTTCGAATTTCTATAGGAAATTTATAGCGGGATTTTCCTCAATAGTTCTGCCCCTTACAAGTTTACTCAAGAAAGGAAAGCCTTTTAACTGGACAGAAGACGCCCAGTCAGCCTTTGATTCTTTGAAGACTCTTTTTACTTCAGCTCCACTCTTGCGAACCCCAGATCAGAGTTTACCGTTTATTGTTGAAACTGATGCCTCCCATTTTGCTTTGGGTGCTGTACTTAAACAAGCTTTTTCCCAAGGAACAGAATACCCTGTAGCCTTTCTGTCCAAGATTTTCTCTCCCTCTGAGATCAATTACACGGTGTTAGAGAAAGAGTTGATGGCTATAAAACGGGCCTTTCAAGAATGGAGACATCTCCTTTTGGGCTCCCAACATCCCATTGAGGTCCGCACCGACCATCAGAATCTCAAGAGTTTACAATACGCTGAAACTCGCAACAGCCGGCAAGCAAGATGGGCCCATTTTTTCTCTCCCTACAATATCACTTTCACTATCATTCCAGGTAAAATCAATCTCCAAGCAGATCTGGTTTTCAGACCGAAAGACTGTTTCCTCATGCTACATTTATATCTATTGTACAGGACTTCCTTCACTCTGTAGCAGCCCGAACTCATGTCTTAATGGACTCCATCAGACTTCAGGCGGATAAATGGGGACTAAGTCTCAAAGACGGATGTTTCTACAGGGGTCATCAGGTGTACATTCCCTCACTTGAGCTTCGAACCGAAGTAATGCACATGTGTCACGATTCTAGTGTAGCAGGTCATCGTGGAATCGCCAGCACCCAGGAGCTCATACTGAGACATTTCTGGTGGGAAACATTAAAAAGGGACGTGACTGAATACGTCTCTTCCTGTGTGATCTGTCTGCAAGTCAAAGTACCTCGCAGTAAACCATTGGGAAAGCTGGCTCTAGTCCAGATACCTACTCGTCCTTGGCAATTGATTTCTACAGATTTTATTGTAGACTTACCTAAGTCTAAAGATCAAACCACCATTATGGTAACGGTAGATTATTTCACCAAATTGGCTCATTTCCAGGCTTTGCCCTCAGTACCGACAGCTCCACAGATGGCCAGACACTTCATAGAATCCATCTTTTCCCGGCATGGTCTTCCTGACAGCATAGTGTCGGATCGGGGTTCCCAATATATTTCCCGATATTGGCAACAAGTGTGCTCTGCATTAGGCATAAAGAGAGCCTTAAGTTCGGGTTACCATCCTCAAACGAATGGGCAAACTGAACGTTTAAATCAGACTCTGGAAACGTATTTACGCTGTTTTGTATCAGCGGCACAGGACAACTGGAAGGATTTGTTACCTTTGGCAGAGTTTGCCTACAAAACGCTCCTCATGCTTCTATCAAAACTAGTCCCTTTCATTGTACCTATGGGTACGATCCTTCCTGCTATTCATCCTCCCTTCTCAGATCTACGGCCTTTCCAGATGTGGACACCCTAATGGGCGACATTCAACAGGGACATCTTTTGGCCAGAACCGCATTAATGGAAGCTCAAGAGCATGCTAAACGTTATGCTGACTTACATCGTTCACCATCTCCAGTGATTGTTCCGGGGGATTTGGTCTGGCTCTCGGCAAAGTTTCTGCCCAGACATCTGGTTCCTTCTAAATTGTCTCCAAAATATTTTGGACCTTTCACGGTATTGAGAGCAAAAGGTTCCTTGGCTTTTGAGTTACGGCTTCCACCTTCTTGGTCCAGAATCTACCCAGTTTTTCACGTTTCACAACTCAAGCTTCACGTATCGGATCGTTTTGGTCGATCTACTAAGGCCTACCCGCCTCCAGTAGCTACTACGGAGGGTCCGGAGTTCGAAGTCTCGGGCATTTGTGATTCCCGTTATCATCGCGGTCGACTGCAGTATTTGATCCATTGGAAGGGTTACTCTGTGGCCGACCGTACATGGGAACCATCTTCAGCGGTCCACGCCCCCGTACTTGTTCGCCATTTTCACAGGTGTCATCCGGGCAAACCAGGGGGCGTTACCCTCGGAAGGGGGCATACTGTCACGACTTACTGGCACCGGCGTTCCCTGTGGCAACGCTGGAGATTGCGAGCACTCTCCATTTCCCCCTCTTCCAAGATGGCTCTTCATCCTTTGGGTTACGGTGCAGTGTTTTCACGTTCGCATGGCAGACGTCCTCTGACGTCATCTCGTTCTCTCATGGATTCCGGATATGGCCCAGCAAGAGCCGAAGCTCAGTGCGTCGCTACTCTCTACATACGCTACGTGAGTTCGCATCTAGGGAAATTATTATTCTAAACCTTATTCCTATGCTTACCTTTTCTTCCTGCTCTTTCCTACAGCCTTGCCTTTCTGCCCAGCCTTCCCGTTCCGCTGTTCACGAGTCTACAGGAAACTCCGGTAGTCTTCCCTTCCAGACACGTTAGGTACATCACCAACCATTACATTGATTCCTCTCGTACCTAGTTCCTTCTCTCATCTCTTGTTTACTTATCTAGAATCCGGACTTCGCCGAGTTTCTGTGACCAGATCCAGTAAATCCTGTAAACGTCCAGCGGATAAACAACCGGTTCATCTCCACATCCGTTCCAGCAGGGTTTTTTCCCCCAGGAGGGTTTCCCTGGGATTCCTCGCACAACCCTCCGTTTCCCTATTAGGGAGGAGGGAGGCGTTAGAGGCCTCAGGGGACTCTCCATTTGCCTCATTCATTGCTGCAAGAGTCAGGTTAGTGTTGAATCATTACAGAAGCAGGGTTTGGAACCTACACCTATTCCCGTTAATCAGAAAGGTCCCTACGTTGAAATGGTAGTGGGAAATAGGAAACATCAATTTTTGATAGACACTGGAGCACATAAGTGCTCCATTGATCATTCTCGGGTTCCAAACATTCCACTGTCAGGGCAAACCAATGTTTCTGTAGGGTTTTCTGGCACACCAGTTGTTTGTCCGGTTTCTTCACCGGTACCTATTTCTTTGGGTCCCTTTACGGACCACTGTCTATTTCTCTTGACTTCGAATTGTGGAGAGAATTTGCTGGGGTTGAATCTGTTGAAGGAATTAAATGCGGTAATTCATTGTTCTTCTGATGGAGTGCGTTTGACGATTTCACCACAGCAATGTTCTGTTTCGCAATTCTTGACTAGACCTTTGCCGCCGGAATTCAGTAATGTACCAGAGTGTTTGTGGTCAGTTGATGACAATGATGTCGGTGTTTTGCAGATTGAGCCTGTTAAAATAGTTTTGAAACATGGAATTAAGCTGCCCCGTATTCCACAGTATAAGATCTCAGTTGAAGGCGAGCGAGCTTTGAAGAGCATTGTTTCCGATTTTGTGCATCGTGGGGTGATTGAGGAGATTGCAGGAAGTTTGTGCAATAGTCCGATTTTACCCATGTACAAAAAAGGTGATGCAATTCCATTTCGTTTTATAATTGATTTACGTGCCATTAATAAAGTCGTCGCTCCGCAATTTCCAATTGTGCCTGATGTGATGGCAATATTAACCATGATTCCAGCTATGGCTACTCACTTCAGTGTTGTGGACCTAAAGAATGCTTTCTTCAGTATTCCTATACTTGAGGATAGTAGATACTTGTTCGTGTTCACATTTACTCGTGCACCTCAAGGTTATACTGAGAGTCCTAGTATTTATAGTAGGGCTTTGAAAGAGCAGCTTGATACCCTTGGATTGCCCCCTACTTGTACATTACTTCAATATGTTGATGATTTGCTTTTAGCCGCTGACTCTGAGAGCTCTTGTAAAGAGGGCACTTTGTTGTTGCTCATCCATCTAGCTAAGCATGGTCACAAAGCTTCGCTTAAAAAGTTTCAATATTGTTGCCAGGAGGTCGCATATTTAGGCCTGTCAAAGGAGGGAAGAAGATTGACACCTGAAAGAATAAAACACATTTCTGGCATGTCTGTCCCAAATACACAAAAGGAAGTTAGAGCCTTGATAGGTATGGCTTCTTACTGTAGGTTATGGATCCCAAACTTCTCACTAGTGATAGAACCGATGTTGGCCTTGACGAAGAAGGGTATTTCTTCGCCATTGCCATGGAATACGGAGCATCAACATTCATTCGAGTTGCTCAAGACTACATTATGTTCGGCGCCAGTTTTGGGCACACCGAACTATGAGAAGGCCTTTGTGTTGTTTGTGCATGAATGTGATGGATGTGCTTTGGCTGTATTAACGCAGGAACATGGAGGGAAGAATAGGCCATGCGGTTACTACTCTTCCGCCTTTGATCCTGTTGCATGCGCTTTGCCAAGATGTTTGCGCGCTGTCGCTGCTGCTGCTGCGTCTGTAAAACAGAGTGAGGGAATGGTCCTAGGCCATGTTTTAACCCTGATGGTGCCTCACTCTGTAGATATTCTATTGAACAAAACCCAAACGCAACACCTCACTTCCGCACAACTGACAAGATATGAATTAATCTTGTTTGCTCCCCACATTCAAATTAGAGGTGCTGCGTTCTTAATCCGGCTACTGTTTGCGGTGACGAAGAGTCACATGACTGCCTGTATACTACTGAACAAGATACAAAAGGCAGAGTTGATTTGAGGGACACTCCTTTGGATAACCCACAAGGGGAGCTGTTTTGTGATGGCTCCTGCTTCAAGCTACTGGATGGTACATCCACAGCTGCTTATGCAGTCACTACATTGAGTACGGTTGTGGAGACCAAGAGAATTACGCATAACTCTGCGCAGGCCGCAGAGATTATAGCATTGACTCGAGCTTGTGAGCTTTCAGGAGGGCTAACAGTAAACATATATACTGATAGCCAGTATGCCTTTGGGGTGGCTCACAACTTTGGGAGACTTTGGTCAGCGAGAGGGTTTTTAACTTCGCATGGCACCAAGATCCAACATGGGTCCCTGATAGTACAATTGCTTTCAGCGCTTGCGCTCCCTAGTCAGTTAGCAATCATTAAGTGCGCAGCACATCGCAAGATTATAGATGATGTAGGGAAAGGGAATGATTTCGCTGATCAAATAGCTAGACAAACTGCCTCTGATCTCTTCACGGAGATGTATGTTTCAAGGGAGACTGTAGATGCCTATGCAATGGATGAGGGTGTTGGGTCTGTACGGGATATCCGAGCCGATGACACATTAGAAGAATCCAAGAGGTGGGCTGAGGGCTTGGGGAAACTCGATGATGATGGGTGTTGGGTGGACATGGTTGAAGGGAAATGGTTGCTTCCTAATGCCTATATAGTAATGATGGTTACCATGGCACACGGTCCCACACATGTGTGCGCTCAACAGATCACGAGAATGTTAGAGAAAGTCTGGGTAAATGATAAGATTTCAAAAATTGCCCAGCATTATGTCCAAAATTGCATGATTTGCCTACAACACAATGTGGGAAAGGGGACAGCAACTCCAAGAGGTAGCTTTGGGCCTCCTTCTGTCCCGTTTGAAGTGATTCACTTTGACTTTATTGAAATGGAGCGATGTAACAATCTAAAATATGTCCTTGTGGTCATTTGCGCCTTTAGTAAGTGGGTCGAGGATTTCCCTGTTAAAGACGCTACAGCCATGACCACTGAAAGACCATGTTAAAGGAATTCTTCCCACGGTTCGGTTTGCCGAGAGTTATCTGGTCGGATAATGGTCCGCATTTTATCACTGCTGTAATTCTACAGATATGTACGGCATTGCAAATTGACAAACGATTCCATTCGGCCAGACATGCCCAGAGCGCCGGATTAGTGGAAAGACACAATGGTATCATAAAAAACAAGCTCGCTAAGATGTGTGCCGGCACCAAACTAGAATGGCCGGACGCCTTACTGATCGTGTTACTTTCAATGCGGACAACACCTCAAACTAAGACTGGGCTCTCTCCCTTTGAGGTGGTAATGGGGAGACCTGCTAATATTTGGGGTTTGCCTAAAAGCTGCGCATTGCGCGATGTACTTCTCTCCGACTATTGTAACCAATTGACTAAAAACCTGTTTTCAATTTATCACCAGGTGCGAGAGACATTGCCGGTGAGGTACGAGGGCCCCGGTCACAGTCTACGACCAGGGGATTGGATCCTCGTTAAATCCTTCGATAGAGCGTCTTGCCTCGCACCACGTTGGAGGGGCCCCTACCAGGTGCTCCTGGTCACTGAGACTGCGGTGCGGGTAGGAGGACGTTGCCACTGGATCCACGGCAGCCACACCAAACGGATCCCACACTCAGTGCCATACGATACAGAAGACGCAGAACCCCTTTCTGACATTGAAACCAACGTACCCGAAACGGCAGACGGTGGAGAGAGAGTATCGGAGGCCGTTCCGGAAGTTATAAGGCCCGACAAAACGGCCATCTTGCCTCCTTGCTCTCCCACTGCATCGTTTGTGGATCATCCATCTTCTGATCCAACTTCCGTTCACTCGCCACCTCCTGTGGGAAGTGACGACATCCTGTCTGCTGATTCTTTTGCACCGGAAACTGTGAAGTATAATCTCCGCCCAAGGAGATAGGTTTGCAATACTGCTCTTGCTGTACAATTGAAAGAATTTGAGGGCTTGCCTTTTTTTGGCCCAATTGCATAAAGGGTTCTGCTGGCTAAGGGTTGTGGGAAAAGACATTAAGAAGACGCGAGACTGGAGTCGCCAGCAAACGAACAATTGGTGTTTCTCGATTGAAGACAACAATGCCCGCATCCGCTATCGTTCGTACTGAACTTTTGGACAAAAATGTGACTAGGAGAGACAATGAGCAGATATGTATGGGGGCCCCGAAAACGTTTTGTTGTCTACTGGTGATAATCACGGGACTTTTAGTAACTGTTGGTTGTGGGTGTTGGTATTTGGAGAGAATGTACCCTTTGAATGATTTCCTACCTGTTGAAAATATAACTGTTGTTCCCACTCCTTCTGTGCAACTACATACCTTGTCACCTAGAGATCTTTTGCATAGACGGAATTATCAAAATAACACTTTACTTCTAATTATGAATGCTACCCATGCAATCTTTAACAGAACCAATTGTTGGATCTGCTCGCATTTACCGCAACATGGGGATAAGGGGCTAGGATGGTATATTCACCCTTTACCTTTGACAACTGCTTGTTATGCTTCACTTAGAGGACTGTTCTTTGGCCGATGGAACGATAGCATCTCGGGGAACTTTGATGGCACTAATTTGAATGGTTTTGAGAAATGTGTTCTGACTCCCCTGGGATGCTCGCTTTTCGCAAATAGGAGTAAGCTCAATATTGCTTCTATTAGGCCTTCTGATAGACGGTCTCGTCCTTTCAAATCTTTGATTTCCTTTAAAATGGCTCCGATAAGCAATAAGGATGCCGTGCCTCCTTCTTATACTGTTAACCATAGCCCCGATTCAGTTTCTTTCTGCATACAGAGGAATGGCACCCGGTCAATGGGAGATTTTAAAGGTTGTGCCAACGTTGCAAATTTGACTGGGGAAGACAGAGCTTTGTATTTGGGCGAATCTATCTATTTTGTTTGCGGTAATGTAGCATTTCCATGGTTGCCCAGGGATTGGCAGGGAACTTGTTATCTAGGAATCCTGTTACCTGGGGTGTTTATAGCAAGTACTGTAGAGGTTTCGAAGGCTCGTCCACGGCGGGACGAGAATGGCGACACTCCAGCACAGGTTTTAGGAGATGTAGCGAAATAATTCCTTCCATTCTTTGGGCAGATATCGAATTCCGAGGATATCAGGAAACTAGCGAGAGTACTGGAGAGAACCATCAACCGGACCACAGATATACTCTATAATATGACTTTAGAGCAGAAAGCGATAAGATTGGTAGCGCTTCAGAACCGGATGGCATTAGATGTCATTCTGGCTGAACGTGGTGGAGTATGTAAACTAGTAGGGTCCGTTTGCTGTGTTTTTGTACCGGATTCCTCCCCAACTATTTTTAAGGCAATACAGAATCTGCACATTCTTAGTTCAGAAGTGCATGTTCCCGAGGGAAATTGGGATCTTAGCGCTTGGTTCTGGGACTTCTTGCGGTCTTGGGGTTTGAAAGTGCTTTCAGTCTTGCTGATTATTTTGGGAATTATGCTATTTCTTTTTTGTTGTATCCAATGTCTACCAAGTGTATGTTCAATGCTAGGGGGATGTTGCGCTCAGGCGATAGGTACAATAGGACATAAAGTGTATGCCCCGGATAAAACCTCTAAGGAGTATGTACTGAAAGAGATCTTAGTAAAAGATCTAATGGCGATAGATATTTCTGACAGCTATTCAGGGTGTATGGACGATGACACATGGAGTTATTTGCAGGGAGATCAGAAGTAGTTTAGCACTTGGCATAGGCCAAAAGGAGGGTTTGTCAAACTAGAAATTATATTGTGCCTCCTATTGCTATGAATATATGTATATTGGCCTACGCCAAGCTGCTAACAAGCTGCTTATAAACTACATGTGAATAAACTCGCATTGCAAGGTCCTGACCTTAGAATCTATGTAAACAGCCATTTTGGGTCAAGCCGCCATTTTAGGTTTTCTTGCTCTATAAAGTCACCATGTGAGCTAAAATGGTGGCCTATGTTATTCAGAACAGAGCTCGATTGACATGACCTCTGTACAGCTAATGTATAACTTGCCTGCAGGCCACTTGTTAGGGTCATGAGCTGAGACCTTGTCCTTCTGCGGACCTGTGTGTAATGGATTACCTGTATCACCGAAACTGATCTATAATTGAATGAGAACACCTGCTTAACTATATTGTATAAATTAAGTCCTGCATTGTAATGTTAGGCCTAGAACATACATTATTACCATTTCTTCTTGTTAATGTATAAACCTAAGATGAACTAGATTTGACCTGGCAAGGGACCCTAGAGCAGTAACTTATTTATGGAATGGTTAACCTGAAGAAAGGCTGGACAACAGGCTGGAGAAATGTATAAAAGCCTGACTGTTTCAATTAATATTTGCACTCACTGAGCACACCGAACCACGCCGGAGTTCCCTGTGTTGTACTGAGGGTCGATAGCTATCTAAATTTTGTTCTGTTCTTTTGTAACTGGATTCAGTATAAAATAAAGTGCTTTGTATGTTCCTTTGTAACCTGTGTTTGGTGTGTTTCCTTTTTGGTTACCCTGCCTCATATTATGTCCTTGTTTTCACAGTTAACCTATGTGTTACCAATGTCATCCTACGTGGCAAACTACAAAAACCTAGTGAAGAAAGTGATTGGGTCTACGAGAACATCTAGGTATACGTTCCATACTAGTCTGGCAAGTGAGTGAAAGTGATTGGTTTCTTAACATCAAGTGGGGCACCTAAGCCCTCCCCCCAAAATGGCCACTATGAACGTCACTAAATGTATGACGGCCCATTGGCTACACAAACTATAGGACCCCTAACTAGCAGTCCCCTACCTATATCTAGCAGCACGCAGGCTGGGCTTCCAGGTGCTGGTGAGCTCGTCTTAACTATTGCTTCC
The DNA here is from genome assembly GCF_040938575.1 of Ambystoma mexicanum. Classification (NCBI taxonomy): domain Eukaryota; kingdom Metazoa; phylum Chordata; class Amphibia; order Caudata; family Ambystomatidae; genus Ambystoma; species Ambystoma mexicanum. The sequence continues at coordinate 90,470,716 of NC_090936.1, read as the reverse complement.
CACCAATTAACATAATCGTCCATCATTACCTCAGTGGTCTACTGTCAATTAGGGCTTTGAACTTGTCCTTGAGAGTGTTTTTAGCTCTGCAGAATTCAGGGGAGTGAAGACAGGCTCTGCCTTCATGCGTAGGTGTGATCATCTTGTTCGCCCAACTTCATTCTTCCACGTGACTGAAGACCATGAAATTGAGCTTTCAGTGTCTTTAAAATACTATTTTGTAATAGACCTCTGATGTCTTCCTTGTTTTGTCCATGCCTTCTGAACAGGAGTTTTGTTCTTTCACATGATTTGTACCCAATGTCAGTTTACTCCAGTCTGATAAGACCTTGGCTCCCTGGGCTCATCCAGCCTGGCTTTTCTCAGATTTATTTTGTAATTTAATTGATTTTCAACTGCGACACACTAGAAACAAGGCCTTCTTTTTAAAGTCCAGCACTGCTAAAAATACCTAGTGGAAATATCCGTCCTTTACTTGATCATATACATATATATACATTGGCGCTTGCCGCAATCTATTCACAATATGCTAGCCTCATCAATACTTCAACTGCTTGGGTTTCTTTGCATATGTACATGTGTAAAATGACTTTATTTCTTCATCATTTCTGTGGCATAAGCTTCTTCACCTCGAGCCCGAGATGTCACGTATCCTTGGGGCTTTCTTGATGCTTATAGAATATTCTCATTCTCTTGTCTCTGCATCCCCCTATGCATGTCAGTTCGACTCTATGTGACGTCACCATTCATCTTGACCATTCACTTGCTCTGCTTCTTCCAGAATCTTATTCAAATGGCCATCATATTTTCTTGTATGCAGGTATGGTTTTCTCAATGGGAACCTTGCTTCCAGGATTCTCCTAGGTATCCGTCTCCCCAATGGCACTGCACGGTTTTCACACTCTGGCTCCCAACACAGAGGTAATATGGGTGAAGTGGTTGGGGTGGAGGTACTTGGCTCCTCCTGTACACTCCCCCCTTTGGGCGATTTATCAACCACTCTTTCATCATCCTTCATATCTAGCCAGTCAGGTCTGAAGAAACACTTCTTTGGTATCCATATTTTTATGACTCCCTTCAGGCATCCTGCTGATTTGACATGCTCATCTTTGTTCCATGTCATGAGCCTGCACTGCCCAGTCGGACTGCAGTAGCTCCATCTTCCCACATATTTCTTATGGTTTTTCGGGTACAGGAACTTTGTTCCCTCAGGTGCATGGATACTAGCCTTCACAAAGCCTCTGATTTCTTCATCTGTCAAGTCTTTGGCCTTCTATCCGGACTCAACATCGATCATGGCCTTCATCGCTATGGCTTTCTTTGCAATCTACTTGTACTGCAAGATTATTATCTTGATCAAACAGAATCCAAGCAATATCGTTATTATCAGGGGCTCCAAGGAATTTGAAAATTTCTGCCATCCATTGTGGAACCCAAGAGAAAAGGGCTCCGAACCAGCTGTCATTGGCAATGTCTTCTACTTCGTATATCATCTGGTCATGGAGCTTCGTCAGCATGTCTATGGCCTCTATCAGGGTACCATTCCCGTCATCATGAGAAGGTATGAACGTGCAACACGATTCTCCAATTTTTGCACAAACACCTCCATCCATAGCTGTGATCATGTCCAAGACATATCTTTTCTGGACAGTCATCAGTCTTATCACTCTCATCTCTTCTCTTATAGCATTGAATCCCTTTATGGTTGTGTTGATCGTCTATAGCAATTCCTGTTAATCTGCAGCCATCTGGTACTTGCTCCAACCTGTCAGAATAACTTCTTATTTTTGGATCAATCATAAGAACATTCATCAGTGGACTGGGTATTTTTATTTTTTATTTTTTTTACTTGATTTAAAAAATGTTTACACATTTTCTTTTACAAATTATTTGAATCCGTTCCTTAGTCCTGCTCCTCCATTCATCCTTATTTAGTTCGTTTTAAGTTCGTTTTAAATTAATCTTCTTTCTGGTTTAGGGCTTTCCAAAGTCAATATGTTGTAAAAATTCCGACACTGCAATTATTTCCTTTGTGCGTTCCCCCTCCATTAAGCGTTTCCACCATACTTTTTCTTCGTAGATGGAAAATCCTTCAAATAAATGCAACATGTGTGTGGTTCTTAGTTCGGTCAAGCCCGTGCAGTTCAAGAGTAGATGTCTTAGGGCCTCATTACGACCCTGGCGGAACGGGTTAAACGGCGCCGTAAAAGGTGATGGTGCCGTTCAACCCGTTCCGCCACATTACGAGGTCCCCTCGCGGGTCACGTTAAGCACACCTGGGAAAACCAGGCTTGCTTACCGGGTCCCGCGAGGGGAAGAGGGAGCAAACAACGGGCCATCTCGTTATGGCCCGTTGTTTGCTCCCTCTCCCATTCCCATTCAGCCCTATGGGGGCTGCAATGGGAATGGGGAAGGACCGTGTCCGGGTCCTTCATGGAGGAATTACCGGGCCATCCGAACTCAGAATGGCCCGGTAAGTCCTCATTCCGAGGACCCGGACACGGATGCGATTTCGGCGGCAGCCATGCCGCCAATAGCGGCATGGCTACCGGCCGAACTCGTAATGAGGGCCTTAGTGTTTCTTTAAACACTTTATCCTGGCAGAAACGGCAGTTGTTGGACGATGATATTCCTCTGATAAATCTTATCTCATTAGTTGGCAAAATGTTGAGACGAGCCCTCATGAATGTTTGCCGGTGTTGTCTGTTTGGAAAGATTTTCAGATAGGGTCCGATCTCATTCAGCTTTCTATTGATCGGTGTCACATGCGCCGCTGATTTATATGAACCCACCGTGTCCTGGGTCTTTATCCAATCTAAAGTTTCTAGTCTTGTTATTGCTTTCATGGGATTGGTTATTAGCTCTTCTTCTGAGGATCCGATTTCTTCTAGTTGAGATGTTATTTTCTGGCGCCAGCTCTTTAACGTATTAGAGTTTGTTGTAAAAACATCTTTATGGATGATATCAAAGATGTTAGACCGTTCCAGAATAATCACTTTTCTGTATATCATCAGTTCGTTCCTTGATACAATGCTTTGTAGGGACATAATACATAATTCCCTTCTTATTAAAGGCATCGACCTAGAAGGAGGAAGGTTCAATATCTGTCTCCAGTAATGACTTTCCAGCTTTATCCATAAAGTTCCCGGGATGTTGAGGAAGGCCTCTGCCCCGTATGTTACGGATGGGATCACTTTAGATCGATACAATTGTATAATCAGTTTGAGTGAATACCGGCATAATTTCCTTTCAAGGATCTTAGCTTGGGATGTTAGGTTCTTCATTCTTTCCCAAAGATAGAGCTGCATACTTGTTTCAGTGTGTTTATTGCTCAAGATCACTCCCAGGTATTTGAACTCTAATACCGTTTCAATCTTTTCGTCTTCCAGCTTCCAAGTAAACGAGATGTTAGGAGTACTAGTTTTTTGTAGCGTCATGATTTTCGTCTTGCTTTTATTAATTTCTATGTCGTTTTCTCCAATGTATCTGCTCAGATTGTCCAGTTGTCTTTGTAATCCTATCGGCGTTTGATCCAATAAAATTAGATCGTCTGCATACAGTAGACAAGACACTGTAGACCCGCCCATTTATGGAGGATAAGATCTAAGGTCAAGTTCAGAATCTTTGAAATCCCACAAATATGCGTTGAATAACGTGGGGACCATTGGGCAGCCCTGCTTCACCCCTCTTGCTGTTTCAATAGGGGTTGATAGGGTGCCTTGTTGATTCAAACGGATAGTTAAAGACGTCTCTGTGTAGAGTGCTTGAATTTGCTCCAGTATGTTACCAGGGCAGTTTTTGGTTTCCAGTTTTTTCCAGAGGCGCTCCCTATTGACCTGGTCAAAGGCTTGAACCAGGTCAATGAAGGCCATATATATGCCCGGTTTCCCTTCTTTCGTTCTGCTTTTCAGGATGTTTATCAACAATATATTGGCCAAGGTTCCCGCATTCCTTACAAAGCCAGATTGAAAGGGATCCATAAGTGTGTTTTCCATTGCCCAATTCTGAAACATCTCCAATAAAGTTGAACCATATACTTTCCCAATAACATCTAACAATGCTATGGGTCTGTAGTTCTTTGGATTTTGCCTCAGTCCATTCTTGTAAATTGGGACTATTATAGCCTTTTTCCAGGATTTTGGGATCGACTTTGTTTCCATAATTGTATCAAAAACTTTGCTAATAAATAGTGCCCAGTTTTGTGGAGATTCCTTTAAATGGGCGTTAGTGAGGCCATCTGGTCCCGGTGCTCTAGAAGTATTCAGCCGCTTAATTCTTGTTATGATTGAAGATGTGTCGTTGGGAAGAACCCATTTTGTTTCCATTCTGCCAGTTGAGATCTCTGTCTGTTTATTTGGATTTTTATAAAGGTTTGTGAAGTGATCAATCCACTTGCCTTCTCCTACACTGTTATGAATTACATTTCGAGGAGTGTTCGTTGTTGATTTAATAAGCGACCAAAAATCCCTGGAGTTACGGCCGTTCATTAAACTCAGCATCAGTTCTGCGTCTGCTTGCAGCATTGCAGCTCTGCGCGAGCCCAGCCAGTTTTTATACTGTTTTTTTGCTTTCCGTGCTACCTCCTCGTTTTTTTTTGTCCTTAGTCTTTTTTGCCACTCTTTGCGCTTATCTTAGCTTTTTCGTTCTGCGACCAAAAGCTTATCATAGTTATGAATATGTTTACTTCCCTTAGTTGTTGAGGCATTAGCTTTTTGTTTATAGACGTTTAAGCATTGTTCGTAATCAACTTCTTTCCTTTCTATGTATTTTTTGGTAAGCGCTGTTATATCTTCTGGTTTTACTTTTAGTCTTATTCTTCCACTTGCTTCTTCGATCTCCGTTTTCATGAATTCCTTTATTTCATGTTTGGATTTCCATTTGAATTCAAGCAGATTATGGTCGCTGTTCTCAGTACGTTTAACTCGAAAGTTAGTCATGTGAGTTAAAAGCTTGGGGCTGACAAAAATATGATCTAAGGTAGCTCTGGAAAGGTCCTTTTCCCAGGTAGGTATCAAGGTACCATCTTCCTCTATCAAGAAATGTCGATTTTGTAGGGATCTTACCTTCATTAATTTGTCCCATTTAACTCCTCTTTTTTTTGCCGGAGTTTTTGATGATCGATTTTGGTTAGATGATTGCAGTTTTGGATATTCCAAGTTCAGGTCTCCACATATAATCAAGTGACTGAGTTGATGTTCTTTGTCGATTTTTTCAAAAATGCTGTTTATTTGTTTTAGAAACTGATCATTGTTTATTGCGAGGGGATTCCAGTATGTATTAATTATTATTATGTCCTCAGGCTTCAAGGCCAAAAGTTTCCGTTTTTTTCTTTCCCATTTCAGTAGTAGCACTTGAAAGTATAAAGATGATTCTAATATTTTTATCACTTGTAGGTCTTTATTTGAACGTAGCATTGTCAGGAGGCCTGATGAGGGACTACCTGAAGGCCCTTTAGCTGCTGGGGAAAGATATGCTTCATAACCATCCATTGTTGGAGGATCTCTTAGCCATGTCTCTTGTAGACAGAGAACATCAAAGTCTCCTAGGTGTACATCGCTTTGCTTTAGCAAGTGAGAAAAACCTCAGGGGTTCCAGGAAGCGAACTTCAAAGAGACGATCTTCTCCTTTGTTTCCTTGTTTAGCGCGTCTTCTGGTCCTTTGGTCTTGATTTGCTAACTTGAGTCACTCTGATTTAGAACTTTGGAAATCCACCTCCATTTTTGACCCCCTTTAAGTTTATTCCATTCTTTTTCTAGAGCTACTGGTGATAGTTCTTCTTTATCATCTATTTTAGAGTTGAATGTGACCTTCATTTTCAGTAAGGGGCCTTTGGGAAAGCGCCCCGCCCCCGTGGGGTCTTTGTATGCTGCTGTAGGCCAATTATGCAGTGATACAGATGTCTTCCTGTCTCTATGAGATTTCCCGTCCTGATCTTTTTCTTTCTTACTCGTATTATTGGTATTAGTTGAATCTGCAGGTTTTTCAGTTACAAGGAGTTCTCGACTTGTGTTCCCGTTTGACACTCTTCCTTCTGTTCGCCTATCGGGGTTTCGATGTTCTTGCCTCTTCTGTTTCTCCCTAGTTCTAATTTGTGATTCTTTCTCACACTTTTCTTTTGGATTATTATATATTGATAGCTCGTATCCCAATATCAGAAAGTTTTCGGTTGCTTGTGCGATCATTGTTCTCACCACCGGTGAAGGGATATGTAAGTATACACTATCCTGTTTACCTTTTTTGGCAAACTCCACAATCCTGATATCCGCTGAGATGATTGATCTTAATGACGGTATACATTGAAACAGTGTAATTATGTTTTTCCTGTTCAAGATAGTACCGTCTGATTTTCCTATGCTTTCAAGGAGAAAACTTCTAATGCTTTTTATTTTTTCTTTGTAAGTTACTCTATCCGTCTTGGTGGATGTATAACTTGCAGTCCGATTTCTCAAAGGAGATGGGCTGTCCCGCTGGCTTCTTATACTCTCCCTTGGCACTCTCTTCCTTTTTGTGTCAACTTGTGCATATTGTGTACTGTCTGTTACATAATTGTTTCTTGTGTTTTTTGAAATATGTTTTTCCTGCCATCTCAACTTTTCTCGTTTTTTTCTTTCTTCATTATCAATTTTTTCTTTTTGTTCTCTAACGAGATGAATGGAGATGAGTCTCCGTTTAGATTACCATCTCTAGAATTATTCGATGACTTTCGTGTTTGTTTAGAATGTTCTTTTGCATGTTTTCTCTCCTGGTCTATCTCCCCTACCGAGTATTGAGATAGATCTGAGACGTTGATGGTTTCCTCCAAATCGAATGTCACGGTTCTCTTAATCGCTCTGTTGGTAGGTGGTACCTTTTGATCCCCGTCCGAGTTGTTATTTTGTGAAGAGTAATTTGGTGATACCCCTTGTGCTAAGATAGAAAGTGCTGCCTCTACCTCTATTTCTTCCGCCGTTGCTACAGTTGTCTTGACCTTAGGTTCCGGGGATTCAAATATTACTCTCCTTCTCTCAGCAGGATTTTTCCCCTGGACCTGTGAGAACACGGGGTAGATCTCACCCTTCGTCTTTCCGGGTAACTGTCCTGGTAAATCCTGGGCTTTAAGAAATGGTTCTATTTCTGATGCAGTTTTCACTTTCAAGATAACACAACCATTAATAGTTTTCTTAGCGGTTGTGTTTTGAGATTCTTTTCGCTTACAGTTTTCTCTACTACCTAGCTTTTTAAGTTGACTCCCTGCTTGGCGTAGCGTTTGTAGCGTTTTTTCTGTTGGTTGCCTTGTTACCGATCTTGTTCTCGTATTCTCCTCTTCATCCTTTGTTGTGACTATTTTCTCCTGTGGTAGACCTTCCAATGTATATGGGTTATCCTTTTGTCCTTCATTCTCTTGCATTGTTTGAGTCATTTGATTCCTCGTTTTTATTACCGTTGTTTCTGTTTTTTGATCTTTTAAATGTATTCTTCCATCCGGATTATCTGTAGATTTTTCGGAGGTACTGAATTTGTACATTTCTTTTAGATTTGGTGTTGATGTGATAAAGCCCTCTAAGAAAATCATTTTAGTGTGCATCATTGCCAATAATGATGTCTGGTCCTTAAGCGTGTCGTTGAGTGATTCATACAATTTAGTATAAGGTGCTAAAGCTATTGTGAATGTAGACATTATTGCCATTAAGTCCGGTTTAGAAGGGGTTTCTTTGTGTGGAAAATCTGTGGCACTTGAAGCAGTACGTCTTCTTGTCGGTGACTTGAAGAGTGGTAGTGTTGATTTATTTCCATTTATACCCCCTACAATACAGTCATTTACCTCTTGTTCTGCAGATATATCATTATTCAGGGGCGTTGGTGTTAACGCTTTACCACTCTTTAGCCTCGTGGGGTTTCCCTCTTTCGGGTTTCTTGGAGATGTGTGTTCATTAGGGAGGGTCTCCCCTGGGATTGGGGGAGGAGATGATGGAGTCAACCCTTCTCCCTGATTTCCTTCTGATGGAGCATTTCCTCCCAATATAAGTCTTAGTTCTTCTGATGTTCGAATCCCTTTTGATAGAATTTTCGTCTTTGAGGTGCTTTCTTTTATGCTGGTTTACGGTTCAGGTAAGCTTAATTGTATCGTTAAGTCACCCCCCAGTGTTTTTGATGTGTTAAAGACAGTTTTCTCTGCTCTGTTCGCAGAGGAGTCTCCTTCCATTACTTCCACCCCCAGTTAAAAAGACAGTCCCCTTTCATCCGGGGATGTATGAGTTTTCTGAGTGGAGGGGACTTCTCTCAAGTTTTGTTTGGTTGTTGCATTTGACAGGCCCGCCCATGTGAACACCTGCAGGCCTGGCAGTTGTATTTTAGGATCTATGTCTGCTCCTTGTAAGATTTCCGCGTCTGATAGCTCTCCCAAATGTTGGGTCTTTATGTTTTGTTTTTTCAAAAAGAAGTGCGAAACTGTAGTTTGGCTTGACATAGTTGTCTTCTTTAACGGATTGATTTTTATATATGTCCGTTTTACTTTCGTCTCATCTTCCAGTTTATTTTGCTCCTTCCCTATTTTTCTTGTAGGGATAGGCAGATTTGCTGGAGTGCGTTTAGTCTTAGGTTTTGTGGGTTTCAACTCCTTCGGTTTCAGCTTCCTCTGAGATTTCTTTAAGATTGTTTTACTTTTTGGTTTCCTTGTAAGCTCTGTCCTCTCCTCATTATTTGTGGAGCTTAGCGGGTTTTCCATTACTAGTGATTGGTCCAGATCCTCATCCAGATTCACGATGCTGTCAGTTGAGACCACTGAGTCAGATACTTCCGTCAGTTTTTCCACTAGGACTAGATCTTGCTGGTGAGGCGTGATATCATCTGCTAATGGGCTTTTGAGGTTTCCAACCTCAGGTACCGGGTGGATGGTGAGTTCCGTTGTGTGTTTTCTCCCCACCCCCTCTTGAACAAATTCAACCCCGCCGTCATTCTCTTTCATATTATCTGTAGGGTTGTCATCTCCCCTCTTTATAGAGGGATCGGGCACATTAGTGCCGACTCCCTCCTTTTCTCGGTTCCATGTCATCGTGCTCGCTTTGCCTACAGCGAGTCCGTCGATTTGACTCCCTTCTTCGTTCAGGGAGGCGAAGTCTGTAATACCCACTCTTGGCTCGTTTTCCGAGTCATGGGCTCCTGGGTGGCGGAACATCTGCTCTTTTTCACCTCCCAGTGCACCCTCCCCTTCGCCCCCACTTGTTCTCCTCTTCTAAGGTGTTGACTGGGGTGGGTGCAAGGTCCTGCGACCTTATCACTTCCCCCTCCAGGGACAACTTGGTCACGGGGGCCCGGCAGGGGGAGAGCAGGGATACGTCCTCGTTCAGAGGCGAGGGCGAGGTCTGCCACTGGCTTTGCGACCCTTGCGTCCCTTGCTCTGTTAATTTATCCTCCTGCAGGCTCTTACCTCTTTTTGAGGCTGCCGGTCTCAAGGGACTCCGATGATCCAGTTCAGATTCTTCTGACCGTTTATTATAACTGCTTAGTCGTCTTCCAGGTTCCTGCTCAGGATTTCCGCCTGCCGCCATCGTCTGCCGCGGACTGCCCAGACTGCCCAACTCTGCTGCCCAAACTCTGCGGCCGCTCCGCGGCTACCGGCCTTTTTTGTAGGTAAGCTCCTCCTCAGCACAAACGACAGAGAAAACAGACCTCAGCAGGATACGAGGTGTATTCTCTTGTGTGGACTGCTGCAGACTGCCCAACTCTGCTGCCCAAACTCTGCTCCAGCACATATGAGTAAGATATGATTCTCCTGAGCTCTCTCAACTCACGCATTCTTTTCACCCAATCTTCAAGCTCCTCCTTACACAGCCATACATCAATGGGCTCTCTAAGGCATTCAATATGGTAAATGGGAATTTACTCTCCAGTCATGCAATCAAGAGGAGCAGATCCCTTCTATCAGAATGGAGTCAACAAGTTAAACTTGGATGTCATTTGTGTAGGGCGGTACTTCTCTGTGCTGCACCATGACGTCTATGCGTTCTCCCGAGCACCTCCGATGCGGGGTCCCCTGCAATTCTACTGCACAACCAGGTGCAGCGCCCCACTCCAAGGAACAGGCAGACCTTGTGGCAACACAGCACCTGCAAACCTCCTCAAGTTGTGCACTGGGACTGGTCACTCCAGACAGACACCGCAATCCAGGATGCACGGCAGGTGGACCCTCGTGCAGCGTCTGGGATCACGCCAGGGTCACCAAATCTGTAAGGTGAATGACCCAAAACCGTCAGCAAGTCCTAATACAGATGCCAGGATTTTTCATGGTGCCATTGCTTCTGGGGACTTTGCTGTCCAAGGTGGGATGATTGAGCCAATTTGTGTTCCAGAACCCAAATAACCAACTATACGCGGTGTTCTTTGCAACTGAGGAATCGTTGCACAACGCCTTGCCTCCCCTCTCGTCGGACTGGGTATTTTTACAAATGTCATCTATGTGGGAGAAAGGTCAAAAAGTTTCTTTCTATCTGTTTGGCCTTAGCAAAGACTGGCCATATGGAATCTACTATAATCTCTGCATGTGATCTTCCCCCAAAAGGTAACTTAGATTTGTCTAATTCAGGAGTAGGAACATTCAGGTGTACTTCTGTAGTAAATTAATTTTCCAACAACTCCTTTCCTTTCCTTTCCTTTCCTTTCCTTTCCTTTTCTTTCCTTTCTCTCCTGTAGGGCCTGTTTCTGGTGCCCAAAAATAATATCTAAGATACTTTTGGCATTAGTATGATGATTAGTGACATTTACCTCCAAACCTGGTAAGTTTTCATCAATCTTTGAAACAGGGATAACTACATAGGGTCTGGGCTGCCTACTTCTGCGTAGGAAGACTCACAAGAGTCTTTGCTCCATTTACATCTATGTAATATGATGTGCGCACTGTGAGTGAGAGCAGACGATATGATGAGCTTCTTTCAGCGTGAAACCAAAGTTCTTTCTTGCCAGCAACTCTCTGATCTGTCCCTCAGAGGAAAGTTTCACTTGGATCTCAGTTTTCTTTCGGAATATGTGTTCACTTGCACTATGATGCCTCTCAAAATCTCATTAAGCACTGCATTATTCCACGGGTCTCTCAGGAAGGTTCGAACATCAGTGTGTCGATTAACGAGCTGTGGTCACTCTTCAATCAGGTGTAAAACACTAGGCTGACCAGTCTGTGTGCATTGTCAGCTGATAGGGGCATTTGCACTCTTCCCACTGTATTCAGGAAGCTGGAGGACTTGCTCAATAATCGCTGTGAGCAATCGCCTTACGATCGGACCATTTTTAGGATCTTGCAGGAAAACATAAACGCTAGTAGTTCTCCACACAATTGCATGATATGTGTGGAAAACAAAAAGAAAAACCTTGAATATGATCCTTGAAATGTTGTCATTGGGCATCACCATGGGCACTTCCAAAGAGGAACTCAGTGAGAAATGAATCAGGGCACTGTACCTTCTTAGAATTCTTGAAAATGAACTCAAGATCCAGCATATTTTCTTCTTATCAAGGCTTAAGCATGCCCCAGTCCAAAGTTAAGAAACTCCTGTGGCTTAAGAACAAAGATCTTCCCATAACCCTGAAATGACTGCACAGAGTGTTTGAAACAAGCCACAGTGCATTGAACTCCTTGTCTTTACTCAACAGCTTCCGCGTCTTTCTTCCTCGTCATAAACCTTGTCTGCACATGCAGAGGTTCTTCCCCGATGCTTGCTTCCAAATCTTGATGTCACCCAAGAAAATCCAAGCAAGTCTGCCCTGCACTTTGACTGCAGACAGCGTGACGTCCTCTACAATGAACGGGCCATTAAAACGAGGCTTGTGCCACTTTCTTGAAAAGTTGCGGATTAGGACTGCATTTCCAGGGGATAATTTGGGAACACAGAGTTCTTTAATTTTACTTGTTGAAGCATCTCCTTTTGTGTTCTGTACTGCCCCACACCCTTTTCGCTAAAGCTGATCTGAAATGACAGAGATACTTGAAGTCATACAGGTAAGGTAATCACGTAGCTCCATTCCTAACAGTTCTGATGTTGGCTGGGCATCACTTCTAACTCTGGATGGACGTGTGAGGGGTGTCCTCATTTGCCTCCCTGTCACTATCTTATGGGGGGGTGAGATGGTGGTCCGAACCTGATTGGTTCCTCAATGCATATAATGCCAGTGGTAGGCAATGCAACCACCCTTTCTTCAAGGTTAGCTTCAACTTGACTATTCTTTCTTTAAGCAAGCCGTTGAGCCTCTCACAAATCCCATTTCCTTGTGGATGATAAGTTGAATAAAACTTGTGCTTTATACCATGCAACAAGCTTATCTGTTCAAAGATCTGGTTTACAAAATGAGGACCATTGTCTGATCATAAAACTTCACATATTCCCCATCTAGGAAACACTTCTCGTACAAAAACAATGGGCCTCATTACACGTAAGGCGGTGAACCATGGCGCTATTAGCGCCATGGTTCATGCCGGTAAAATACCGGCACCGCCTTGGTGGAAAGGGGAATTACCCCCCCATTCCAAGGTTGGCGGGGTGGTAGTTCCCCCTTCCACCATTGCCCTTCCCCATTCCCATTTTTGCCCCATAGGGCTCTATGGGAATGGGGAAGGCGCTAATTACGGTACCACAAATTGCGGTACCGTAATTAGCTCCACTGGTCCCTTTGTGGGATGGTTTTTAACGCCTGCAAAAAGCAGGCGTTAAATTCCCCAACCCGCAAAGGGACCTCGTAGTAAGGCGGTAAGGATTTACTGGTACCGGTAAAATACCAGTACCGGTAAACCCTTACCGCCTACTGTGTAATGAAGCCCTTAGTCTTGTCACGTGATTCCGTGACCAAGGAAAGTGTATTGCTGGGCGGAGTAGTGGATAAATATGATGGTTCATCAAAAAACCTTCGCGGATTCCTAGATTCGTGTTTAGTCCACGTTACCTTTAAGCCCTACTACTTCTCCACCCCCAGGGCAAAGGTGGGCTTTATGATCTCACATCTTTCCGGGAATTCATTAACTTGGGCTACGTCCCTGGTTAATTCTGGAGATGCCCTCCTGGATGACTATGATGGGTTTGTACAGGCTCTAAAGACCATGTTTGACCGCCCCCAGAACAGGTCTACAGCGCCCAGGAACGCCTACTGGATTTCCTACAAGGTTCCCAGGATATGCTTACCTTCGTGACACGCTTTAAACAACTGGCCAAGGAAGCAGATTGGTCCTCGGAGGCCTGCTTTACCCTTTTTCGAAGAGGACTGAATGAAGAAATAAAAGATGAGCTAGCCAGGGTAGCTCGCCCAGGTTCCTTCCAGACTCTTATGGACCTCTCTCTACAAATAGACTTCCGTATTCAGGAAACGAAGGCGAAAAGAAGAAGACTAAAGTGCCTTACCAAAAGACCTCCATAGAACCTTCCTCTAAACATGAGCCCACTCCTGCCTCACTACAGACCCAGAACCCATGCAACTGGGGGCCTTCTGCGGACCTATATCCCCGCAAGAAAGATTGCGACGGATTCACACTGGGCTGTGTATGAATTGTGCCTCAGATAAACATCTTGTAAGAGAATGTCCCTTAGCTCCTCCCCGGCGTTCGGTAAACGCCAGCTCCCGATCCTAGACGGAGCACAGCTTCGGGAGAGAGATGTTTGCTCCACATCTATTCCATCCTTGAACTCTCCTGGACAAAACAATCTTGTGATCTTACAGGCCTTTCTGTCGTCATCCAAGAAAGAAACTTACCCCATTTTGGCTTTGGTGGATTGTGGAGCCATGGGGATATTTATAGATCAAGATTGGGTCACTACCCACCACAATCCATATGAAACTCGAAGCATCATGCAACCTGTAGAGGCTATCGATGGAAGACCTCTCTCTTCAGGACCCATAACCGTACAAACCAAAGAGATCCAACTCTCTATAAACCATCATCGCCAGGTGATCAAATTTGACATCATAAAGTCTGCCCAATATCCAATGGTACTGTGTATGCCCTGGTTACAGAAGCACAACCCATACATCAACTGGGCAGCAGAATCCTTGTTTCTTGGTTCTGAGCACTGTATGTCTCACTGCCTATCCCTGGATTCCTCATCGACATCCTCTGAAGGTACGCTTACAGACCAGCAGGGCCCATTCACAGTCTCAAATATTATCCATGTCCCCAGGGCCTATCAGGAGTACACTGATGTGTTTTCAACTGCCATAGTTCAGGCCCTACCTCCTCACAGACCTGAAGATTGCGCTATTGATATTAAACCCTCAGTGATGATTCCTTTCGGAAGGATGTTCATTCTATCCGAACCTGAACTTGGATACCAACCTTGAGAATGGCACCATATGACCATCCAAATCTCCGGCGGGAGCTTTGTTGTTCTTTGTTCCAAAGAAGGATACTAAGGAGCTTAGGCCTTGTCTTGATTATTGTGGTCTAAATCAATGCACCCTTAAGGGGCCCTTAATCTCGGATATCCTGGAAGCGGTGAGAGGAGCTGTAATCTTCACAAAGTTGGATCTCAGAAGTGCCTACCATCTGATCCGTATAAAGCAGGTTGACAAATGGAAAACAGCCTTTAGAACACCCTTTGATCACTTTGAATACCTGGTCATGCCCTTCGGACTCGCCAATGCCCCAGCGGTCTTCCAATGTGTGATATTCTGATATATTCCAAGGACCATCTAAAGCATGAAGAGCGTGTTAAGGCAGTCTTACAGCGGATAGGTGAACATAAGCTCCTGGCTAAACCCGAGAAATGCCTTTTCCATGTCTCTACTGTTCACTATCTAGGATTTGTTCTTAGTCCAGAAGGAATTTGCATGGACCCCTCAAAGGTAAAAGCCATACTATCCTGGCCTGTTCCAACTACCGTGAAACAGATTTAATCCTTCCTGGGGCTTGCCAACTTTTACCTGAAATTCATACCTTCCTTTTCTGAGATAGTTCAACCGATTATTACATTGTTGAAGAAGGATACTCCCTTTCTTTGGACAGCAGCCCAAGATGAAGCGTTCCAACGACTGAAGGCAGAGTTTACACAAGCCCCCGTCCTGGCTCAACCTGACATCGATCGACCTTTCCTAGTGGAGACGGATGCCTCCAACTATGCCATCGGAGCAGTTCTAAAGCAGGAATTCGAGGACAACTTAGAACACCCCATTGCTTATCTCTCGCGAACCCTAACTCCCAGCGAGACTCATTATTCTGTCTTGGAAAAGGAACTGTTAGCCATCCGTCAAGCCTTCACAGAGTGGCGTCATCTGCTCCTGGGAGCAAAACATCCTGTTCAGGTCCGTACAGACCATCGGAATCTTCAAGTTTTACAATCTCTGGAATGTAGGAATAGTCGTCAAGCCCGTTGGGCCTTCTTCTTCGCCCAGTACCAGTTCCAAATCCATCATGTCCCTGGAACACACAACATAATTGCTGATGCCTTATCCCGACGTCCCAACTACGAGACTCTTGAAGATCGGTCCTTCCCAAAGATGTTTCGCCACACAATTTTTGTAGCCCAAGCAATCAGTCTCCTGGAAGACATTCGGATTCAAACCCAGTCCTCTGAGATCTGGAAGGAATTTACAGGGAAGAATCGATGGAATCTTCGAACAAAGGACAGGTATTTGTTCAAGGATAATGGCCTGGTCATCCCCACACAGAGACTGCGACAAAGGATTATAAGCCTCTGTCATGATACCCTTCACTCAGGACATTGTGGCATTACCAACACTCTCCGTTTGATACAAAGACAATTTTGGTGGCCAAAGATGAAGGTTGACGTCCAACTGTACATCCAAGCCTGTGCAGTCTGCAATCAAAACAAGCATGATAACAAGAGACTGGCGGGTCTCCTACTTCAACCAACACTACCAACAAGGCCCTGGGAATACATCGCTACAGACTTTATTGTGGAATTGCCACCCTCCAGGGGATACACGACTATCGTGGTCACTATTCACTCACATGGCTCATTTTACACCATTATATAAACTACCATCTTCCTCAGAACTCGCTGGAATCTTCCTGGAACACAAATTCCGACTTCATGGACTCCCTTCCAAGATCATATCAGACAGAGGACCTCAATACATATCCTAATTTTGGAAACACATATGCCGTATACTAGGAATCCAACGTGCCCTCTCCTCAGGTTATCATCCACAGACTAATGGAGCTACAGAACGTGTGAACCAAACCCTAGAGCAATATCTTCATTGTTTTACCACCAAGGTCCAGGACGATTGGTCACTCTTAATACCTGTGGCTGAATTCGCCTACAACAATTCGGATCACTCAGCTGTCAAGACCAGCCCTTTTTTTTGCAGCCAAGGATTCCACCGTTCGGTTCTACCATCCATTCTACCACATCCTACACCAGTACCTACAGTTGACTCCTAGAATGAAACTCTCATCAACGTACACAAGGAAGCCAAGGAACACCTAGAAAGGGCCCGAACTAACACCAAGAATTATGCAGACTCCAAAAGAAGACCAGGGCCTTCTTATGCAGTGGGTGACAAGGTCTGGCTATCCTCTAAACTACTACCTCGACACTTACGACCAAATAAGCTGGCTCTCCGGTACTATGGCTCCTTTTCCACAAAGGAAATTATTAATCCAGTGGCCTTTCGACTCAAACTACCAGACTCCTGGAAGAGGATCCACCCAGTGTTTCACACGTCTCAAATGAAATCCCACGTCCAGTCCTCCCGGACTGCTCCAAGGTCTACCCCTGTAACTGTCGATGACCAGTTAGAATACGAAGTGTCCAGGATATGTGACTCCAGGTACAGACGTGGTCAGCTACAGTATCTGGTTGAGTGGAAAGGGTACCCTCCCAGTGAACGCACCTCGGAACCAATCTCAAACCTAAATGCCCCCAGAATACTCAAAAGGTATCATCTTATACGCCCGGGCAAACCCGGAGGAACAGGCCTTCGGAGGAGGCATGCTGTCATGAACCATCGGACGCGTCCCTTCTGGACTTCCTGGTCCCTGACACGTATGGGCTTGCACTCAGCAGTACTTCCGACATGGCCGTCAAACACGGAACACTGTTTACCAGATTCCGCGTCGGACGCATCACGTTCTATAAAGCAGACACGCCCCTGCGGCCCTGCGCGTCTCAACGCCACCGCTTGCAGTGGCTAGCCATGTGCTGTCGTAGTTCGCTCTTGCTAACTTCATTGATTCCTCGTTCCTGGTTCCCCTATTACTTCCTCCTCATTCATTCCTTCCCTTTTTGCCCTCACTTGCATCCCGGATCTCCGTGCACTCGCTTTGCGAGTACACGCTTCGCTGTTTCCTGGACTTCCCAGACATTCTGAACGATCCAGGAATCGGACGCTGAACGCACGTTGGAACACGAGGACATACACACAGGGTTATACAAGACCCGCACTGTGCGCAAGAAGACTCCACCGAAGAACTCTACTAAACAACGCAGACAGGTGAGAAGGGGGGAAACCTGTGACACATGCACGCACTTGTGTCACGATTGAGCAAACTTTTGGGCTGTTAAAGGCCCGGTTTCGCTGCCTAAGCAGGTCGGGTGGGGCACTCATTTATGGGCCGGAGAAGGTGGCCAAGATTGTGTTAGAATGCGCATCCGGCGCAACGCAACCCTGCCCCCTGACATGGACATGATGCCACCTGAGGATGAAGATGATGATGGGGAAGATGGTGGAAATGTTCAGCGGCACAATGTGAATGAAGGATGTGCGGCACGCCAAGATTTGATTGCCCAATACTTCTGATGGACTGGAGTACACAAGACACTGGGAATGGGGCACACTTGGCACTGTACATAATAAAATTGACACACACTCAAGAAGCAATGTCCAGTCATGTGTTTTTCTTACTCACACCAGCTGTATTGATACATTTTTAACTTTGAACATATTCCCATTACTTAACTTTCACCACTATCCCATAGAATTGACCCCACTACAAACCAAGCCCCCACCCACCACCACCACCAACCAAACTACCCCGATCCCCACCACCCTCACCCCCACTACTCCCATTTCGACTGCCCCCACCCCAACTACCATCATACCGTATGCCCTCAAACCCAATACCCCAACACCCAATACCCCAACTACCCCACCCCCACCCCCAACACAACTACCCCCACTACAACTTCAATACTACTCCCTCCCAACATGCACTTGTCAGTACTACTGTTCATGCCTCCTTTTAGGAGAAGGGGTTTGAGCATCTGTGTGGCGCACAAGTCGCTGTGACCGACGCACAGGGCTAGTTTGTGTTGAACTGGCCGGTGCCATGCTCGATGATGCAGCAGGTTTGGGGGTAGTGATGACATTTCTTTGCTTGGCCATAGCGGTCGCCAACTGGGTGATGGCCTGGGCCATGGCTGCCATTACTGTGTTTCCTTCCCGCACGCGCCTGGCCACGCGATACACGGCCCTGCTGACAACCCTTGCATTCGCCTGCAGGGCTTCCTGCATGGCCTGCTGTGTTGCTTCGGCATCCCTCACATACTGACCCACCATGTCCTGCATAGCCAGCTGCCGCCCCTTTATGCACGACAGTCGCCCCTCAAGATCCCTTATTTGTTGTGCAGCAGGTGCTGGCACAGGAGGTGGGGTGTGAGGGCTTCCAGGGCTGAACACAGCTTCCTCGACGTTGCTGTCAGGGCCACTGGCCTCCAATGTGCTGTTGGCACCTGAGCCATGTACTGGTGATGCATGTGGGGTTGCCTGCCTGGATGGCGTTGTTTGGTGGTCCTCATGCTGGCTGTGGCCTGGGGGGTCAGCCTCCTCCTCACTGTGTAAGGCAGATTGAGCCGCCTCTCCCTGCTCCCTGTGCACCACACATTGTGGCTCATCCAGGTCACTGGCCACGGGTGACTGCAGCTCTTCCACTTCAAGTTGTTCCTGTGCCCCAGATGTGGATGTTTGGCGGGGGGCCTTGGTGCCAGGAGTGGATCTTCGCTGGGGCTCCTTGCTGGCAGGAGTAGGTCTTGGATGGGGGGGGCTTGTTTCCAGGAGTCTTGGCTGGCGGGGCTTGCTGGAGGTAGGTGGTGCCTGCTCAGCCTTCTGGGCATCCTGTGTGTCCTCTTGGCGGGGGGGCTGTGGCGTGGCAGGTGTGGCACACTTCACTCTAACCTTGGAAGTTGAAGGCTCCTGGCCAGAGGCATTGTCTTTGCCACTGCGTGACGTGCAGCGGCTCTCTGGGGTGTAGGGGCGTGTTCACCCTCGCTGTCTGTTCCTGTGCCTGTGGGGGACAATGAGGCAGGGCATTAGTCATGGGTAATTATACATCCTACATACATCGATGCAAGTACATTCCGAGTCATGTGCAATCTCATGGACATGTTGGACTGCCCGGCGCAGATCGGCACAGAACACGTCTCCATGTTCTACCAGGGAATCGGCCAACTTGTTCAGCTCTATTTCACTGAACCTTGGCTTACGGCGATGGACAGTGCCTTGTCTGGTTGCCATCTTCCTTAGCTTTCTTCCTGGCTGTTCTGTTCTCCTGTTCAGGTGCTTTAGACTGAGGATTGTAATGGATTGTGTTTTTAAAGATGGGCGCCGGTGCATTTCTCGTTCTGGCGCGATGACGTTGTTTCCGGTGCCGATATTACCGGCATCGGGGTGCCGGTAATTACGGCATAGTCTGTGCTGGTGCCGGTGCCTACGGCATTGAGGATGCCGGTATCGAGGGTTTGGGGATGTTAACGGCATGCCGGTGCTACCATTACCGGCATGCCAGAATGCGCGCGCATGCTGACTCGGAATCTACCGTAGATTCTGGCAGCAGTGCTACATGGACACGGTAGCACCGGCATGCCGGTAATTTCATTTGTCTAACGGCAAACTCGTAATGAGGCTCCTTATGTATGAGCTATAGTCAAATACCCACACTCTAACATAGTTGCATAGTCCCAAAAAACTTTGTATGTGTTTTATTGTGTGTGGTTCCATGGTTTTTGAAATAGCCTCAGCTCTTTCAGGAGTAACCTTCTTTCCTTCATGCGAAATTAACTGACCTATATACAATATTTCTTGTTGACAGTACTGTAACTTTTCTTTGTCAACCTTATATCCTTTGTCAGCAAGTCTAATCATCAGCTGAACAGAATCGCATCTGCACTCTTCCTCTGAGGTGCTGCAAACTAAAATGTCATCTACGTATTGCAATACAATGCTTTCTAGATCAATATTGCTTAAGTCCATCTGGAGAACTCTATTGAAAATCGATGGAGACTCACAGTACCCCTGAGGCAACCTCATGGTCTTTAACTTAAGTCTGTTTGAATGTAAATCGACATCATATCTTGCGAGTCTTTATGCAATGGGATTAAGAAAAACGCATTTTTCAAATCAATCACAGTGAAATATCGTGCTCCAACAGGTATATTACATAGGATTGTAGCAGGATTAGGAACTAGAGGGAACTCGGCTTCTACAATCTGGTTTATTGGGCGAAGGTCTTGGAATAAATGCCAAGACCCACCTTTCCCCTTTTTCACAGGGTAAATCACCGTATTACAGGGTGACTCTGACGTCACCAAGATACCTTGCTCCTTCATGGCAGAAATCGTCTTGAATATGCCTTTGTCTGCCTCTCGAGACATTGGATACTGTCGTCCTCGAGGTAAAATTGCTTCTGGTTTTAAATTAATCTTCATTTCTCCAACCCCCTTCAATAGGCCTACGTCATAGGGGCCTGTAGTCCAAAATGAAACTGGCACTTTCGCCATGTCCTCATCAAAATACTCAGGACGTTTTTCTGCTATCAATTTTTGTGGAACCTCTCGTCTAATTGCTCTTACCCAATAAGTGATACTCATTTCAAATACTACCTCATCATCAGAGGGATGATCTCTGAATAAATCTTCATCTGTGATGTCAGTTAATCTGTAACCTTCCCCGATGGCGATAACTGTGCACCATCATCTACCTTCATTGTCAACTCCATCAAGCAAAGCCATTTCACCGTGCAATATGGCTGCTTGTAATTCTAAGGGAAAAACTCATCCCTCTTCTTCAAGCATAGGTATCTTTCGTCTAAATAGAAACTCATCAGGCATTCTCATAGTTCTGCCTGCTAGGCCTGGTAGCCATGTCAACAGAATGCGTACCCCATAATCAAAACCTTCAGGTTCCAACGGAACTGCACGCATGGCCACTTGTCCTGTGAATGCCATAATGAATTCACTCACATTTAAATAATCCACTCCCGGTGTTGAGCACACTAAGCCTTCATCATTAAACAAAATTGTCATGTTCAACTTGGTCATTAAATCTCGACCCAATATATTAAGAGGTGTCTGCCTCGAATATAGCAATGGCACCGACATGTCACACTCTCCTATAGAGACTGGTAATTCTTCAGTAAAAGGAACTCTACGTGTAGCTCCTGTGAAAAATTGAGTATTCATGGCATTGCCAGACATCGAAAATGTCCCCTCGTATACACGAGCGTGTTGCACCCGTGTCTACTAAAAACAAAAAATGTTTGCCTCCTACACCAACGTCAACCCTCGGTTCTTCATGAGGATTCAGCGTCACTGATAGTATTGAGCACATCAAGTCTCCCAGTGAGCTGTCCTATTGCGGATATAGCCTCATTCCTGTTCCTGTAAAAGGATTCCCTCCTTCGACAGTGACACCTCCTATTCTAGGAGTCATTAACTGTCCTGTACTCGTATTATGCTGTATCTGCATGGGCAAATGCTGTGACTGCCCTTGTGGTGGATTCATTGCTGCCTGCTGTGTCTGTAACCCCTGTTGCATTCTTGGCACTTGTGCCTGTTGCACCATTTGATTCTGAGCAAACCCATCTCCATTCTGCTGTGAATATTCAGGCGAGTTTGACATCCCTCCTCTTCAAAATTGACCATTCTACACAAACCCTTGACTTCTACATACATGAGCAAAATGTCCTGCCATGCCACATGTCCAACACATAGGAGGGAAAGGTCTCCTACCCTGTCCATCCTGCATGTTTTGATTGTCATTCTGCATATTTTGAAACCCACCTTGATTGCTCTGGAAGTTTCCCTGCCAGTTCCCTTGATTATTCTGAAAGCCCCTTCCTTGAACTCCTCCTCTTCCTCGCGGTGCAAATCCACTATTGCCTTGGTCAAATTGCCTTTGATTATTCATCTGTGGCATGTTTGCAGCTTGCTGTGAGTTCGATCCGTCTCCACTAGTCAACATTGCCGCTTCAATAGCATTCCTAGATAACTGTTTCTGCACTAACTTTGCCTCTTCGCCTTTCCTGATGTCATCATTCTTGCGATTCTTTTCTTGCAAGTGTCTGCAATAATGCGCAATGGTCAGCTGAATTTCTGACCACGGTTGTGCTTCCATACCAACTAATTGCTTGAGCTGCTACAGTACTGGGTCTGGCAGTCCTTATATATGGGCACAATATATGATAAAACACTGGTATAGATTTTCCCCAAACTTCTCGTGTTTCCAAAGCCCACTGCTCCTGGACATTTTGAATGTAAACAAGTGGATCATCCCCTTCCTGCATCTTCTTTGTCATTATAGCTCCCATATCTGACGTGTCCGGATACAGTTCTCTAAGCGGTTCCTAGACTGCCGCCCTGCAATTATTGAACAGTGCTCTGTCATGAGCAGTGTTAACTGTAGTAACACCAGCATATCCTGCTCTCGACCAAATGTCATCAGCTCTCTCTCCCCATGGATGGCGATTAGGAGACCCTTAATGTCCCCTATGGCCAGTGCATTTCCCCCTGTCATCTTTTCTAACTTGTGTATCCATCTCCCAGCGCCAGAAGTTAAACTCTGGAGTTTATACCTTAAATGATCCTCGTCCATCTGGGGCCATGGTATACTGCGGTCTGGCTCCCCCTTTCTCTAGTAAGGGAATCTGTGAAACCCTGAACTAACTTTCATCTCCCATTGTCTTTATGTCCATCAAAGGGACAATATTCCTGCACCGCCTTCTTCCTGGCAGTGACCTTAACCTACTTACATAAGGGGGCGACTCCCCCCTCTCACCATGGAGTTGCCCTGCCCTTTAGGTTGATCTATCCGCGTCAATGATTCTGACGCCCCAGGTATAGGCCCATCTAGATCTGACCACCTTACCTCCTTATCCATTGAAAAATCCCCCTCAGGACCACATGCATCGTCTCTATCCTCCCCATGGAATGTGTCTCTGTCCTCATCTGAAATTTCTTGTGCCCAACTTGTATAACTTCTCTCCTCTTTGTCTCTGTTTAGAGTCAGCCTATCTAAAGACAGCTCTTTAGGCTTGCCACTACATGAGGCTCTCTGTGTGTCATACAACTGTGTACTCTCTTATCCTGCAATCTTTGTTGCTCTTCTTCTATTCTTATTCTTTCTAACTTCTCTTGTTCTTCAAGTGCCCTCTGTCTATTATCATGTTTTCTTTGTTCTTCTGCTCTTTCCTGCTTCTTCAGTTGCTCATCTTGATACAGCTGCTCTCTTCTCTGTCTATCTTTCCTTTTTGCCCCTTCATCTTTCAATCGTTCCTCCCTTTCTTTATTCTGTTTATCCTGTTCGTCTCGATCTTCTCTTTGTCTTACATCCTCAATGCCCTTACCATTGAGCTTAAGCAAAATCTGATCACCCATCCATTCTTTTCTATTTCCCTTCCTATATCTAAGGAGGTGCTTGTTCGGTTACTTCTCTCCTTGTCGCGTCTCTCCTTGTCGCTCAGGACCTTAGAGATTACATCTCTCTCAGTATTTTTCTCGGGACCCTCGTTGCTGCTCTGCGCAGGTGACTCATATGCCGGGTTACTATACCCTGTTGCTGCCTTAAACTCCCTCAATGGGTACAGCCCATCGTCCTTGTTGTTTTCGCCGTCTAGTTCAGGCGGGGTGGGAGAGCAGAAGGCCCCTCACCCCCCTCTTTGCATCATTGAGGATCCAATCTACAGGAGGCTGCTCATCTTTCTCCTCCTGGTACATTTTAGCTTTTTCCCCATATATGCTGCATGTAAATATGTTGTCATATGCTGCAGAACTGCCTTCGATAGTGACCCTCCCTGCGGCCACGGCATAAATATTTTGTCTGCAGTTCCCTTAACTCATTCTGCACTATACTGTCTAAGCTTCGGAGGATGTTTCGGCAATTGCTTGCAGAGGTGCACAAGTGGAGTAACATCCACCATTTTTTGACTCGTCACTCTTTGACTGTCAATACTCGCTTTTACCTGTCACAGATTTAAAAATGCATTTCAGAAAACAACACAATATGAGCGTGCACCAAGCGTCGCAGGCTCCAATCCTTTTAAATCACGTTTTTTACTTCAATCTTGTTAAACAACACCATCAACTCAAATTTTTTGAATAGAGAATTCATTTTTCAACTTTGCACTTCTACTTTCTTCATCCATCAGTTTAATCTGTTACTTTGTCATCAAAACACAATCACATAAATCAAACGGAAACACGGACATGCACGACTGGTCACATACATTCTTCTCTACAATCCTTTCTCTAAGACCGTCTTGCCCCCTAAAGCAACGGAGTTTAACGGAGTTTAAATCGATCTCCTTAAATTCATCTTTAATCGAATCCGTTTTCTACGTAATCCGATGTGGGATTTTAGGTTCAGATTTCTTCTGTTACGTTCTTTAAAATGCAGGAACAGGGCGTATTCTCTATCCTGGCCTCTCCTCACAATACTTTATTGCTTGGCCTCTCACAAGTCATTCTCTACTCAACATTAACACCTATGTTCTCAAGTTACGTTTACCCCAGCCTCCCTCCGTTACTCGTTTACCCCTTATTTTATCACTTTCTTTCACTCATTTCCCATACCTTTTTCCACCTTACTCAGTTTGTACTCACCATTCACATTTTCTTCTTCCCACTCCCGGGATCGTACGCCTCTTTTACTGCCTCTTCAACTTTTCATCCATTCAGCTTCCTGCAGACGAGGGAGGGGATTCCGTGGAAACCAGGGGACCCGTCACACCCCTCTTGCAAGACTAGCAATTAAACTAAACCACTATCTACGGGGAGCTTCACGTCCTTTCAGCCGAATGGCAGAGGTTGTGCGATATTGCCAGGACCCCAAAGTTTACTTATGTCGATGGGTCTGAACCATCCTCTCTGCTACTACATGAACTGGACAACCTAGCCCTTTAAGATGAGTAGCAATACCCTGGAGATAGATGGGGATTCTGATTTTTATTCATACATCAATAATCGAAATGACTCAGGTAGTTGGCAAAAGAATAACTATTTTAATATCAATTATCTAAAACAGGTAGTAGAACGAAAATCAACGCTCACGCTCAATCCTCTTACTCCTCTTATTCAACGAGTATCATAAAGAACCTAGCTTATTTAGTAAAAACTTGTCATCATTGATGTTAACCTACGTGCTACCAACGTCATCCTATGTGGCAAACTACAAAAACCTAGTGAAGAAAGTGATTGGGTCTACGAGAACATCTAGGTATATGTTCCATACTAGTCTGGGAAAATGAGTGAAAGTGATTGGTTTCTTATCATCAGGTGGGGCAACTAAGCCCTCCCCTCAAAATGGCCACTATGAAAGTCACTAAATGTACGACGTCCCATTGGCTACACAAACTATAGGACCCCTAATTATGCTGTCCCCTACAATTGGTTGGTACTCTAACCTCCGTCAGTACTTTTCCACCTATGTTTGGCAGCACGCAGGCTGGGCTTCCAGGTGCTGGTGAGCTTGTCTTTACTACTGATTCCCACCAATTAACATAATCGTCCATCATCACCTCAGTCGTCTGCTGTCAATTAGGGCTTTGAACTTGTCCTTGTGAGTGTTCTTAGCTCTGGAGAATTCGGAGGAGTGAAGGCACGCTCTGCCTTCATGCGTAGGTGTGATCACCTTGCTCGCCGAACTTCATCCTTCCACGTGACTGAAGACCATGGAATTAAGCTTTCAGTGTCTTTAAAATACTATTTTTGAATAGACCTCTGACGTCTTCCTTGTTTTGTCCATGCCTTCTGAACAGGAGGTGTGTTCTTTCACATGATTTGTATCCAATGTCAGTTTACTCCAGTCTGAAAAGACCTTGGTTTCCTGAGCTCATCCAGCCTCGCCTTTCTGAGATTCATTTTGTAATTTAATTGTTTTTCAACTGTGACACACTAGAAATTAGGCCTTCTTTTTAAAGTTCAGCACTGCTAAAAATACATAGTGGAAACATCTGTCCTTTACTTGATCATATACATACATATACGTTGGCGCTTGCCGCAATCTATTCACTACGAGCTAGCCTCATGAATACTTCGTCTGCTTGCGTTTCTTTGCATATGTACATGTGTAAAATGAATTGATATCTTCATTGTTTCTGTGGCATAAGCTTCTTCACCTCGAGGCCAAGATGTCACTTATCCTTGGTGCTTTCTTGATGCTTATAGAATATACTCATTCTCTTGTCTCTGCATCCTCCTATGTACGTCAGCTCGACTCTATGTGACGTCACCATTCATCTTGACCATTCACTTGCGCTGCTTCTTCCGGAATATTATTAAAATGGCCATCATATTTTCCTGTACGCAGGTATGGTTTTCTCAACGGGAACCTTGCTTCCAGGATTCTCCTAGGTATCGGTACCCCCAATTGCACTGCACAGTTTTCACACTCTGGCTCGCAACGTATAGGTAATATGGTCGAAGTGGTTGGGGTGGGGGTACTCGGCTCCTCCTATACAACATGTCACAACGCAAAGGTCAGGCAGAGTCAAGCAATTACTGATAATTACACACACCTGACTTCCATCACACTACCCCACACAGATAAAAGGTGGAGCACTAAAGGACACTCTGAGCAAGGCAAAACACACGAGGAAGCAACAATTCTGAGATGGCAGTTTAAAGCGAGAAGGAAGGCAGCAAGACCAGAGAGGACAACAAAGAGGGAATGACCCTTGCCTTTTTCATTAAAGGACCACGACTTTCAAAAAGCCTCAAGGAAAAGAAACATAAGACCTGGAATTGCAGCTGCAGAACAGTGTAGTGTGTGTCAAAGGTACACAGCCCTCGCACATTGAAAGCCAAGGCAGGGAGAAGCGATTGCCACTGTGGTACTGTCCTTGACTCCGACAGCAAAGCAACGCCAGCAAGTTCCCCGCAGCCAGTGAATTGGAGAAACTGATAGCAGACCGGACTGTGTTATGCTCAAGGTTACAAGCAGCAACATTGTACGAAGAAAGAGAACTTATATACGATTGAAGTTTATGAAACCGAAAAAAGGTAACACATACAGAGTGCATTCTCACTCCAAGGTCTCTGTTTGGTACCCCCTGAGCGTGTACAAATTATTAAACTGTGAAATCGAAGTGGTCCTGCAGCGGGTTAAGTTGAATTCCGTGCACATTCGAAAGTCTTCGATTGTCAGTAGAATGAAATTGGCCTGAGTCCGGCTGAGGGGGACTCATTGTAGAATGAGGAGTCTGAGCCTCAATGAGGGGGATCCTGGGTGAAGAGTAACATACCCGAGAAGATATTGCTGTGGTAAATGTAAACCAGACTGAGGGATTCCTGTGAATAAAGTGGTCAGAACGCGACTGAGGGAAGCTAATTGTGAAAAGAGGATCTGAGCCCAGCTGAGGGGATCGAAGGTTAGGAGTGAATCGCCCGACTTGAATATTTGGAAAGGAACTTTCTTTTATTATTTCTGTTACATCAGACCCTCTGAGGCAAGAGACTTTGAATAAAAGAGACTTGGGCACAGAAGGCCCTGATGTTGGTAAAAGGAACTGTGACCTTGTGCCGAAGAAGCCCAAGAGTGTGCTGTGCTCGAGTGACCTGCCTTGTCCCATCCCAAAAAACGTGGGGAAGGCAGGCCCACGGCCTACACATCCTGATTTATCATTGTGTGAACACTTCTTTCTTTATTCCACACTATTTGTAGCATAGTGGTAAGGATTGGCTATAGTTTGTTTTGGTATAGGCCCTTTTTA
Source organism: Ambystoma mexicanum (assembly GCF_040938575.1). Taxonomy (NCBI): domain Eukaryota; kingdom Metazoa; phylum Chordata; class Amphibia; order Caudata; family Ambystomatidae; genus Ambystoma; species Ambystoma mexicanum. The sequence continues at coordinate 90,442,821 of NC_090936.1, read as the reverse complement.
ATTGACTAGATTCCACTATGACTTGATTATTATTATTATTTGATGGTCGTAGATTGCTCCCATCTTAGATTTAGGTTTAGCTAGGCGTTTTTCATACCCCTGATAAAGTTCAATAAACACCCTTGAACTGTGATCACTTGTGCCTGTCTTACTTTGATACCATGCCTTCCTAACAGTTGGAGGGTATTTGGCAAAGCCTTCCCCAAGGTAAGCACTTTCTTATTTTGGGTTTTTAGCCTGTTTTCATGTTGCTGTTGGTCTACGGGTTTGTTCGTGGTTTTGCTGGTGCGTACACCTGTGCTGGGAAGGGGTGTGATAGCCACTCCTACTTCTCGGGTGGCTCTCCCCTTCTGATGTTTGATTGTGAGACAAATGGATACTGCTCATGTATAAGCTTGCACTTGGGGGGACAGGAACTGGGTCCCTCGCAACTGCAAAAACCACCTCTGGGGTAGAACCGGCACTGGATTACTCCCTGGTAGGCCTCTCACCCCAGGCTTAAGGCATTCCCACCCCACCTTGATGAGGTCAGGGTACTGACCTTGGTATGGTATTGTTTATTTGTAAAGCGCCTATATACAAAGCAGGTTTTTCAAAGCGCTGAAGGAGGGAGGGAACAAGGGGAAAAAACAACAGTCATTCAGAGCCCTTGAATTTCTGAATGATACAGGTCTGCACGGGCAGAGTGGGTGCATGGAACAAGTGCATATAATACAATTAACTGTGTAAATAACAGCAAATAGGTCTTACAACGATTCTGTAGTTTTTCCAAGTGCACTGAGGCGCCACCATGCAAGGAGGGGAAACAAGGGAAAAACAGATAGACAATCTTCAAGGCATGGTGCCTTCAGATCGTTCAAGTGTGCAGACAGTTGCAGGAGAGGGGGGACAAGTGCAGGGAGTGGGGCTGGGGGAGGGGACCAAGTGCGCCCAGTCAGTCAGAAGCTGGGGTAAGTGCTGAGAGATACCACTCTCATGGGTTATTGACCAAGTGCAGTAACGATTAGGCAAGTGCAAGGCCCAGAGGCAAGTATGAGAGGACTGGCGAGGGTACCAGAGACCTGTGAGACTCTGAGGTACACCAGGTGGCCAGTCAGCAGGCTGCGTGTAAACGCAGGGAGAGAGGGATAGAGTGGGCAGAATTGTTAGCAGGGTAGAGGGGGAGAGAAGGAAGAGGAGAAGAGAAATGTCTTAAGGAGTTTCCGGAACTGAAGGAGATCAGGCTCAAGATGGAGTGCGGCAGGGAGGCTATTCCAGAGGGAGGCCTTTTCACAGCTGGCACAGCAAACCAGGTTCCTTCATTCTTCTTGACATTTCCACTGACTTCAATGCTAACAGCCACAAAATGCTGGTAAAAAGATTGATCGACATTTGACTAGAGGGAATTGCACTAAATTGGATCACATCTTTTCTTTTGGACAGAATAGAAACTATGCACTTGGCCTGCTTAAGCTCACATCCCTGCAACATTGCCTATGGAGTACCCCTAGGCTCCAGCCTATCACAAAGGAGTGGACTGGAAAACAAAAGTGGTGTTGGAAATGTTTTTTCAAAGTAGCCCCATATTGCAAAGTATACGCAAGCCCAAATCTTCTAAGTAGAAATTGGTGGTTCTCCCACAAGATCATTTAGAAAAATGGGATCAAATAGCTATATTTATTTTAAAGCAAATAAATTCTTATACAGGGAATACAAAAATAGTTCAGCCTACCAAAAACAGACATGTACAATTTTGTAATAGTGATAAGTATGATGGAGGCTTTATAACAAATATTTTCTTCAAGTAGACGTGTCTCAGATTCTGCAGGTTTATCACTCACACTTTCCTTACCACTAGCCCACTCCTCACCTGATGATTCTGTGTGGGTCTTTACGGATTCGTCTGATGAGCTTTCCGGCATTTCCCTCCAGGCTGTCTTTGTCTTTGTCCTGACGATCTTATTCTTCTGTTTGATGAAATAGGAGCGAGCTCCCCCGGAGGCCACTCTGCCTATAAGCAATTAGCCCGGCAGCGGGGACTCCGGGGAGCCTACCCCAAACCAGGGAAAAGCCTTGCCGAAAAACCCTGGAAGATTGTGTAGCTGTAGTTGGCAGGAAGTTGTCGGCGTGCATCCGCACTTCAATAACCAGCATGCACTGGTAAGTGTTCTTAGTAGATAAGGAAATAACGATCCAGTGCGGAACAGCACAAACAGTACAGTACTCCAAAGAACTTGGACAACAAAGTGTTCCCAGCAAAGAGCGACTGAAGGCAGGTGAGACGCTGAAGCAGGAGTGAGTACTAGAAGGCAGCGCAGAGCGCGGCACAACAGCGGAAGCAGAAAACAAACAGGTAAGTGGAATAAATGGGAGAGGGAAACCGGGAACAGCGGTAACGGAAAGACACGGGCAGACGAACAGGGAAGGAAGGCACGGGAAACACAGAGAAACAACTGTAGGCAGAGCACAAGCGAAGTGAACTCACTTAGGCAGCAAGAAAGTTGCAACGCACAGGTGTTCTCCATTTTCAGGTACTTGTAGGTAGTACAACAGAAAGACTAGACCGCACCTTGCAGTGACTCGGAGTCTAGTCCTTCTTCCATATCGCCCATCTGCTCCATACTTTCCATGGGCGATATATGACAACGTGTGTAAGAAGTAAGGTCCAACACTGATCTGCAGTGGTGAGAGAAGTCCAGTGGGTCTCTTAGTTGAGAGTGGAACAAAGCCTCAGAAAGCATCCAACTCCCCAAATATGAACAGGGGAGTCTGGTGCTCAATGGGCTGACCCCAGGGGAAAAAACCCCAACAAGAGGAAAAACCCAGTTCAGATGGTAAGTACTGTGTTGTCTTGACGTGGAGAAGAGGATATGATGAATAGCAGCACAGGAAATCCAAAATGCAGGGGCATCCACTGGAAGACAGCTGTCAGCAGCTCCCGACAACTCGAGAAAAGGAAGACCTGATCGAGAGCGCGAGAGAACAGAAAGATACTTGAAAGACAGTGGCGCTCACAATGCGGGATATGCTGTGAACTGTGAGCTGGAGGTCGGGAGTCCTCGGAATAGCAGCGGGTAGCAGTGCAAGGCAATAGGGAGACAGGAAGAGAACAGGTTGCGAGAGGTAAATAGGGGGAAGGGAAATGCAAGGCAATAATAAGGGCTTGGAAGCCAGGACAAGGGAACCAGGAGAGTCACAGAATAGGAGCGGCAACAATGCCAAAGGCAGCAAGGCAGGAACAAGTGAGGAAAAACTAGCATATAGCTTTGCAGAGTGAAGCGACACAGGAAGTTACCTTCTGGCTGTCCTTAATACAGTCTGCAAGGAGAGGCTCGTCCTGCGAAGCAACGCGGCTAATGGCGGCCAACTTGGGAAATACTAGAATGTTCCAATGTTTCCCTGGAAGTGCAAAAAACTGAGCGCCATTTTAAGGGTGAAAGTAGCCCAGAAGGATGTCTTCTTTGCCATCGCTGCCAAAGGTACCAGGAATTGGTAGTCCTAACAACGTGAGGGATTAGGAAAGATGGAAGAAAGGGCGGGGTGCGTGGGAGACAGGATTGGATGTGCAGAAAAATAGAATACTTACACAAAATAGGCCCATGATGCATAGGGCCCCCAGGAAATCCCCAGAGCTCCGTATTGGCCGCTCAACTACCAGTTTGACCACTACTTATCAACCTCTACATGACCCTCCTTAAGTCAGCAGCAACTCAGGCCACATATGCTTCAACTACAATGCCTAAGGGCTGCTGTGCGCTTTATAAATGCTAATAAATAAATACATGAATTATACACAAATCATATACAACTTTGCCCACAATCGAACTGCAAATCAACCAGATTTGGATGACAACAAATCAACTAAAATGAAATGCTAAGAAAATAAAGCTTACGATTAATGTCTCTACAACAACAGACCCGAAACGGATCCTTAGGAGCTAAAGGAACTCATGGTGGCAACAGTAAAGACAGACACAAGTGATCACAGTTCAAGGGTGTTTATTAAACTGAATAAATGGGTGAGAAAAACTCCTAATCTAAACCTAAATCTAAGATGGGAGCAAGCTACGACCATCAAATAATAATAAGGCAGTCCTAGTGGCGTCTTGTCAAATAAAAAGGGCATACACTAAAAAACCTATTGCGAGTCCTTACGCTAAGTTAAAAAAGAGTGTGGGATAATGTTCACAAGAAAAGAAAGAAGTGTTCACAAATAATATGTCAGGAGATTATAGCCAGGGTCTCCCTTTCCCATGTTTTTAGCACAGGACCAGGTGGGACTCTTGAGCACAGCACACTCCTTGGCTTCCCCAGCATGAGGCTATTGTTCTTCTCAGCGATATCAGGATCCTCTGTGGTCAAGTCTCTTTCACACAAAGTCTCTTGCCCGGAGGGCCTGATGTATCAAAATAACAATTTAAAAAAAATAATTTCAACAAATACAGGGATTCAGTCCCTTTCGGCGATATCAGGACCTTTGGTGGTTAAGTCTCTTTCTGCAAAAGTCTCTTTCTTCCGGGGGCCTAATGTATCCAAAAATAACAAAACAAAGTTCCTTTCTGTATGCATGTTGGGTGATGACTCTTCATCCTAGGATCCCCCTCTTGTGGGCTCAGATCCTTGTGCAATGTTAGCCTTCCTCCATTGGGTTCACTACAGCCTATGCACATTGGGTGATAACTTTTTACCCGGAGATCCCCCTCTTCTGGGCTCAGATCCTTCTGTAATGTTAGCCTCCCTCTGTCGGGTTCACGACAGCCTTTTCTCAGACTTTTTCTCTTGTCGTATTCATGAGTCTCAATGGGCCTCATTATGACATTGGCGGTAGCCGTGCCTGTAACACAGGCACGGCTGCTGCCAGTGTCATTTTTTTTCCAGCACCCAGGAATGGCCAATAACCGGGTCATTACGGCCTTCCCAGGCCCGGTAATCCCCCATTTCTGGGCGCCGGAAAATATTCTTCCCCATTTCCATTTGAGCCCCATAGGGCTCAATGGGAATGGGGAAGCCGGATGCACCGGCACCATTCGTGAATGGTGCTGGTGCATCGGACATGTTCTGCTCGCGGGTGGCGGTCTTACTTGGCGGGCGGGAAGGCACCCGCTGCCAGAACTCGTAGTTTGCCAGTCCGGCAACCACGGTACCGGCAAACCTACCGGTACCATAGTTCCCAGACCGGCAAACTTATAATGAGGCCCAGTGTCTTTTTAAACAGTGTCTTATAGTGGATATCCCTCAGCCGGGTTCACTCTTGTCATCACAGTGTTAATGGGATTATTGTACCTCACCCCATTCAGCAGGCATCCATCAGCCGGGTTCACATTTGCCACTGGTACAGTTGGTCTTGCTTTACACACCTGGATGACAGATCCCTGGGGACTAGTCAGGGAGACACCTTCAGGTTTCTCACAGGAGTGAAGAAATACGAACCTGTCCACACCCTACTGTTACAATCAAAAACCTCAGACTCTTTATGGAGACACCATCACACGCAACCCTCATGTTAAAGCCGGTGTAACAGACTGCTTCATTGAATTGCTAATCATCAGCTTAATTTTTCCATACCTAAACTTCCCGCACACAATCATGGTAATCATTACCCAGTAATTTCCAGGGTCAATTACACCAACAGCCCCATCCAAGTGTGAGAAACCTGAAGGTGTTTTAACCAAGAGGAAAGCTAAGGGAAGTAAATCCTGCATTGTGTAAAGCAAAGTGAACTGTATTGTGGTAAATGTGAACACGGCTCAGAGATGCTTGCTAAACGGGGTGAAGTGTGATATGTCCACAGTGAAAGATTGTTTAAAAAGACAATGAGATTTGTGAATGCAGCAAGTGAAATATTCGGAGGAAAAGACCGTAGTGAACCCGACGGAGGGAGGCTAACATTCAAGGAGGGTCCAAGCCCGGTAGAGGGGGATCCAAGGGTGAAGAGTCATCACCCAATGTACTTACGGAAAATATCTTTGTTTTGTTATTTTGGATATATTAGGCCCTCAGAGGCAAGACACTTTTGTAAAAAGAGACTTAACCACCAAAGGTCCTGAAATCACTCAAAGGAACTGTAGCCTCGTGCTGGAGAAGCCCGGGAGTGTGCCTTGCTCAAGAGTCCCACCTTGTCCGATGCTAAAAACGTGAAGAAGGGAGACATCCCTATAACATCCTGACCTATCTTCTTTCTTTACTAGTGAACACTATCCCACGCTCTTTTGTAACGTAGCGGTAATGATTGGCAATAGATTTTATTACTATAGGCTCTTTTATTTGACAAGATGCCAATAGGACTGCCTTATTATTATTTGATGGTTGTAGCTTGCTCCCATTTTAGATTTAGGTTTAGATTATGTGTTTTTCTCACCCATTTATACAGTTTAATAAACACCCCTCAACTGTGATCACTTGTGTCTGTCTTTACTGTTGTCACCACGAGTTCCTTACGTATGGTGTCAGAAGTGGGCTGTGACTTAACTGAAACTAATTGGGAAACCCTACAATTTCAAAAACGTAGTCAGAGACCTTTTAACCCTTCCGTTGCCACAAAAGAATCGATAGGTTTCGATATCTGTAGTAGTAGGGAAGTTATCATCCCCCTGGGAAAAGAGGAATGAATCCTACAGATTTGGTCTAGATACCCCTTCTGGGGTGCTACATAAAATTGCCTCCAAAATCAGGCCTAGCGTGTAAGTTCGGGATAGACATCTTAGCGGGTGTCATTGATCCCAACTTCCATGGAGATGTAAAGGTCCTCTTACAGAATCTGGCATTAACTATTGTGCGGATAAGACTGTCAGAGGCTATCGCCTACACAAGAGCGGGTTGCAACGAGTAGGAGGGAGGGACCAGACATCTTGGAATGGGAAGGGGAGTTCCCGCAAATCCCGCGTGGAGAGTTTCTGGGTTTGTTATGGAGTTCGGCTCTCGTGGACAAATCACGAGGGGGGCTTGGTGCCAGCCGAATTCGCCTGGAAGAGGGGGATGGGGATCAGGGGGGGAAAGGGAGGGGAGGGAAGATCCAAGGTTCAGGTCATGAAGGCCCATTCAGAGGCCCATGAATCGAGAGAGCACATCAAAGAGCATACGGCAAGGGGTTCAGGGGGTACAACTGGGTTAACAAGGAAGAAAGTGGAGAGATTCCTCAAGCGGGAACACCCCCACGTAGTAGCAATGCAGGAGACCCATGTGCACACTAGGGACACCCATAGGATAAGATTGCGGGGATACTCATGAGTAGTACAGGCTACACAGGCTAGCAAGCTGGGGGGAGTTTTAATTGCACTGAGAGATGGGTTGGATCTGACCATCGGGGATATGCAGAAGGATAACCAAGGCAGATATTTAGCGGTGATACTTGAGGGAACGACATAGTCCTTCACGGTAGCATCCCTGTATGCACCTAATCAGGCCCAAGACTCCTATATACAAAACATTGCTACCCGCCTAGGTAAATTTGCCAAGGCAAATATCCTCCTACTGGGAGACTTTAACTTAGCCTGGGACCCCACAAAAGACAGGAGTTCCACCTCATGGGGAGCACAGGGGGGACCTTCTGGGGACCTGGTGAAGAAAATGCGGGACCTGGCCCTGGTTGATGCATGGCGCGAGCTTTATGGTGAGGCCGAGGGATACACTTTCTATTCGCATGCACATAGGTCACACTCACGGATAGACTATGCCTGGATATCAAAACCACTGTTGGGAAGAGCCATAGCCTTGGAAATAGGGGAAATTACCCTTGGAGATCACGCACCACTTACCCTTTCAATAGCTAGGCCAAAGGGGCCCCCAGGAATTTGAAAATGGAGTTACCCAGATGGGCTGTTCAGGGATCCAATCCTGGTCAAGGAAATAGAGGAGGAAGTACTTGAGTACTCCAGCTACAATAATTGGGAGGACACAACCCCTCAAATTTGGTGGGATGCCCTCAATGCTACTGTTAGAGGGAGGATCATAGCACTCTAGGCCAGAAGGGAACGGGAGCTGAGAACGGAGAAGCAACAACTAGAAGCCAGACCCAAGGAGGTCATGGCTCGCATGGGCGGTAGGATGTCAGCAGCCACTAAGAGGGAATATAAGGCAGTAAGAGGTCAGCTGAACCTCATACAAACAAGGGCGGCCGAGTGGAATCACCTCTGGCTGCATCAAAGGTTCTATATTAAAGGAAATAAGGCGGACCGCTTGCTGGCCAGAAAGCTAAGGAAGGAGGCCGGGGACAAAACAATCCTAAAAATAAAGGGGGAGGGAGGGACCTTTCTTATAAAGAATCCTGACATAGAGGGGGAATTTTGCAAATTTTATGCAGACCTCTATAGATCAGGGGAACCTACAAGCCCAGATCGGGAAGCTTATCTGCGGCAAGCGGGGTGCCGTCAGATCTCTCAGGAAGATAGGGAGGTGCTTGAGGGGGAGATCACTACGGATGAAGTTAGAAGGATGATTAATAACCTACCATTCAACAAAGCCCCATGCCCGGATGGGTTTGTATCTGAATTTTATAAGACATATAAAGAAGTTCTAATTCCCATTCTTACCAAATTGTTTAACTTCATAGTGTCCACAGGAAATCTCCCCAACTCGATGAATGAAGCCAAAGTCATTCTAATACACAAGAAGGGCAAAGACCCGACCAACTGCGCTTCCTACCATCCAATAGCTTTAATAAACGTAGACGCCAAAATTCACACCAAGATCCTCGCCAACCGCCTTGAATCAATCCTCTCCAAACTAATACACACCGTCCAGTCAGGTTTTATTAAAGGTAGGCAAACATCAGACAATGTTAGAAGACTGGCCCACCTGATCGAAAAGACACAGAAAAAAACCATCCTGGCCCTTCCCTTGGCAATCGATGCTGAGAAGGCTTTCGATCGGGTCGAATGGGGGTTCGTGTTTGCGGCCATGGGCGGAATGGGGTTGGCCTGGGTTTCATCTCGCGAGTAAGGGCAAAATACCGCAAGCCAATAATCCGGCTAGAAAAACACAGGTAAATATCGGCCCCTGTTCAGGTGGGAAAGGGCACGAAGCAAGGCTGCCCGATGTCACTGCTCCTCTACGCCCTTCACCTGGAACCGTTCCTGGAGACGGTGAGAACGACCGTGGATATAAAGGGGGTCCCGTTTGGTGGTGAGGAACACAAGATCGCTGCCATCGCAGATGACATGATCTTGTCGCTGACCCAACCGATCACCTCCCTGCTGGCAGTGCCAAGGGAACTAGACAGGTTCGGCCAAGGAGCAGGCCTAAAAATCAATGCCCACAAATCTGAAGCGTGCCCTCTAATCTTGTCAGTTAGAACTATAGATGGGTTGACTCTTCACTAAAGTACTTGGAAATTCATCTGACCAAGAACATGGGGGAATTATACACGCCAAACTTCCCAGCGCTCCTCCAGAAGATGAAATCGAAACTGGTGGATTGGGGCCCCCTCAAAATCTCGTGGTTGGGTAGAATCAACGCTCTAAAGATGACGATCTTACCCTTGCTCCTTTATCACTTTTCAGCCCTCCCAGTTCATGTCCTGGCAACTTTCTTTAGGACCCTACAAAAGATAACCAGTCGATTTGTCTGGAACCGAAAGCACCCGAGAGTGGCGGCCTCCCTCATGAAAGCTTTGTCTGACAGGGGTGGGGTGGGGGAGCCGGATTTTAGGGTATATTATCTGGCAGCACAGATTTTAGAGTCATTAGAGATTGGCAAAGAAATGACAGAGGGAAGGTGTGGAGGCAGATCGATAGAGCAGTGGTGGGAAAGGACGTGGAGGGGGGTCTGTGGCTGCCGAGGCACGATAGACCTTCCCAAATGTATTGTAGTGATATAACATCAACTACAGGGGATGCATGGGATGAAGCTATTAATAGGGCACACATTACCACCTTCCCATCCCCGTATACGCCCCTGCATGGGAACCCACAATTCACACCAGCAGTCATCAACGCGCAGACCTTTGATCCTTGGCACCAGTGGGGCTGCCGGATGGTGCGGGATATGTTGACGGGGCGAGGTGAAACAATTTGAGCAGTGCAAGAAGGACTTTGGCTTGGGGGAAAAGCAGAGATTTTCCTATCTCCAGATCAGGTACTGGATCTCCCAGAAGTCACTCAAGCAAGCGGGCATGCGCCCCCTCACCCATTTCAAAAAGTACTTAGATACTGACACAGGGGACAAGGGGGTGGTGTCGTCCATTTATAAACTTATTAAGCGGCAAGAAACCTTACACCCCCGGAACAATATGGTCAAATGGGAGCAGGATGTAGCGATGAGCATAGAGGATCTGGATTGGGCAAGGCTGTGGACTCAGATCCCGAAACTTGCAAGATCCATTCAAATTCGGGAGATGTGGCTGAAATTGATGCTGAGGTGGCACCTAACCCCACTCAGGTTAAATAAAATATACTCCAACGTATCAGGGCTGTGTTGGAGGGAATGTGGCGCAGTGGGCTCTTGGGCTCATGTCTGGTGGGAGTGCCCAAAAATTGATCCCTTTTGGACCCAGGCCCAGACTGCGGTGGCCCAGGTGCTGGGAGTTAAGCCATGTCAAAACAGAGGGCTGGACTTATTGGGCCTCAACGGGATGCTGACAGCGCTTGCCACTAGAGCAGACTGCAAACTTTACGTGATAATGATGATGGCGGCTGCGCTGGTCCTTGCCCGGAAGTGGAAGTCGAGGGACTCCCCACAGGAACATGAGTGGATCGCTAAGCTATGGTCACTGGTGACCTTGGAGTGGCTCACCTACTCTATCCAGGGGCAACACATGCGATTCACGTCAGACTGGGCTAATCTGATATCATACCTAAAAGCGGGTGCCCACCGGGCCTGGTGCCCCAAGGCTATGGAACTACTGGGCATTATTAGCCCACAGGACGAGTCTGACCTGTAAGAACTTGGCTATGTTAGCGCACCCACCATGAGGAGTGGTCGGCTAGAGAACAGAATTCAACGGTCCACCCTGGCACCCTGGCCAATATATCATGCATTATATTTCTATTTCTAATCTCGCTGTCTTGCTATCATCAGACCTCTTGGATCGGGGGGAGGGTGGTTGGGAGGGAGGTGGTGGGGGAAGTGTTGTGGGAATGGGGTTTATGCTGACCTGTTTCATTGAAAACTGTTAAAAAAAACTTATTGGAAAATAAATGTACAGAAAGGAGACATCTATGGTAGGCTTAGTAAAAACACAGTTGGTAATACCCAAAAGCCACCAAAAGGTTGTACTGCAGATTGCGCATTCCCATCTTACCGGGGGGCAATTAGGACAATCTAAAAGCCAGGCGCATGTTGGTAGGAAGTTTTACTGGGCAGGTATCCACACCAATATAATATCATTTATCCAGATGTGCAATATATGTCAAAATACCAGCATGCACATCCCATTACTTGCCCCTCTGAATCCGTTGCCAATCATAGAAGTCCCTATGGGAATATTCATTGATCAAGATTGGGTTGTTAGTCATCACATTCTATACGAGACACGAAGCACTATGCAGCCGGTGGAAGCAATCGACGGAAGACCCCTCACTTCAGGACCCATAAGCCTGCAGACTAAAGAGATCCAGCTTTCTATAAACCATCACCAAGAGCGGATTAGATTCGACATCATTAAGTCAGCTCATTACCCCATGATATTGGGTATGCCCTGGTTACAGAAGCACAATCCGTATATCAATTGGACAGTAGGATCACTATTCCTAGGCTCAGAGTTTTGTATTTCTCACTATCTATTCCTGGATCCCTCCTTGACACCCCCTAAAGAACCACCAAGAGACCAGCAAACACCACTCATGGTTTCCAATATTATACAAGTCCCTGAGGCCGATCAGGGATATGCTGATGTATTTTCAACTGCCATAGTCCAGGCCTTACCCCCTCACAGACCTGAAGTCTGCGCCATAGATACAGATCCCTCAGCAGTGATTCCCTTCAGTAGAATGTTCATCCTTTCCGAACCTGAGAAAAAGGCCCTCCGAGAATACCTGGATACCAACCTTGAAAATGGCACCATAAGACCTTCAAAATCTCCAGCGGGTGCTTCGTTTTTCTTTGTTCTCAAGAAGGACACCAAGGAACTCAGACCTTGCCTCGACTATCGTGGCTTAAATCAATGCACCCTCAAAGACCGGTACCCATTGCCCTTGATCTCGGATATCCTGGAAGCTGTGAGAGGCGCCGTAATATTCACGAAGTTGGATCTCCGGGGTGCCTACCATTTCATCCGTTTCCGGGAAGGAGATGAATGGAAAACAGCCTTTAGAACACCCTTTGGTCACTATGAATATCTAGTCATGCCCTTTGGACTAGCTAATGCCCCTGCAGTTTTTCAACGTTTTGTGGGTAGGGTGTTCTCTGACATGTTATTCCTCTTCGTCATTGTCTATCTGGACGACATATTGATCTTTTCCAAGGACCTTCTATAGCATGAAGAATATGTAAAGGCAGTATTACAACGACTCCGTGAACACAAACTTTTAGCCAAACCCGAAAAATGCTTGTTTCACGTTACTTCTGTTCACTGCCTAGGATTCATCCTTAGCCCAGAAGGAATTATTGGTATGGACCCTTCAAAGGTAAAGGCCATACTGGCATGGCCCGCTCCCACGTCCGTGAAACAAGTTCAATCCTTCCTGGGGCTTGCCAACTTCTACCGCAAGTTCATATCCACCTTTTCCCGAGATCGTTCAGCCGATCGTTGCTCTCTTGAAGAAAGACACCCCCTTTATCTGGTCTACACCGCAAGATAAGGCATTCCAACGTTTAAAGGCAGAGTTCACGCAAGCCCCCATCTTAGCCCAACCCGACATAAATCGACCATTCCTAGTGGAAACGGATGCCTCTAACTACGCCATAGGAGCGGTGTTGAAGCAGGAATTTGAGGATAAACTGGAACACACCATTGCTTACCTTTCACGAACCCTGACTCCCATAGAGACACACTACTCCGTCCTGGAAAAGGAACTCTTAGCCATCCGCCAAGCCTTCACTGAATGGCGACATCTACTTCTGGGTGCTAGACATCCAGTTCACGTCCGCACGGACCATCGGAACCTTCAAATTCAACAGTCATTGGAGTTTAAGAACAGTCGTCAGGCGCGTTGGGCCTACTTCTTTGCCCAGTACCAGTTCCACATCACTCATGTTCCCGGATCACAAAACCTGATTGCTGACGCCTTATCTCGACGTCCTGACTATGAAACTACTGAAGATAGGGCCTATCCTAAGATGTTTCCCCACACGATCTTTATAGCTCAAGCAGTCAATCTCCTGGAAGAAATTCGAGTACAAACCCAATCCTCTGATCTGTGGAAAGATATTTCAATGGAATCTAAGAGTCAAGGAAGGATATTTATTCAAGGACAATGCACAGGTCATTCCCACACAGAAATTACAACAAAAAATAATAAACCTCTGTCATGATACCCTTCACTCGGGACATCGTGGCATAACCAACACCCTCCGCCTCATACAAAGACAGTTTTGGTGGCTTGGAATGAAGACCGACGTACAGCAGTACATCCAAGCTTGTGCTATCTGTAGTCAAAATAAACATGATAACAAGAGACCGGCGGGTCTTCTACTGCAACCTACACTGCCAACAAGGCCATGGGAATTCATTGCTACAGACTTCATTGTGGAATTACCACCTTCCCGAGAATACACGACCATCATGGTTACCATTGACTTGTTCACTCATATGGCTCATTTTACACCCCTGTGTAAGCTACCATCCTCGTCCGAACTTGCTGGAATCTTTCTGGAACACATCTTCCGTCTGCATGGACTTCCTTCCAAGATCATATCTGATCGAGGACCTCAATACGTCTCACAATTCTGGAAACGTCTCTGTCGCATTTTGGGAATCCAACGCGCCCTCTCATCAGGTTATCATCCCCAAACCAACGGGGCCACAGAACGTGCTAATCAGACCCTGGAACAGTATCTTCGATGTTTCACCACCAAGGTTCAGGATGACTGGTCGCTCCTGATACCCGTGGCTGAATTCGCCTACAACAATTCCGATCATTCAGCACTTAAGACCAGTCCCTTTTATTGTAGCCAAGGTTTCCATCCATCGGTTCTACCCTCTGTTCTCCCTCATCCCACACCGGTACCTTCTGTCGACTCCTGGATCGAAACCCTCATCAACGTACACCAGGAGGCCAAAGAAAACTTAGAGAAGGCCAGAACACAGACTAAGAGGTATGCAGATTCCAAAAGAAGACCAGGGCCTTCTTATGGAATTGGTGATCAAGTCTGGTTGTCCTCGAAATTACTACCCCGACATCTACAGCCAAACAAATTGGCCCCTCGGTACTATGGTCCATTTCCCATCAAGGAAATTATAAATCCAGTCTCATACGGGATCAAACTACCAGACTCCTGGAAGAAAATTCACCCAGTTTTTCACACATCCTTATTAAAACCCTACATCCAATCCTCCCGGAAATCCTGCAGACCCCCTCCTCTGCTGGTCGACAACCAACTGGAATATGAAGTTTCCCGAATATGCGACTCCAGGTATAAACGGGGTCAGCTTCAATACCTGGTTGAATGGAAGGGATATCCTCCTAGTGAAAGAACCTGGGAACCACTTTCTAATCTCAAGGCCCCTCGACTGCTCAGAAAATTTCACCTCATACACCCGGGCAAACCTGGAGGAAGGGTCTTCGGAGGAGGCATGCTGTCATGACCTACAGAATGTGCCCCTTTTGGACTTCCTGGCCCTTGTCTCAACGGGGCTTGCACTCCCTGGTACTCCCAACATGGCCGTCCAGCGTGAAACACCTTCCTCGCTCTACGCGTTGGATGTAGCGTGTTCTATTAATAGACCACAGACCCCCGCGGCTCCGCGCGTCTCAATGCTATTGCGAAGTAACGACCAGACGTGTGCTTCGTAGCTCACGGCATTGCTTCCCTGATTCTGTCCCTACTAACTCCATTCCTAGTCCCTCTCCTTTCTTTCTTACTTCCTGGACTCGTGTGCTGAGTAGTGCACTTTCTTAATTTCCCAGATTCCTGGATCTTTGCATCCCGGAACTTTGAACGCACGCTGGAGTCGGAAGAGACTCGTGCAGCCTTATTCAAGATCCGATCCGTCCGCAAGAAGGCATCGACCAAGAAATCCAGCTAAGATCGGACTAAAGTGAGAAGGGGGGGGAACTCCTTGACAGATATTGTCATTTATAGTAAAACTTGGGAGGACCATCTCTTCCATCCTTATACCATCTTGAAAGTCCTCAGAGAGGCTGGCCTAACTGCTAACCCAGCTAAATGCAGATTGTCCTAGTCAGCGGTAAAGTACCTCAGTTTCTTTGTAGGGAATGGGAATGTACAGCCTCAACATGAGAAGGTGAAATCCGTCTTAAATATGCCAACCGCCAAGACCAAAAGAGATCTTAGAGCCTTTCTCGGGTTAATAGGATATTACCATATGTTTATCCCCAACTTTTCGGACAAAACAGCCAGGGTGACAGATAAACTCAAGAACGCTGAACCCCAGACACTTCATTGGAATTATGAGGATGATATATGTTATAACACCTTAAAACAGACTTTGTGCCGGAACCCAATCCTAAAGCTAGTTGACTTCTCTAAAGAGCTTGTATTACAGACGGATGCCTCCCTTACCGGGTTAGGAGCAGTCCTGTCCCAGGTTTGCGATGAATTGGAACACCCCATCTTATTTGCTAGTCGAAAGCTGTTCCCACGTTCAACAAATTACAATGTTTTGGAACTAGAGGCCCTGGCCATCAAGTGGGCCATTATCCATCTTAGATACTACCTATTAGGATGAAAGTTCACACTTGTTACAGATCATCACCCTTAGTTTGGATTAGCCAACGCAAAGACTCCAACCATCGGGTCATGCAGGTTTTTCTAGACCTACAACCCTATTGTTTCACTGTGGAACACCAAAAAGGAAAAGATCAGGGAAATGTAGATTTTGTTTCCCGGCTCCCCTGTGAAACAAATGCAGCTACATTGCATGGAGGAAGGGTATGTGAGAAACCTGAACGTGTCTCACCCGCTAGTCCCCAGGGATCTGTCATGCAGGTCGCCAGGACACGCCCATCGCTATTGGATCCAGTTCCTGGGAGTGGACCAGTGCGGGAGGATCACCTGGATGGGGAACGGCTATCTGGGAAGCTGTCTGTGGCTGCGAGATGGAAGAACCGCGAGGATGCCTGACGAGAAGAAGACTTCTGCGTAGATGAAGACCCCGATAGGTGAGGAAGAGGCGCCCAACAGAAGATGGATTCGAAGGCAGGTAATGTGTGCGCTGGAGATACTGGTGTGAAGCTCGTAGTACTTCAAGCAGTGGTATGGCTGGCTTCAGGTAAGGTGCGTGCTGCGGATGCCGGATCAAGGTTGGATGCGCTCCGGGCGATGGTATAGCTGGATCCAGTTAAGGTGCCCGTTGAAGATGTACAGCTGGAATCAGGTAGGTGCGCGCCAAAGATGTGAAGCCGGAATCAGGTGGGTGCGGCCAAAGATGTGAAGCTGGAATCAGAAGATGCAGAGCTGGAGACAGGTAAGAGCTTCAGACGGTGGTAAGCGTTACGCTGCATACAGCAGATTAACGCAAAGCCTCAACATGCAGGTGGGGCCAGCTTAAATAGTCTGGCCCTAGCCCCTCCCCTTTAGCTCCGCCTTGTGGCCCCACCTCACCACTCCCATAGATGATTGCACGTGCCTTCCAATGCTTTTTAATGGTCACGCCCGGCCTGGATACACGTGCCTTGGATCCAAAGTGTTCAGAGCACACTTTCTTATGAGCCTGGCGCCGAAGGCGCCAGGACAGGGTCCATTTGGACCCTTTGGAAGGAGGAAATAAGGGCCCTTGGTTAGTGGCCATGACACCCCCCCTTTTCCAACACAAACATTTTCTTACACCACGAAATACAACAGACTAACACCAGGGCCGTTTACCTGACATGTTGCAACACAAGGGTCAGGCAAAGTCAGGCAATTGACAATAACCACACACACAGCTGACAGCCTTTTCCTTTCCACACAGGGATAAAAGGTGGAGCATAAGAGCATACTTTCAGCAAGGCAGACCGTACAATGAGGCAGCTGTTCCATGATGGCAGTTTAAGAGGAGTAGAAAGGTGGTAAGAACCGAAACGACAACAAGGAGGGAAGTGCCCATGCCCTTTTTGACTCAGTCCCACAAAGCCTCCGAGAAAGAAATCACAAGGCCGGGAACAACAGCCAGCGTGTGGTGTAGCAGGTGTCAACGGTGCACAGAACCCTCCTACAGTGATAACCAAGTCAGGGAGAGACGCTTGCTACCGTGTTACTGCCCTTGACTGCAGAGACAAGAAATACCAAGCGGTTCATCACAGCCAGTGATTCGGAGGGAGAACTGATAGTAAACAGAACTGTGATTGAGCGAAGGTTGCAAGTGGCAACGTAATGCGAATCAAGGAACAAACACTTTGTGTGTTACAGAACTGTTTAGAAAACCCATGGAGAGACCAGGTACAGAGATGTCCGGCACCACGTGGGCGCTCATTCAAAAGAATCTGACCGGTACCCTTTTGTCGAAACTACTGATACCAACAGGCTCTAGGAGAGCCGACGCAAGAGGTCAAAGTGGTCCTACAAGGGTCGAGTTAAATCCCCTGGTACACTGAAAGGGCCTCATCACAAGTTTGGCGGTAACCCTTAAATGCAGCGGTAGCGCTATTACCGCCGCATTTAAGGGTCCGCCAAATCACGGGTTTGGCAGATTTCCCCCAGCTCTGAGCTGGGGGGAAATCAGCCGAAATTTCGCGCTCTTACCGCCGGCGGGAAATCCGCCGGCTGTAAGAGCACGAAAATTCCCCATTGAGCCCAATGGGGAATGGGGAATTCCCGAATGGGCTCAGTGGGGAATGGGCAATACCCGTTCCGCCAAACCCGTGATCCGGCGCTGTTAGCACCGGGGGTTTGGCGGTAGGGCTATTAACGCCAGTGCTAATAGCGCCGGCATTACCGCCCAACTCGTGATGAGGCCCAAAGTCTTTCACCCGTAACCAAGAGGAAAGCTAAGGGAAGGAAATCCTGCATTGTGTAAAGCAAAGTGAACTGTATTTGTGGGAAATATGAACCCGGCTGAGAGATGCCTGCTAAATGGGGGGGAAGTATGATAACCCCGTTAACATTGTGTTGGCAAGAGTGAACTCGGCTGAGGGATATTCATAGTGAAAGATTGTTTAAAAAGACATTGAGATTCATGAATGCAACAAGTGAAATATTCAGGCAAAAGGCTGCAGTGAATCAGACGGAGGGAGGCTAACATTCAAGAAGGGTTTAAATCCGGAACAGGGGAATCCAAGGTTGAAGAGTCATCACCAAACGTACCTATGGAAAAGATCTTTGTTTTGTTATTTTGGATATAGTAGGCCCTTAGAGGCAAGACACTTTTGTAGAAAAGAGACTTAACCAACGAAGGTCCTGATATCGCTGAAAGGAACTGTAGCCTTGTGCTGGAGAAGCCCAGGAGTGTGCTGTGCTCAAGAGTCCCACCTTGTCCCGAGCTAAAAACATGGGGAAGGAAGACCCCGGCTATAACATCCTGATTTATCATTTGTGAACACTTCTTTCTTTTCTTGCAAACACCAACCCATTCTCTTTTGTGACTTAGCAGTGAGGAGTGGCAATCGTTTTTTTAGTATAGGCCTTTTTATTTGACAAGACGCCACTAGGACTGCCTTATTATTATTTGATGGTCGTAGCTTTCTCCCATCTTAGATTTAAGTTTAGATGAGGTGTTTTCTCCCCCATTTATACAGTTTAATAAACACCCTTGCACTGTGATCACTTGTGTCTGCCTTTACTGTTGCCAGCATGAGTTCCTTACATATGGTGTCAGAGCCGGATGTGACTCAATTGAAACTAACTGGGGAACCCTAGAATTTCAAAAACGTAGTGAGAGAGCTTCTAACGCTTCCGTTTTGGCACCAAGGAATCGATAGGTTTTGATATCTATAGTAGTAGGGAAGCTATTATCCCTCCTGGGAAAAGAGGAATGATTCCTTCAGATTTGGGCTAGATACCCTTTCTGGGGTGTCATTGATTCCGACTTCCATGTACATGTAAAGGTTCTCTTACAGCATCATGGTGAGATTCCTTTTGAAATACGTTGTGGAGATCAGACTGCTCAAGGAACTTTGGAAAGGGCTCTATTTCCTCCATTTAAAGAAACTGAGCCAGATAAGACAGAAAGAGATATCTTAGCTTTGGGGAAGCTGATAAATCTTTTAACATCGAAGAAAGGAAGGATGAAGAGCCTACCATCTATCCCGACCTAGGCCTGCCCAGCGAAATGAACCCGCTCTCGCTGAAGCTTTTCTACAAGCTATTCCAGAAGAAAAAGGTTTGGAGAAAGCAAGCCCTTTTTTCTTCTTAAAACAAGAATTACTTTACAGAAGAGAGACATCTATAGTAGGCTTAGTAAAAACACAGTTGGTAATACCCAAGAGCCACTGAAATGTTGTGCTGCAGATTGCGTATTCCCATCTTACCAGCAGGCCCTTAGGAGAATCTAAAACTCAGGTGCATGTTAGTGGGATGTTTTACTGGCCAGGTATCCACCCTGATATAATAACTTTTAACCAGAGGTGCGAAATATGTAAAACAAACAGCACACACATCCCATTACCTGCCCCTCTGAACCCGTTGCCAATCATAAAAGTCCCTTTTTCAAGAATCGGGATGGACATAAATGGACCTCTAGAAAAATCCAGGCTAAGCAACAAATATGTCCTTGTGATTGTGGACTTTGCAACCCAATATCCTGAAGGATTCCCCATGCGAAACAATACCACAGGGCAAATCCTTAAACATCTTCTACCTTATTTCTCCAGGGTCGGCTTTCCCAAGGAAATACTAACAGACCAGGATTTTAATTTTATGAGTAAGCTTATGGCAGAAGTCAAAGAGCTCCTCCACACTAACACCCTGTGAACGTCTGTGTACCATCCCCAAACCGATGGCTTGGTAGAAAGATTTAATACAACTCTGAAATTAATTTTACGAAAATTGGTAGATAGGGATGGGAAAGACTGGGACTGAATGATCCCCTGGGCACTATTTGGAGTAAGGAAAACCCCTCAGGCTTCCGTAGGTTTCTCTCTGTTTGAACTGCTCTATGGTAGAGAGCTTAGAGATGTCCTGGACATGCTCTGGAAAACCTGGGAAGAACAAGAAGAGTGTTACGCATGCCCCAAAAGTAAGGTTCACACACAGTTCTGCCAAACAGGCTTCATCACGGTTTAGGTAGTGCCCCAAGTGCCCCAAAAGTACGTAAAACAAGGTACGCACACAGTTCTGCCAAAAATGCCCCATCACACCTAGGTAGTGCCCAAAACATACTTAAAACATGGTCCTCACTCAGGAGTAAACACCCCGTTACCTCACAGGTACGGCATTTGCTCGATAGCTGTTCTCACTTCCGGGTGCCGTGACACTAGACTCGGGACGCGGGACGGATCTTGAGGCCAAGTAGGCATTACGGTTGCTGACACGTGATGCACGTATACAGTGTCACGTGACACAGGTCCCGTGGCGGGTCGTTTAAATCAGCTAGCTTCTGATGTTCTGTGCTTCTCAGCTGCTTTACTCAGCATCTAGCGTCCTGGTAACTACGGCTCTTGTTGTTTCTCTTGACCTTGGACCTTTTGTATCACGGACTGCCTCCTGCCTTATCCTACTCGGCTCCAGTTTTGACCTCAGATTTAGCATCATGGACTGCCTCTTGCCTCATCCTGCTCGGCTCAAGCTTTGATCCCATTACTGCCTACGGATCTTTTCTCATGGACTGTGTTTGGTTTTCTCTTTGGAATTGTTGCTTGGTTTTTGATCACGCTCTGCAACAACTTCTGGATTCAAGTCATTTGGTTGTTCTCCGCTTTGTTCAAGGTGCTTCCAGTAGGTTTCTTAACCCGGCCTGTTCTTTGCCATCCTGCTGGTTGTCTCCTGAACCTGCTGAGGGAACGGCTTTACTCCTGACACATCACCTCACTACAGTGCTCCTCCCACATTTACACGAACTGTACAATACCACTCTTGTAGGTGTTCCCCTCTTTGTTATTTCTGGTTCATTTGTCTATAATGTCTAAATAATTTCTGCATTCACCTAACCTGCAACTTGCCTTTACAGCAGCCATTCAGAGGACCAGGTGTTCCTGCCACCTGTGGCCCTAATCCTCAAACAGCAAGTATATTCCTATCTTGCTGTTGGTTGCGTAGCGACGGAGGTATTCATACTCCTCGCAAGCCTCAAGTCTCAAATCTCGGCAATCCTTGACAGACTGAGAAGCCTTTACTTGTTTGGGGTATGGATCCCTCCGTCGGGGACCCAATGGCAGCACTAGCCCAGGCCATTACGGCACTATGCTCTGACATGGCAACAGCTACCGCAGCTATTCGCCAATGGCTGGACGCAATTCAAAGCGAACCCCATGCCCTACCCGCAGACCCCGAGTTTGGGGATATTACAGAACAACCCATTGCACCGCAGGCTGCTCCCTCCGTTACCACACAAGTAATAGTGCCTACGCCTTTTCCTTTGGCCCCTCCCAAGAAATTTCAGGGGGACCCACATAAATTCTGTACCTTTTTAAACCAATGCAAACTACATTTCTTGTGCAAACCCCAGGCCTTCCCGGATTCAACCACCAAGGCAGCATTTACATTGTCACATCTGGCTGGCATAGCCGCCACTTGGGCCAATCCTTTACTCGAGAGCGACAGCCCTGCCCTTTATGATTTTGATCTTTTGATAACCGACATGACCAAGGTATTTGATATAAAACACAAGGCTCAGTCATGAGACTTGGAATTGATCAGTCTCTCTCAGGGTAAAACGCCCCTCATTGAATACATTACTCGATACAACCAACTGGCCTTTGAAACGGCTTGGCCGGAAAGCAAGAAAGCAGTGGTCTTTTACAGGGGTCTGAATGACGCAATGATAGACGCACTGGCACTAGTGCTTTCTTTACCTGTTCAATACCATGAACTTGTGGATCTGGCCCTGCAAGTCAATGCCAGGCAGGCGGAGCGAAAAGTAGAGGCAGGCTTTATCCCCTCCCGGTCCACCCCAGTTTCAGACTCACAGAGTGAGCCCATACGGATAGGAGGCGTTCGCAGTCCCATCACAGCTACAGAGAGGATACACCGAAGGACCAATAATGCCTTCTTCTATTGTGGCCTTAACGGACATTACATTAGGGAATGCCCACGCCGACCAAAGCCTAAGACCACGGGTTTTCCGAAGGCTCGTCCCTAGACCTGGGGGCACGGACGGGCCCGGATCTGACCCCCTCAATCAGCATGCCCACTTATGAAGTGTTAAGACCCATATCAGTTCAAGCCTCATTGTCCTTTTCTGCTGATATCGTGCACAAGGTCCAGTTAGTTATAGATTCTGGTGCTACAGGAAACTACATAGACATTTCATTGGCAGCCATGCTTAATTTTCCATTAGAAGTCAAGAAACAACCCGAACCAATTCAAGCAGTAGACGGAACGTCTCTAGTTTCTGGCCCCATTAAGCAACAAACTGCCCCCTTAACGATGGTAATTCAAGACACTCACACTGAGCAGATCACGTTCGATTTAATCACTACTCCTCAGTATGGTTTGATTCTTGGGGTTCCATGGCTACGCCACCACAATCCAGTGATCGATTGGGGTTCTCTAACACACAATGATGCTCCCGGTTCTCCGTCGCGACTGCTTGGGTCCGTTGCCCACCTCACATTGAATGACCCGACTCCTATGGATCTGGATCCACCCCACCATCTGGTGGGTGCCACAACGATAAGGGATGTGCAGAGACCCTTCCCCCACATAGGCCCTATGATTGCCCTATTGACCTGGAACCCAAAGCACCTATACCCAAGGGTTGTATATACTCATTATCTCCCCCAGAGGATCAGACCCTTAGGGAGTACATACAGACGGCTCTAAAAGTAGGACACCTACGGCCTTCCACATCCCCTGCAGCCAGACCCATCTTTTTTGTTCCTAAACGGGAGGGGGACTTGTGTCCTTGTATCGACTATAGGCGTCTGAATGCCATACCATAAAAAAACGTTATCCCATACGTCTCATCGGCCCTTTGCTGGATCGATTAACCCACGCCACGGTGTACACCAAATTAAACCTCATGGGGGCCTACAATCTGGTTCGGGTCCGCAAGGGCGACGAATGGAAGACGGAATTCTGTACACGTTACGGCCTATACGAATACTTAGTCATGCCTTTTGGTCTCTGTAATGCCCCTGCAACATTCCAACGTTTCATGAACGAGGTATTCAGTGACATCTTGGATACTTACGTTATCGTCTATTTGGATGACATACTGATTTTCTCACCCTCCATTTAAGAACACGTGGTCCAGGAACGTGAGGTACTATCAAGGCTCCGTTATCATGCTTTCTTTGCCAAACCTGAAAAATGCTTATTTCATGTGGATAGCATGGATTTTCTAGGTTTCCACATCTCACCGGGGGTCCTGTCTATGAATGTGTCTAAAGTCAGAGGAGTGCTGAATTGGCCAACACCCACTTCTGTTAAAGCTCTCCAATCGTTCCTCGGGTTCGCCAATTTCTATCGCCGTTTCATCTCTGGTTTTTCATCCCTTAAGACTCCCCTCACTGCTCTCACTAGTCCACAGGTCCCTTTTCTATGGACTTCGACTCATCAAGACGCTTTTGAGAGTCTAAAAACAGCCTTCACTTCTGCTCCTGTCTTCAGCACCCAAACCCTGACCTCCCATGGGTGCTGTTCTGTCCCAATCTTGCCCAACTACTGGCAATCTACATCCCGTGGCCTTCCACTCGCACAAATTCACAGTAGCCGAGACACACTACACCGTCACGGAAAAAGAGTTATTGGCCATAAAAGAAGCCTTTTATGCCTGGAGACATCGGGCCTCATTACGAGTAGCGCAGAAGAGCGTGTCCGTGCTCGTATGACGCTGCTAATAGTGGGCGAGTACGAGTGCGCGAACACGTGCAAACCCCCATGCCGGTAATGGCCATACCAGCATGCTGCAAAAGGCCCTCCAACCCCTGATAGCGCCATCACGGGACCCGCCGATACCGCCACCGCCTAGGAGGAACCCCTAAATACTGACCCGGTAACACCAACATGCTAATACCGGGCTCGTAATACCGGACCCGGAAATAACATCATCGCGTCGGAACGGGAAATGAGCCGGCGGCTATCTTTAAAAACACAATCCATTGCAATCCTCCCAAACCACCAGTTGTTTCCTGGAGAGCTCTGTTCCAATACTTCCATAATGTCCAAGGCAACCCGGAAGACCACCCCCCGGCTGCGGAAACAGCGCTTTTCCAACGCTGAATTAAATATGCTAGCGGACACCCTTGCTGCACATGCAGATGTCATAAAATCCCAGAACCTCAGACGTGAGGTGCAGCAGCAGAAGAAGGTCATCTGGCAGGAGGTAGCCCGCGAGGTGTCGGCTGTGGGAACCACCCCACATAGTGTTCAAGGACTGCAGAAAGAGGTGGGACGACCTCCGCTTGTGGGTCCGTAACATCATGGCAAGCAACAGGAGGGAGGCCATGCCCACAGACGGGGGTCCACACTCTCCTGCCAAAATGACCAGCTGGGAGGAGACCACAAGCACCTTCATTAATCCAGAGACCATCGAGAGATTTGGGGAGATGGAGACGGGTGCGGCATCATCACCAGAAGGAGGTGAGTGACCCTGCAGATCCCTGTAGGGTAAACCATGACGTAGCACAAGTGATGTGGAAGAGAGTCTAGGCAAGGCAATGCATGTCCCAACACCCACATGAACAAATACAAGTCCAGAAGGCGGGCCAAACTCTGCCAGACAGAAATGCATGCTGAGTGCCAATCCCATAACCAACACACAGCCAGCACACATGGACTGTGCCCATGTAATACATCACACAGACCCCAAATCAACAGCATGCCACCTGCCATGCAAAAAATGCCAAAATGCACCCTCAGACTACCCTGTGTGATACACCTGTAAGACATGAATGCATGATTAAATGAATAATGAACAGCACCATAGTATGCTCCTGCCATGTAAGACCATCACTGCATCTCTTCTACCCCCCCAGGCACCGATGGAGAAGATGCCAGCCAAGACACCACCGCGAGGGCATCCACGTCCTGCACACAGAAAAGGGCTACTGCTACCACCACCTCCGGGGCAGCCAAGCAGGCCACACCTACAGCCAGTGTGCCTGACACAGCCGAGACACAGCTGACAACACCTACTGCCAGTGTGCCTGACACACTCGAGACCCAGCAGCCCACACCCACACCAGTGGAAGGGGAGTCCCTACAAGCACTGGCCACCACTGAGGATGACTTGGAGGAGAATGTGGACCAGGAGGGAGTCACTGAAGTGACATGTTGACCCAACCCAAGGCACGTGTGCACCCCCCTGCCCCAAACTCAGCCCTCACCCACCTACAGCAGTGCTGATCCCTGCCTGCATGATTCCAATCTGAGCCCCTTCGAGGAGGACAGCACTGAAAATGCACGCCCCATGAGTGCACCACCCACCACTCCTGCTCCCACCAACGCCCTCGAGTCACGTCTGGCGAGGATGGAGGCCCGACAGGAGTCTATGTTGGAGCTCCTGCGGCAATACATTGCAGATGGCGAGGACACCAGGCTGGAAATCGCCACTGCCATAGCGGGGACCACTGCCGCTATTACTGCCAACACGGCGCAGTGAATGCGTTGGCAGTGCTGATGAGCGACGTCTGGGGGCGATAACACAGTAACTTACATCCATCCTGCTCCACATGCAGCGGCCACAGCTTGCAGCAGGCGTCGAACCTGCCACCGACTCCTCATCAGCCACCACACCTGCTTCCTCAGTCCCCAACAGCCCTGTGCGTCCTACCAGAAGGAGTGCAAGGCACACCAAAATGCTGCCCCGGACAGCAAAAAGTCCCCCAAGTAGTGTGGGCGGACAATGGGAGTCGGACACATGGTCGGGGGTGAATGGGAGCATTTGGTGGAGTTAATTGGGGGGTTGGGGAGTTCACTGGGGGGGTTGGGAATTTCACTGGAGGGTTAACTGGGGGGGTTGGGGAGTTCACCGGGGGTTGGGGAGTTCACTGGGGTGTTGGGGAGTTCACTGGGGGGTTTGGGAGTTCACTGGGGGGGTTGGGAGTTCACATTTTTGCACTTTGATCCAATACACCCGTTGTGAGAAAAAACATAATGGCTGGACATTGGTGATTTGGTGTGTATCCATTTATTCAATGACGGTGTTCACTGCCCAAATCCCAACATACCCTGTGTGCATGTTCACATGGACCCCGTGTGTCACTAACACATGTCTGTCAAAGTCCCTGTGGTTCAGAAGTATTCGCGAATCAGTGAATGGCGTACTGCATGGCCATCCTGTGCATCACATACTGGCAGGGGTGCTGCTTCACCTCCATCTCCATCCTCATCATCCTCACCCGGTGCATGCATGTCAATGTCAGGTGGCAGTGGGACATTTCTCAGGACGCACATGTTGTGCAGCATGACACAGGCCATGGTGATCTTTGCCACCTTCTCAGGCCTATAAAGGAGTGCGGAACCGTGCCTTCAACAGGCCAAACGTCTGCTCAATCACAACACGGGTACGGGTGTGTACCCGATTGTACTCATCTTCATGGCTGTTCTGTGGGTTCCGCACAGGGGTAAGTAGCCACGGCCTCAAGGGATATCCTCCATCACCTACAAGCAAAAACAAATAGGTGTGTGTCACTCTGAGCTGCCACCTTCATGAATCACAGTCATGGCTGCAGCTATTTGGTGTGGTCATGCACATGTCCCTGTACGTGTGCACGAATGTCATCTAGATGCATACTATACTGCTATGAGGTGTGGTAGTCTGGATGGCGTTCAATAGATGATGCAGAGTGAAATGATGCATGCTGAGGGGGATGTACTGTGGTTGCACAAACATGTTTAGCCTCCCATTTATGCTGTGTATACTACACTGGGCATGGACGCAGTAGCCACATTGGCACAGTTGCAATCCTGTTTAGTCATGCATTGCTTGACATACACATGGTGGTCAGGTTGTGCATCTTACATGTTATTGTTGTTATTGTTATTTTGCATTTATATAGCGCCTTATATACCATTGGTATGGTCTGAAGGCGCTGGTAGGTTGAACGCCCTTGGGAACCGAAGTTCAGATCAGTAGAGATAGTAGAGAGAGTCAAAAGGTGAGTGTGAGCACCAGGTATGTGTGCAGCTTGTGCGGGATCCGTGTGATAGCTGCTTCTTAGCGGTAGGTGTGGTGGTCATGGAGTATGTGTTTGTTCTGGCAGTATTTAACCAGACCGGATGTGGCTGCGTTAGACCTGAGGAGAACACCTGGCTGGGGGGTGTGTAACCAGCAGTGATTACTTAGAATGATGTGGAGTGAGCGGCAGGTGTTGGTATGAGAACAGTTATACTGAATGGTGTCATAGTATCTCTGTGTTCTAGTTGAGTGGTGATGTAAAGGAGAGAGTAAGCATGGTGGTGAGATATGATGGTTTACATGCTCTTTCAAACGTTCTCTGCATTCCAAACCATACTATATACGACATGTAGTTCTATGCGCTCCAGTCCGTTCCATGCACTCCAATCCACTCATGTATCCCAGTCAGCTCCATACACTCCGGACCGCACCATGCTTTCATGTTTGCAAGGGGGTGTGAGCCGCATCAGAGATGTGTTGAGCCATGAGTCAAAAGCGTCAGGGGTCAGTTGTTTGTTGGGTTGGCAGGTAGGAGGTGGAGACTGGAGGAGTGCGTTGGCTAGGTCCGGGACGATTATTAGTTTTTTCCAGCATTTGCGTAGATTTGGAGGTTCAGATTCGGGTACGGGAAGGGGGTCAAGTGAGTGAATGGCGAACGAGAGAATGAAGTGATCGGACCAGAGGATAGGGGTGGGGGGCTTTAAATGAATCAGGGTGTTGGAGCTAAAGATGGCATAAAGAGTGTGTCCTTTAAAGTGAGTCGGGCCATTTATGTGGGGTTGGAGATTAATTGTGTCCAAACTGTCAACCAGAGACTATGTCATAGGGTTGGTGGGGATGTCGAGCCATATGTTGAAATCTCCAAGGAGGGTGAGGTTGGGATGGTTTAGTTGACGGGTGGCAATTGAGTCGCAGAGGTTGTTTGCAAATTGTCTTTCGTAGCCAGGGTGCTTGTAGATTATTAGAAAGCTGTGTGAGAGCGACGGGGAGAGGGATAATTTAACAAGGAGAGATTCGCAGGAAGGAATGGAAGGTTGGTTGTCGATGATTGAGGCGTGGAAGAGAGACGTGAAGACGAACGCTACTCCTCCTCCTCTGGAGGGACGGTTCAGTGGGATGCGGGAGTAGTCAGGGGGGAAGGCTTCATTAGCTATTGGGGCGTAGTCGTCAGAGAACCAAGTTTCGGTGATGAAAACCAGGTCTGGTTTGTTAGAGGCGAGGAGGTCAAAGATGTAGTGTATGTTTTTTGCTACGGACCGGGCATTAAATAGGATGCAGTGCATTTCGGTAGGTGAGGATGGTCGCGGAGCGGAGGGGGTGGTGGGGGAGAGGGTAGAGACTGGGGAGGGAGAGGGCTGGGGGGGTTGTGCTCGATGGGAATAGCGGGCGAGCAGAAAAATTGGTGGGCTTCGGGCGGGATTGGGTTGCTGCGTGTGTTAGGATGATCGGGTTTGGTTCGGGGGATTTGAAGGTGGGGAGTGGGCGGTTAGGAGTTTAAGTTGCAGATGGGGAGAAGTCAAGGGAGAGGGGTTTTAGGAAGGGTGAAGCCACAGGGGAAGGAGGTGATTGCGGGAATGAGGTGATGGGTCGAGACAGGGGGGCGAGGAGTGCTGAGAGATTGAGGGGGGCCATGTACGTTTCCTCTTTAGTTTCTTTGTAGGGATTGGAGTGTGAGAGGGGGTAGGTGGTTCAGAGGGAGAGAAGGAGGCAGCTTCGGTTCTTGCTAGGGCTAGGCGTGCAGTTTTTAGGGAGGGGAAAGGGTGCGGTCGGGGGGGATGGTGGCGGGGGTTTGTGGGCAAGGGGGGGTTGATGATTGCTGGGCGGGGAGTGCCTGTTATGATAGTGAGGGGAGCGGGCATGGATAACATTGGCTGGTCGGTGGGGGTTTGTGGGCAAGGCGGGGGTTGATGATTGCTGGGTGAGGAGTGCCTGTTATGATAGTGAGGGGAGCGGGCATGGATAACATTGGCTGGTCGGTGGTGGGGTTCGGGGAAGGAGTGGTTTTAGGGTGGTTGGCTCGTCATCATGCCCCTCTGGCTTGGTGTTTGGAGAGGAGAATGGTAGGGAATGCGAAGGGGGTGGGATGATTTGGGCAGGGGGGACGGGAGGGAAGGCAGATCGGGGAGTGGGGGCGGTCCACGGTGGTTGTTTCCGACAAACTCTGGTGGGTTGGGTGTACTCATGCTTGGTACAAGCTTTAGGAGGATTTTGGGAGGGTTTTCAAATTGTAGCTCTAAATTCAGTGGGGCACGCTTTTAAGCTTTCTAATTGTAGTTCTAAATTCAGTCGGGCACGCTTTTAGACACACTTCTAAATTCAATTTGCACAGGGATGATATTAGATTATTAGGTGCACTTCTAGGTTCTTCTGTACACAGAGGATATATTCGGCTATTAGGTACTATTAGGCACACTTCTAGATTCAATTGTACACAGAGATGATATAAGGCTATTAGGTATTATTAGGTACATTTCTAATTCAACAGTACACAGAGATGGTGTTAGGTCTACCTCTAGATTCAATTTTGTATAGTGATGTTATTAGGTCTCTCTCTGGATTCAGATTATTATTATTATTATGATTTTTTTTTTATTAGACTATTAGGCACACTTCTGTCAATTCGACTTGATACAGGGAGGGTGTCAAGTTGGCCCGACTCGTGATCAGGAGGCCTGGTGGGAGAACTCGAAGTGTAGCCGTTGAGTTCTTCCTACCAATGTGTCCCTTTGTATTTCTGAGTAAAATTACAAAGGAACCAATTAGTCGAAAGATGGTTCTACTGTTGCAGCTGAAGATGGAGACAGAAGCCGTGGAGCGTGGAAAAGCAGCTGATCAAGGAACACCGTAATGATGGCAGGTATACACCGAGAGTAGGCTGTAGGGGTTAAACTAGTTATCAGAAAACTAAGCGGAGTTTAGCAGTCTCAAGTCCACAGAATATCCCGTCGAAACGAGGATGCCTAACGACCTGAGCGCCGGGAATCAGTCTCTAGTTTGTTGCGCTCTTATTTTCGGGCATGCAGATTTGCTCAGGTAGGTGATGAATAGTGCCACAGTGTAAACAGCTGTTGTTCCTTAATTCGGCGTGTTCAGTCCAAAATGCAAAAGGACTTTGCTGGGAAGCCGGTGCAAACAGTAGAGGTAGAGCAGGTCCAATAACGTTCCGGGGTTTGGCAGGCGTGCGGACAATAGGGTAGAACAGAATCAGCAGGCAAGGCAGGTCAAATAGCGTTCCGGGGTCTGGCAACGTGGAGGCAGTTCAAGAAGTAACAAACGTAAACAGACAAGGAAGAAAGAGTTCAAGAAACACAGACTGCGGTCCAAAAAACAAAGCCAGGAAAGGATAAGCGCAGTCAAGAGAAACAAGACGTGGGTTCAGGAGCTTACAGCGATTTCGACGAATATCAGAAGCAGCGAGCGCAGCTACCCAGAAGCGTTATAACGGGTAGCCGCAAACTTGATTGGCCCCTCCTCTTCCTTGCAGTGTGATAGTTTGTTTGTGGAGAGGACGCCATAGTCGCCATGGCAACATCGCAGCACGGGTTCGGAAAGAGTGTTTTGGCTTTTTATCAAGGGAGCAGATTTTCTTTGAAACGGATAAGGGCCGACGTCGAATACTTCGGGTTGGATGTTTTGCGGTGATCTTGACAGCTCCCCGCCCCAAAGAAGGCCTCCCTCTCCTGGACCAGAAATCGGCAACCAACCGGGAAGCATGTATATTCACAGCAGGCTCCCAGGTCCTGTCCTCCGGTCCATAGCCCTTCCAGTCCACCAAATAAAGACGAATCCCCCTCCGAACTCTGGTATCCAGGATGTGACTCACTTCATATTCCTCACAACCCTGAACGTCGACCGGAGAGGGGCGCAGAGGCAACCTAGTGGAAGGAAGACAGGGCTTCAACAAGGAAACATGAAACACGGGATGGGTATGCCAACTGTCCGGCAGATCTAGACGTACTGCAACAGGATTGATGATCTCAGACACTCGATAGGGACCAACAAAACGAGGCACAAGGAAACGACGACCAGGAATACGAAAATTCTTAGTTGCCAACCATACTTTGGATCCCACCCTGTAATTGGGTGCTGGGAGCCTGTGAGCGTCGGCTTGATCCTTTTGTTGCAACTTGGCCTTCCGCAAATGTGAAGAAACGTTGTCTCGTATTTTGGCCCAGTTCCGGACGCAGGCCCCGGCCGCAGGGCTCGAGGATGACAGGTCTGGTTGTATGGGCAGGGTACGAGGATGACGTGCATACATAGCAAAAAAGGGCAATGTTCCCGTGGATGAATGCACCAAATTATTATATGCAAATTCTGCCATTTCCAACAAGGGCAACCAGGATTCTTGGTGTTGCAAGGTAAGACACCGAAGATATTGCTCAAGAGTGGCATTCAACCTTTCGGTTTGCCCATCCGTCTGGGGATGGTATGCGGTGGAAAAACGATCTTCGATACCCAAGGAGGGGGTAAGGGCTCACCAGAAACGAGAGGTGAATTGTGGTCCACGATCTGTTACAATCACCCGAGGAAGGCCAAAAAAATCTAAAAACATGGTGCAAGAATAATTTAGCCAAAGCAGGCGCCGTGGGAAGCCCTTTGCAGGGCACAAAAAGAGCCAATTTCGTGAAATAGTCAATGACGACCCAAATGGTATCATGGCCTCGATCGCATGGCAATTCAACAATGAAATCCATTGAGATCATGACCCACGGTTCTCCAGGAGTCGGCAATGGTTGTAAGAGGTCAATCGGTTTGGTTGGAATACACTTGCATTGAGCACATATTGCACAGGTGGCTACATAGTCCAGAACGTCCTTAGACATTGTTGGCCACCAAGACCAGCGTCGCAACAACTCCAACGTCTTACGACTGCCAGGATGAGCTGAAAATTTGGTTTCATGGCACCAACGCATAGCAGTGGTACGAGTCTCCGAGTCAGGGGGATACACCATTCCATCATGGTAAGGAACGCCATGGACCACAGTCAGATTCAATTCTTAAAGGAGTTGTGGATTGGATTTAACCCAATGTTCAAGGGCTAGTCGTAAAGGCTTTTGTATTCCACACGCACAAGCTACCTGAGCAGACCGAAGGACTGTCCGTTCGTCTCCTGATGAATGAGAAACACCATGTAATCTGGAAAGAGCATCAGCTTTAGAGTGTCGGGAACCAGGTCTGTAGTTAACCTGGAAATTATACATGGAGAAAAATTCATGCCAACGGGCATGTCTGGCGGTAGTGCACTTTACTGATTGCAGGGCCAAGAGATTGCGATGATCTGTGAATACTTGAACTGGTAGAGCAGTTCCCAAAAGATGATGACGCCAGACGAGGAAAGCATCCCTAATGGGCAAGAGTTCCTTTTCTGTAACAGTATAGTTCGCCTCATAAGTGGTGAGTTTTCTTGAATGAAAAGCTACCGGATGTAACTGACCACTATCTTTGCACTCCTAAGAAAGGATGGCCCCGAGTGCAATGTCCGAGGCGTCAGCCTCTACCACGAATGGTAGATCCGGATTCGGATGCATTAACACAGGCGCAGAGGTGAATGAGGATTTCAAATGATCAAAAGCCGCTTGGGCAGCTGGAGTCCACCGGAAAGTTTGTTTAGAACTGGTCAAAGAAGTAAGGGGAGCAGCGATAGTGGAGAAAGAATTTATGAAACGCCGGTAGAAGTTTGAGAAGCCTAGGAAAGACTGCAACTGCTTAAGGGTAGAAGGAATCGACCATTCCAAAACCGCTTTGACCTTGGTATCACTCATTTGTACACCCTTGTCGGTGATGTTATACCCTAAGAACTCAATTGAGGTAGCATGAAATACACATTTCTCTAACTTTGCATATAAATGGTTGTCTCTTAATCATTGGAGGACTGTAGAGACGTGTTCAACGTGGGTCTGGTATGATGGAGAATAGATAAGAATGTCGTCAAGATAAACCACCACATAAGTGTCCAACATGTCTCGAAAGACGTCATTGATGAAATGCTGGAATGTAGCAGGAGCATTACATAGCCCAAAGGGCATAACACAATACTCATAGAGACCGTATTTAGTTTTGAATGCGGTCTTCCATTCATCTCCTGAACGCATTCTTACAAGGTTGTATGCAGCTCTTAGATCCAATTTTGTGAATATCTTGGAACTGCCTAATTGGTCTAAGAGTACCAAAATCAACGGTATTGGATATTGGTTTCAGACTGTAACTGCGTTCAATTCCTGGTAATCAATACAGGGGCGAAGATCCCCTTCTTTCTTGGGTACAAAGAACATGGGTGATGCCGCAGGAGACCGTGATGGACGGATAAAACCCGTACTGAGGGCTTTATCTATGTATTCTTTTAAGATGGCATCCTCTTTGGTAGTTAAGGAATACACCCTTCCGTTAGGTATTTTAGCACCAGGGATTAGATCAATAGGGCAGTCATAGGGCCGGTGAGGTGGTAGAACCTCGGCTCCTTTGGCATCGAAGACATCTTGGTAGACCTAATACTTCGGGAGGCAAGGACATGACAACAAGAGCACCCACCGCGGACGCTACCTCAACAAGAGCTCGACAAGGAGCTTCCTTAGGCACTTGGTGAGTTTTACAACGCTTTTCACAGTGCTTAGAGTCAAAAGAAACCATCCCTTCGATCCAGTCAACAGTAGGGTGGTGAGTTCTGAGCCAAGGTAAACCAAGGATAATTCTGAACTGTGGTGCTGTAATAACATCAAAGGTGATAGTTTCAACATGACCCGTGAGTGTAGTCATGGTCAAGGGTACGGTTTGTTCAGTGACCAAGCCGGACAATAACGAAGTACCATCTACGGCATTCACTACTTCTGGGTGGGTTTTGGTCACAAGATTCACACCTTTCTCACGAGTGTAAGAGAGATCAATATAGTTACCAGTGGCTCCCGAGTCCAGAATCGGATCACCAAACCAGGAAGGACCCGACACGGGTTGAAAACAGACATTGAGCGTGACCGGAGAGTGCATCATGGAGTCTTGGGACACTGGACTCAGTAGGGGCACCCCTTCCACTACCGAGTCAACGTGTTTCCCGACTTCTTGGGTTTCTTTGGGCAGGCCTTCAAAAGGTGGTCGGGAGACCCACAGTAGAAACAGAGGTTATTCAAACGTCTCCTTTCTTTTTCCATGGAGGTTAAGGGACCCCGCACGGCACCTATTTGCATAGGCTCAGGTGCATTAGAAAATGCCGTAGAAGGGGTGACCAAGACAGGCATTGTTCCGCTTTTTTCACCCTTCCTCTCCGCTCTCCGAGCATCTATCTGGAGGACGAGATCTAGCAATTCATGCAAGGCCATAGGTACCACTGGAACCGTAGCAAGGATGTCTTTGATATTATCCGATAGGCCTTTATAAAATAACAAGGCCTTCTTGTCCTCAGGCCACGCTGTTTCAGCTACCAGTTGGTTAAACTTAGCTATATATGACAACAAAGACGAGTCCCCTTGTTGAACGGCCAGAAGCTCAAGCTAGGTGGCTTGGGTTCTATAGCGAGTGTCAAACACCCGACCCATTTCCTGCAGCAAGGCATCACAATCAAAGAGCAGTGGACTCCCTGCCTCCAATAGAGGATTAGCCCACGTGGCTGCGGTACCGGCTAAATGTGACAAGACAAATGCTGCCTTTGTAACTGAGTCAGGAAAGGCCGTGGGGCGACATAAGAAGTGCAGGCGACATTGATTTAGAAAGGTCCGATAAACTTTAGGGTCGCCATGAAAACGCTCAGGGGGAGCTAATGGAAAATGGGTGGCCATGACCACGGTAGGCTGTACAGCTGGCTGGGGATTTGGATAGGCAGAACCTGAGGCCACTGCCGGTGGGGGCACTGGCACCATCGAAGGGGCTTGTGCTTGTAATTCATCGATTCTTGCTTGAGTGGCATTATGAGCGGCCGTCATATCGGTTCTCAATTCAGCCATCAACTGCATAAAATTGACCAGAGTATCACTGACATCCATCTCTCTATTTTGTAGGCTTCTGATTATGTCAAGTTGGCCCGACTCGTGATCAGGAGGCCTGGTGGGAGAACTCGAAGTGTAGCCGTTGAGTTCTTCCTAACAATGTGTCCCTTTGTATTTCTAAGTAAAATTACAAAGGAACCAATTAGTCGAAAGATGGTTCTACTGTTGTAGCTGAAGATGGAGACAGAAGCCGTGGAGCGTGGAAAAACAGCTGATCAAGGAACACCGTAATGATGGCAGGTATACACCGAGAATAGGCTGTAGGGGTTAAACCAGTTATCAGAAAACTAAGCATATTGAGCGGAACACAAACAATTTCAGAGAAGGACAAAACGATAATCAGGAATCAGGTAATATGCAGTGAAAACTTACCAATGGTAGACAAGGAAAAGATCTTACTGAGCAAACTCTGCAACCCAACCTATCCTTAACTCACGACGAAACAAGACGGAGTTTAGCAGTCTCAAGTCCACAGACTATCCCGTCAAACGAGGACGCCTAACGACCTGAGCGCCGGGAATCAGTCTCTAGTTCGTTGCGCTCTTATTTTCGGGCATGCAGATTTGCTCAGGTAGGTGATGAATTGTGCCACAGTGTAAACAGTTGTTGTTCCTTAATTCGGCGTGTTGAGTCCGAAATGTAAAAGGACTTTGCTGGGAAGCCGGTGCAAACAGTAGAGGTAGAGCAGGTCCAATAACGTTCCGGGGTTTGGCAGGCGTGCGGACAATAGGGTAGAACAGAATCAGCAGGCAAGGCAGGTCAAATAGCGTTCCGGGGTCTGGCAACATGGAGGCAGGTCAAGAAGTAACAAACGTAAACAGACAAGGAAGAAAGAGTTCAAGAAACACAGACTGCGGTCCAAAAAACAAAGCCAGGAAAGGATAAGCGCAGTCAAGAGAAACAAGACGTGGGTTCAGGAGCTTACAGTGATTTTGACGAAAATCAGAAGCAGCGAGCGCAGCTACCCGGAAGCGTTATAACGGGTAGCCGCAAACTTGATTGGCCCCTCCTCTTCCTTGCAGTGTGATAGTTTGTTTGTGGAGAGGACGCCATAGTCGCCATGGCAACATGGCAGCACGGGTTCGGAAAGAGTGTTTTGGCTTTTTATAAAGGGAGCGGGGTTTCTTTGAAACGGATAAGGGCCGACGTCGAATACTTCGGGTTGGATGTTTTGCGGTGATCTTGACAGAGGGTATTAGGCATGATTCTGAAATCAACTTTGTACAGAGAGGCTAATAGGGAGATTAGTCGATTCAACCAGGCATGGTATTAGACTAATAGGATATTGGCCCCACTTCCAATTCAACTTTTCACAGAGGGGCAATTGGGACACTTCTAGATTCAACTTCTAACTGTACTTCTGAATTCAACCTTCACATAGAGTCTATTGAGCACTCAATGAGCGGCTATTGGGCACACTTCTAAGTTCAGCTTTCACAGAGGCGTAATTGAGACACTTCTAAATTCACAGAGAGGTTATTGGGCACACTTTTAAAATTCGACTTCTAAATGCACTTCAGATTCAACTTTCACAGAGAGTCTATTGAGCACACTTTTACATTCAACTTTCACAGAGAGTCTATTGAGCACACTTCTAAATTCTAAAGCGGAGGGTTTTGCACTGGATTCTACTCACGGGCAGCTACGATTCCATGTGGTCATTGATATGTGTTAATGGTCAGATGTGTGCCAATGATGTGTCCTGATGGGGTTGGGGGGTTCAGGTCAGGTG
This sequence comes from Ambystoma mexicanum, assembly GCF_040938575.1. NCBI lineage: Eukaryota > Metazoa > Chordata > Amphibia > Caudata > Ambystomatidae > Ambystoma > Ambystoma mexicanum. The sequence continues at coordinate 90,405,884 of NC_090936.1, read as the reverse complement.
TCATTAGTTCTGCGTGCATTCTCCACTCACCATCCATTCCCACCCAGGTGGGGTATGCACCCCCTCATTCCCACCCAGGTGGGGTATGCAATCCCCCCCATTCCCACCCAGGTGGGGTATGCATCCCAACACATCCCTACCCCAATGCACTGCCATGGTCCACTGACGCAACTCACCAAGCAGCCAGGCACGTGGTCCAGTACGTCGCTCCATGTGACGGGGTAGTGTGGAGTTCCGCAGCACCATGGCATCATGTGCTGATCCGGGAAATCGGGCGCAGCAATGTGTAATGATCTTGCTGGAGTCACATACCATCTGCACATTGATGGAGTGGTATTGCTTGCGATTGCGGTAAACCGCCTCTACGGCATGGGGGACAACCAATTCGACATGGGTGCAGTCCAGGGCACCAACACAGTTGGGCATGTCTGCCAGTGCATGGAAGCCTACTTTGGTGTCGGCTATCTCCTGGGCAGTCCGTGGTAAGGATATGTGTGTGCTAGTGTGCTTCAGGAGGGCATCCAGCACTTGGTTCAGCATGCGTGAAAATAGTGGTTGTAAAATGCCATGCAGCTGGCCCACTGTGTGCTGGTAGGTGCCTGTGGCCAGGAAGTGGAGCACAGACACCACCTTTAGTAGTGGGGGATGGCAGTGCGTATTTCTATGAGGCTGGCAATGTCGTTGCGTATCATGTCCACAATGGTGGTGATGGTGTCCTGGTCCAACCGGTACAGGGTGTGGATCCGATCAAGGGTTAGATTGAATGGACTGGGTCTGATGCGAGAGATTGGCGACTGCCTACGAGGGACTACTGGCTGCACTGGTGGTAATTGCTGGGCCTGTCTCACCCTCCTTCTCCTCCTGCGTCTCCGCTGTGCTGCCTGTTGTTGCTGCTGTTGTTGTTGTTGTAGTTGCTGTTGTTGCTGTATTTGTAGCAGTATAGGCATGTCCTCCAGTGCCATGATTGCAACAGCTAGTGGTAGTATTTTGGTCTAAGAAGGGGTGTGGTGTGTGGGTGTACTCCTTTTATACTGGCCCTGACTCCATTGAGTCCACCTGTGGTGATTGTGTGCACCTGTGGCAGTTGGCTTGATTGCTGATTGCTGTTTGCGGGAGGTCCGCGATGCCTGTATGGTCGGCATCGTGCAGCCCCTGATTACTGCCTTCGGGATGCCGGTATTTGCATGTCCGCGTGGGTTGTGATATCCTCCTATTACCGGCATGCCGGTATTTTCTCCCGAAGGGGCGCGTGTACGCGCACATGCCGGTATGAGGGGGCACGGTACGGGCGGTGCCGGTATTGGCGGGTTGTCGGGTCGGAATGCCCCGGACCCATTAACGATGCTGCTATTACCATGCTGCCTTCCTTTTTTCATTACCTCCATTCTCGTAATGCGGCCCATCATCTTCTAGGAGCTAGTCACCAAACCATTGTTTTCACTGATCACCGGAATCTCCAGGACCTAGCCTCCATAAAATGTTCTAACAGCAGACAAGTCAGGTGGCATCTATTCTTTTCTGCATATGACTTTGTGGTGAAACACAGACCCGGAAACTTACATGGTAAAGCCGATGCCCTCTCCCGTTCTCCAGGAGGGACCTCTCTGCCTCTCTACCCTGACACTTTACTAGACAGAAAACATCTGGTCTGTCTTTGCACACCTCCATCTGATCTACTCAGTTCTATTCGGCAATGGGTATCCCTACACCCAGATCTGTTGTCAGATTGGGACTTGGTTATAAGGGATGGTCTACCGTACTACCTAGACAAACTCTTTTTACCCCCACCCCAACACCTAGCCTACTCCCACCTAGCCCAATACAATTTTGTACAATTCACGATTCAGCGTAGCCCAAAAGTACTTGGATATTGTCAATGTTCGGAAGCAAACGTTATAAGAAGGAGGGAAGACAAGGACGAGCCTTGAGGATGAAGAAAAGGGATTCACCCAGTTTCCTCAAGTAGAACATAGTACCGTATTTCCATGATGCAGCTGGTGCCCTGGCAGTTGTTCCTGTTGGTTTCCCGCAGACCCACGATTCCTGGAGCTTTGTTGTGAAGGAGGATGTCTGAAGGGGGTCTGCACCACACAGGGATGAAGCCGGCAGTAGCGACAACAAAAAAGGTGTGCTCCTTAAAAACAGGAGAGGCTCAGTAGGTGGCGTTTCCGGACCACTACAGCAGGGTGCAGCGATTTTGACCACGGCGGAGATCTCTGGCTGAAGAAGATGAACTGGTTATCCCCACCAGGCTCAAGGGAAGAAGACTCCGGACTGGTTCTCCTCTAGTCGTCGAAGGGTAGATAGCTCAGGACTGCAGCAGGGCTTCACCAGGACGGGGTAGTTGTAGCGCCGTCGTTCTCCCCGCTTCTCTTTGGTTCCTTGTAGTTCCAGAGGCGGCTCTGACTTCTAGCCCAAGAGACCTGCCTTTTATGCGCAAAACCCCCATTCACACAGCCTGGCTGTCAATCACGCAGCAGGGGGGTTGCGCAGCCGGGACAACCACCTCAGTCAATCATGGCAAAGTGCGACTTGGGTTTCCTAGGATACCCTGTGCACGGGGTGACTACACCCTTTCCCCACATTCAGTCTACCTAGACACGCAGATGCCAAGAGGAGGGCTTCTATGCAGAAGCCCAACAAAGAATGTGAACCTAGTTTGCCACGCAAAGTAAAACACAAGAAGGACTTTAACAAAAAGAAATGGCAAATAAACCCAACCGGAGCCAAAAGAAAAACGATTTGGTCAAGCAGGTTTATATTCGGGGCTAATATAATAGGCAAGAACAGTACCACGTTTATCTAACATAATCGCAGTAGAAAATTTAGGGTAGATACCACTGCCACCAGCCAAGTCTAAATGTTAAAAGAGCGAAACAATGCTCAGGGAGGTACAGACAGAAAAGGGGTACAGATTAGCCCTTTCCAGTACTCCATGTAAGGTGGAGTGTACTGGGTCTGTGGCTAAAATGACTATGTAAAGTAAATGGCAACTTTACCTTTCTCTGGGGGACAGTAGTCAGCCCCAGCAAAATGGAGTCAGAGGGAAGTCTTAAAGACAACCCTGGGTTACTACACTAAAGGTGCTGTGTAACCCGTACAAGAACAGGGGCACTTGGAGTGGTGTGCCCCAGTGCCCAAGATCACACAATGAGTAAAAACACATAGGCCAAAACACATGTAAGAGTGGAAAAAGGATGTACACTCTCACCAGGTGGAAAAAATAAACTCCAGAAATCCAGCAAAGCTGCTGGGGGACTCACTAGGTGAGGGAAATTAGCCCTAGAATGAGAATTCTTCCTAACACTCGCCCCTGACTAAGGGCCAGGAGGATTTAATCCACTCCTGGATGGATCTCATACCTCTAGTCAGTTACAAACATCCTAGAGAGACCATCAGCGTTTTGGTGGTGACTTCCTTCTCTGTGCTCAATGGAAAAATCAAATCCTTGCAGGCAGATTGACCATCTGAGTAATTTTGGGTTTTCCCCTTTCATTTGCATCAGCCATCTCAAGGGTTGTTGGTCAGTCTGAATGATGAAGGTAGATCCATACAAGTATGGTCTAAACCTCTTCAGTAACCACACAATAGCAAAGCATTATTTTTCTATTGTTGCTCACCTTGTTTCAGGTGACTGCTGATGAAACAAATGGGGTGTTCCCTACCTTTCTCATCCAGTTGACTAAGGACTGCACCTATACCTACATTAGAAGCATCAGTTTGTACAATGAAGGGTTGGTGGTAGTCAGGAGCTCTTAGGACTGGAGTTTGACAGAGGGCTTTCTTTAGACCTTCAAAGGCTTGTTTGCACTCCTCATTCCACCTGACCTTTTTAGGAACTTTGGGAGAGAAGATGACATTCAAGGGAGAAGCTATGGTCCCATAGTTCTCTATGAATTTCCTGTAATACCCAGTGAGACCTAAGAAGGCTCTCACTTGGGTTTGAGTAGTAGGGGTGGCCCAGTTTTGTACAGCTTGTACTTTGCTAGGCAATGGCCTTATTTCACCTCCTCCTACCTCATGCCCAAGGTAGACCACTGAACTCTGACCAATTTGACATTTGCTTGCCTTTATGGTCAGGTGGGCCTGTTCCAGAGCCTGCAATACATAACGTAGGTGTTCAACATGTTCTTTCCATGTAGGGCTGAACACTGCAATGTCATCCAAGTATGCCATGTAGACGTCCTCCATCCCATTCAGAACTTGATTGACCATCCTCTGAAATGTAGCAAGTGCATTCTTTAATGCAAAAGGCATCACCTTGAATTGGTAGAGGCCAGCTGGCATGGAGAATGCAGTTGTCTCCTTGGCATGGTCTGTCAGGGCTATTTGCCAATAGCCTGACATTAGGTCAAATGTGCTGAGGTACTTGGCTGCACCAAGTTTATCCACCAGCTCATCTGTCCTTGGCAAAGGATGGGCATCAGTCGTGATGACTGCATTTAGAGCTCTAAAGTCCATGCAGAATCTCAACTCCTTGGATCCTGCCTTTGGTACAAGCACAACTGGGCTAGACCATGGGCTAGTAGAGGGCTTTATAACCCCTAGTTCAAGCATCTTGTTGACCTCATTCCTTATGTGGGATCTGATATTGTCTGACATTCTGTACCCCCTGCTTTTGACAGGTAAACAGTCACCAGTGTTTATGTCATGCTGGCCCCAAGGGGTCAAGCCTGCTGAAAGTGAGAAGAGGGAGGCAAACTGATTTAACAGTAACTTGCACTCATCCTGCTGGTCAGATGTGAGACTGGAAGAGAGATTAACTCCTTCCACTTGCTCATCTAAAGGTAAGCATCTGAGGAGGTCAGGCAGAGGTTCACTCTCCTCCTCCTCCTGAGCTGAAGCTAGAAGCAGAGCTCCTATGTCAGGTCTAGAGACATAAGCCTTTAAACGGTTGGTGTGAAAGACTCTGGGAGACTCCTTAGGGCTGCCTAAGTCCACCAGATAGTTCACCTCTCCAAGTTTACCCACAACCTTGAAGGGTCCTATCCATTTGTCCTGCAAGGCCCTCTGCCTTGTGGGGACCATAACAGGAACAAGCTGGTCCTGAGTAAACTCAACCATGTTAGCCTTCTGGTCATGCCAATGCTTGACCAGAGCTTGACCAGCCCTCAAGTTATCACTTGCCTCTGCCATCATGTGTGACATTCTCCTCCAGAGACCTATCACATAGTCAGTCACTCTGACTGGCTTGGGGGAAGGAACACTCTCTAACCCCTCCTTAATCAGGGCCAATGGACCTCTGACTGCATGGCCATAGAGAAGTTTGAAGGGACTACATCCTACTCCCTCCTGAGGGACTTCTCTATAAGCAAAGAAAAGGCATGGCAGTAGAAGGTCCCACTTTCTTCTAAGGGGTTCTTCTAAAGCACCTATCATGCTCTTCATAGTTCTGTTAAACCTCTCTGCCAGCCCATTGGTTTAGGGTGGTAGGCAGTTGAGAACTTGTAGGTAACTCCACAGGTTTCCACATGGTTTGCATGTAGTGGGACATCAAATTTGATCCCCTGTCAGATATCACCTCCTTAGGAAAACCTACTCTGGTAAAAATACCAAGTAGGGCCTTAGCCACAGCCAGAGCTGTAACAGTCCTTATAGGTAGGGCTTCAGGAAATCTAGTGGCATGGTCCACTACAACCAGGATAAACCTGTTGCCTGAAGATGTGGGTGGGTCAAGAGGACCAACAATGTCAATCCCCACCCTCACAAAAGGGACTCCCACTACTGGGAGAGGCACTAAGGGTGCCACATTCTTGGACCCACTCTTGCCAGAGGTTTGGCAAGTGTGGCAGCTTCTGCAGAATTTGTCTACTTCTGTATCCATCTTAGGCCAGTAGAAGTGCAGAGATAGCCTTTTCTTGGTCTTCTTAAAACTTAAGTGACCAGCCGAAGGTACCTCATGGGCTAACTGCAGAAACTGGAGTCGGTTCACTAGAGGTACTACCAGTCTTTTGTAGTCTCCAGGGGTTGACTCAGTTGGTTCACTGTAGAAGGTTCCATCTTCCCAGTGCAACCTATACTTCCCAGGCTCAGTCCCATTGAGCTGAGAAGTGGACTGTTGGCGAAGACCTTCGAAGGTAGGACACTCTCTTTGTCCCTTGCTGAAATCCTCCCTGTTGGGTCCACCTTCTGCCAGTAAAGACTGCAGCTCAGGGTGGTCAACAGGGTCAAGATCTCCTACCAAGGTACAATCCTCTTCTAGATGTGATTCCTCAGTATCTAGTTTGACCATACAGGGTTGAACCTCACACTCAGCCTCAGCTGGTGTGGGAGTCACAGGTGTGACTTTGGACAGTCTCAGGAATGTCCTCCTGGGCACAGGAGTGCTTGCTGGTTTCTTGCTGGCAGACTTAGGTTTCCCTTTTGTCTTTTCATGCCCTGCAATGGCGGTAAGTAAGTCCTGTGGACTTGGGGTGATAGCTTCCTCTATCATGTCCCCAGGAGAGCCTCTTAAGGTTCTCTCCCTTGCAGACCTTGTGAGCTCCTGCTTCCTTCTGCTGTGGGGCCTGGGGGTACTAGACACAACTCCAAGAGTTTTAAGGTCATTACCCAGCAGGACCCTCCCAGGTACGTTATTCTGCACACTTACAGGTATCCTGACAGTCATGTCATTACACTGGATGAGAGCTGGTAACAGGGGAACCATTTGCACAGGTCTTCCAGCTAACTTGGTTAGGTGTTTGGGTGCCTTAGCAACATCCTCCACATTGAAAAAACATTCATCAACCACAGTTATGCTGGCCCCAGTGTCTCTGATGGCAGGGGTCTCCTGACCATTCACAAGAACACTATCTTTGTAATACTCTTTGGTATTATCTGGGATTGAGTTGTAGACATCTAAGTTCTGTTGTTCCCAAAGACCCAAGGACACTAATGAAACACTAACTGAGAATCTCATGGGCTCATCAGCTAGTAGCTGAAAGTTTCCACTTGTCATAGGTACTTCATCCACCTGGGAGAAGGCTAAGGAGACAGTGTTGATCCCTGAAGGTTTACCCTTACACTTGGGATCTCCTTTCACATGGCCTGGCAATCCACAAAGTATTTCCCAAATGCTCTCTGGAATGGGGGCTTGCTCTGACCTCCATCTGGTGTGGAACCAGATGGGACACTAGTCTGATTCGGTTTTCCTATGTCTTACCCTGGTTATGTGTGGGGCCCTCATTTGGATGGGAATTATTGGAATTCTCCTTGTTGTCTTTCTTGGACTGCTTTCCCTCTTCATTCTTCTGAGTTGCCCCAGAATCCTTGTGAGTAGCCCTGTTGGCAACCCACAAGTCAGCAGCCTTAGCTAACTTCTTAGGATCTATCTCCTTTGAATCAGCCAAGTGCTGTCTAAGCTCAGGAGAGCAGGCATCAAAAATAGACTCCAACATTACAAGATTCCTCAAACCTTCATAAGTGTTCACTTTGTAACCCTTAACCCAACCATCTAAGTTTTTAAAACAGTCACACACCCAGGTAGCCCAGGGGGTACCATCATGCTTTTTGAGGGTTCTAAACCTCTTAAAATACTGGGAAGGGGTCTTCCCAAACCTAGCTTTTAATGCTAGTTTCACACACTCATAATCCTGTTTATCCTCCTCCCCAACTCCATTACAGCATCATTTGCAACAGGGGGAAGCCTAGAGAAAAGCCAGGAATCAACTGATTCCCTGAGATACCTTGAATCCCATGATTGTACTCAAACAGTGCTAACCAATCCAAAACATCAAGTTTAGTCTCATACATACCAATCATTTCCTTTGGCATACGGGGTCTCTTAGGGCTGGAAGACCTAGAAGACTCTGGGAGAGAAGCATTTTCTAGAGACAGTTTCTTCATTTCTAGTTCATGATTCAGCTCCATTTCTCTGAGCCTTAACTCTTGATGTTTCATGGCAGTTTGTGGATCAATACGTTTCACTTATAATTCAAGTCTCATTTTCTCAAGTGCAATACATTCAGGAGTAAGTGTAGAACCTGTGGGGGTCCCTGTGGACTGAGGTTGTGCATTCTGAGCAGGCAAAGGCGTTGTATGGTTTCCTAGCAAGGACTCATCTACTTCTTCTAAATTAACACTCTCAGAATCAGAAACATCAAAATCCATATTGGCTGGAGTGGTAGGCCCTTCTGACCCACTCTCCAGACTTTTTCCCATTAACTTTTCAACCAGTTCAGATTTCTTTCCTTTACCAGAGAGATTCTTATCCCTACACATGGTTCTAAGAACCTCAGCAGTATAGAGTAGAAGACTCTCTTCAGTGTAGTTTTCCATATTTGACAGGATTTTCAGTTAAATAGATTTAGTGGTGTTAGCCTTGTGGTTAGTTGAACCCAAGCAACAGCAGTACTCTAAATGTAATCACTCTTCTTCTAAATCCCACCGCTGCCACCAGTGTTAGGCAGAATCCTGTGCAGTGCCCTTAGGGACCACTACACACAATTAAGACTACAAGTGACAATACAAGTTTACCTTTGGTACAAGCCTGCACTACTAAGTTATAGTGGTAGCAGTAGCAGAGCAGCCAGGCTTATCTCAAGAGTATATGAGCAGTAGCAGAGATTACACAAAGGGACCACAATTACTGTGACTCAAGCAAACACCGACTCAAGGTTTCAGGTAAAAAATATAAGTACATTTATTTTTAAACCATCAGTTATAAACACAACACCTCTATTAAACTTTAAACAAAACCACACGTTAAATATACTACAACTAACCAATTCACTTTCTACAGTATGTCTCAAGGTAAGTACCCTGTGTTTGAATGAACCGGTGTTACGAACAAAACACGATACCGCGGATACGGTTGCGATCACTTTTTGACAGTTCGGTCTACTCAATAAACGCGTATCTGTGACATGAAATGCTACCGGGGCAAAAGCACACTTTGCACCTGAGATACCCAGAGGGAGTTGGAGGCAAAAATCACAGGCATGCAATATTTAGGTTAGGCAGACAGAATTGAGAAACACTCAGAAACAGGAGTTCAAAAGTCAAAGGGTCGGATCTAGGTTTAAGTGACACCGGAGACCTGTGGCGAAGATCACACCGTTAGACAGTTCACGATTCAGCGTAGCCCAAAAGTACTTGGATATTGTCAATGTTCAGAAGCAAAAGTTATAAAAAGGAGGAAAGGCAAGGACGAGCCTTGAGGAATAAGAAAAGGGATTCACCCAGTTTCCTCGAGTAGAACACAGTACCTTATTTCCACGATGCAGCTGGTGCCCTGGCAGTTGTTCCTGTTGGTTTCCCGCAGACGCACGATTCCTGGAGCTTCATTGTGAAGTAGAACATCTGAAGGGGGTCTGCACCACACACGGATGAAGCCGGCAGTAGCGACAACGAAAAAGGTGTGTTCCTTAAAAACAGGAGAGGCCCAGCAGGTGGCTATCCGGACCACTACAGCAGGGTGCAGCGATTTTGACCACGGTGGAGATCTCTGGCTGAAGAAGATGAGCTGGTTATCCACACCAGGCTCAAGGGAAGAAGACTCCGGACTGGATCTCCTCTTAGTCGTCGAAGGGTAGATAGCTCAGGACTGCAGCAGGGCTTCACCGGGACGGGGTAGTTGCAGCAGCCGTCGTTCTCTCCGCTTCTCTTTGGTTCCTTGTATTTCTGAGGCGACTCTGACTTCTGGCCCAAGAGACCTGCCTTTTAATGCGCAAAACCCCCATTCAGACAGCCTGGCTGTCAATCACGCAGCAAGGGGGTTGTCCAGCCGGGACAACCACCTCAGCCAGTCATGGCAAAGTGCGACTTGCGTTTCCTAGGATACCCTGTGCAGGGGGTGACTACACCCCTTCCCCACATTCAGTCTACCTAGACACTCAGGCACAAAGAGGAGGGCTTCTCTGCAGAAGCCCGCCAAAAGACGGTGAACAAAGAAGGCGAACCTAGTTTGCCACGCAAAGTAAAACAAAAGAAGGACTTTAACAAAAAGAAATGGCGAATAAACCCAACCGGAGCCAAAAGAAAGACGATTTGGTCAAGTAGGTTTATTTTCGAGGCTAAAATAATAGCCAAGAATAGTACCACGTTTATCTAATATAATCGCGGTAGAAAAGTTAGGGTAGATACCACTGCCACCAGCCAAGTCTAAATGTTAAAAGAGCGAAACAATGCTCAGGGAGGTACAGACAGAAAAGGGGTACAGATTAGCCATTTCCAGTACTCCACGTAAGATGGGGTGTACTGGTTCTGTGATAAAAATGACTATGTAAAGTAAATGGCAACTTTACCTTTCTTTGGGGGTTAGTAAGCCTCAGCGAAATGGAGTCAGAGGGAAGTCTTAAAGACAACCCTGGGTTACTACACTAAAGGTGCTGTGTAACCCGTACAAGAACAGGGGCACCTGGAGTGGTGTGCTCCAGTGCCCAAGATCACACAATGAGTAAAAACACATAGGCCAAAACACATGTAAGAGTGGAAAAAGGATGTACACTCTTACCAGGTGGAAAAAATAAACTCCAGAAATCCAGCAAAGCTGCTGGGGGACTCACTAGGTGAGGGAAATTAGCCCTAGAAGGAGAATTCTCCCTAACACAGTGTTCCAATAATCCAGGGCCACATAATTGTAATACACGCCACACGGCGGTCGGGCCACTCAGTCTGGTGATGATAAGAAGACTCCCGTGATAGTGCGGTGCCTGATCCCCCGCCGCCCCAATTGTGGAGGTATGACGTATATGCATCCCACATTGTAGTGTAGTGTCACCCCAGTTCCTCCCTTTCATCACGCCCCATCTCAATTCCATGTCGTTGCAATACATAATGTCCTGAGACCATCGTCGGGGCGGTACTCTTACCCCACCCAATAGCGACCCTACGCTTGGCCAGGATCAACAGAAGGCTTATCAGCTTTCGAAACCCTTTCGGTACCTGGGGCGTGTATCCCAGCAAGCCCATCACCAGATCCGGAGTACACCGCTGACCCACAACTGCCCTATCACATCAAACACTCCTCCCCAAAATTGGCCAGGTGATGCACAATCCCATGCCACATGGAGAAATCCTGCAGGCTCATACCCACACCTTATACATGCCGCAGACCTGTGAGGGAAATACCGATGCAATTGATCCGAAGAATAATAATATTGATGCAAGAATTTAAAATGAACAAGTTTAAAATTAGTGTTAATAGCCCCTTTTCTCATGCCTTCACAACAGTACGACCATATATCTTCCGATATCTCCCTACCTAGCAGCTTTTCCCACTCCGCCCTTGACGACATTGCAGACAGTAACTCATTCTCCGACACCATTGCATAAAGCTCTGAGAGCATCCTCCAATCCAGGTCTCCCCTTACCACCCTATCTAACAGCTTTGCCACTAGAGGTTGCTCGGGAAAGGTCGGAAAGAGCCGCCGCAGAGCCACCCGGAGCCTGTAGTATAAAAATACATCCAGCGCCGATAGAGCCCCCCTACCTCTCAGCTGATCAATAGTGATAAATTTGCCATCCGGAAACAAATCCGCGAATTTGGTGACACCCACCCGCTTCATCATGGCAACATAGCTTGCTTCACTAGTCACGGCATCCCCCGAATAAATATAACCGGGAGTTCTGGCGAGTAAAGTATGCCATCCCTAGGTTCATGCTCCAACTGAGACCAAGCTCTACACGTTAACTCCACCTAGTTTCGGGCCACACCAGAGCGAACCGGAGCCGTCAGAATAACTGACCTCAGCAATGCCGGGGATGCAATTGACCGCTCTATCTCAACATGCCTATGTTCAGCCGCCATCCCATACCAGTGTCTTAAATAGCTAGCCTGGGCCACATAGTAATATAATTCAAAATCGGCCAAGGCCAGACCCCCCCTATCGACTGGTGCAATGAGCTTATCCCACGCTACTCGCGCCTGCTTCCCAGCCCAGAGAAATCGAATCACTGCCGATTTGAGGTCTTGAAAGACATTTTTAGGTATCCGAATGGGAACATTAAGAAACACGTACAAAAACCGGGGCAGAATGGTCATCTTGACCACTGAGACCCTACCAAACAGGTTGAGCGGGAGTGAAACCCATCTTTGCATTGCTTCCTTAGCCTGCTGAAGTGCCACTCCATAGTTACTGTGGAACACCTCCTCCGCGGACCTGGCCAAGGTAATTCCCAAGTACCAAGTACTAAGCATATCCCACTGAAACCCCCACCCATCCTGAAAACGAACCAGCCCGTTCGTCAATGGAAATATCACCGACTTACCAGGGTTCACCCCTAGCCCCGAGAGTTCACCAAATTGCTGAATATCTAATATGACTGGGTTTAGATTAACCTCAGGGTGGCGCAGAAACAAGACCATATCATCCGCATACAGCGAAATTACCACTTTATGGGTGTGCAATTGAATCCCCCTGTGGATATGGAACTCCCTCACTCTCTCAGCCCAAGGCTCTATCGCCAGAGCAAACAATAAGGGGGACAAAGGGCACCCCTGGCGTGTCCCCCTTTCCAGCAGGATTAGTGCGGTCATCTGCCCATTGACCCTCACCCTTGCAACCGGCTTCTCATATAATAGTGATACTAATGCCAGGAAGAACCCACCCAGACCCAATCTACGCAAGACCGTAAACAAGAACGGCCATTCAATAGAATCAAAAGCCTTAGTGGCATCTAATAAAACTGCAGCGGCCGGATCTGTGCTCGGCAGGGCGGCCATCAGCCCAAACATTCGCCTCAGACCAAACGACGTCGACCGCCCAGGGGTTAAGCCCGCTTGATCAGCCCTAACCAGCGTTGAAATCAGCGGTGTCAGACGTGACGCTAAGATTTTGGCCAAGATCTTATTATCCAAGTTAATCAAGGATTTCGGGCGATACGAGGAACAATCCCCCTTAGGCTTTCCCGGTTTCAACAGCACTACCACCAAAGCTTCCCTGAGAGATTCCGGTAGCCGACCTGCAGTCACCGCCTCCTGGTATACCCGCAGCACATAAGGTGCTAATTTGTCAGCAAAACACTTATAGAACTCAGAAGTAAACCCGTCCGGGCCCGAGGACTTCCCATTAGGCAGCGAAATTATGGCCTCCTTCACCTCATCTAGTATCACCAGCCTATTTAACCACTCCCTCTGTTCCTCCGAGCACCAAAACAAGCCCACCTGATCGAGGTATGCATCGATATCCGCCTGTGAGGCATGAGACTGGGTAGCATACAGGCGAGTGTAAAATGTATGAAACTCACGAAGGATCGCCTCATCCTCGAAATGATTCACCTCCCCCTCACCCGTAATTACTGCTGCTCTGCCTCCCGAGGTATTTGAGCGCGTGGCCCAAGCTAGCGATCTACCCAGAGCCTGACCATCACCATACTTCCGAGGGGCCGACCTATCCCACAGATATTTAATCTCCCGCGGAGCCAATGCACAGAATTCCTGAAGGTTCCTCATTCATCTCAAAATAAATATCAATGGCTTTCCCCATTTCCTCCCTGAAAACCATATCCGTGAGCTCATCACTTTTGAATCTCCACGGCGGCCTCCCCTCAGTCCATCCCCTAAACTGGATAGCTAATACAACCGAGGCATGACCAGAGAGAGTGCGAGCCAAAACTTCCACCTCGGTCGTCTGTCCCAGTAGACTTTCAGACACCAGGAAGTAATCCAGGCGTGCAGCCGAGTTGTGTGGCGCAGAGTAATGTGTATATTGATTTACCTCCGAATTCCGCACTCTCCAAACATCCGCCAGTCGCCACACTTCCTGCATGCCCCGGAGTTTAACAGAACTCTTACTATACAAGCACAAATTATGCCCCGTCCGGTCTCGAGCAGGGTCCAACACCGCATAAAAATCCTCCGCCCACAGAACCTCCCCCGCAGGTATATCTACCAATTGCCGCTCAACCCACTTCAGTGATTCAGTCGTATCCTGATTAGGGCCGTAATAACAAATAAACGTATATAGCCTCCCTTGGATAACCCCCTGGACTATAAGTGCCCTCCCCTCCTGATCCCTTAGCAACTTGGTCATTCGGAATCCCACAGACCTGTGCACTAAAATGCACACCCGTCTAGAAAAGGAAGAGTATGAAGAAAAATATCTGTGGCACCCCTAGCATTTACCAAACCTGGTTTCCGAATCTACCGTCAAATGGGTTTCCTGGAGAAAGGCCACCTCCACCTGGTGATGCCTCAGGTATTGCAGCACCTTTCGGCACTTCGGTGGATTGTTGAGGCCCCGCACGTTCCAGGTCAAAAGTTTGTGTCGCCATTATCGAGCATCCCAAAACCTACTGTCCATGTGCCAACTGACCTCCCAAAGAATTGTATTTCTCGTCTCATTGGTCCCCCACCTCCCCTTTCCAACAAACCCCCTACACCTCTCCCCTACCGACAACCCCCCAACTTGTCAGTGTCTTAGCCGGATAGCCGTCCCTCCGCCTCGTCCAACCTCTCCCCATGTTTATCTAAGCGGACCTGCATGTGATCCACCTTGCAGGTCAACGTGTCCAGTTTCCAATCAAGAGACTGTATCCCGGATTGTAACTGCGTGAACATGACCTTAATGTCCTGAAACGCAGAAGAAGGATCCATTCCTTATTCTGGGGCACGCTGCTCCGAAAAATCCACCATTGCTCCACTAGACTTAGCTTGGGCAGGTGTTTCGAAATGCAGTTTGGTTTGTTGCTTGCCACTTTTGCCTGACTTTGACACGTTGCATAAATGGGGGAGAAAGGAGGAGGACAAAGACACATGCACTATACAATACTCCTGGCTCGAAGATCCCTCCCGCCTTGTTGGCCCCCCCTCGGTGTCGCCTGTGTTTCAGGTGGTGCACCCCTCACCCAGGTCCAAGACCCCGGCTACACCCCAAGGGGAAGACAGGCACGGGGTAACCACAGCACTGTGAGCGTGTTATTTGCAGCCAGCAGCTGCGACCGGTGGGCGAAGAAATTCTCCCAGGTATATGAAATCCCTGGAGTGCGGGATAACACACAGGCCCAGCTCCACCAAGCTCAATCTGTCAATCTCGCAAGATCTTGCTGAGTCAGTCCTCTTGCGCGCAGCGTCCTCGAATTCCAGGGAGCGCCCGGGCCCCAGCGCGTCCGAGCCCGTTCCACCCAGATGTTCCACAGAATCAATTAGGGGGCCTACGCTGACAGCGCCCGCCCGCCTCGGTGCCCGCACCACCCCGCTCCAGTCAGCTGTCTCCAAGGGACCCAGGAGGGGATCACAGCCACAGCTTACTGAATATCGGCCAGCACCGCTCCCGGGGACTCACCGCCACAACACCTCTCCACTCCAATAAGCCCCCTCCGGGACAGCGCCCCACCAGGCCAACACAGGGCAGGGACCCCCGTGGGCAGATCTTGGCAGCAACGCCATGCCGCCTCACCTCTGCCTCAGAAGGCAGGATCCTTCCCGCCAGGCTCGTCACGCGTAGCTTCTCCCTGGTAGGCTTCCTCCGGGGTCGCGCACAGCGGTGCCAACACAGGATCAGGCCCCCCTCAGGCCAGCTGAAGCAGCAATGCGCCCGGCCTCCTCGCTATCTGTCATCTGCGGTGTTCCTACCGTACCGCCGCCTCCACGCACAGGGTCCGCTCTGCCAGGCTTGCACCGACCGCCAGCAGTTAGGGGGTCATGCGCCGCGCTTCTTCACTATCCCAAACGGGACAGCACGCTCCCCCCCCAGGCAGGTCTCCCGCGTGACGGCTTCGCCTGCTCCAGGTTTGCTCCTCCTCCACTCCTCACAGGGGCCCACCGTCTCCGGCCAGGGGTCATACTCCAGCAAATAATCTCTGCTCGCTTCCCTCTAGGTTCACAAGGGTACCAAATGCCGGCGCACCACAACAGGGTGCTAAAGTATCCCCAGAGTTGGCAGGATTTCGTCCGGATCTCCACGGGTGCCGAAGAGCTTCACAGACCTGTGGCCATATTGGTCGGGCTCTCGAGCGCCCCCCCGCCTCGGATGAGCATATATGACACAAACTCTTTGCTGTTCTCTAGAATTGCAAATGCTCTTTTTCACGTCATGGATGGCAACCTGAAAGTCTATGGGGACAAATGACTATAGGTAGGTGGCCTTATGACACAGTTCTTTTTTTGGGTATATTCAAATCTTCAAAATCACAACAATTAGGGATTGCCCATGTGATCTTCCATTTATGATGGTGTAATAAAACTACAATCATACTCCTTTTGCATAATAACTTTCTAAAAGGATTTTTAAAAAACGTATCTTTATGTTGTTTTAACATGTGATTTGTGCACTTTCCATGACAGGCCTACAAAACATTTAATTTAAGTTCATAGACTTCAAACATTCACAAATAATGCAATCTTGCAGTATGACAAGAACCGGGACATAATATAGTCATGGGCTGAACTTATAGACTGGGCTCAAATCCCAGCGTCACCACTTAACACAAGTGTGCAATCCTGCCCAACATATTTTATCTCAGTGCCTAACCTTTCATAAAATCTAGTACCTAAATATTTCTAAATGGTCAGTCATTTGGAGTGATTTATTTCTCATGGTAAGCTCTTCAAACAAGCCTGAATCATGGGTGAACTGGCTATAATGTTGATTTACATCTTATTTTAATGATCATTCATCTAGTGCACACTACAAGGTAATTTGTTTCTTGGCTCCCTCATGGCAACAGCACTTCAAAACCATGGACCTCTTCTAAACTCCGTCTATTTTTGGATGCATGCACCTACCTGGTCATTTCTAACCTTACACACTACTGATGCTATGCTATGTCCGCCTTCCCTCGTTGCTTCTAATCTGCCACTCATATCCATGCTTGGGCACGTGTACAATCTGTGAGGCTGTTCATCTGAGTTCTGCATCTATGCTGGGTTTTCTTTATACCCTTTCACATGCCTACTCCTCTCAGGCCTGCAAGCATACAACACATGGTATATCTTCCTCCTGGCTGCTATTATTGAAATGAGTCCTGTACCTAGGCTAGAACACAACTTCCTGTTGACTATTCAGGTTGCCCTTGAAATAGCCCTTGTTCATTTCTTCTGATTCCAGCACAGAACAAAGGGAGTTGGGGGGCTTTAATAAAGATCCCATGCTTATTTTGATGGCTGGCAGTGGAGGATATCAAGCTATGGATTGAGGGAGTAGGGAAATAGAGGTTTTTGGATGCCTTCATTATTTTTTTGTTTATGAGGTGACCCAACTCTGTCTGCACCAACAACCCTTAAGATGGCTGTGTGCAAGCAAGAGTATTTTGTAGCATCTTTTTGTCGGCATAGGATATTTCGTGTCTCTACGTTCCTCATTAGGAGTGACTAGGGGAGGGGGGGTGGTTTCAAGGACACCAGAGAGAAAGAAGTCGAATGAGGGGGGCGGGAGTAGTAGCACTGTTCTGCACCCCTCTCCTCACAATTGTTTGTGTTGAATGGAACCTGAATACAGTGGAGGAAGAGAGGGGATGACTCTGGAGACACACCCCAGCTCAGATGAACAATCATTGATCTAATCTTTCAAAGCTCTCTTGTCCATGGAGTTTTAAAATAAGTTCCTTTAAAATGATTAATGTGTAATACAAATCTTAGGAATAAAACTCTCTCGATAGAGATACAAGGCTTTGCTTTCTTTCACCTGCAATCATAATAAGCCGAATTCGGTACTTTTATTTTATTTATTTATTTTGACATTTGTATAGCGCACCTAACCCGGGGGCATCTAGGCGCTCTTGCTTGAAAAGGATGGTTACAATGGTAGCTTGCATAGGTATTCGGTTACAAATGTTGCATACGTCGGTTACAGTAATTGATTAGGTTAATTACATCATACAGACGTTACTTGCATAGGTTACAGAAGTTAGTTACAGTATTTACATCATACATTAGTGGTCGGGCAGGTAGGAGTATAGTAGAGGTACCTTTGGGTGTCTTGGGAGAAGAGCCAAGTTTTGAGACCTTTGCAGGAGTACCAAAGGGAAGGGTCTGGTCTCAGGGCTAGGGCCCTGGAGTTCCACTGGCTGCAATCACTGGGAAGCTACACTTTCATACATAAAACGAAACGGGAGTCCTTCAGTCACCTGCTGGTGGCGTCACTGGCCCAGTGCAAAAAATAGTAAGGGGGGGTCTCACCAAATGTTATGCCCTGAGCCATACAAAACCCTATGACAGCCCTGCTTTTGCATACCAGTCGAAGAATGAACCGCACTGTTTTTGGTAAACCTTTCATCATAACGGCTCTACAGTTCCTGCTAAATAAATAAACCTATCATGATCAAATGGCTACCCCCCTACCCCCCCCCTTTTACCTCGCCGGAAAGACGTTGCCATAACTTCAATTAGTCTGCATTTTGGTGGGAAAGACTATGGTAAAGTAAGCTGTACGGTAGGTGTACGTTTAGGGTTGGGGATAAAGGTGGGGCATAGGGGGAAGTATATGGGTTTTAAGGAAGGGGAGTAGAGGGGCTACCCCCTGTAATGACAAAGTGAATGTATGCCAAAGTGAAAGAATGAAGAAGTAAAGGTATGATGATGTAAATGCAACAAAGTGAGTATATGGGAAAATGATTACTGGCGAAGTAAAGACAGACATCAATCAATGGCACTTTAGTCAAGAAATTGTTTTGTGATGACAGTAAGTGTAAAATAGTGCCAATGATCCAGAAATATACAAGTCTTGGATGAATAATTGGTGCCAGCCCCACTCATGGCAGTCGTTTCCCTGCCTTTTTTCACAGCCATTTTGACGCTTTTTTTGGCAGAATTTTTATGAGGGTGCAGTATTGGGACAATTTTTTAAAAAATTTTTGAAGGACAAGGGAAAGGGTGGGAGTTGTAGAAGGGGCATACAAAATACTGCAAAAAATGCAGGGAAACGGCTGCAGTGATTTGGCCAAACTATGAGATATACCAGATGCCAGAATGTTGTGCACATACAATGAGCTTCACTTTCTTTAGGGGAAACCAAGGTCTATCAGGAGTCTGACTCCTTCCTCCTGATGCACAAAGTAAACACAGCTCTCTTCCATATACTCTTCGCAGGAGCGTATGTAGCTCCTTCCAGAGACTTCTTTCCAGTTGAAAGGAAGGCTGCTTTCAACTCCTTTGGTGTTTGCAATTTCCCAGCTATTAGCCTTGTTAAAATCACTGGAGCGAGGGAGCTTACTCCTGATGCTCAGCATCCAGTCTTTGGTGCCAGTAGTGCTATTTTATTTATTTATTTGTATTCAGTAATTAAACTTTTACAAACATTTCAATTCAACAATTAAAAATAAAATACATACTATTAATACCGAGATAAAAAACTAAAATCAGCAGCACAAAATGTCATTGTTTCACATATAATTAGTGCAATATTCAATGCATTTCATCATTAATCTTTCCAATTCAATTTCCAATTTTTAATCCCATTTAAGATTTCCTTCTGATTTTTCTTAAAATGTCTTACAATTTTCTTAATATCTTAAAATCTTTCAATAGTTTATCAATTACGCATTGTTATTGCGTATTATTAACTAAGGTTTTCACACTGGGAATATATGAATACATAGAGCAACAGACCTTTGATTAACCAATATTTTCCTTAGGTAAACGCTTCTCAATTATATTCCATAATCTAAATAACGCCAGGTGCATCCTTTCACTTTCAGTGTTGAGACAATATATCCAAAATGTATATTATCTAATTGCCTCAATGCACTGTACATATTTACAAAAGGTCTTAATTATATCTGTCTTTACCACAATACACTCCGTAAATAAGTGTTTTGCAGTTTCCAACTGGTTATGACTCTTACATAGTCTGCATATTCTCTCCATGCCTGGGATATTATACCTAAATCCAAGATTTATTAGTATTGGTAGCTGGTTTATCCTAAGCTTTAACAAAAACATTCTGAGGCCCGGACTTGGGCAGCATATAATATATCTTTGCGCTTTTAGCTACCTGTGCATAACCTTTTCAACCTCAACATGGGACCCAAGGCTATATAAGTGATCATAATTTGCAGCTCATTCCCATAAACATACCTTCTTTTTATATATACGTTTAAGTGTGTCGAAACAGGTACCACGCCCAAAATCAGGTGTCCAGGCTATCTTCTCAAAACATTTAGAAATCGAGCTATCAAAGTCACAATTTACTATTTTCAACTATCAACCTGTCGTCTTGTCAAAAATGAGAGTAGTTTGCATTGCGGACGGCAGTTCTTTTTCAAGTATAGTACACCCTGTCTCATAATAACCTGTCCTTTTAATGACAGCAGACCAAGTGCAAGCCTAAAATATTCCATCGGCACTGACCGTGGCAGACAAAGGACTGTCTTCCGGTAGTATCCTTGAACTCTGTCCAGTCATTGCAAGTCCACCATAGCAAGAGAATCAAGGCTGTATAGAACCATAGGGCTAAAACATTGTTTATACAATGTAATAATACCTTCTAGAGACTAACCCGCAGTTTGCCCTGCAAATTTAACAATTAGACTCACCAGTTGTTTAGCTTTTAGTCTTTTTGTTTCCTTTATATAGATATTATTTCTTATTGGGCTCATCTCCAACCATAGAAAAGGGTATCTTCCAACCTTCTCAAGTGCACCTAGGCTAGTTATTAATACAGGGCATTTAACCGGCCCTGTAGTGTTATGGGTACTACTGGGAGGAGGGAGATTACTCCTGATACTCAGCGTCCAGTCTTTGGTGCCAGTAGTGTTAGGGATACTATTGGGTAAGGGAGATTACTCATGATGCTTAAGGTCCAATCTTTGGTGCCAGTAGTGTTAGGGATACTACTGGGACGAGGAAAATTACTTCTGATGTTCAATGTCCAATCTTGGGTGCCAAAGAGTAGTGTTAGGGATACTACTGGGACAAGGAAGATTACTCTCGATACCTGTGGCTGGCCCCACTCCCTCAACTTTCTCTACCACGGGCCACGTCGCTGGATCTTTCCAGGGCAGTGGTTCTCCAATCTAGCCTCTCTGTGGCTACTTCCCAGCTCTTTCGTCGCACGGACTCTTGTCCAGCCCCCCACTCACCCCTCTTGATTTCTCACCCCACTTAAAGCACTGAGACATAGCTCTCAACTCTCCCACTTTCAGCGGGTGTCACCTGCAAAAAGCATCCAGACACCCGCCCACCCACCAGCTCATCTGTTTCACCCGCCTTGGAGCAACAGACTCTGTTACATCCCTCACACAGGCTCAGTCTTACTAAATGAGGCAGCGCAGCAGGCTGTAGGTACAGAAGAAAGCCAAACGGAAATGTAGGGAACAGCCACACAATCTCAAGTCTACCGAGTCATCACTGATAAGCTTCAACTTTCTATGTTGTGTGTGAAGAAGACACGGGACGGTAAAAGTGGATAACTTCTTATAGTTTAATATGGCAAGCCCGCCGGAACAACCACTCCCTCAGCTGCCTTCTCTTAACGGTCGCTGCCGTCATGCGAACCCCTCTGCCTGGAATCATAACAAAGGAACAGAGGCTCGTGTGACGGCACGCGCACACAAGCATTGCTATTCACTACATATCATCCCCCTTAGGAGGACAAAACAAAACGCAAACATTTAATTAAAAAACATTGCATAAAATAGCAAAATAACAGGCAAAGAGAATTTACATATATAACAGGATTTAGAAACCATGAGAAATCCCAACCGTGTATATATGATCCTATTTAACATAAAACATTTGTAGATCACGGCATATAGTCTCTCATCCATGCCGGTTTGGACCTCACCCTACAAGGCACACTGCATTTATTCTCACCACACATATCTTCATTCTCACTTCTTTTTCTATTTGGCTGCCCTGCATCCTCCACTCTTTCATTCATTCCATACGCTTTCGCAATTCTTTCTTTTGACCACACTTCTCCGCCCTCCAAAATCACCACTGACTTCTTAACCGCAGATATCTTCTTTGGGCCCAAATATTTACTTTCAAAACATTTATTCACCAATCTGGGGTTCTTTACATACACTCTTTCTCCCACATTCCACTCATGTTCCTTTACTTTCTCACGGCCATTGAAATCAGCTGTACTTCTTTCTTGGCTGGCATTGATGAGTCTAATTATTTGTTCTCTATCCACATGAACCACTTTGGCTGTCCCTAACCAACCCGGACACAATTTGGTCCCTGGTTCCCTACCCTTTAAGGACACAAAAGGTGATACTCCTGTCACTGAATGTGGGTGGTTACATAACTCCACGTCAACAAATTCAAAACCTCTCTCCACGGTTGCCCCCCTCTCATCGCTAATTGCAACCCTTCTTTCAACCATCGGTTGACCCTCTCCACAAGACCATTCACTCTAGGGTGATACAAAGCAGTTTTGATGTGTCTTATACCATAACTACTGAGAAACGTCTTCATTGCCTCTGAAACAAACTGAACCCCATTGTCCGAGACAAGTTCCGTTGGCACTCCTTCTCTAAGGAATCCTTCTCCAAGAACGTTATCAATTCTCTAGCTGTGACTCCCTTGACCGCCTCCCACTCAATCCATTTTGAATGAAAATCAATTAGCACAATCAAAAACCTCAGACCTCCTCCTAAACCCCTTATGGGTCCCATAATATCCACTGCAACCTTGGACCAAGGTTGAATCGGAACAGAATTTGGAACCATAAGAGTCTCACGCACAACTTTAGTCTTGTCTCTTGCCTGACAAATCATGCAGTCTTTCACCCACCTCTCAGCCATCTTGTCAATCCATGGCCACCAATAATTCTGGCAAAGTTTTCTTTTCATAGCTCCTTCCCCCGGGTGACCCTCATGAGCAAGTTCTAACAAACTTGACCTGACAGATTCTGGAGGAACAATACATCTCCCCCTCCTTAGTTTATCCTCAAAAATATTGAATTCTTCCTTTAGCTCCCACCATACGACAAATTTTCTTTCCAAAGATCTCTTTTGGGGCCATCCCTTTACCGTCCACTCTTTGACTAATTTAAGATCTTGATCAGAAACTTCTCCTTGTGACCAAATCTCCTGACTGATCACACCCAGAACCTCTGCTACTACTGAATCTTCGAATTCTCCAACACCACCATCAACTTCAGTGTCCCCAATTGGCAGCCTGGATAGGCAGTCCGCCACAACATTTTTTTTTCCCAGGTAGAAAACTCACCTCGAAGTTACATGCATGTAGGCCTAGACCCCACCGACTTATCCTGGGTGATCCTAAGGCCCACCTCCCACTCTCAAATAATTGCACTAGCGGTTTGTGGTCAGAACTAACAACAAAACGCCTGCCCCACAAAATGTACTTAAAGTGCGTAATGGCCCAGAACATAGCCAACGTCTCTCTCTCTCGATCACAGAGTATTTAAACTTCGCCCCCTTCAATGCCCTTGATGTAAATGCAATGACTCTTTCCCTATTATCATTGTCATATTGTGTTAAGGTTGCCCCTAGGCCCAAAATACTTCCATCTACCACCAACACTGTTTTATCAGATGCATCAAACCTACCAATGGAGGGAGCTTTGCTAATTGCTTCCTTTATGTTTTCAAATGCTGCATCACACTCTGGAGTCCATTCAAACTTGGCTCCTTTTTTGAGTATCATCCATATGGGAATGAAGACTATAGCAAAATCTTTAACAAACTTATGATAGTATTCAGCAAGACCCAAAAAGGACCTCACTTGATCATTGTTAGACGGTACTGGCACACTCTTTACTGCTTCCACCAGGCATTTCTTTGGCTTTCAGAGAACAAACAAAACATTAAAATTAATTTACGCGTCGGAAGCGGCCTCGTCACACCACTTTGCTGGAGTTTGTGTGTGTGTTCCGGTAGGTGCGGCTTGACGCTCTGACGCTCGGACGCCTAGACGCTGGTACTGAAGTCGTTGGGTGCTTTCCTCTAACATCAACCAGCACCGTTCGACGACCGTACGACGAGGCGAAGCGGGCGCAGCCCGGCGCAGCCCAGCGCTAGTAACCAGGACGGGGCCTGGAGAGGGGGCCGTAGAAGGCTGCGGAGGGCTGGAAGAGAAGAGAGCCGTGTAGCCGTGTAGCCGAGGTAAGCTACCCACAACCTCTGGCTGGGGCGCGGACGAAAGCGGCAGAGGTGAGACCCTGCAAGTGGTGACACGGAGGATTTGGGGAATCGAGTTAGGAACTGCCTCGCCCCTAGCCCCTCTCACCTCTCACCGCGACCATTAGCCTCTCTCTCCCCTTCGCCCCCCCCCCACCCCTCCTCCTGGGGCCGAAATAGGGGTTGGGGACAGCTGAGAGAGGTGTAAGTGGAGCGGAGCTGAGCCTAGTTGATCTGAGGCTCTGACAGCTCCCGAGCTTTAACAAATTGCGCTGACGTGTGCAACGAAGGAGAGGCACAGTGAGCGGCGCCATAGGGGACTGAGCAGGGATTCTCCTTGCCTCCGGCCCCCTTCGTACTCCTTCCTTGCCTCCGGCCCCCTTCGTACTCCTTCCCCTCCCCCTTCCCCCCCCCCTCGAATTGGCAAAAGAACCTTCTGTGTCAACTTCTGCCTGGTGGTCCCTACTTCTTACCATTTGGCACACGTGCTCTGTTATTGCATCCAGCACTGTTGCCGGAGCCTCTGTATATCAGCTGACAACTTCACAACAGGAACCTTGCACAGTCCCCTTGCCCTACTACCTGCTCTGCCTGTATTTAGAACAACGGCATGCTAGTCAGAGTTTAGGGTAGATGCAACTTAATGACACAGGCTCTATACTGTGTACCGGGGAAACTTTCGGACATTTTTCCCGAGCTTAGGACACACCAGTTCGGCACACTAATTGAAAGCTCTATTTGTGTCCCCATAGCAACGGTGCTAACTACCCGTGGATTTGCTCAACCACCCCTAATATACCCCGTTTGCGCTCCCTAGCGTTTTTGATAGAACCAAGGGAATATCATATACCAACAGCTAAAAATAACCCTATTGGACATATTGCCCACGGCACATTCCCCTTCTACCCGGATCCGACAAGGTAGCGAAGGAATAGCATTACTATGCTAACTGTCAAGAAGTGTTCTGCCACGAGATACAACCTTCGGAATCAGAAGGACAGAACCTCTACCACAGGCCCGAACAAGGGTAAGGGCATGAAAACTGTTCCAAAGGAAAGAGGAATTATTACTGATTTTTTCCCACTTCCATCTACTTCAAATATCATAAATCCATCGCCAAGCGAGGAGAAGGAGCCGAGTATTCACAGCAGAACGATCAATTCAGCGTGCCTAGGGGAGAGTATAATTGACAACAACTCATTGCTTGACCTCTGTCTCTCTATGCAGAGAGCCATGACTCCGCTACCGCGAAGCAGGGCAAGCAAGCAAATCAATAGTTACCAACCCCAGACGACAACTTCGCAACGGGAAGCGATAGATAGATTATCTGCTTCCCCTAACCTTGCAGTCCACTTAGGGTCTCAGGAATCTGAAAATATCAGTGACCTTAGAGAAGGCAGCACGAACCTGGGGGATTTGCAAGCATCTGTTGCATCTGTACAATTTGCATTAAACATTCTACTGAAGATGTGCGGGAAGATACTTGAAGTTACCCTCGCAATCGCAACAAGCGATACTGAGAAAAACATCCCAATGGAGAATGAGCCGGAACCCATCAACATCAATACGCAAGATGGCACTGATTTTGGGACCCAGGACCCAAACATCACCAATAATTCGGAAATCTACCTCTCACGTAAACAGAAACGCCTGACAAAAAAGGCGATTGGAAGAAGAAAGCGTCAAACTGCAATGATTATACTACCGGATACAGCAGAGGCAGCGGAGGAAATCTTGAGGCCAACAGTAGGTAGCACTCCCAAAAAAGGACAAAGAAAAGTCAAACGGAGAGCGGCACGGGCACGCAAACGCACTGCAGCAAAAGAAGGAAAGCTAACTAGCTGGCTTATTAATGACAAATGCAATACCTCTAAATTAACAGCGCCTCCAGAATCTGAATCTTCTTTATGTGAAAAAGAACAGGAGGTAAACATATCCCAGAATAATACAAATAACATATCAGTTAGCTCTATACCCTTGATCAACGAGCCGCAATTAACAACAATATTATCAGCTGAAGAAAAGGGTAACCTTATGGTACCCAGAGGCGGAAGAATCTGTCTGATCAAAAATCTCTATCAATCTAGTAACCACGACTGGATTTCCAGATCAGCATTAATGACCAGATTAC
Organism: Ambystoma mexicanum; assembly: GCF_040938575.1. NCBI lineage: Eukaryota > Metazoa > Chordata > Amphibia > Caudata > Ambystomatidae > Ambystoma > Ambystoma mexicanum. Next base: position 90,379,805 of record NC_090936.1, on the reverse strand, counting down.
ATACCATTCCGCAACTGAGAGTACTACGATCTGAGGATTTTGCATTTGTCGAACCATTAGAAGTGACGAATTCAAGCACATCGGCCCTTCACTGCAAATTTCTAGCCACTGCAGAATTACTGCGTAACTTTAAAACCAACCTGAGGGAAGTTGACCTGGAAATAGATGTTGACCCGAACGTCATCGATCCACAGTGGCCGACCCAGATGTCAAATTCCACTATGGAAGAAAGGACCATAATACAGCCACCTAAAGATGACTCTGTACAGCTGGTAGACATACAGAAGGTCCTTAAATGGCTAATAGAGTCCCTACCAAAAGCAACAGCAAACCGATGAGATCAAACCATTATTTCTTGGAATTGCCGGGGATTCGCCCATTTGCTATCTCCTGATGGCTCAATGCCCTTACTAGTGGGCCATACCTGTATATGTCTACAAGAGACATGGCTTACCTCCCGAGCCCTACTAAATGGGTACACTATACATCAGGAACTAGCAAAAAAAGGACCAAGGGGAAGACCATATGGCGGTCTATTAATTGGCATCCTGCATCCGTTAAGATCCATCCGCATTTATACGAAAATGGATGAATTCATAATGGCAGTGGAACTGGAGCTCCCTGGCGAAGATAAAACGGAACACATCCTCCTGGTTAATATATATAATCCATCTGAATCTATTCAGAGCGAGATTATCCAGGAAGCTTGCCATGATCTGTTGATCAATTGGCTGACTGAACCACAGAAAAATATGGTCATCTTTGTTGGTGATTTTAATTGCCAATTAATTGGTGAGCCGAGCACCAGCAATAATCCCCTGTTGAAGCAAATAGGCAAATTGAAACATGGAACTGTAAATGCGGAGGGACAATTATGGTTTAACTTTTTTAAATCATGGAACTTTGAACTATTAAATGGCAGAACCATCAGTGACTATCCGGGAAAAGCAACATGGAGAAACTTCATATCCAGCAGCACATTGGACTATATGTACGCAAGCCCTACCATGACCACCTGGGTTACAGACATGAAGATTAAGGATAATGAATGGAGCGACCACGCCATTCTCACACTCTCTTTCAAATATATTACACAATTCACACCGTATAAACCGATTGGTGAGCTGAAGACGAATCATGCTCTCTCCATGATACGATGGTCTGACATTAATATTAAACGTGCCATAGAATATACAACTATCTATCCAAATCTGTGTCATATAGAACTCTCGGCCATGACCAGCCAGGAGATCGAAGATTGGATCGCTGCATTTTCAAACACCTATGCAGCGACTAAAATAATTATGCGGGCCCCTGAGACTAAGACCACGAATAACTTTGATATCGAAATCAGAGATGCTAAACGAACTCTAAGAGCTGACTTGAGGAAATTACGAAAAGCTTCCACTACACTGCACAACTACTTAACCCTAAGCAAGAAGCTAAAAAATGCCTACAGAACATGGCTAAAACTGAAACGCTATGCAATAAAATTACTCAAATGGCAAACAACAGTCCAAACGTTATGTACGGGTAACTCCCGAACTATATGGGGATTATTGAGCATGGCTCGGGGTGATACCAGCATCCCCCTAACTAACTCAATTGGCATCAGCCAATGGGAGGAATTTTTGAAAACCCGGAACGGCACGGACCAGGTAAAGATACAGGAGAGGATGCCCCAGGATCCACCTTTGTTCCCTTTCAAAGTGTCAGTTGAATCTCTGATTACTAGGATAAAAAAGCTCAAATCTTCAAGAGCTCCGGGACCCAACGGCTTAGCAAATGTAGTATTAAAGAGCAACCCGGAATATTGGGCAGAGGTACTCAAGATCCTCTTTGAAAAGATTCTGAATGAAGGCAAAATCCCTGAATCTTGGCAGACGGCAATTTTGATCCCTGTATATAAGAGAGGTGACCGCTCTGACCCTGGAAATTACCGCCTACTTTCAATGTTGGACTGCACGGGCAAGCTATTCGCAGCATATCTTCTTCAGGAACTTCAAATATGGGCAGACAGAGAAAAAATCCTTGATTGTTTCCAATGTGGATTTAGAAGCGGATATTCCACTACACATAACTTGGTAGTAATGGATATCCTCTGCAACAAGGCTAGAACACCAGGTAACCCACCTCTTTACGCCTTGTTTATAGATTTTAAGTCCGCCTTTGATCTAGTCCCCAGGGAACTACTTTGGGCTAAACTTGAAAAACTGGGATGCCCTAAAGCAATACTATATTATCTCAAACTATTGCATTACAATACCACAGTTTCCCTGAAGTTGGACGCAAAAGGGAATATGACCAGCAAGATCAACCAAAACTGTGGCGTGAAACAAGGATGTGTTACGGCACCCATACTGTATAACCTGTTTGTACATGACATACCTAAAGCGCTATCACTGGAAAACAACTGCCCCCCTAAGATTGGATCCACCCACTGTGTAGTACTAGCATACGCTGACGATTTAGTCATCTTGGACCACACTATCAGCGGTATTCGTAGATCAGCTGAGGCACTATGGACTTATACTCAAGTCAACGGGCTGGCTATTAACTTAAATAAAACACAGATGGTAATGTTCAGTTCCAAGAAGATAGCAAGAACAGGGCTAAACATATACGGGACTGCAATCAAATATACCCCATATTATAGATACCTAGGTGTCGAGATTGAACACAAAGGGCACTATACCACCTGCAAACAAGTTAGAACTACAAGAGCTGCCCAAGTAACAGCACTTATCCATCGCTTTTCTACAACCTATTGTGGCTACACCATCTGGGCAGCACGCCAACTATACCTACAGGTCTTAACACCAATGATAATCTATGGCCTGGAGGCATTACAATTAATAGAACTGGACTGGCTTCAAATCCTCGAAGGAAAATTTTGGAAAAAAATACTCGGCCTTCCGGGTTGCATCCCCATGGCTATCCTTAGATTAGAGCTCGGCCTCACTTCCTGGAAGTCTCTTGTACTCAGGAAGAGAGCCGAATTATACCTAAAAGCAACACCGGATACAGCCAATTTATTATTAGCGGCGATTCATTGTGAAATTAACAAAGCATCCTCATATTGTATTATGAAAAAAAACATCGTTAAATATCTTGAAGAGATCGGGTGGACCCTAAAACAACAAGAGGTCTCCATTCCTGTACTGAGGGCGTTAACCAAGAAATCTGAATTGCACGATTGGATTAGCAACTTTGCACATTTGGAAAATCTAAAGCGCTATAAATTTGTGCAATTCATGAATTACACCCCCAAGAAGCCGTTGCCTTATCTGAATTTATGTCCTTCGCCACGGCTACGTCGTTTTATTCTTTTGCTAAGGATCGATCAGTTGCCCGTACTGGCCATAAGCGGGATTAAGAATAATCTCCCCCTACCTGAACGTTTCTGTAGGCTATGTAAGGACATAACGAAATCAGAAACGGGCAAACATGTTCTTACCAGATGTATCGCTATGATAAAGGTCTACACATCATTCTACATAGATTTTGTCCACAACATGGAACATGTTGGTAGTAACGAATTCTGGCATAGAGCCGTCAATGCAAAGGGAAATGGAATGAAATTATACATTGCCGTGTATAATGTTTGGACGACCATCGAGAAATTATTGGACATAAACATATAGCGAACTGTCAACTCATGGATGGCCACCTTCTTTTATTATGGGAAAGTTTTTATTAGGAAAAAAAAAAAAAAAACTCTTTATAATCTCCTCATTAGCAATATCTATTTGGACTTGTAGTCTTCAATATATAAAGGCATTAATATTCATCTACTGGTGGACTATGAATACATCTGTACATCCTTTTAATTTTGAATTCTGAATGTAACTTATCTCACTTTTTATTCTTAATTCTTTTTATCTTCTCTTTTTCTCTTTCTTGTTTATCTTTCCTAAATCTGCTTTTTATGCTACTACTTTTTTTTTCTTTTTATGCATTTAATATGTCAGTATTTACTTTTATGATCAACTGTCTTCTTTTTGTTGAATGTAATTTCTTATGTTATGTGAAAAGCTTATAATAAGCTGTAACACATTAATAATAAATTAAATTTCTTTGGCTTTACTCCACACTTATCAATTTCATGTCCGAGATATTCCACTCTCTCAACAGCAATCCTGCACTTATCCCTCCTCACTGTCTAACCAGCTTCAGACAGCCTACTCAATACATTGGTTAAAATCACATCATGCTCAGCCACACTATTTGCATATATAAGTACGTCATCCTGAAACACTACAATGTTCTTTATCCCTTCTAAGACAGAGTCCATCACTTTCTGAAACACTGAAGCCGCTGAGGCAAGCCCGAACGGCATTCTGCAATACTTGAAGGTACCAAAGGGTGTTATAAACGCAGTCAGATGTTGGCAGTCTTCTCTCAAAGGAATCTGGTGATATGCTTGAGAAAGGTTGATCACCGTAAACACTCTGGCACCTTTGAGAGTTGACAACGTATCCCCAATTATCGGCAACGGATGTCTGTCGACTAGTATGTCCCTATTAACATCTCTCATGTCCACACAAAGCCTTATTTGTCCATTTGGTTTTCGTGGCCACCACTATAGGAGATAACCATTCCGAACTCTCACATTGCTCTATGATCCCCTTCTGCAGCAAAGTCTCAATTTCTAATTTCAGTTTCTCTCTCAAATCAAGAGGTATTGGTCTCACTTTGTGCACTTTTGGTATTGCTCCGGATTTCAACCGTATTTCATGCTCAAACCCTCTGAGCATCCCTAAATCTTCTCGGAACACTTTCAAAAACTTATTTTCCCACTTGTCCTTTACTTCCGCAACTGTGACTGGCTCCTCTGTACTTGCTTGCATTCAAATGCCTAATTTACGTTGCTCCCCCCAGCCTAAAAGAGAAGAACCTTCCTGTGTTACATATACTTCTGATTCACAACTACTTCATTGTACTTAATGCTTGCTTGGAATTTTCCCAACCCCTCAATCTTTACATTTCCATAAGCATATGGTTCAATGCTGTGCTGCTTCAGTTCAGTGAATTTGCCTTGTAAACAGCTCTCATAAATGCTTCTAGATACTAGGGTCCAAGGTGAGCAACTATCTCCCTTTAATGTAACCACTCTTCCATTTATTAGAAACACATCTGTAGGAGCGCTTCCTCTATTGGAGACTTCAGCTATCTCCAACACATGTTTGGTCTATATGTTTTGGGAACTCTAGCTCCCGGTTCAATGTTTTGCACTTGACCCACTTCTCGATAGACTCTTGCAAAATGTCCCTTTTTTTTGCATTTTAAGTAAGAAATGTTTCTTGCTGGACAGAATGCACTTGTTGAGATGTGGCGATTGCTGCCACACTTATAGCACTTGGTCTCTCTGTTCATATTCATTCTCCTGATTCCTCTCACGGCCGCCACCTCCCCTTCCTGCTTGTCTCCCTTCCTGTTCGACATGTACTTATGTGTCTGCTCCATGCCTCTGGCAGTCTGCACTGCTACTTCTAGAGACACATCCTTAGTCAGTAGCCTTTCTTGAATCTTCATGTTATTAGTACAACATACTAATTGATCCCGTATCAGCAAATCCGTTAAGTGACCAAATTCACATGTGTGGCTCAAGGATCTTAATGCTGCTATGAAATTCTCTACAGGTTCACTGGGGTCTTGTATTCTTTGAAAAAATGTATGCCTCTCAAATGTTATATATTTCTTAGCTTCAAAATGAATTTCCAGTTTCTTCTCAGCTAAGGTATACTGATCAACATCTCCTTGACCTTCTTGTGGAGGTTGTGGCAAACCATCATATGCACTTCGACCTTCCGTGCCTAGATTGTGCAGAAGTATTGCTTCCTTTCTTGCAGCAGCAAATTAGTCACCTCCAATTGCTACTAGATATGTATCAAAAAGTTTCTTCCATCTGTCCCACCTTATTGGTGGGACAACTGGTTCCATTAAGAAGGGAGGAGGTGGGGCCATACTGGCTGCAGCCATGGTCAAAGTGCTTTGATACTTGAGGCTATTGCAGTAACTATAATATTTAAACACCACTTCCACTTAGTTTGGAGTTGAAGGATATGTGTGCCTTGCCTTTTTACTCTTGGCCACTGTATATGCGTGTGCACATCATTTCTCACTTCCCTTGCTTGCTCTCTACTTTGTACTGCTCTACTCCGGCACAGATCTGTTCTGTAAAACAAAATGTTTGTTTACATTTGAGTCTGTGAGGTGGTTGGGCCTATTTCCCTGTTTTCTCTGCAGCCATTGGTGTGTTTGTTTACATTTAAGTCCGTGGGGCAGTTGGGCTTGCTTTCCTGTTTTCTCTGCAGCTATGGGCGTGCCGCGGGAGGCGTGAGCTACGTGAGTGCTCTGCTGTACACTGCGCTGACTTTTGATGAGAGGGACCGCCTCCTTTTTTGCCTGAACTCCTCCCCGCTCTCCCAGTGCCCCTCCTCACATGGAAGGGATATCAGTTGACGGGAAGCGGGGCCGGTGTGTGTCCGCTGCGCTCCTCTATGCCTCTGAGGACTTTCACCGGATCAGGGAGTCGGCAGCAGGCCCCGGCGGCGCCTCTCACAGCACTCTCCCCATAGACTCAGGGGGGGCAGGGGCACCGGAGCACAACAGTGGTCCTCATGACCCAAAAGGCGTGCGTGTGCCCTGCTGCGGGGTTGCTTCGTGCCGCGGGCTCGTTGGTAACCTCGTCGCCAAATGTGAAGAAGACACGGGACAGTAAAAGTAGATAACTTCTTATAGTTTAAACGGCGAGCCCGCCGGAACAACCACTCCCTCAGCTGCCTTCTCTTAACAGTCTCTGCCATCACGCGAACTCCTCTGCCTGGAATCATAAAAAAGGAACAGAGGCTCGCGTGACGGCACGCGCACACAAGCATTGCTATTCACTACATTATGTTTATTTAGCCTCATGTGAGACACTCTTTTAGTTTATAAATATAATAAGAGATTAATGTGTAACAAAAACGTCAACCTCTTTACAATCAGCTGTCTCACTTACTAAGTCCCCTATACGTTCATTCACTTCAATGGGCTCTCACCCCACCCTGTTACGTCCGTAATGTATGTGCGCATGCGCGAGCCTCGTTGTGGCCGCGCATGCGCGTAAAGACTGCCCCTTTTGCCAAGTCAGGTATGTCGGACACGGATATAGCCAGGTTTGCGGCCTCTAACACAGTCTGAGGTGCCTGTGTGACCTGTGAACATGACGGACAGCGACGAAGAGGCCTCTGGAAGGGTGAGGGTGGTGAGAAGGCAGCATGGCTCATTACAACCAATGCAAGAATTTGTCACCTCGGGTCCCCCCTCGAAACTGGGCCCGAGATGGCTCCTCTGGATAAAAAAAACTTGACATGTTTTTCGCCGCCACCGGAGAAACAGATGATGATGCCAAAGTGGCGACGCTGTTGTACTCGGCGGGCACAGAGGTACTGCGCATTTATAAGTCTCTCACCTTACCTGTGGTAAACTACGATGCGGTCAAAACCGCACTAAGGGATCATTTTATCCTCTTATCCAACGTGGACTTTGACAGGTTTGTCATGTGTGGAGAAAAGCAGCATGATGAGGAGTCATTAGATCAATTCTGTCCATGTTTGAGACAGCTAGCCACCACGTGCAGGTGGACGGATGCTGAGTTAATGGTCCGCCACCAACTGATCCAAGGGTGCAGCTCAGGGAAGCTGCGGAGGCAGGTCTTGAGAGAGCCAGGTATGTCACTGGCGCAGATTTTGGACAGCGGAAGGGTATACGAACTTGCCGAGAGTAGAGGGGCTAAAATGGACTCTGCTGCACGCCCAGGCAAGCTCGAGGAAGCTTTTGCTGTTGGGAGACAGTCCCAGACAAAGTCGAGGTGGAGCCAGAAGAGGCAGGAACCTACATCTCCACAAGGCAATGCGGTCATTTGTCAGTATTGTGGGTACGATTTGCCGCATTCGGAGGACTGTCCAGCCAAATCGAGGACCTGCGGAAGATGCAACACACCAGGGCACTATGCCAGAATGTGCAGAGCTGTTGCCCCAGTTGCCACACAGCGGGGACCTGCGAGGTTAAGCGGCGGATATAGAAAACAACGCAGTGTCGCTACAGTGGAACAGGATGTCCAAAGTCTCAACATCGCAGAGGAGGAGGAAGAGGATGAAGAGGTCTTTTTCATCTCAAATTTGGCTACCGGGGTGAGAAAACGCAGACAACCGATGTGTGTTGTTAACATTCAAGGGGTCCCTACACAGGTACTAATAGACACTGGTGCCTCAGTATGTGTGTTGGCTACCGAACATTACGAAGCCATCCCAGGCCCCCCTCCATTGGACCAATCGAGGGCGAAGAGCTTCACGTTCGGGGGTGACACTCCCCTACCAATCAAAGGGGTGTTTGTACCTCCTGTAGCACGTGAAGGAAAGACGATTAAGGCAAGGTTTTTCATCACGGATGTGAGCCCGCGGTCCCTGTTGAGTTGTGCGGCCTCGGAAGCATTAGATTTGGTCCACTTTGCGTGTGCAGTTTACCAAGGGGACATAGACTCACTTTTGGAGAGATTTGAGAGTACGTTTCACGGGATTGGCCCACTAAAAGCAGAACCAGTGCGACTGCACATAGATGAAACGATCCGCCCAACGGCATTGAAACACCAACGAATTCCGCTCCATTTCGGTCCCAGGTCGAGGACGAACACAAAGCACTGATCAGTATGGATGTCATTTAAAGGGAGGAAGGGCCGACTCCATGGGTATCGCCAATCGTGGTGGCACCTAAGCCCAAACAACCGGGCAAGGTTCGCATCTGTGTGGACATGCGGTTGCCCAATGCTGCTATCAAGAGAGAACGCCACCTAACCCCCACTATAAATAATATCATCAATGAACTGCAGGGTGCCAAGATATTCTCGAAACTAGATTTAAGAGCGGGATATCACCAGCTGGAGTTGCATGCGGACTCAAGGTACATTACTACTTTTACAACGCACGAGGGGCTGTACCAGTTTAAGCGCCTCAGCTTCGGGATATCCTCAGCAGCGGAGGTGTTTCAGAATGCCATTAGGGGTGCTTTGGCAGATCTAAGGGGAGTAATAAATATGAGTGACAATATTTTGGTCTTTGCCACTACACATCCCGAGCACTTGAAGCGTCTAGAAGCAACCCTACAGAGACTGGAAAATCTTGGACTCACCTTACATCGGGAGAAATGTGAATTCTTCAGGGATCGCATTGTTTTTTTTGGCTTTGTGTTTCATGGCAACAGTGTATCCCGGATCCGGAAAAGGTCAGAGACATCCGCGAGGCTGTACCACCCCAATCGCCGACAGAAGTCCGCAGTTTTCTGGGGATGGTGAATTACTGCGGCCGCTTCATCAAAGGGCTGGCGTCCCCCTCTGAGCCCCTCCGGGCCCTCACGAAAAATGACGCTGTTTGGGTCTGGGGCACCAAAGAACAAGATGCGTTCGATGAGATCAAGAAGGCATTGTCGGATCAGGACACTGTGGCGTGTTTTGATCCCGCAGCCGAGTCTGAGGTGGTTGTAGATGCAAGTCAGATGGGTTTAAGAGCTGTGCTGATGCGGAAGGATGCGAGAGGCGAAATGCTACCGATCGCATATGCGAGTAAAGCCCTCACGGAGACTGAACGTCGCTACTCTCAGATAGAGAGAGAGAGGCCCTGGCCATTTTATGGGGCTGCAGACATTTCAGGTTGTACATTCTTGGGAAACCGGTAACTGTCATCACGGATCACAAACCGCTTCTTCCAATCCTAGTGGGTGTATCCTCGAAACCTCCTCCCAGGATAGAACGGTGGATGCTCGCCCTCATTGAATACGGGGTCAAATTGGTGTACCGGCCAGGGACGAACAATCTGGCGGATTACTTGTCCCGTCATCCCAATATGGAGAGGGAAGGTGATCAGGGAGATGTGGCAGAGTGCAAAGGGTTCATACACAATGTCATGGCAGTTGCCATGCCGGTGGCGTTGGACAGAAATCAGATGGAACAAGAGTCGGCAGACGACGAGGTGTTTAAAATCATCAGAGCTGCAATTCAGAATGGCGATTGGAGAAGTATTCTGCAGAATAACACCAGGAGGGAGGACAGTGCCCAGAGGGATCTTCAAGCACTATGGAAAATCCGCAATGAACTTCAGAGGATGGGTTGCTACTAAGAGGTCGGCAGATAGTTATACCACGGTCGCTAAGAGCCCGAGTCATGGAACTGGCTCACACCGGACATCAGAGAGTGGCAAAGACGAAGGCGAGGCTGCGCACAAAAGTTTGGTTCCCAGATCTGGAAGCCCTAGTTGAGCTGCATGTGAAAGGATGTTTGTCGTGCCAGGCTGCCAGCCCCGTAGAAAGTGCACCCCCGATAAATTCTATGGAACGGAGCAAGAAGCCGTGGGCCACAGTCCACACTGACTTTGGGTCAACTGGAAGGGGCATGTACTTTTTAGTGGCAGTAGACCAATGGTCGAGGTATCCGGAGGTGGAACTAGTTGACTCACATGCCACAGATCATACGATCCTTGCGTTGGAAAAGATGTTTGCCACGCATGGCCTGAAATCCTCTGCCCGGACAATGGGCCGCCATTCACTGGGAACCAATTTGCACAATACCTGAGAAAAAGGGGCATACAACATCGGAAGGTGTCGCCACTGTGGCCCAGGGCGAATGGAGAGCCTGAAAGGCTCATGAGGACACTTAATAAGGTATTCCACATAGCGGCCAACAGTGGGGTGGAACTAAAGAGGACCCTATTTGAGTTTCTTCGAGAACCTTAGGTCAACACCGTATCAATCCACAGGTGTGGCTCCGGCTGAGGCTCTGTTTGGGAGATGCCTGAGGGGACTTGTTAAGAATATGGGGCCAAACCAAAAGTAAACACTTTAGGAAGTTTATTCAGCTGAACAGAAGGTGACAGCAGGCACTGCCTCCAGGAGCAGGCACCAACTGACCATATATATAGAACACTCTCAAAGCACAACATTCTGGAAAGAACATATTACCTGCATGTTAGTGATGAAGCAATGTACATAATATTGAATGTATGGACACAAGTAAAACTCTGATGAACTGACGCTTAATACACGTAACAGAAGTAATATCTCAACACATCTCCTTGTAACGCTCACCTGACTCCCACGGAGGCGCTGGCCTGGTTCGCGCTGCTGTGACCTCTTCTAAGGTGATGCGCAGGGTTCGGAAGATGGACTGGACCGGGCCCCCAAATCTGGCTTGTCTGGCTCGCAGAAGTATCCTTCTGTAGGCGAAAATAGGGGATTAACTGTCTGCGGGGTAATGCACTCGGCCTCCCACTTTCCCCTCTCACCCTCCTCGAAACCCTTCTGTGATGCCCCGTAGCGTCTCACCTTAGGGTCTGGAAGGACAAGCTCTCCATCCTGCTTCTGATGCAGGGGCGCGTTGGTATCCAGTTACTTCACTGGATTTTCGGATTGGTGAGAACCAAACTTGCTTGGCTTCCAGGTAAGTTTTTGATAAGAGATTCCCCTTGTGTCCATGCATTAATGTACTAATGCTAGTGTCTTTTTCCCCATAGGGGCCGGGGTACGGAATGCCGGGGAACAGGCACCGACCCGAGATGAGAGGTGAAATCCTTGTAGAAATCAGGTAAGTCTTTAATGAGCTTTTTTTGGTAATGTCTTTTCATTCGCTCATTAACGCTGATGTCTTTTTTTCCCCTTAGGGGCCGGGGTCCGGAAATGCCAGGATGCGGCGCGGACCCGAAATGAAGAGGGAATGAATCAACAGGTAAGTCTTAACATGGAGATTTAGCTTTCCTTATTCCCTTCTCTCTCTCACCTTTTGTTCTTGCCTTTTTCTCCCTAGGCGCTGGGGCGTGACTGCGAATCCGGATGATCGCTGCTGAACATGGAGGCGCCCTGTAAAGGTGAGTGGAATGCGGCGCTACAGTGATCGACGCGATGAGCTTTTAAATAAAAGTCTTCCTTTTCAGGATTGTCGGTGAGATGTCTCTGGGATGCGGATTTAGCAGGTAAGGACTTTTCCTTCTTCTGTTCTCTTCTTCTCTTCCTTTGCAGGTGATCCAGGATGCTGGCAGGCGTGGCAGAAGTCAGGATGCAGGAGCAGACATGGTGAGCGTCCAGCTGCTAGATGCAGAACAACGCGAAGCACGTGTGGCTGTTCGGGTGGGGTTTAAATAGCCTTGGAAGAAGTTCCAGGTATGTATCCTTCCTCCAATCAGGTATGTATCCTTCCCCGACCACGCCCGGATGGTAAATTAGTCCCACAGGTAAAGTAGTTCCTTTCAGGCCTCAAGGAGGCCGGGATCCTGCAGCATGGTCTGCATCAGGTAAGTGCACCCAAGCACTCCCATAATGAGCTTGGCACCTATGGCGCCAGGACTGATGTCTTTTATGAGCCTGGCGCCATAGGCGCCAGGACACTGTCCAAAGGGCCCCTATATGGGGTTGCTGGGTCTTTCCTTGGGGACTGGATGTCCGCTTTCAGGGACGCAGGGCTTGAACCGGCTCCCCGGGAGCGGGCATCATGACACTCCTCCCCTACAATGTCGAATTCATTCAAGACAATAATCTCTTAACCAAAGGGGCTTGCTCCTCACTCTCTCCGAATTCACATTCACATTGTTATCTTTCAATGCATTATTGTCTACACTCTTGTTTGCCTCTGAACCAGATGACAAATCATCCTCATTGTCACCCTCCACACTTTCACAATCCTCGACTGAACAACTATTGTTACATTTCACCAATCTTGACATGGACCAGCATTCACCTCCCTCCATGATAGCTACATTTCCTCTAACTACAGAGATTCTTTTTGGCCCAATGAATTTGCTTTCGATACACTTAGGAGACAATCTGGGGTTCTTTATATAAACCATATCTCCTTTTTCCCAAGCTATAGCTTTGGACTTCCTTTCAGTATTCGCCCTCTCCATGTACTCATCCTGAGCCTCTCTTATAAGTGACATAACCTTAGTTCTGTCCACATAAGTACTCATTGCCAAATCCAACCATCCCGGACACAATTTGGTCCCTGGTTGCCTGCCTTTGAGGGACATAAATGGACAAACTCTCATAACTGAATGCGGGGTCGTGCAGTAGTTCCACACCATTTCCTTTAAAGTGGTCTGCCAATTTAGGCCTGACACCATGGTTAACTGTAGCCCTCCTTTTATAAATCTATTCGCCCTTTCTACCAAACCATTTGCCCTAGGTTGGTAGAGGGTTGTTCTGTAATGTCTGATACCAAACTTCTTAAAGAACTCCACCATTCTGTCAGAACAGAACTGCACCCCATTGTCTGATACTAGCTCAGTAGGGAAACCCTCCCTATAAAATACTTCTTCGAAGAATGTAATCATTTGGGCAGTGGTGGCCTCTCTTATCGCTTTCCACTCAACCCACTTCGAATGATAATCCACAAGAACAATTAAGTACTTGAAATCATTTCCTAAATCTTGCAAGGGACCCATCAAATCCACTGCAACCTTTTTCCAAGGCTCATTTGGAACACTCACAGGTCTCACGGGGGTCTCCCTAATAACTTTACTCTTGTCACTCTTTTCACATTCTCTGCAACCCCTCACACATCTCTCAACCTCACTATCGATTCCTGGCCACCAAAAGGATTGCCTGATATGCCTTTTTGTGCCCCCCATGCCTAGATGACCCTGATGTGCAATATTCACTAACTTGGGTCTAACATTGCAAGGGGGAATCTGTCACGACTCGCTCCCTTCGCTCCCGTTCCCACCACTTGGGGGCATGATTTGGGGTTTATTCCCTACTGGACCTTTCCTCCGAACCTTATGCTACAGTGCTATGATGAATTGGGAGTGCTAAATCCCTATTTTCCAAGCTACTTCCCTTCCGGATCCATTCCAGGTTTTTGGCAGCCAGCATGCTTCTTTAACCAAATGACTATGCTTCCCAGAATGCCTGGACCACTGCTCCACCTCCACCCTTGCAGGACAAGGTTGGGTGGAGGATAGGTAACAGCTGTGGCTGCAGGTGCAGCAATCAGCACACCTGAGGCGTGTGCTCGTTAAGCAGCTTTAAAAGCCTCAGTCTTACTTCAGTCCAGCGCTGGTCATCGTTTGCAGTGTTCCTGTTGTGACTAGTCCCTTGCTCCTTGTTCCTTGCCTTTGTACCTAGTTCCTAGTTCCTGTTTTCTTGTTCCTCCGCCCTGAATCTCGGATTCATGCGCTAATTGATTTCTGCTCCCTTGATTCCCTTTTTGTCTTCCTCTGTTTGCAGGCAGCATTTCTCAGTGCTTTCCCCTTTTAGATGCAGCCCAGTTTGTCTGTGTTCTATATTTCTTTGACTCTGTCCTTTGCTGCTGTAAACCCGTATGCCTTAGCCTTCCTCTTAGATTAGCTTCCTGTCTTTTCCTTGGAGGGGTAGGGAGAAGTTTGCATTGGTTATTTCGTTTTTCCCTGCTCCTGATCCTTACTTTCTATTGGGATCCATTCCATGTTTTCCATTGCACTTCTGCATTTATTTCCCATTTGATTATTAGGTGTGGTGTGCGGTTGTAGCTAGCTCCTGTGTGAATGCTTATGTTTTCCTCACTAATTTGTAATCACTATTCCAACTTAGGTATTTAGTTTTCCTCCCATTGCTGTTCTAGGCTTTCTGGGTCCCAGTTTCATCAACAGGATTCGTGGGCTAGCTGACATTCAAGAGGTTTATCTCGTCCTCGTGAGTACAGTTCTTTAGTTGCCTTATTTAATACTATCAAGAGTGTTAGTTCACAGATCCTGTCATTGCTTGCCCTCCACGTGGGTTTAGCGCTGTCAGTACCTGTAACAGCAATTGGGGGTAAGGCGCTTGCCGACTTTCCTCGCGGTCAGGTGCTTACCCCACATCCCTTTTCATATATTGGTTTTGTTGTCACACTCTATTTGCACTCCTGGGTTCTAGCATACATGAGTCGTTGTTCCTGTGTGCACTTAGTTTAATTCGAAGCTATTCACTGTGTGATTTAGTGCACATTTCCCTTGCCATATTTGCTGCCTTTGTACTCACCTGACTAATCCTGACAGAATCACCCTCACTCCCTTCCTGAGCTGAAAGCCATCCTCTGACAAGCTTAATTCCTCTTTTATTCCATAGTAACACTCATATTTCTTCTCAATGAGATCTCTCCTGGGCCAACCTGTTTTGGTCCACATTTTCACTTGTTTTATTATTTCATCCAAATCATCAGCTTTCTTCCAATCATCTCTTCCTATGGCTTCATATTCAACTTCATAAATGCTCAAACCATGTTCAATACTCTCTTCCCTAGAGTCTTTGTCTTGCACAGGCAGCCTTGACAAACAATCTGCCACAATGTTCTCTTTCACAGGTACATACACAACCCTAAAGTCATAAGCTAGCAAATCAACCATCCATCTGGATATTCTGGGTGAACCTTTGGCCCACTCCACACTTCCCAACAATTGAACCAAAGGCTTATGATTGGTTCTCACAGTGAAGGGTTGACCCCAGAGATAAAATGTGAAGTGCGCAACAGCCCACGAGACCGCTAACGCCTCCCTTTCAACCACAGAATAATTTTCTTCAGCCCCCCTCAAAGGTTGAGAGGCAAAAGCGATGACATGTTCCACCTTGCCAGCATCAAACTGGGAAAGAGCAGCACCCAGACCCAAGGTACTCGCATCCACTGCTAGAACAGTCTTCCTATTGGCAACAAACCCCCCCAAGGAGGGCGCACTCACAATACAATCTTTGATCTTTCGAAAAGCACTCTGACACTCATCAGTCCATACATACTTTGTACCCTTTTTTAACAATTCTCTCAAAGGAGAGGACATGGTGGCAAAACCGTCAACAAACTTGTGGTAGTACTCCGCCAACCCCATGAATGAGCGTAACTGCTCCTTGTCTTGTGGTTGGGGAGCACATTTAATACTGTCCACCATAGATTTCTTGGGGGAAATTCCTTCACATGAAATTCTGTGGCCCAAATAATCCACCTCTTTTACAGCAATTTTACACTTTTCCCTCTGCACCGTCAAACCAGCTTCTTTGAGTCTAACCAACACGGCTCTCAACGTTTCATCATGTTCGAGTTCATTCTCCGCAAATATAAGAATGTCATCTTGAAAGACGGTGACTTTTCTTAAACCTTTGAGTACTTCCTCCATCACCCTCTGAAAAACAGAAGCCGCGGAGGCCAAACCAAAAAGCATGCGGTTATATTTGAACACACCCTCGGGTGTGATAAAAGAGGTGAGATGCTGGCAATCCTTGGATAGCGGAACCTGATGATACGCTGACGAAAGGTCAATGACAGAAAACAACTTTGGCTCACCCAAAGTCGACAGAGTCTCAGAAATGTTTGGCAGTGGATGTTTCTCAACAACAATGTTCTGGTTCAAGCTTCGAAGGTCAACACACAATCTTAGCTTCCAATTGGCTTTAGCTACTAACACAATGCATGACAACCACTCGGTGGCCGTAACCGTCTCAATAACACCCTTGCTAACCAAGTTATTAAGCTCTTCCTTAATTTGATCCCTCACTTTCAATGGCACTTGCCGCACCTTGTGCACGACAGGCTGCGCATTACTTTTCAGCTTTATATGATGCTCAAATTTCTCCAGTTTGCCTAACCTTTCAGAAAAAATCTCTGGGAAATCCTTCGTCCAAATATCTTCAACTTCCGCTATGGTAACAGGATAGGGAGCACTGGCCTGAACTCGCACCCCTAAGTTCTTTTGCTCCTCCCAACCCAACAAGGAGGTACCTTTCTTTGCTACAAGTACCATAGCTCGACAACCTCTTTCTTTATACAGTATCTTTGCCGGAAATTCACCCAGAATGTCTATGGCAGATTCTCCATAACCACAAGCCCTGACACTAGTGGGCCGAATCACAGCTTCACTCTTTTTCAAAACACTGACTAGGGTATCTTTGCATATAATAGTCCAAGGCGAGCATGTGTCTACCTTCATGACCAGCTCGCACCCATCAACAAGAAAAGTGTCCACCGGGCCCTTCGTCTCCCCAGATAAGGATGATATTTCAAAAACATACTTGGTGATCGATTCCCTCACATCCGAAACCTCTTGTATATCACATCCCCTCCTAACATTTTCTTCTCTGTTATCTTCTGCTCTGTGTTCCACACAATTGACAGCATAGGATTTACAGACGTTAGCAAAATGTCCTTTGCCCCTGCATTTGAAGCATTCACCAAACTTAGCCGGACAAGATGGAAAATTTGCGCCGTGTCTGGAGATCCCACATCGAGGGCAAGAACTTCTCATGTTCCAGTTCCCTTTTTTCCACTGGAGAGGTTAGGTTTCTTCCTTTGATCTACAGCACACAAAGCCACCGATGGTGCAACAGATTTATCCACCCTGAGTTCTTTAAGGTACTGAGACGTTTGCTCAATGCTCCTGGGCAACTCCACTGCCTCATCCAGACTCATATCCTTGGCAAGGAGTTTTTCTTGAACTCCGACATTGTTGGTGCACCTGATTAACTGGTCCCTGATTAATGAGTCACCTAACTGTCCAAACTCGCAGGAGTAGCTCAGGGATCTCAAGCATGCAATGTACGATTCCACAGGTTCTGACTTTTCTTGTATTCTCTGGAAAAATCTGTGCCTCCCAAAACTGACATTTTTCTTTGGCACAAAGTGATCCCGCAGGCGACCAAGAGCCAACTCATATTCATCCATGTCGCCAGATCCTGAGACTTGATTTCCAGCAAGGCCATCAAAGATTCTGCGCCCTTCCACGCCCAAATTGTGTATCAGAAGGCCTTCTTGCGTGCAGCCGAGTATTTGTCTCCCCCCATAGCCACTAGATAGTTCTCAAAGGCATCTTTCCAATTATCCCACCTGAGGGCAGGCCGGCCTGGTTCATTTAGAAAAGAGAGAGAGGGTGGTATGGAGGGAGCCATGCTGAACAGTAATGCAGTGGAAAGATAATAGAGAGTAGGAAACCATTATATTTTCCAGTATTAATGCACAATTTGATTTGTGGTTATGGCCTTGGCTTTTCAATCTTAAGTCACAAATAAAGTATTCCCGGCAGGGAACAATGGCAGTCTTCTTGGTTCTGTGACAGTTCCAGAATGCAATTGACCAGGTAAGGTTTTAGAGACTTCCAGCTGTAAACCAGAACAAGCGTTCTACAGCAAGAACAGGAGACCGCCGGTGTGCAGAAACAATGTTGCAGCAGGGACGACGTCACAATGGCAGTGTTCGGGACGCTTCTGCTGAAGCGAAAATCTTACAAATCCAAAAGGGGCGGGGCGAATAGTGCAGGGGCGGAGCTTGCGCACGGCACCTCTCGGGACTCAAGGACTGCTGAATCCACTCAGTCGCTCGCTCACTTTGCACGCTCGAGAGCTGCAACGTTGAGCTGGTGCTCGCGCTCCACTGCTCGCTCTCCCAATGCGGCCCGAGAGCTGCAGAGCATGAGCCAGTGCCCGTACGCTCTCCACACAAGGAGACACCCCTTCTGCACAGGCTCGCACCCCCCAACTTGCCTCAGCCAAGAAAATGTTGCGTCGTGGTCCGCCTCTCCCTCCTCGTGCGGATCCTCACTTTCTCTGCCTGCTGTCACGGCCGCAGGGGAATCAGCGATCTACACAGCAACAAGGACGCGTACGCCGGGGCAGCCACACGATGGGTCCTGAAAGATCCTCGTCGCCAATGTTAAGAATATGGGGCCAAACCAAAAGTAAACACTTTAGGAAGTTTATTCAGCTGAACATAAGGTGACATCAGGCACTGCCTCCAGGAGCAGGCA
This sequence comes from Ambystoma mexicanum, assembly GCF_040938575.1. Taxonomy (NCBI): domain Eukaryota; kingdom Metazoa; phylum Chordata; class Amphibia; order Caudata; family Ambystomatidae; genus Ambystoma; species Ambystoma mexicanum. The sequence goes on along the minus strand of NC_090936.1, from coordinate 90,361,044 downwards.
CTAACTGACCATATATAGAACACTCTCAAAGCACAACATTCTGGAAAGAACATATTACCTCACAATGGTGCATGTTAGTGATGAAGCAATGTACATAATATTGAATGTATGGACACAAGTAAAACTGATGAACTGATGCTTAATAGATGTAACAGAAGTAATATCTCAACAGGACTCCTCCCGGAGGTGGAAGGTCGTGAGCCGGGGATCATAGACAATGACCGGGTGAGAAGGGAACGAGAAGCCCACAATGCCAAGGAGAACGAAAGGAGAGGACTGCGAGAAAAGGAGATAGCGGTTGGAGACTCGGTACTGGTACGCAACCGCAGGCCAGAGGAAAAACTGTCACTACCATATGAACCCCAACCGTGGGTCGTCACCCATGTCAAAGGATCTATGATTTCTGCGGCGAATGCAAGGGGAACCATCACCCGCAATCAGTCTTTTTTCAAAAAATTCGACAGCCGGCCACCAGACGCTGATCTGAGGCCTACGCAGCAGGAGGAAGATGCGGAGGTTCCAGAAGATGACCCATCCGTGGGTCCACCACCGACAGTCGGGACCCCACCGCTCAGCTTGCAGGCAGAACGACGGTACCCGGCGCGACAAGGCCGCGCCATACCTGTTTGGCTCAAGGATTACATTCTAGACTCAGGAGACTGAACAGGTGACTGTCCTTGGTCAATGATGCACTATTCAGAAAGTTAATGTTGGTAACGTTCATGGTTGACATGTAAATATGTTGCAGTTGTAATTTGTTGTTTCTTTTGTTTAAAGAAAAAAAGGGATGTTACGTCCGTAATGCATGTGCGCATGCGTTAGCCTCATTGTGGCCGCGCATGCGCGTAAAGAATAAAGACGGTCCGTGAGGCAGATGCCGCCGGGACCCTGGAACGATCAGACGCGCGTGTATGAGTCTTATTGTGCGCGTATGCTTTGATGCTAGTACAGGGCGGTCCGAGGCACGGGAAGCCCCATCACACACCCCAAAATCGGATGTTTTCACCCGCCTTGATGTCAAAAAATGTTGAGAGCTATGCTGAGAGTAACCCTGGTCTGGAGTGTACTTCTCAGTAATGTGATAACATATACTTAGAAAGTGAAAAGTAAACCACAAACACTCAAAAAGCAAAATTCAGTTGGCTGGTAAGCTAAAACCTTTTTAGTACCATTGCATTGCGTGATACAAGCTATTGTTACATACAGGGCTTTGACGAGAGTCCGCCCTGAAGCGCTATATGGATAGCAGTTGCTATACTGGATGGTGTCTATGCATAGCTCTCAACCATTTATGTCGCAAAGACGGGTGAAAACACCCGAATTTATTTTTGGCAGGTGAGAGGTCCATTGAAACGAATGGGCGTGCATGAGGCTTGGCGGGTGAGACAGCTGTTTACAAGGCGGGACCCGCCAAAAGCGTGTGAGTTGAGAGCTATGGTCTATGTTCTCACGTTGGCAGCTAAGCTTTTATTTATATTCTATCTCGCTATATCAGGGAATGTCAAGCCTTGCCGTTCTAGGAACTCTTTCCGCCGGCCGCTGGAGCCGCCCGGACCTCTAGCGGTGTGACACCGGGCCCCGGCATCCTCGCCAGGAAGTGACCTGCCGCTGCACGCGCCGCCGGTCGGAGAGGAGGAGAATCAACGCAGCCCTCATACATCGCCAGCATGCTCCCGGAGGCCAAGGAGGGGCAGCTCAGCGCTGTCAGCAGGGAACTCTCTGCCGGTATGTGCTGCCCAGCGCGCCCGGTCCTGAGCACGGGACTGTGAAGAGTTGCTATAGCGTCTGCGCAGCCCGAGAAATAACACCAGCACCGTCCCTGTACTCACTGCCCCGTATGTGCACCGAATCATTAATTCTTGCCCCTCAACTTTCCTGCTTTCCCACTGACTTCTCTGCCTCTCAACAAAACCAATTCATGCTTTAGTTGACGCCCGTACTTCTTCTGTATGGCCAGCCAGCGCGCTTCGTGCGCATAATGTTTAAAAAAAGGAAACCTTTTATATAAGTACTTGAAGTGATTTCTATGTAAATCAGAGATGTGACAAGTCGTCACTGCGGCGGTTTGCTATGAAATCGGGGTTTGATGAGTAAAATGCAGAACTCGGCGCTTATTTTGTGCTAGTCTAAAATGGTGTGCTTTGTGCACAGACGATACGGTTTACATTATTTTCTTGCCAGCACAACATTATGATTTTGCTAGTTTATGACAAAGTCAAGATTTTAGTAAAGGTACGGAGGTGGACAATTATGCAGTCTCTTTGTTTTATTTGCAGCAGCAATCAACGTCAGTCTTGGACTACAAACCCCATAAACCTCTAATTAGGGCAGGATATTTTTAGTGTGCGGTTTGAAAAATAAATGTGTTGTCAAATGGATACATTAGACACGCGTTTAGGAACTCAAAGATGGTCATTGGCAGGGATGACATTTAAAAGATGCAATATAAATGTACATTTTTATGTTAACTTTAGTTTAGAGACACTTGTATTGTCAAGAATGCCAATGTTCCCTGCTTGGGAAGAAGCATGCATTATGTCCATTTGCAGACTGCGTAAACTATTATTAAGTGGGTCAATTTAAATACTTTGAACAGAATACTATTCAAGGCAGTGTCATATAGCAATTTGCTATGCAATTCTGTATGTTTGCTAATTAAAATGTTCAATGAAAGCACAGCTCACCTTGCATTCCTCTTTTGCCCTCTGGCCTCCATTTTTTCACCTGTTCACTGTAGTAATCAGAGCCAAAAGCATGCATGGGAGTGCTAGTCAAGAATTTATTTTCTTCAAATTATTGCAAGCCAGAAGTAATTGGGATGACACCGTTTATTAAGCCAACTATATCCGTGATGTGTTTTATATTTTTTTAAAAGACAGTCATGCAATTCCATACCTTGACGTGATGCATAATTGCTACTATAAAACACTGCAGGGTTTCCATACTTTACAGTAAAGTTTAGGTTAATACATCTAAATCTCAGTGTCAACTAGATTTCATTTTATTGGGGAAGATGCATCATATAGAGGAGAGAAAACCTTTTGAAAATGTACATGATTACACATCCAAATAGGTTTGATGGCAAACCTAGTTCTGTGACCTAATGGTTGCATAAATCTGCAACTGGTTCTCAGCCCATGAGCTGAACCCATACTCCTGTACATTCCGTCTTATCACCCTGTTGCTTTATACAAACTACCCTGAAAGTGAGATGGCCACAAACTACAATTTTCCAACTAGTTTGTCCAGTTCTCCCCCTGCTATGCTATCCACTCTGCTTAGTCTCTTACTTTCCCTCCTCTTACATAATGAATACACAAAAAAACTACCTATGTACGCAAAGTAGCGATCAATAGTTCATCCAGTCTGTACATCTACAGATCTGCTGCAATACCATCTTCATCCTCCAGAGCTCACTTCGCTCTATGATTATGATGGCCTTGTATAACAGCATAAACATGTGGTGGCCAAATGTTTTCAGAGCCTTTTTATTGTTGCTATTTGTGTCAATACATGGAGCTAACCTTTTACAGACACTCATCCAGGGTACCCAAAAGTTTACTTGCCCACTCGCATAGTTGAGTCAATTTTATGAAGGGTGAGTACCATTTGCAGGGGAGGTTTGAACTTTTATATAATATTTACTTTGCAGTAAATGTCAAATGCAAGTTTCACTGTGCATGGCTGGCCTCTGGGTGGCAGCAGCGTGCTAAACATAAAATGGGTTTTTGATAACTTAAACTATTTTATAGAAAGCGCATTTACATTTTTTGTCATCTGTTGCCATGGGTTGAGTGCATTTCTCTTAGGTCGAGCAGGTAAACTAAGTTTCTAGACCTGCAGGTCTATCAAATTTTAAAGAATTTGCAAGGCCTCACTCTTTCACTAATGTTTTACATAAGCGGTACACACAAATGCTGTATTGATGCTTGTTTTATGTCTTGGGTACAAACAACTTCTGGTGACATAAAAAATATTACTTTGCCGTTGCTAATCAAATGGGTTTGAACATTTTAATTAGCAAGCTCTGCTAATCAATTTTTGAAAACTAATTTATACCTTGCATTACACAATTTATATAAAATTGTGTAATGGTCATCTTCCTGCTCATTGTCTTTCGTAGAAAAATATTCAAAAAAGTGTGCTGCCTTTTGAATAAAAAAAACAAAAAATCACAAGTTTGAGTTTTGATACCATTTATTAGGCTGACTGAAATAAGGGGTGACTTGGGCAATTGCTCTAGGCATGCTTGTCTCTTCATGAAGAAACATAGATTATATTCGGGTGGAACTAAGAGACAAGCACCTAGTAGAAGATCTATTAACAAAGGAGCAGAGATTCCTCCCCCCCCCCACCTGGTTTGGAGATATCTATCTCCTTTAGCCCTCTTAAAGAACTAGAGGTACCAGGGACCACCCATGGACCTGTTGTGAGAGATATACAGGTACTGATAAATCTGGGGGCAGCAGAACGATTGGGGTATTTAGACCCCCTGGCTGTAGAGACTCAGGGTTCACACAACCAATCCCAAACGCCACTCCCTTTTATACCAGCCTACCCTTCGTAAATCACATATTCTCAGTAAGTGGCATGCCTAACCAACTTGATTTAAGATCGATAGATCTGGGTATGGCTCTGGGACCATCTCAAATTACAGACTCCAGGACTGGTCCTACTGCCTGACATGGTCTCCAACACAACCTGGGCCCGGCTTGGATGAGCTGGTCGTGTGAGTGGCGCACATTTTGTTCTGGAAGATTGCTGGCTTAAATAAGTGGTTAGAATTTGTAAGAAATGACAAGATTATATGTCTGCAGGAAACCTGGGCCACCACAGCCTCGCATGTACAAGGCTATGCCTCATATGAGATTTTAGCTGCTAAGGGCAAGCGGGGGAATTTTAATTTGGATTAAAGCATCTTTGGATATAGTGGCTTTCCAGATTGATAATGTCACCAATGATCTATTGGAGCTCCACCTATGTTGTAGGATGGATCTGAAGCATTGTTAATAAATGTTTATAACGGATACGTGACTACTAGGGAGGTACAGTTATCTAATTTGCTTAGTCCAAGGGCTAATTTAAGTAGGGAGAGGCACCCGATTAACGCTACAATACTCGTTATGGGTGATTTCGACCTCCAGTCTGAGCCTCTGTCGTTTACTGATGAACTTTGTGAGGAGGAAGATAGGATCTAGGAAGTGGAAAGCCTTTGTGCAATGAAACCTAGGCACCTGAAAAATAATGCAGTCGATGTAGCCGTCATGGCTCTAAGTATGAGAGTATGAAATGGCTGATTCCCTGAGGACTCACCTGCCAGAAATACTTAATGGTTTGCAAACCACCTTAATGGACTATATTTTGGTCAATTTGGAGTCCTGGAAACAAATTAAGAACTTTAAATTCCTAGAAAGGGTTGAAAGTGGTCACCGCCCATTAGTTCTTACCATTCGAGCTTCTACAAGCTGGCCAGCGTTGGCACAATACGGCTATAGCAGTGGTTGGACACTTGAGGAAGGCTGTCAGATGGGTCAGGGTAAATACTAAAGAGAAGATGCCTCTGAATTATAACAGTATCCTTCCTGTATTAGAAGACTTTTTTCCAGCCAGATGCTTCCACTGACAGCGGTGTGATCATAGCACAGTCCTTATTAGTGGGTGAGTAGAGACACATTTTCACTATTAAACCAGAACTAATTCGTAAAAATACATTAATGACTAAGCCTTGGTTTGATAACGACTTCAGGAGTTCAAAAGAGATTTTAATTGGACGAGTAAGAGAAGCCCCTGGTGGAAGTACTGCGGCTTTACAGATTGAACTGGATCATTATAAAAAGTTATTAAAAGCCAAAAAAGGAGGAGTACGTTAGACACACCTGGAATGCCCTATAGAAGTCCATCTATGATAAAAACTCAAAAGGATTTTGCATGCTTATAGGGACTGGCAGAAGTGATATCCAGACTACAATCCATTGTAATATCCCTGAGTCCGTATGGCATTTGCACTTCAGTAAATTATACACTGAAACCAGAACATTTGCAAACACATGCTGCGATAGTGTTCCAGGAATTGTAGATGGTTATATCCTATTAGCCTGACTATGGAAGAGGTGCGTGTTGTTCTAGCTAGCTAAAAGGCTGAAAAAGAATCTGGGCCCGATTAAAATACCAGTGGACTGTCATTAATCGAAAAATACCTCACCAGGCTTTCTAATGCAGCATTGTCATCCAACACTGTTCCGCAGACATGGACATAGGCTGAAATTGTCCCATTGTATAAGAAGTGTGGCCGAGAGGACCTGGGCAACTATCAAAGTATCAACCTTTCTCTCTGCTTGATGCATGGGGGTAAGATTTTTGCCATGGTCCTATTAAAGCACCTGGAGACCTGAATAGAAGATACAAATTAGATTCACTATCTCCAGGCAGGGGTTAGCGTCGATCAGTGCTTGAGGTCGAGATTGCTGTGTGACAAATACATGCTGCTACGGAGCATGAACTTGTACATGCTATTCATAGACCTCAGGACTGCATACGCCAGCGACTCCTGGTCTAGGGTCTGGAATACTTTGGTTTTGGTTGGCATGGGCATTCCCACCCCCCTGCTGAGGGACATACAAAACCTCTACACAGGCAATGAGGCAGTGATTAGGTGGAGTGGTGATGGCCAAGTGTCTGACAATGTTCCAGTTCCGATGGGGGTGAACCAGGGATGTGTACTTTCCTCGAAACTGTTTTGTCTTATTATTAGCAACATGATTATTACATTCGTTAAAATGTGATGCTCCAGCACTGGCTGGGGAAAGATGCTCAGTGCTAATGTTTGCCGACGATGGTGTAATCTTAGCATTTGATAATTTTTGCATTGAAAATGGGCTTAGCATCAATGTCCAAAAGACTATAGCTGTGGTATTAAATAAAATAAAATAAAAAAATAAATAAAAGTAAACTGCAGCTAAAGTTAAGTGAACAGCTTGTTGAACAAGTAACACAATGTGACTACCTAAGCCTTATATTTACTGACAATTACAATTGGTCAGCACAGGTTTCCAAAGCCGAAGTCGCGCTAGCACGCTACAGCGTGATTATTGCACAGCTTACTTGCGTCTTCAGCAATGCGGCAGTTAAAGTGTCATTAGAGGCTTACACAAGCCATGCCAGCCAAGCGACCCTGTACAGGGCAAAATATTAGGGCCCATTAAATTGCAAATCATTGTCTGTGGCCTACAATACATTTGTGAAGAATATTTTATGCCAACCCAGTAATGCTCCTAACCTCCCGGTCTTTCAGGAGTTGGGTTCACAGAGAATTGACTCTTTGTGTAAATCTATACCTCTATCTTATTGGGGAAGGATCTGGTCATCACCCAAGCTTGCCAAGTACAGATTGGGCCTAGACGATATATTATCTCAAGAGGGTGGTTGTTCATTACATTAGCTGGTTCATATCAAGGTCCCTGTGCACTCCCTGGGTTTAAGTGAGTGTTGGGCTAACTCACGGTATCTCTAATAAGAGTTCCTGGTGAGCCTTGGTCGTCCAGGTACAATATAGGAAAACAAGCAAAAAATCGCCAAGGCTATTATGTCACACTCCCCACCTTTTTGTTTTTCAGACCAGTACCATTGAGTTTTTCAATTTCTCATAAAACAATTTGTTTATTATTTATTACCAGAACAACACATAGATTCATTTTTTTTTTATTATAAAAAAAATGTTCATTTATACACATACATTAGCCAAAATGAGGCCTTCATATAATGTTTTATACAATGAGAGCAACACATCTCTATTACAGACACAAAATCAAGACCCTGGTATTTTCCAGTGTCCTGTTTCAGTTCCTTTTTTGTCCCTTTCTGTTAAACCCTTAAGCAGTACTGATGGTAGCTGTATGTACAACGTCGATACGCTGTGTTTCGGCCGTCTTTTCACCAACTGCGCTGTCACAAGTATGCAGCCTTCATCAGGACGAAATACAGTTTCTAGTGTACACAGTCAAATGTGTATTGTCTTAATGAGTAGTAGCCCAGCGAAATCACCATTCAGAAAGGGTCCCCATGGTGAGGCAATTTCCAATAAACGTTTGTACTCTGGGCGAACTGCGTTAAAAAAGTATGCCCCGTCACAAAACTATGGGTAGCCGGCGGTCAGGATGGAAACTTGCGAGAGGCCGCTCTTGGTACAGCAGGGGCGGTCCCTGTCTGTATGATTATTATGGAGCTTAGCGGGTTCAGTAGCAGATCTTTGGGCGTTATGCTGTGGCTTCGGCAACCAAATGCCTTCCAGTCTGCAAACTTGAGGATTCCGTCTAGAAGAGCTCTGGACTGCTATGCTTTTAGAAACCACAGTGAATCTGGTAGTCTAGCACAGACAACTTATGTATCAATCTCAGCTTGTGTTTTAACCCATCAAAGTAACCTTCCTAAGGGCAAACCGGACAAAAAGCACTACAGAAAGAAACCGTGATGTAGCAGGGTCCCAGAGGTCTTTGGTACGATCCTGGTAAGCCTTAAAGCAGTGACCCACACAAAGATGGAGATTTTGTAAAATATGTTTATTCTACCAGCCTCGTTAGTTTTAGATTTTTGGGAGAAGTTTAAACACACCCCAGGGCGAATAAAGAAACGACAGTTAAAATTCAAGGTGCTTTTGTCTGAGACATGTCGGAAAGTAACATGCCATGAGTACCGGCAGCTTGTAATGACGGATCTTGGTTCAGTTGCCATCTTAGAAAGAGCAAGGTGACCAGGTTCACAAACCTTAGCACACTATAACTCAGGAGGGCATTTGAATTGAATTGCACCTAGCAAGCAACATACCCATGGATGACATCACCCCTCCCCAAACCTGCATCATAATTCTTGTTATTGGGCTGAAAGAGGTGATCGGTAGAATTTCACTGAGCCGTAAGTGCACGAAACAACTCTCTTTTTGAGGTAATTAACCACTTGCGCATCATTGTACAGATCAAATCTCCTGTGTTTTTAAGCAACAGGAAGTTAAGGTATGAGCAGGTTGCGGTATGAGCACTGGTATTTCTGAGCTTCTCTCTATGGCGATTGGGTACCAGGCTTGGGATGGCCAGAAGGGTGTTTTTAGGACTTTTTTTTTTGTCTGAGACCATGTGTGTATAATAGCCTTATGACAAGAGAAATATGGACCTCAAATCTGGAAAAAATGTGTTTTTTGGCCTCCATCTGAAGGAGTGTGAGAGCGGTCTGTTGAGCCACAGAACAAAATGCTCCGACAGCATTGGGCCCTAGTGAGACGGAAGAGGCCGGTAAACCGAGTGCAGATGTCTGTCCTCCTTTATGCAGTGACTGACTGGCACCATTCTCTCAAATTATGTTACCATGGTTTGGCATTTACCATCAGGCTATGATGCTTTGTACAGTGCTTAATGCCACAGTAGGGCCAAATCACATAATTGAACAGCGTGGGAAGCTTTCGGGTCACAAGCCAACATGCGTGAGCAGTAGTGCGCCCAAAGATCAGCGCTGAGGCATTACTCAGATATCCAGCCAAAGTGGAGCGAATGGGTATGAAACCGAAGTGAATGTGTCCCAAATCGAAGAAATGGTGATCTGGACATCGTGTACACCTGGAAATCCCTTTAGTAACATTCAGGTTTTATGTCCGAAATGCGAATTTGCAATGTTTGCAACTCCCTGAAAACGCACAAAATGGTCATGATTTCCTTTTTTGGTTTCCCTTTGTTAACAAATATTTTAGATGCCACTAAGTCACTGCCACAGTAGTTTCAGAGAAACCTAATGTTTAAGGGCGTGAACACTTTCTTAAGGTGAAGCAGTGGTTAGATTTGAAGTCTTCCACAGTGCTGGGGTGTCATTGTGTGGCTGGACATTTTGAAACCATGTCCAAGAAACGTCAGTGTGCAAATTCGTTCTAGTCCACTAGACCACGAATAGCCAGATTCTATAGATAAAAAAAGCAGGAAGAAAATTTGAACACTTTTACATGAGGATGGGTTTTCAACCAAATAGGATTATGGGACTTGGAGTCTCAGATTAAAAAATTGGAATTTGTTGCTGTATAAAATAAAAATCCTGTATGTCTTGCCATAAAATTGTCAGTGTTTTGGCTTTATTTCCGATCTTACCTAGTGTTGCTCTCCTTTTTTCCCTAGCAGCCCCTCGCTGCTTCTTTCTAGTTATCACAGTTTTGGAAAGGTTTGTAGAGTGCTCACATAATGCTTGTTACTATCTGAGCGCACTGACACCTGTGGATGAATCCTGATGTGGACAGTTTCTCCAGTTGATCTGGGAGTTTAAAGAAGTTACTTCCATCTGTACAGCACACAACGGCCCTTTTTGTTGTTGCTTACCAACCTAGCAAAGATGTATGGTTGCCATTGGATTTTGTCGATTTAACCTACGTTCGATTGTGTTTTGGGGGTGTTTGTGATGGTCCGCTATGTCTCATGAACTGTGCCACAGAGTAATGTTGCTGTACCTGTTGTTTCACTGTTTCTAGATGGGAGAGTGTTAGTAATCTGGAGCATGGATGCTGTTCCTGTCTAAGTACTCTGCTGTAAGGTTGGCTTTGATGGAATATTACGACCTGTTGAGATATGAACTTGAGAGAATTAGTAAACACCATAAGATACCCCGGAAACTCGTCTCCCAGAATGTCTGCTGAGCTGTGAGCATCAGAAGCTGTGTGGACAGGAGTAAGCAGTGCTTGCAGCCTCCTGCTTGTAACTGTTTCCTGCAGAGTTATGATGATCGGAACCAGTCAGGTTCCTCAAAGCAAAGTGTTTGCAATTCTTTGCATGGCGTTCTTTTAGTCAGCCGTTGAGGCACTCCACAATTCAGCTGGCTTGGGAGTGGTAACTGAACACCATTTATATTTTATGCACACTAAGTAAGTTCTTAATTTGAAGAGGTTGTTGAAAAAATGTGGCCCATTATCCGACCTTAACACCTCGCAAATACCCTATCCTGGGAACCTCTTGCGCACAGGGAATTTAGAGGAGGATCTGGCATTGGGGTGGCACAAGGACCTGCTTGAAGCCAATGTGAGAATGGGCACACAGCATCCATTGGTGTCCACAATTTGCTCGAGGTTGGGGAAAACCATCCCTAATTACTCTAATTTGGGCTCCCTCATAATAAGCTTTAATTTCAGAAAGGCCAAACCCCCTTTGCTCTTGGGCAGCATGAGGACCGATCTTGATACTCTAGGTCTCTTCCTCCTCCAGATGAAATCTGCCGCTATCTTTAATAAACCCTTGACAAATGATGGGGAAAGTGAAATTGCCAGGGCTGCAAATTGATAGAGCACCTTGGAAAGTTTCAACATTTTGATTGCCGATATCTGACCCATACAGGAGATGTTCAGTGGACACCATATGGACAAATCCTTTTAGACTTCAAGCAATGGGGGATAGTTAGCCATATACAAGGAGTCCAGGGTTCTCGTCAGGGTAGCTCACAAGTATCTGATCCCATCTTTGGCCCATTTAAAAGGCACACTTTCATTAGCCACCGTAAGGTCGGCTCATATTAAGTTCAGATTAAGGATTTCCGACTTGTCTCCATTTATCTTAAGACCTGCCACGTTAAGAACCTATTCCAGCTCTCACAGAACTGCCCGCAGCGACAATGGAGGGTCTGTGAGAGCCATCAACATATCCTCTGCAAAAGCCATGATCTTATGCTCCCTCCCCCCGAAGGGCACCCCTCATATTGCATCCGTGCCTATAACATCGGCTCCAAAAAAATAGCATATAGGAGGGGGGACAGTGGACAGCCCTGCGTTGTGCCTCTTTGTATCACTATCCTCTTTGACAGGGAATCATTTATTACCATGCGTCCTTTTCCATGGTGGTAAAAAGGAACAACCATTGAACCCGGTTGAATGCCTTTTCAGCATCGAGTGACAATAAGACTGTATTGACTCCGGTTTATTCGCTTTTTCAATGGTATGGGCGACCCTGCAGGTATCTCTTCTCCAAGTAGATCAGGGAGTACAGTACGCCTTTGATCCTGCGTGCTAAAATTTGTGTATATATTTTGATGTCAATATTTTATTAATGCTATGGGGCAATAAGACCCACACTTAGCAGGGTCCTTTTGTGGCTTAGTAATTAATCACTTCAGCTTCCTCCATCAAAGGGGTTGTTCATACCCTCCTCCCGGAACAAGTTAGTCTCACCATTCTGGGAGCTAGAACAGTTCCAACAGTCTTGTAAAAGATGACCTGGAAGCCATCCAGACCAGTAGCTTTATTCAGGGGCAATTTGTTTATAACCTTGTTCACCTCCTGTAATGTAATATCTACTTGCAACTGCTGTGTATCCCCTGGGCAAGTTTCGATAATGTGATTGCATTTTAAGTATTCCCATTTGGCTACTGGCTCTGGGAAATCCTTTGTGTATAGTTACTCGTGAAAGGAAACAAACTCTTTCTGAATATCTATGGTTTGAGTGACTCGCAGTCCTTCCTCGACTGCCACTTTTGCCAATGCTCGAGAGGCCTGCTTTCCCCTCGGGGCCTTTTCTAACATTTTCCCCTGTTTATTGCCCTGCTCTTAATATCACTGCCTTGTTGGTAGAATTGCTTTTTAAACCTTTTTTTTTGTTCCAAGGAGCACTTTGACCCGCCGTCTCCCTGCATTCCCTCAGAGCTTCCCTAGTTGGGTTCTCTGCTACTGCCTTTTCCTTGTTTTTTTAGCTCCTGGTCGAGATCACGGTCAAGGGTGTTTAGTTGTTTGGCTCTTTCTTCCTTTAGCTCTATCATCTTTCCCCTAGTCGCCGCTTTGGAGGCATTTCACATGATGCTCTAGGTTGTCAAGTCTGGAGGATTGTTGCTGAAGTTCTCTATTTCTCCTTTAAATGTGGGATCCTGAAGTAGCTTGCCTGGTTAACTCCAGCCAGACTGTCTGCGAAGTACAATTCGACACGTACTGGGGCATGGTCAGGCATAGATATGCTTCCTATCTCTGCTCCCGTTAGTTTGCCCATAAGGTCTGGCGATATCTATCCTAGATAGGGTAGGGTCCGTGGTGCTTTCTTATGATGGTTTCTCTATGTGATGAATCCGATGGACTAATCACTGTTTTCATGGCGGTGACCTCCTTCCATGTAGGCAGGGGATGGCAGCCGCCACCTGATCCTGGGGGCGGTTATATGAGGGAGGATCACATGGGAGGGGACAACGACAGGGGAGATGTTTTGACTTCATTGGACAAGACTCAGTATTCCCCGTCCCCTTTCCCATGCCGAATACCCGAGTTCTTAATGGCCTATTGCCATTCTGGTCAGGCCTCCACCTTTGACCCAAACACCCACAACTCGCACATAACACCTTTTTGTTTCTGATGTGACTTTATGTGAAATCTCTGAGAAAAGAGTTAAGTCCAATGACACCATGCACTTTATCTCCCATAACCAGCCAGCTACTGAGACGAGGAGTAAGATGATGGAGTTTGTGCAAAGTGACAGGAGCTCAAAGTACAACATGCAGGCTAGTTGTTTTTTCAAGTCTTCAGTGCGCAGGATATTTAAAGATGGCAACCGCACTATTGGATCGAGCCATGCAGGAGAAGACGTTGAACTGCATGCTGAGGCTCACAAACACGATTCACACAGTCGGGTGTGGTGGAACGGAGAACGCTGCTGGGACAGGAGGATAAATGCCGCGTGCGAGCAAGAAGGCCTGTGGAGACGCTGTGAGCCGTGCAGGAGCTCCTAGATGTTGGGCCACTTGAAGAGACTGCGTTCTCCAATCCGGGCCGTAAAGGAAAGCCGGCTTGTGACTGCAGAGCAGTGCAGGATGCTGGAAGAATGTCTGATCATTCCAAAGTGGAAAGCGGGTGAAAGAACCTCACTGCAGAGGTGCAAGCAGAATTCGAGACATTGGAAGGAACCCTTCCGAAAGCAGGTAGGCACCACAGGGTGCTCAGCCAAGCACACCAGCAAATGTTTGAATGGTACAAAATTGCTGATGCAGAAAATAACCCAAAGTTTGTTTGAATGCAGTCAAGGCGAAGTACAAAGGCAAACCCCAATCAAGTACAGATGCATGAGATGCCAGTGTGGGGGGGAAAAGTTTAAGCAAGTATTACTATAGCCATATATACCAAGCACCTCAAGGTATATGTTGTTGTGGTATAGCAAAAGAACTCTGAAATGGATAAGAAGTCCTGGCAGGCGAGTATACAGGCAGCTGAAATTGTAGAAGGATTCCTGGCAGGGGAGTATACCAGGCGATCTGCAAAGTTAGAAGAAATTATACAGAAAGACTGTTCGAAAACATATTGCTCAAACAAGAACCTTGTGAGTCCAGTGATGACACAAAGGAACTGTTAGCTAAAGGCACATTTTGTCATCCTATTAATGAATCCAGTGGAAGGGGACCATCCTCTGGATCCAAGGGTCTTTACCTTGGAGAACATTTTCGTTGGAGTCATTTTTATACGTTTGGTTTTTGAACACTTTTACCAACATCAAGTTAAGACATTTCCTTGCACCCCTTTGTTGTTTGGTAATAGTGTGAGGGTCAGGATAGGATGTTTTGGAAACGAGGACGGCTTTTCAGTTACTGACATCCTGATACAGACCGATCCTTAGTTTTTGGTTTCTAGGTAAGGATGTAACTCTTTAGCATAGGTCCAGAGAGGCATTTTCCTATCCCATTTTTATTTAATAAATGTCTTTAACCAAAAACATGACCACTTTGTGTCTTGCTTTGCCGTTCTCCTGCTATTCCTGGCATTTCACGGGCGCTTAGGACCCACGTGGTCCTTCATGAGCAGTTTTCAGCTGGCGTTCTCCTATTCCACGCTGCTGACCACACTGTGCAGCAAAGGGTCTCCTGTGGCTCTGTTTCACTCCCGCCTGGGCTTCAAGGCCTGCTGCAGTGTGGGCGAGTCATACTCCACCCCCCTGTAGGCTGCCGGTCCAGACCACCTCTACACTGCGGCTCCCCTCTGGAATGCAGCCCCTTCCTGCACCGCTTTCCTCGCCCCCACCAATATTCTCCAGGCGGCTCTTCCCTCGGGGCGACTCACTGCAGCTCTTGGTGTGTGCTCTCCACATCGCGCATCTGGGAATGGGGCGATATTGCGCCCGCGTTCGGGAGCCTCTTCACTGTGAAGCAGCTGGGTACTCGAGTCACACAGCCTCGGGGCTGCAAACAACCGGCAGGAACTGGATTTGTGCCTGCAGTGAGGGCAAATCCTCCTTGTCTCGCCATCTGCTCTCGGAGCAATCTAGTTCACGTCTGCTCCATGTATGCCACCATTTATTATTATTATTATTTTTTTTTTTGTAACCCTCTCCTCTCTTCCACAAGGACAACCCTGAGTGCACTGTTGATGTGACATATAAGGAATCTCAGTAAATGGTGGCACAACATCCCTTAAAAGTTCTGTTATTAATGCCACAAGTTCCGCTGCTTGTGCCAAGTTGCCCATTTCTAGTCAGGTGAATGTTGTCCTGGTTATTATCTGCTGGTTTTCACTGCATTTGTTGAGGTTTTACTGCTTGCTTGGCTCTCGTGGCCTGGTGTCCTCTGTCCCACCTCCTGGGTCTTTTATTGTCCCATTGGTCCAGCACACGTTACCGGAACCACATTCCTGAGGGTTTCATCCAGGGCAGCCAGCGAAGGTCTCCGGCAAAGGGCATCTACTTTCTGTGTATTGCCAGTTCCCTGTTCGCCCGTGGACGCCTGACAGGACACTCTACTGCACCAACCAAGTAAGGTGATACAGGCAGGGAGCACATCCATTACTGTACGCAAGTAAAACACTGCCACTCCCACATGTCTACCACCCACGCCTTACACTGTGCTTCTCTGCATTGTACTCTGTAGTCTGCCATTGTACTAGATTGCCAATATGTTACAGCTACAATAATTGCATAGGTTGTCCTATAGGTACCACATATATTTTGGAACCACCTGCACCATAGGTACCTTTTTTGTGTTTGAGCACATTGTCCTGTATCTAGTTGCGATTTCAACTTTAGCCTTCTCTGCGTATAGCTGTGATTCTGATTTTAGCCCCGTCTTTTACCTAGCTGTGAGCTTGACTTAGCATTGGTGTGCACCTGGCTGATATCTCCAATTCCAGCCTGCACTGCCTCTAGACGTGCATCTGTTTTAGTCTGTAGTGCACCTAATTTCTAACCGGAATGTATCCTTATCCATGTACTGCATATAGCTAGGAGTACACCTACAGATACCTTGGCAACCAACTCACAGTAGAGAGGGGCATTTTGGTGCACCAGAGGCCTACTTACCCCCTGTGATGAATCCAGTGGAGTCATCCCGGAATCCCCGGCGGTAGCCTTCTCCCATGTGACAAGGGGACAGCAGCCACTACCCATGCTGACTCTGGGGGTGGCTGTATGAGGGAGGATCTCATGGGAGGATATAGTCACGAGGGAGATGTCATAGCTTCATTGGGTGAGGCGCAGTATCCCCCAATTTCCCATGAGGTAGACCCCCAATTGCCCAATACCCTAATGGCCTATTTCCATGCTTCAGATAGAACTGATCTTCCACATGGAATCTTTGAAAAGACCCTCCAAGTATTATGCATCAGAAGCAATTAAAGGACTTCAATTCCTGCAACTGCCTAAATCCTCATTTAATATCAGTGGACTTCAATTCCCACAATCACCTAAGTACTGAGATGAGGAGGATGAAGGAATGGATACAGAGCAGCAAGAGTGGTAGTTGTTAGATGAAAGCACCTGTGCACGGGACCTTTACAAATGTGAACCGAACTAGGAGAAGGAGCTCAGGAGAAGACATGCCATCTCCAGTGAAGGCGGCTGGAGGCATGAGCCGGTGTGCGGAAGCTGGAGGCACGAGCTGGTGTGGCAGAACGAGAGAGCTTGCCAGCAGAGAGAAACGTGACGGGAGCAAGGCGTGCCGTGTAGACCCCAAGAACCGTGGAAGGGTCCCTGGGCATTCGGCAGCCAGGAGTAGAAGCATTGTTCTTACCAGGAGATGAAGAGAAGCCAGTTTGCAGGAGCAGAGCCGCGAGAGGAGCTGGAGAGACGTCAGAGACGTCCAGAGAGGGAAGCAAGTGGCAAGGGTATGCTGCGAAAGCGTGTGCCAGCCCAAAAATTTTACAGAGAGCCGATGAGTCTGCCAGAGCAGAGTGGGGACCATGGGCGTTTCGGCAACCGCGCCAAAGAGACTTTGAACATTGTGAGATAACAAAGTGAAATAATAAGAAGATTGTTTTGAAAGGGCGGAGTGCCAATCCAAAACCTAATAAGGAATGAATGCAAATGTGGGGAAAGATTAAAAGAGAAGTGCTACAAGTAGATATATCAAGCCAAGAAAGGTATATGCTATTGGGATGTAAAGAGGAACTTTAAGATGAGAGAAGTCCTGGCAGGAGAGTACACCAGGCAAACTGCAAACCTACAAGGGATGTCCAGCAGAAAGAGCTTTTCAAACAAAGAAGGAACTTGTGTTAAAAGAATGAACTTTTGTTAAAGAAGTACTTACAAGGTTGAACAGCTTTCATCCAACAGGATTGTTGTGGGCCAAGAAAAGCATAAAGAATGGTTAGACGCAGAGAGATTTGTGAACCAGTGAAGAATACAGGGCAAGGGAATCGCCCTCTGGAATTAAGGTCTTTGCCATTTTTGGAGAACATTTACGTTGGAGCTATTGTAATTTTTTTTTTTTTTTTTTTTTTAGAACACTTTTTACAGATACCAGGTTAAAGACATTTCCCTTGTCACTTTATTATTGTGTTTGCAGTGTGATGGTCAGGATAGAACGTTTGGACACAAGGTCGGCTTTCGATTTATGACATCCTGACAAAGACAGATCCTTAGTTATTGGTTTTAGGTAGGGAAACTCCTTTTGGAGCAGGGCCAGAGAGGCATTTTCCCAACCCTTTAAGTTAAGTCTTTAACCAAAACATAACTTTTTGTCCGGCTTTAATTTCTGACAGCGGAAACCCCCATCCCATGCCTCTAAACCACCCTCAGCACACTGCAGATCCCCTAGGAAACTTATCAAACTTTGGAACCGCAACTAAAACCCTCCCAGACACTCCTCCTCTTCACCCCCAACGCACCTGACTCTCGCCCAAAACTCAGCACCTCACAAACCTTCTGTTCACAAACTCCTCTCCCATCCACACACCCGAGTCACCCCTCCGCAGTGAACTTGCCCCTAACACTGCTACAATCCAACACGCTGATTCCGCCTAGCCCAACTTCTCAGAGAAGTACCCAACCTTTCCCATGCCTAAAACTCGCCTGCATTCTCATCAATGCTCGATCCTTCTCCAAAAACAGATAATGCATTTTTTACTTTATCACCTCAGATAATCCAGACCTCATGCTCATCACAGAAACCAGGTTCTCAGACAACTTCCAACCCTTCGCACACAAGGCTTTCCACCCTGAATACTCACTCAACACTGACAACAGGGCCAAGAGAGCAGTCGGAATCACCATCCTACACAAACCCCACCTAACTATCTCACACTCAGAAGCACAGACCTGCAGCGCAGATTGCAAAGCATTCCTAGCTTTTTACTCCTCTACAGTCCCACCCGGCTATGACAGACATTTCACCAACGCTCTTTGCGACTCCCTAGTAGCGATACTGGTCGACCACCCCTCACTCTCCCTACTGGGCGATTTCAACATTTGGTTTGCTGCTCCCAACAACCCCAGGACACGGCCACTTCTAGATAACCTGGAAGCCGTCAACCAGACCTAGCAGGTAATGGGTGCCACCCACACTGCTGGACACACCCTTAATGCCATATTTAGCTGACCTCATATCCACTCTTCCCCCTCGATCACTCATTTGGACAGACCACTCAGACATTCTCTTCTCCCTCCTGGCCCCCTCCCCGCTCCATGAAGGACCATCATCGACCAACCATCCAACATCTGGAAGAAGGTTATAATAATCCCCTCCTCCCTCCCAACCCAAGGAGGACCCCCAAACATAGATCTCTTCGAAACATGGCTCTCCAATGCCCTACTACCACTCACCCCCTCAAGATCCTCCCCCTCGCATCAGGGTCCCTTACCCAGATGGTTCACCCCACTTCTCAAATCTCCCAAAACACAACCACTCCCTAGAATGTAGATGGCGTTCCAATCAAACCCAAGAAACTTAACAGCCTGTGGCCATCTTCATCATATCTACAAAGCTGAAATCCGTAAGGCCAGAAAATCCTATTACAAGGATAGACTCTCCAACTGCTGAAATAATAGCAAGAAGCTTCACAAGATCATTCATGACCCCCTCCTTGCACCCTCCCCAACCACGCCTCCCAATCCCACTGAAACACCCTATCCGACCACTTCACAAGACAGCGCTAGAAAGAACACATACTGTCAACACAAAACTAGCGTCTCTGCCACCACATCTACCTACCTTCTCAAGTGAACCCTCCGACAAGCCCACCCCAACCTCCACCGTCCCCTCTTTCTCTCCGATGTCCATACTGGAATTTCTCAAACTGTTGACGGACAGCCATCTGTCGGAATCCCCATATGACCCGTGCCCCACCTTCCCTCAAAGAAATTTCCATCGCAACCTGTGCAGGTGACATTGCTATGTTCATCCTCAACCCTTCCCTCACCTGTGGCACTTTCCAGAAGCTTTTTAAAACCACCCATGTCAAACCCCTCTTAAAAAAACCCCTCCCTTGACCCTCACCAACCAGTGAACTACAGACCAATCTCTAACACCCGCTTCCTGGCCTAATTCATTGACCACACTGCCTACTCCTTGCACCTTCACAGAAACCAACTACCTCCTTGACCCAGACCAGTCTGGCTTCATACCCCTTCATGGAACTGAATCCTCTCTAGTCTCTATATGAGACGATCTCAGAAACACTGCAGACTCAGAGGGTTGTACTGCACTCGTACTTCTCGATCTCTGAGCAGCTTTCGACACCATTAACTACAGCATCCTCATTGACCAGTTCCACTCCCTTGGCATAAGAGACACTGCACTTAACTGTATCTCCTCATTTCTTGCTAACAGACAACACATTACCTACCTTCCCCCTTTAATTTCCGTCCAACCCTTCAATAATGGAGTCCCCCACAGTGCCTGGCTTTTGGCCTCTCCTCTTTGATCTCTACATGAGTCCTCTCCCCGCATTCATCCGCTCACACAACCTCACCTGCTATAAGTACGCTGACAACACTCAAATTATCATTAGAATTCCCAAGTCTGTCACCATGCCACACCCAGACGTCACATCCTGTCTCACAGACATTGACTGCTGGATGACGGTGAATCATCTCCTGCTAAACCTTGGGAAAACGGATATGCTGACCTGTGGAAAGACAGCTCTCTTCCCGCCACCCACCCCATGGCCTCCCTCCTAATGCCCCCCCCCCCACCAGATCCTCCTCAATCAAAAACCTGGGTTGCGCAATGGATACTGACCTGACTCTATCCAAACACATTATCACTGTGCACTTGGGTGGATTTGAGGGTGGGCAATCTGCTGCTCTTGGATTTGACGGTGGGCAGTGTGAGAATTCTGAGGGCATTAACCCTCTTAGGACCCCTTGTCAGGTGACCGAGAAAAGGTAGAAACCATCAGATCTTGACCCTGTAGCTAAATTCACGAGGAAGGATCACCGGAATAGAGGGTTCTCAGGTTCTCAGGAACAAGGGAAGGAATACCAGAGAGCGAGACCTGGCATCCTCCTTAGCTCTTAGTTGAAGCGAACGAATAAACAAATGGACAATTGAAGTTGGAAACTTTGTGTCAGTGGTCGCGCTTGGGGAGGAGCGTTCTCGAAAGCCTCTGACCTTTAAGGATAATCGGAATGTATCCATATTCTAAAGTCACAATGAATGACAGGGATTAAGAGAGACTGTCATTATGAAACAGCAGATGGAGAACTGTGCAAGGAAAACAAAGTTTGAGCAAAATCCCCAAAAGGTCTTTTTAAAGTGGAAACGTAAGTAAATAAGTGTGGAAAAACGTGAATAAGCATTGGGGTGGCCTCCAGGTGGGAGATGGATCCATGAGGGCCGCAGAGACCCCACCATAAAGAAGAGATAAACAGACATGTGTGAACTTTGTGACAAGTTGGTAACTGGTGATACCCTGACCTCGGAGGAAGTTGAATGTGTGGAAGGAAACCTCCGGAAGAAACCAGTTGTACATTTGTGCGTGATAAAGTGCAACATTGTGAAACCAAAGAGGCAAGGGAAGCCTGAGAAGCCCATTGAAGTGAATGATCCAAAGAGTTTTCAATCCAGGAAAAGGGAATCTGTAGAAAACCAAGGGACGTTGTCTATAGTGAACTTTGAGACCAAGAGGGGGGTCTTAGCTTGGACAAGGAAAGCCTGAGAGACCCATTGTAACAAATAAGGTACTGTGAACTTTTGAATCCTGAGAAACCTGTTGAACTTTGTAATGTGGAGTGCCTTGAACCTTGGGAAGGGAGCTAGAGAAGAGCTCCCGTGCCATCCTTTTCTTACTTTGAACACTATATTCAATCCCCTATGCATTTTCATATAGAATTGAGGGCATTCATAGGTTTTGATACAGACAGTATTTTGATTTTGACTGGCAGATCTAGACTTCCCTTAGTTTACTTTCAGTTAGGGAACGTTACCTCCTTAGAGTTAGGGCAAGTTAGGTGTTGCACCATCCTGATAAGAGTTCAAAAAACTTTTTATTTATTTATCACTTGTGTTTGTGTCATCTCTTCATACCATGCCTGTGTCACAGCAGTTTGTCGCATTTAAAAGAATTTGGGGGATGGAAATGTTGCATTAGGATGAAATTTAAGGTTAGCCTTCCTGAGACACCTCTCAGCACCCTCCTCCCCCCACTACATGCACTACTCAATGATACTCTGCACAAAAACCTCAGTCATTAGAATGCAGCTATCCCCCATAATAATATTCGGTCTAGCTGCACACATGTCTCCTGCTACACATAAATTTCACATCATCTCTGCCATTAGAATGCAGCTATCCCCATGATAAAAACTGTGTCTAGATGCATACATAATATCTCTTGGACATACTGTCCAGAATACCTCTCTGTACCCACCTACCCACATGCCTGCTCAACATGGGTGATGTTAGGGAGAATTCTCATTAATGGCTAACTTTCCTTACCTGGTGAGTCCCTATTTTTTCCACCTGGTAAGAGTGTGAACCTTTTTCCCACTCTTACATGTGTTTTGCAATGTGTATTTATCTTTTTGTGTGATCTTGGGCCACACCACGAGCCCAACTTTTTGTGTGTGTTAGACAGCACCTTCAGTATCTACCCTAACCTTTCTACCGCGATTATACTATATAAACGTGGTACTGTTTTAGTCTATTGTATTAGCCTCGAACATAAACCTGCTTGACCAAATCCATTTTCTTTTGGCTCCGGTCGGGTTTAGTCACCATTTCTTTTTGTTAACATCCTTCTTGTGTTTTACTTTTCGCGCCAAACCAGGTTTGCCTTCTTTGTTTGCCGTCCCTTGGCAGGCTTCTGCGAAGAAGCCCTCCTTTGGCGTCTGGGTGTCTAGGTGGGCTGAATGAGAGGGAGGGGTTTAGTAACCCCCTGCACAGGGTCTCCTTGAAGACCCAAGTCGCACTTTGTGTCCATTGGCTGAGGTGGTTGTCCAGGCTGGACAACTCCCCTGCTTTGTGATTGACAGCCAGGCTCTGTGAATGGGGGATTTTGGCATAAAAGACAGGACTCTTGGGCTGGAATCGGAGTCGCCACTGGAACTGCAAGAACCGAAGAGAAGTGGAGAAGAAGAAGGCTGCTGCAACTCCCGAGTCCCGGTGAAGCCCTGCTGCAGTCCTGAGCTATTTAACTTTCAACGACAGAGAAGATCCAGTCCGGAGTCGTCTTCCCTTGAGCCTGGTGAGATCAACCAGTTCACCTTCTACAGCCAGAGAATCCTCTTCTGGGTTGAAATCGCTGCACAAAGCTGTAGTGGTCCGGATAGCTATCAGAAGAGCCCTCTCCTGTTTTAAAGGAGCGCACCTTTTATTCACCATTGCTTTGCTGCTGCTGGCCTCATTCCCTGGGTAGTGCAGATCGCTCCAGACGTCGTCCTTCTTGTCCCCACGACTGAAGCTCTAGGAACCGTGAGTTTGCAGGAACTACCAGGAACTGCCATAGCATCAGCTTTCTTGATTTGAATAAGGTACTGTGTCCATTTGGTCGTTCTCTCCGTCCGACCTTGAGGAATCGGGGTGAACCCTTTTCCTTTCCGAAGTCTTGTCCTTTCTTCCTTCCCTCTTATAACTTTTGCCTCCCTTTGACAATATGCAAGTACTCCTGGCAACGTTATTCTCGAACTGTTCTGATCGTGTGATCCTCGACAACCGAGTTCTGCTCCATTTGACACTGGCGCAGGCCTATTGACTTTATCTGTATCTTAGAACACGTCCTCTGATTCTAGTGCCTTGACAAAAGTATTTCCTATGCTTTTTATCCCCTATTCCCTGGTTTTAATTCAATGTGGAAAGTGTGTTTGACTACGGTTGCATATCTCCCCGCGGGTACGCTTTTCTTTCGTAAGACCGAACTGTCATTACTGTCAAAAAGTGAGCGCTTCTTAACCCCCCGGTAACGTCTTTTGTTTCACAACACCGGTCTGTGAAATCCTAATGTACTTACCTTGAATTGACCTGAACCAAAGGAATTGGTTGTGTGTGGTATATTTAGAGTGTGGTTTTGTTTAATAGAAGTGAAGTGTTTTATGAACAGAAGGCTTAAAAATAAATGTACTTATATTTTTTAACCAGAAACCTTGAGTCAGTGTTTGTTTGAGTCACAGTAATTGTAGTCCTTTGTGTAATACTTACTACTGCTCATTTGCTCTTGAGATAAGTATGGCTGCTGCGCTACTGCTATCACTTTAACTTTGTAGTACAGGCTTGTACCAAAGGTGAAATTGTACATCCACTTGTGGACTTAATTGTCTTTTGTGTTCCCTAAGGGTACTGCAGATGATTCTGCCTAACAGGTGACTAGCAGGGACTTGGCCACCCTACCTACCTTTTGTATTGGCTAAAATGCATGCACACATTCTATGACCCAATGACAACTTTTCTGTACTTGCTCTTCGATCCCCATGAGCGTTTAACCTACGTTGTGTTGAGATCATACTAATGGTGAAAGGCGCTAAACAAATACCCATGGCATTAGATTACAGAGTAGTGTGGTGGCAATCTCACTTTTGATATGACCTTAAACTCCCCCTCACTCATGGCGGCCCACTGCCGCAACCATGTGTCTGTAGACTGCGTTTTGATCGATCGTTGAGGATCGTTCAACGTAAAGTATCTTTCCTTCCACCAAAGGATCTTCCCTACATGAGTTAGGTAATCTAATATATCCTGATATGTAGTACAATTGTGTACATGGTCAGCTGGCTGCACTGGTTCTGTGAGAAATGTTGCTGGATTAACAGTGTGACACCTCACTATGTTAATTGAGTGGTTTGACAACATCTCATAGCCTGAAGCACGGTGAGTGGTAAGGGTATTTTTAGATATTTCTAGGATAGCAAACACTGCATACTCTACATAGTGTCACGGGGCATCCCATGGTGATGGTAGATGATTATTGAATGGCAAATACTGCTGCAGCAAGTGCTTGCTCACATGGAAAATGTTCCTGCGTTGCTGGGTCTAGAAGACCACTGTAATAAGCTAAAGGCTTGGTTCCCTGTGAATTATGTTGGGTGAGGACAGCTGTCATCACCTGACCATTAGAATGTGAAAAAAGAAAAAATAGTTTAATCTGGGATCGCTAAAACAGATGCATTACTGTGTTTTTTAATTTCTTGAACAATTCAACCATTTCAGGTGTCCAGATATGGGGCCCTTCACCTTCTGTGCTTCCTTCAACCTCTGTAGTAGGGGCCTGGTATAAGTAGAATAATAAAAATCCAGGACCAACCGGAATTGCACAGGCCCAAGAACTGTTGCATCTGCTTCACAGTATTTGCCTGTGGTGTGCATTGTACCGCTGCTGCTCTTTCTGGGGTGACCCTTCTCCTTGCTGATATTATCTGCCCTAAATACACTACTTCCTTCTGGCAGTTTTTTTTTTATTCAATTTTTATTGTTTTTTCAAGGCAACAAAGAGTTTATGCATATTATAAACATTGGGCACATACCCGTAACCACTTCAAAAATAAAAAATAAAGAAGCCATAGATCTCTGATGCTTTCACCCCCCTATCCCCTCCCCCCTAAGGCCTTTTCTCGGGACACAAGGTCCGCTTTACAAGATTCTCGTCTTTGGGCAGTGCCAACCAGGTTTATGCACGTCGATTGTTTAGTCGACTCTCCTGAGTCCTGTGCAAGGAGTTCTATACTAAGACTGATTTTGAGCCGAGTGGAGAGATCAAGTTACCCTCCGGTAGTGTCCTCTGTGTAGACCATCACCTCCATGAATTGCAGCCATTCGGACTCTATCTGCGCACTTGAGCCCTGTATTGCAGCCGTTAGTCTATCCATAAAGTTGATGTCCTTGGCCGCTTCCACCCATTCTCTTCTCGTTGGAAGGGCTGCTCTTTTCCAAGTCTTGGCTCGTGCCGCTCTAGCTGCCAACAGTAGGGAATGTGTCAAATCTGGTAATTTCTCCCAGTGCTCATCCCTTTGTTGCAGACCAAAAATAAACAAGATTGGGTCCTGCGGGTAATCCCCCCCCCCCTCCCACGCCTCTCTGAGCCAATTAAGCACTTCAGATCAGTAAGTTTGGACTTTTTTGCATGTCCACCACATGTGCCAATAGTCGGATTTTCCCCCGCATCCATGCCAACACACTGGGACAACATCTGGAAACATCCTAGAGAGGGTGATCGGGTCATATTGCCACCTGTGGAGGAGTTTGATGGCGTGAGTCTTATAATGGCATGAGATCGATGTCTTGAAAGCCCTACTACAGAGTTTCTCCCAGAGACCGTCCCTGATGGCGCAGCCCAGATCCCTTTCCCATTTCCTTCTGAGGCTTTTGGTTGTTCGCTGCCGGGGGGTCAAGAGAGCTTTATATAGGAGAGAGATGAGCCCCTTCATTTCTGTGTGGGAATCCAGGATTTTTTCAACCGGGGTGAACTTCCTTTGTATACATTCCTTCAACTTTGGCTTTATTATGGTTCCCTTGAGCCGAAGATACAGGAGTGGCGACAGTCTACCAATTCCCAGTGCCTCCTTGAGTTCTTCGATAGGTATGAAAGAGTCCTCCCTCACCAGCTGGCCGACTCTACAAAATCCTGCGTCAAACCAGGGCTGGTAATGTTCGTGGCCTGGGATTTCCTCTAGCACTGGCGTGGACCAAATATGACTTAGTGGCGAGGGCCACGTGGTCACTTTCGCCCTGTTTTCCCTTCCCTGCTAAAGCTTTCCACATGGTTCCTAATATTGGGTGTTCCCTAATCCTTTTTGGGAGCTTTTTTAATGGGACCCATAACCATTCACCAACTGTTTCACAAAAGGTAGGAGGCACTCCTCTCCAGAGAGAACATGGCATGATAACCTGTTCTGAGGTGAGAGTTTGCAGCACACGCTTTTTGCTCACTGTACCTTTCACAGATGGGAAATATCCATTTGCATATCAGTCTTTGTCCCACCCACATGGGCAGTCAAGCACCGAAATGCTATGGCAATTCCTCTCTGAACAAGAGTACCAACAGCAACCACATACACGTGTTTCAGCCTTTTTGGGCCTCATCAGTGAGGTGAAGCTGCCAACTGTGACTGGACTTGGGAAGGAGTTCTCGATGTAGATCCATTGCTTATTGGGGTCCTCTCTAAGGTGAGGGGCTAGAGCCCTGAGCTGGGCCGCTCTGTGGTAGGCACTCAGATCTGGGAGGGCGACCCCTCCTCGTTCTTGGGGAGGGTGAGGGTCTCGTACCCTATTCTGGGTCTCTGGCCTTGCCATATGAACTTCGTTATGCGCCTCTTGGCTTCTCTGAGGTATGTTTCCGGAGCCTCTAGGGGGAGCATCTGGAAAACATACAGCACTCTAAGGAGCAGATTCATTTTTATGGCATTTTTTCTGCACATCCATGAGATTTGCCCCTTCCCCCAGCCTTCCATGTCCCTGAACAATTTCTCCAACAGCGGGGGGGGGGGTAGTTTGCCTGGCACAGGTCCTCACTGGGTCAAACAATGTTGATCCCCAGGTATTTTAACCCATCTGTACAAACTTGGAGACCTAGGGGGGGTCAATTCGGTAATTTGTCTATCTGCATCAGAAGCAAAAGGAAAGATCATTGACTTGCCTACGTTGACCTTAAAGCCTGAGAAGCGGCCGAACAATTCATTTACCTGCAGGGCGGCCGGGACTGACCGTGTGGGCTCCCTCAGATGGAGCAAGCTATTCGTCTGCATAAAGGCCGAGTTTGAAGGTGCAGTCTCCCACATCAATGCCCTTTACTGCAGGAGAACCTCTGAGATATTCTGCAAGTATCTCCAGAGCGGGGAGAGGGGACAGCCCTGCCTCGTCCCTCTTTGGATGCTGAAGGTACGTGACAGGTGTCCATTGACTGTCACTCTGGCTGATGGTGACTCGTATAGGGCTTTGATGGCTAGCCTAATCCCAACTCCGAACCCCAGCTTTTCGAGTACCCCATGTAGGGAACCCCCAGTCGACCCGATCAAACGCCTTTTCGGTATCGATGGACACCAAAACCGGGTTCTCCCCCTTCGGAGCTGCCACCATCATGAGGTGCAAGGTTTTACGTAGGGTGTCCGCCCCTTGCCTCCCCTGTATGAAGCCTACCTGGTCTGAGTGGATTAGGCTCGGCATATGGCGTCCGATGATCCTCGTGAACAGTTTAGCATCCACATTGAGGAGGGAGATTGGTCTATAAGAGCGGCAATCCGCTGGATCTTTCCCCTCCTTCTGGATCACTGTGATTAGTGCTTTGCCAAATGACGCGGGCGCCCTCCCTGTCTGTTATGCTCACCTGGCTCCCACAGGGGCGTCGATCGGACCCGATCAGCTGCGACCTCCTCCAACGTGAAGCGTAGTGCAGAGATGACAAACTGGACCATCTAATTTCGTCTGCTTGACCCGTAGAAGTATTCTCCTGCAAGTGGAGAAAGGGATTTAGCCACCCGTGGATTCTAGTAATGGCACCCCACTGTTCTCCCCACTAATCACCACCGATATTCACTTTCACTAAGCTCACCTTATGTTTTTTAATGATGAGCTCTCCATCCTGTGTGGAATGCAGGGGCGCGTAGATACCAGTTACTTCACTGGTTTGAAGGCGTTGGAAGAGTTCCGGATGAATATTGACTCCGAGGTTCCAGGCGAGAACCCGCAAGTATAAAGTTCAAAGAGTTCAATATGTCTGATGTTCACTCTTGTACATTCCTTTCTTGTGTTGCAGCTGGATCCAGGGGAAGATTGTCTTGTGGCAGCTGATGGTGTTCAGGTAAGAGTCTGTATTACCCAACACTGTCTGGTAAAAGATGCATGTATTTAAATTGCTGGTTTCTCTCTCCTTACAGATGCGGCGTAAGAAGTTGCGGTTTGTTACAGAATAATGCCTCCGGTTGTTAATCAGGTAAGTCTATGGTGGAGAGGTTGTATTTGTTGGCTCGCTCGGCTCACCTTATGTTTCTTTTGTCCCCTAGATGGTGGAATTCGGTGAAGAAAATGATGGAGACTGCGCCGGATCGAAAAATGCTGTGAAGACTGGTGAGTATGGCGCGGCGCTGCAGCTGGCGATGCGATACGTGTAGAATAATGTCCTTTTCAAGTTCGAAGACGTGATGGATCCGGAATTCAGGTAAGGATTGAAATAATATCTGTATTCTAACCTTTCCTCCTTCTTTCTTCTATTGCTAGGAGCTTTGGATTCGAGATGGGCGTGGCTGAAGACTGGATGCTGACTGCAGGCACGGTGAGCGTTGCGCTGCTGGATGCAGAATAACGCGAAGCATGTGCTGCTGTTCGGGCGTGGTTTAAATAGCCTCCAAAGTAGTTCCAGGTAAGAAGTCCCTAGAACCACACCCGAGTAAAAAATAGTCCCTGTAGTAAAATAGTCCCATCCAGGCCTCACGTTGGCTTGGATTCATTTGCAGCATGGTCTGCATGAGGATTATGAGCCTGGCGCACTGAACCCAGACAGCCCCCAGCCGGGGCTGCTGGGATTTTATTAAATATCTGGATGCCTGCTCCCGGGGCTGATGGGCTTGATCCGGATGCCCGGGGGTAGGCATCATGACAGCGTCTTCATTATATTTGAGAATAGACCTGCTAGGAATCCCGCCAGTAGACCAGAGAAAGCCTTGTAAAAACCTGCAGTAAATCCATCCGCCCCAGAGGCCCTTCCCTGCTTCATCCCCGATATTGCTTTAAGCACCTCCTCCTCTGTTATCGGGGCGTCTAGGGCCGATGCCTCTGGAGTTGCAACGACTGGGAGGGTGACCTCATTAAGATATGTCTCGCGTGCTTCCTTCTCCACCTCCCCCTCCCTCCCGTAAAGGGTCTCCTACTTCTGGCAGTTTTGCAGCTACTATTTGCCAACCTTGTGCCCCTTTTCTGCCTATAGTGTCACAAAATAATTTCTACATTGCTCTTTTGTGGTGCTACACACCAAGAGGTCATCTACATACTCTGGGCCTCATCACGAGTTGGGCTGTATTCCCGGCTGTAATACCGCCGACTGTAATAGCCCTAGCACCGACCGGTCCGGCTGTATTACCGCCAGATCACGAGTTGGGTGTTAACGGTAAATCCCCATTCCCCATTGGGTCCATTGGATTCAATGGGGTATTTTCAGCGCTAATTATGCGGGCTAATACAGCCGGCGGTAATACAGCCGAAAACAGGGGATTTTCACCTCTAGAGAAAGGCTGGAGGTAAAACAGCCCATTTAGCGCCCAACTCGTGATAGGGCCAACCCTTAAATGCGGCTGTAATACTGTTACCTACCGCATATAAGGGCTACAGCCCAACTCGTGATGAGGCCCTATATCACTGTACTCTGTGTTTGCAAGTTTCCTATGTCCATTTGCAACACTCTGTTAGAAATGATTGGGGATCGACAGCACCCTTGTGGTAAATGAGTGTGTTGGAACTTTTGCCTGTGGTAAGTTAGTGCAGTAAGGTGCTGTGAGTCTGGGTGTAACGGAATGGAAAAGAATGCATTCTTTAGGTCAACTACTTTGAAAAAGTTGCTCCCCTGGGTATATTACACAAAATGGTGTCTGGATTTGGCACCACCGGGAATTCTGTTTTGCTATGTTGATTAAAGGGCAGAGGTCCTGCACCATCCTCCAAGAACCCCCTTTTGCCTTTTTCACTTGCTATATAGCCATGTTACATGGGGATTTTGAGGGCTGGATGATGCCCTATTGCCACAAAGCTACAGCAGTGTAATAAATTCCGTCATATGCTTCCTGTGACATGGGTTACTGTTCAACCCGGGGCAATATTGCCTCTGCTTTCAGCTTGATGCGGACACCCCTATTCCTTTCAAGAGACCCACATCATGGGGTCCACTGGTCGATATTACTTTAGGCACCTTGTCCAAATCCTCATTTAATTGTGCAGATAGTGTCTTTGTAAGAAGTACTTTCTGGCGAACCGTTGTGTTGTACAAGCAACTGACATGGTATGCATATCTGAAACACCATCTCCCCTATGTTGTCATTGTCTGTAAAAAGCTGTTAGTCAAGTTTGTCAAGTGTTGTGCTGGGTCAATGCATAAAAAAGTGTGCCATTCAATGCCATCGTCCTCTGCCCCATGCAGAATCACTTTTTTCATTGCTGCTCCTAAATGTATTATGATAGTGGTGCCTGGCAGTACTTCCTGGTGGACTGCTGGTCTTACTACAAATTCTGTGGATAGTCGGAATGTGTGGTCCTTAATCCTCGGCACCCATAATATCAGTATTTGCACCCTGTAAAGGAGTAACTCTGGGTAAAGTGGTGCATCTCGCAGAGCACTGTGGGTGCAAAATGCTTGTATAAAGTGGCGACCCGTGTGTAACACACACGGGTGGGAACACACAATGCCCTTTTCGGTAAATGAAATTGTCATGTTTAGTTTGCTCATAATATCTCTGCCCAATATGTTAATCGGGGTTTGTTTTGAATACAACATTGGTGCTCTAACTTCTTGCGTGCCAATGGTCTGGGGGGGGGGGGTAAATCTTCACTGAAAGGAACCATTGGAACAGCCCCAGAAAATTCCTGTGTCCATTATTGTTTCTTACAAAGGCAACCTTCCCTCCTTGATACAAGAATTGGTAACTCCTGTGCAGACCAAAAACAAAAATATTCTGTCACATATCTTCAGTGCAACCCGTGGTTCCTCTTTCGGGTCTGAAGTTACTGAAAGGACTGGGCACGTCAGAGCTGTCTGGGCTATCTTATTGGGAATGTGTGCCTGTGTCTGGGGATGTAAAGGTGTTACCTGGGTAGTGTGGTACTGTGCCCTGGGGTAACACATTTTTGTTCCATTGCTGAGCAGGGGCTTGCACCTGTGCTTGGATGAGATTTGGTTGTCGGTATTGGTGCTAATGTTGTTGCTGGAGAGTACTCTGTACATTTTGGGTAACTGGGGAAGCTGCTGTGGGGCGCTTTGTGCATTTGGAATTATCTGTTGGGGGTTGTGTGATGCTGGAAATGCATGGATCTGCTATCCAGGAGTGGTGTGCCGCCGATGACCTTTGCCTCAATGCCAGTAAGACTTATATTCTCCTCATCGGCACACCTGCTCCCTCCTTTTCCTGTAGCTATCTGGCCCGGCTCTCTTTGCCCTCTTCCTGCTCCCACCTGCAAGGCTAAACCTTGGGGTCATCTTCGACTCCACACTCTCCTTCTCTCCTCACATCTTTGACGTCTCTAAGAAGTTGCACTACCAGCTGCAACTCCACAGAAGTATTCTTCCTTTCCTCTCCTTCCCCAGAAGCTCACTGTCTCCAGAGCCCTGGTTCTCTCTAGGCTGGACTATTGCAAAAGCCTCTTTCTAAATCTGCCTGCTTCTACTCTCTGACCTTATGCAACCTATCCAGAACAGGAGTGCGAGACTTGTTCTTGGCCTCAAGCCCAGGGATCGTATCTCTCCAGGACTGAAATCTCCGCACTGGCTCCTAGTGGCTGCGAGGATTAAGTTCAAAACACTCTACATCCTCCACAAGGCCGTCTGGGGCCTCAATACCTTCAACACCTTCAACTCTCTCTTCCTAAATATCTTCTTTCTCAAGCTCTTCGCTCATCCGCCTCCAACTCCCTCTGGGTCAGTCTCTTCTCCAAGCAACAAGTTGGTGTTAGATCTTTCTTCGGCTGCTGCCTCCTTCTGGAGCAGCCTCCCTGCCTCCCTTAAACTTGAGGAGAACCATCTCTGGTTCCGGAAGCACCACAAAACCTTTCTCTTTGCCTCAGCTTTTTCTCCTCCTCTCCTCTGCTAACCTCCTGGCTGCACTGGCTTCCTGGACACCCTCTGATCTCGTGCCCAGGTCCCTCCCCCACAAGCATCACACACCTGCACTACCCACCTGGCAACCCCTGCACTTGGGGACTGTTTCTGCATCCCTACAGTCCCCCTACCAGCCCTTGACACCTGATGTCTGCACTTACCCATGCGCTTGCCACATGCTGGCCGTTACTTTACTTATTGTTATCTTTTCCCTTGTACTGCACTGTCCCTGCCCCCTTCCCACGCACTTGTGCGATCTGAATGACACCTGGCCTAGTAGGATTGCTGTCCGTCCTCCATTTGTTCCCCTCCCTTGCCTCGTTGCGCCTTGAAACACTTGTGTATAGGCGCGATATAAATGCCATATTATTTCATATATCCTATCATATCATTGGAGGAACAGGGCCTCCATGTTCTTGTCTTGTAGTCCTTATCATGTGTGTTCTGTTATTTTCTGCACAGGAGTCCATGCTAGACTCCTGGCAGTGCAGCTCTTCCTCTTTTCGTTTTGGTGAACGGATCCTTGGGATACCCTTATGGCACCCATGGGTGGGGGTACAACCCTGTACTCCTTTTGAGGTGCCTGTGTGTGGACCACGGAGCAGGTTATGGGCTGGTGGGAGCTCCATGCTGACTTTGACAGGTGCTCCAAGTATCCTCCATTTTGGGATGTCCAGGCCATGCCATTGGAATCAGTTGATTCCTGATAGGAGACAAGATGGCCCCTGTGGCCTCTTGCTTTCTTTTCCCTGTTAATTTGTTTTCCCAAAGTCTTGGGAAGCCCTGACTCTGTCCCTTCCCCTGACTGGCTGTTGGGTGGAAGTTCCAAATATGGTATTGTGGGGGAAGTCCCAGCCAGACTGGCTGGAGCCTTCCCAATGACTATGTTGTGGGTATGGCCTTGGGGTGGGACCTGGGCGAATGGAGTGTGACCAATATGCATTTCCTGTTAAGGGTGTCTTGTTTCTGGTATGTGACACAAAGACTGAGACAGCCCTGCCCGAAACTGGTATGAATGCGGTGTAGAGTGCTGAATGGCAGAGTGCTTGTCCCAATACACATTCCTTGTTGTGAGTGTCTGGAGGGAAGTGAATGGCCTGAATGCACTATGAGCTGGATTGGCTGCCTGCCTGCATGAATGCCCTTCTGAATGATTGGTTGCCTGAGTGTGATCCAGCAGAGTGAATGAGAGATCAAACTGTATATCTGGGGTCCTCTCACTGATGGAAATCGTTCAGAAGCTGAAGCTGAAGTTGAAACTGGATGCTTACTCTCGAAGCCGAGCCGGAAGAAGTAGGTTAATTGCTGTTTCCCTTCGACGTAATCTGAAAGCTGCTGTGCCTTCAAGAAACTGATCCAAGAGGGGACCTGGCTACGAGACCTCTTCCCGAGCTACGAGGAACCATCATGCACCAGCTAACCTTCACCGAAGCGCCTGGAAGTCCGCCTTCGAAAGACTGTCGACCGGAGACTGGGGCTGCTGAGGAAACTGAAGAGAAGCGCCCGGACATTCCGTCCACTGTCATCGATCAGGGTTCGGAGGATCGCCGTAACCGGTGAAGGCCTCTGGAAGCCGTGTTACCCTGAAGCGGGATAGCTTGACGCCGTGTCGCCGACAACATTTGCTGCAAAGCTCCATTGCCTAAGAACACTTTGAATCAAGGACTCCCTTTGCTCATCACCATCGACTGCTTTGTCCCGCCTGATAAAGTCATGGTCGCCCAAGAACCGAGGAGAATCCGCTGGTGAGTTTCCCCGCCATCCGAAGACCACAAAGATGCCGACGACCCGACTCCCTCGCTGGGCCAAAGTTCTTCAGTGACTCTTTGTGGCAACAAACTATTGTCGTCGAGGTGCACTGCCGGCCTCATCTTCACAGGACGTCCACGACCAATCGTCGAGTACCTCCATGACCGAAGCTGCAGCCTCAATGCCATTGTTCACCCTTTTCTTCGAGGGATCTGGACGATCTGTGGCTCCTGCCTTAAAGGGAGTTTACTCAAAAAGGATCTGTCGACAACCCGACGTTGAACTCTGCTTAACCAGGTACATTGGGGTTGTAGAACAATTTTAGAAGGAGGTAAGACTCTGAAAAGTAATATATGGACTGGGCTTGTTTATTATCTTTATTTACAGGTTTCCCAGGTGGGGGGGGATGCTCACACAGAACTGTGTCTAGTGGGTAGGGGTTCAGTATTCTGCCAATGGCTTAACCCTCTTGTTTCCTCCAAGTCTATTGTTGGTTCACTTTATTAATTAATTTGTATGCCATTTTGAAACTGTCTACACTTGATGCATTTTAATGGAATCAAAGAAGTAATTGTGGTACCACATAGAGACTGTACATATTTACCATTTTCAAATTGCCTGAGCACAAAGTGTGTTATTGTATGTGTACACAATCAAAGCCTTATTTATATAAAGAACTGTGTTTTCACTAACATGGTGTGTGAACATTCCTTTGTGGGTGCTTGGGGACTACACTGTACTTGAGAACCAGCCTGTATCACCTCCTGAGAGCTAAGCCTTGATTTCTCGTCTATTGCTACCTTAAAGAGAATCTTGGCGGGGTGCTCTGTGCTTCTACTCTGCCATATAGAGGGCAGAAGTACAGATAACCCCCCTCCAGTCTTTACAGGATGCATCTGTGGGGGGGTTACATCTATGGTGAATAGGTGATAGTCTGATATGCTGGGATAACCCCAGGGCCATACTGTACTTGATTTCTGCTCCTGCACTCTCATGCAAAGTGTCAAATTTTCCACAAGAGTGACATGGTCGTCCGAACCTGGGGTCTTACTCCCCCATAGCCAAATCCAGCTCCCCTACCTCTGTGGAAGTTCCCACTTCCTTGTGGAAAGTGCCCCCCTTGTGTAGAATACCCCGTCCCTACAACTCCTTCCTGCGAGGGGTTGTACATGTGTTGTCCTTCTGTGGTGTGGGTCATTTCTGCTCCTCTGTGAGTAATTACTGCTCCTTCCATACTAAATTTAGCTAATTTCTTTTGTACCAATTTTGCTTCGGCCTTCTGAGCTCATACTACTTTACTTCTCTTTTTATCCTGTTTCACTCTGCAATGGTGTACTGTGTGTGCTTGTATCTCTGGCCATCCTTTCGTTTCAGTGCCCACCCCCTTCCATAATTCCGGCTGTACGTCTGCGGGGAGACCCTTTGAAAATGTGCTGTCTGGGGTTCTCATCGGCCTCGTACTACTACTAGCTAGAATAGGCTGCATGTCTGATGTTTCTGGGTACATTTCCTTTAGTGCTTTCCATACGTGTGCTTGGCAGTTATTGAATAGCGCGCCGTCCTGGGCATTGCTGCTCGGTTTTACCCCGTCATATGCTACCTGTCCCCAAATTCTATCCACTTGTTCACCCAATAAAGAGGCAAACAAGCTTCATGTCTCCTACGGCCAGGGTAATCCCTGCCATCCTTTTCTCGAAGTCATAAATCCACTTGCCTGTCCCTGCTGTGAGGGACAGCAAGCTACTCATTACATTTTCCTTATCCATATTTGGCCAAGGTATGTATTGAGACCCCCTCATCCCCAACTTTTCTGTAATGGGGGAACTGTGTTCCCTGCTTCTGAATCTGGGATGTATCCCTTTCCCTCTTGCCATTTGCTTCATTTATTCTGTTGGCCAGTCTTTCTATCCTCCCACTAGACGCTGTCCAATGTCTCTTCCATTACACAACTGCCATCGGCTTCAGCTTGGTGTAACGCTCACCTGAAAACTCTGCGGGAACCTTCTGGAACTCCAACTGACTTCTACCTTCCTGGGAACTAGACACTGAATTTCTGTGGAGAAAATAACAATTTTCCCTTCCTTAGTTTTCTCGCGTACAACTGAAAATCAAAACTGGTAATATGGGGCCAGCAAATCTCACCTGGGTATTTAATTTGTTGAGCTCTCCATCCTGTTCTATACAGGGGCGCAAGTCCTGAAGAATGGGATACTGGATAATAGTTTCTTTTGAAAGGGACTAAAATGGCACTAAACAAATGACAGAAACCCTATGCTACTTGGACCTAAAGGGGGCATAGCTGAGGTGTGATGCAAGTGTAGAATGACAGAAAAAACTACCTCACTACACTACGGGACGGTAATGGAAAAACACCTTATTACAGAGCGTAATATGAACCTTAGTGTGACCAAAATTATCTGACTAGAAAATCAGCTTCCAAGACAAAACTCCACAGGAAAGGGCGCGAACCCACTACAAACAACGTAATATCCTGAAAATGCGTGAGGAATCCAAATAACATTTATACACAATTTCAATGTATCAGATAAGGCAACACAAACGGAGCAATTGCATTTGCACTTAATTGGTGTACTTGCGTGAGAGAAAACTGCTACGAACTGAGAGATGAGGAGACCGCTATGACAGGACTGAGCCGGGAACGGCAGCAACTGGAAAAAACACAGGAAGGGAGCTGATAACTAATTAAAGTTACTCAAGGAATGACTGGAATAAACTGTGGACAAGGTCTATTGAGCGGTGACAGGGAACGGAGGTACGCGGCGAGCGTTCAGTCTGAACTCAGACAAACGACGCGAAGCGCGAGCCTCCTGAGGGGCGGGGCTTAAATAGCTGGCACATGAAAACAACTAGACCCGCTAACTAACTGACCCAGAGGCACCACCTAGCGGCCATTAAAGAAACTCACTAACCATTAATATGGGGAGTTAGAATCAATAACTAGCTAGGGCAAATAAATTCCCTATAAACCTGCAACTCTTAGGACAAGTATGGGAAACTAAACTAACCTGTGGTCATGACAGTACCCCTCGTCAAGGACTCTCCTCCCGGCTTATTGGGGTGATTCTGATGAAACCTTTTTAACAATCTAGTGGCATGTATGTTTTCTTTAGGTTCCCAGGATCTATCTAAGGGACCGTAACCCTTCCAGTCAATCAGATAAAAAACCTTGTGCCTGACCATCTTGGAGTCTAAAATATCCTTCACTTCATATTCAGATTGATTGTCTTCAAACTCAACGGGAGCAGGAGCTGGTTCTAAACGAGTATCTGGCGTTACTGGTTTCAGTAAAGATACATGAAAAACTGGATGAATTCGCATCTTCCGAGGAAGGGTCAATTTCATTGCCACTGGGTTGATGATGGCTTCTATGGAGAACGGACCCAAAAATCGAGGAAGAAATTTCTTTGAACCTTTCAACATCAAATTTCTGGAGGATAGCCACACAGAGTCTCCAATTTGAAACCTAGGAGCTGCACTTCGATGGCGGTCAGCAAACTTCTTCTGACTTTCTTTGGCTGCGGACAAGCTAGCTTGAGCCCTAGTGTGGGCCGTAGAGATGAATTCATGGAGAGTTTTCACAGCAGGCATCTCTAAAGGTTCTGGAGGGTCAAAGGCTGAAGTTCGAGGATGTCTGCCATGTAATGTATAGAATGGAGTAAGCCCAGTAGAGGAATGAGTTGAATTGTTGTAAGCATATTCTGCCACCCACAATATATCCAACCAAGAGTCTTCTGTTTGGTGAAGCATGCATCGTAAATACTGTTCCTAAGGTCTGGTTGGTGCGCTCCGTCTGACCATCGGTTTGGGGATGATGGCTGGTGGATAGTCGAACATCAATCTTGGCCAGAGCACAACATTGCCTCCAAAATTTAGAAACAAATTGACTACCTCGGTCTGAGATTACAATGGAGGGAAAACCATGCGTCTTAACAATATTCTCCAGAAATAT
Organism: Ambystoma mexicanum; assembly: GCF_040938575.1. NCBI lineage: Eukaryota > Metazoa > Chordata > Amphibia > Caudata > Ambystomatidae > Ambystoma > Ambystoma mexicanum. Next base: position 90,322,924 of record NC_090936.1, on the reverse strand, counting down.
CTTGGCCAATCCAGAAGCTGTCGGAAGTCCTTGGACTGCGATAAAATGTGCCATCTTGGAGAATAAGTCAACCACCACTAGAATGGTGTCAAAACCCCTACATGGAGGAAGATCGGTAATAAAATCCATTGACACGGTATGCCAAGGACTCGGTGGAACATCCCAAGGTTGAAGAAGACCGGCCGGTCTTTTCTTAGTATTCTTATTTTGTGCACAGGTTCCACAGGTTTGAATAAATTGAATGACATCTTTGCGCCATGTAGGCCACCAGTAGTGTCTCTTGATTTTTTCCAAGGACTTGGTGACCCCTGGATGTCCCTCAATCAAGGAGCTATGGTAGTTAGCAATCACTTGTCTTCTCAATTCTTCAGTAGGTAGGTACAAGCGATTTTGATAATGCGGGATATCCTCCTGCAGGGTGAATTGATCTCCTCGATTTGTCCAGGTAAGCAGCTCTTCAGGAACCACATTCCTCTTGACTTCCTTCAGCAGTTCTTCATAAAAAGGGTCTGGAGTGTTTAGCAATCCTAAAACCCTGTCTCCAGCAAGGATGTTGTTTGGAACTTGGGGAACAAAGGTCTCCTCTTCATTGCCAATCCGGGACAAGGCGTCGGCCTTCCCATTTCGAACTCCTGGCCGAAAGGTGATGACAAAGTCGTACTCTGCGAAGAATAAAGCCCATCGCAGTTGTCTAGCCGATTGGGCCTTGACGGAGCGGAGATACTGCAAGTTTCGGTGGTCAGTAAGGATGGTGACTGTGTGTTGGGCACCTAGTAAATAATGTCTCCATTCCTTTAAGGCGCACTTGATTGCCAACAGTTCCCTGTCTGTAATGGTATAATTTCGTTCTGCAGTTGAAAATGTTTTCGACCAAAACGCCACTGGATGTAAAACTTGAGTCTGTGGATCTCGTTGCGACAAAACGGCCCCCATGGCAGCACTCGAGGCATCTGTCTCTACAATAAAAGGTAAGTCAGGATGTGGATGTCTCAAAATAGGAGCCTCAGTAAACTTGGACTTGAGAGTCTGAAAAGCAATGGTGGCCTCTGGGGTCCAGGCAAACTTCTGGTTCTTTTTAAGCAAAGACGTGATTGGATGAACCAACTGCGAGAAATTTTCCACAAATCTTCTATAGAAATTTGCAAAGCCTAAAAAACTTTGGACTCCTTTCACCGAAGTTGGAACTGGCCATGAAAGAATTGCCTCTACCTTCCGAACATCCATTTTCACTCCTTGAGAGGACAGCACATACCCTAGAAACTCTACTTCAGGAACATGAAATGAACACTTTTCCATCTTCACAAAAAGGGAGTGCTCTCGCGATTTTTTCAAAACTGCTGAAACGTGATTCACATGTTCCGAGGGGGTTGCTGAAAAGATCAAGATATCGTCAATATATACTACTGCGCAGACATCAAGCAAATCTTTCAAAACGTCATTCATAAAGCACTGAAATGCTGCTGGAGCGTTGCATAACCCGAATGGCATGACTTGGTATTCGAAGAGGCCAAACTTTGTGCGAAAAGCAGTCTTCCACTCGTCGCCTTCCTTCACTCGGATCAGGTGATACGCTCCTCTAAGATCCAGCTTGGTGAATATCTGAGCTCCTTTAATTTGGTCCAACAAATTTGAAATGAGGGGAATAGGATATCGATTCTTGACAGTAATCTGGTTGAGTGCTCGGTAATCAATGCAAGTTCTGAGATCGCCCTCTTTCTTGGCAACAAAAAAAAGAGGCAAAGCAGCAGGAGACTTAGAGGGTCGGATGAAACCGTTGGCTAAGTATTGGTCTAAGTATTTCTTTAGGTGAGCATCTTCTTTCTCCGTTAGTGAATAAATCCGACTACACGGAATTTCACTTCCAGGAAGAAGATCAATCTGACAATCATAGGGCCGATGTGGAGGAAGCTCCTCGGCCAATTTCTCTTCAAAGACGTCTCGAAATTCTGCATACTCGGGAGGTAGTAAGCCGATGACTCCTAACGTTGATACAGAGACCTTCTCCATTAAACGGGAATCACCCTGGGTGTTTGTTTTACTGCAAGATTCTCTACACTCAGCAGCAAAGGTCAAAGACCGAGTTCGCCAATCAATCCTTGGGTTATGTTTCTCCAACCAGGGTAAGCCAAGTATAATTTGGAGTTGAGGAGCGCTAATAAGGTCGAACGTGATTCTCTCTTCATGCTTTCCCTGACAACACATAATAAGGTTCTCCGTGCATTGAGTAACAGGACCTGAAGCCAAAGGCGTACCATCGACTGCTGATACATTCTCAGCTTCGTGCTTGTTCACACGAGGAAAACCCGCCCTAGTTGCCAAGTCGATATCCATATAATTCCCAACTGCTCCACAATCGATGTAGGCTTGCAAAGTCTGCATTCTGGTGGGCTGTTTCGTACTGGATAAGGTAATGGGAAAAACAAAATGTGAGGTCACCAAACCTTTCTCCATGCTCGACAAGTTGACCTCTACACTTGTCGGGCACTGGAGTTTTCCGAATCCGAGTCCTTCTTGTCTGGGTTAACACCTCCAATAGGCTTCCTGGAAGGTTTAATAGGACACTCCTTGAGAAAATGACCAGCTTTACCACAATAAAGACACAGCTGTTGTTGGCGTCTCTTGTCTCTTTCAGCTTGTGATATCGGTCCTCTAATGGCTCCCAACTGCATGGGTTCAACGGAACTCTCTGAACTGGTTCTCAACTGATTTTCCTTGGGGCGCACAAAATAAGTTCTGTTTTCTGAACGAGAGCGATCCATTCTTCTGTCTTGCAATCTTTGGTCAAGTTGTACCGTTAGATCAATGAATTCTGCAATTCCTTCTGGAGGATTCACCACCTGAGCCAGGACGTCCTTCAATTCATTACGTAATCCTTTCTGAAATAAGGTGGTTCTTTTTTCTGTGGGCCAATTTGTTTCTGCCACCAATCTGTTGAAAGTTGCTACATATGCCAACAATTCCTGGTTGCCTTGGCGAAGTGAAAGCAACTCATTATCCAGAGCCTGACCCTGAGCATGACGTGCAAACAATTTCTCCATCTCCTTCTGAAAATCTGCAAGATTTCTCAAAATCGGATCATCCCTATTTACTAACGGGATTGACCAATCAGCTGCATAACCACCCAAATAGGATAATATAAACGCTACCTTGGCCTGATCAGAAGGAAATACCCCGGGGCGGCAGAGGAAATGAAGCTGGCATTGGTTGAGAAAAACCGCAAACTTCTTAGGATCTCCTAGAAAGCGTTCAGGAGGAGCTAATGGGATATTGCCGGGAACAATTACCTGAACCGGTGAGGGAGGCGTGACTGAAACGGGGGCAGAAACACTGGCAGAAGGCAAGGGAGTTTGACCCGCTTGGGCTTGCAACATCTGACGAGCTAACTCCTCAGTGCGATCCCGGTTAACAATAAATTCTCTCCGGAGAGCACTGGTTTCTGAGCGGGCTGCATGGACCTCAGCCCTTAGTTCTCCCAATAACTGAGCCAACTGGTCTACTTCTGGAGTTTCCATAATGTCCAGGCAGAGTATTTTTCCAAAGCGGCTTCGCGTTCTGTAACGCTCACCTGAAAACTCTGTGGGAACCTTCTGGAACTCCAACTGACTTCTACCTTCCTGGGAACTAGACACTGAATTTCTGTGGAGAAAATAACAATTTTCCCTTCCTTAGTTTTCTCGCGTACAACTGAAAATCAAAACTGGTAATATGGGGCCAGCAAATATCTCACCTTGGTATTTAATTTGTTGAGCTCTCCATCCTGTTCTATACAGGGGCGCAAGTCCTGAAGAATGGGATACTGGATAATAGTTTCTTTTGAAAGGGACTAAAAGGGCACTAAACAAATGACAGAAACCCTATGCTACTTGGACCTAAAGGGGGCATAGCTGAGGTGTGATGCAAGTGTAGAATGACAGAAAAAACTACCTCACTACACTACGGGACGGTAATGGAAAAACACCTTATTACAGAGCGTAATATGAACCTTAGTGTGACCAAAATTATCTGACTAGAAAATCAGCTTCCAAGACAAAACTCCACAGGAAAGGGCGTGAACCCGTACAAACAACGTAATATCCTGAAAATGCATGGGGAATCCAAATAACATTTATACACAATTTCAATGTATCAGATAAGGCAACACAAACGGAGCAATTGCATTTGCACTTAATTGGTGTACTTGCGTGAGAGAAAACTGCTACGAACTGAGAGATGAGGAGACCGCTATGACAGGACTGAGCCGGGAACGGCAGCAACTGGAAAAAACACAGGAAGGGAGCTGATAACTAATTAAAGTTACTCAAGGAATGACTGGAATAAACTGTGGACAAGGTCTATTGAGCGGTGACAGGGAACGGAGGTACGCGGCGAGCGTTCAGTCTGAACTCAGACAAACGACGCGAAGCGCGAGCCTCCTGAGGGGCGGGGCTTAAATAGCTGGCACATGAAAACAACTAGACCCGCTAACTAACTGACCCAGAGGCACCACCTAGCGGCCATTAAAGAAACTCACTAACCATTAATATGGGGAGTTAGAATCAATAACTAGCTAGGGCAAATAAATTCCCTATAAACCTGCAACTCTTAAGACAAGTATGGGAAACTAAACTAACCTGTGGTCATGACACTTGGCTGTCTCAACACTCTTACTTGTTATAGGGTAGTTTGCAAAGGTAGCGGGCGCCCCTCTCTCGACAGAACAAGGCCTGATAACCTGTTCAGTGGTTATTAACCACTTGAGAGTTCGCAGCCACTGCTTTTACTCACTGTGCCTTTCACAGATGGGAAATATCCATTTGCATATCAGTCTTTGTCCTGCCCAGGGGCAGTCCAGCACCGAAATGCAATGGCAATTCCAACCTGAACGAGAGTACCACCAGCAACCGCATACACGTGTTTCACCCTTGTTGGGGATCATCAGTGAGGTGAAGCTGATGTACTCTTGTTCAGAAAGGAATTGCCATAGCATTTCGGTGCTGGACTGCCCTTGTGGGCGGGACAAAGACTGATATGCAAATGGATATTTCCCATCTGTGAAGGTACAGTGAGCAAAAAGCAATGGCTGCGAACTCTCAATGTTAATAACCACTGAACAGGTTATCATGCCTTGTTCTTTCGAGAGAGGGGCGCCTGCTACCCTTTTTGTATTTTTGAAAGGAACTTGGGGTTGGTCGCCCTAGGTTACCTGGGGGCAACCAGACGTGGACTCCCTGCTCACTGTGCTTAGAGAGGCTCAGCTTCACCTCACTGATGATGCCCAACAAGGCTGAAACACGTGTATGGGGTTGCTGATGGTACTCTTGTTCAGAAAGGAATTGCCATAGCATTTTGGTGCTGGACTGCCCTTGTGGGCGGGACAAAGACTGATATGCAAATGGATATTTCCCATCTGTGAAGGTACAGTGAGCAAAAAGCAATGGCTGCGAACTCTCAATGTGGTTAATAACCACTGAACAGGTTATCATGCCTTGTTCTTTCGAGAGAGGGGCGCCTGCTACCTTTTTTGTATTGTTATAGGGTAGGTAGATCTGTAAAGTTTACGGTCAAGTTTAAACATGATCTGTCCCCTTCCCCCACTGAAGAGCACCCTTTCTCCTGCTCTTGTGATGTTCTTACAAGCTCCTCCTCTGCTTCTTTCAATACATCTTCTATCTACCTCTGCGTTTTTCCCTATTTCTGAAAGTAATGGGTTTCTAACAGTGTTTGTTGGTGTATTCCTAATGGTATCTGATGATGTGTTTCTAGTAGCCCCTGTTGGTTACTTTATCATCCCTTTTTTTTTTTTATCCTGAACTGTAGGTGCAGAACGGGAATTAGTGTAGCCTGCAGCAGGCTTTAGAGGAAAGGGGTGGAAGCCACTGTAACTTTCTTGTTAGTTTAGTTCAATGTATTGTATTTTATTGTATTTTATGTAATACAATGTGCTTGAAGTTGAAATTAACAAAATGCACAATAAAAAAAAATGGTGTCATCATTAGGGGCGCCCTGCTCTTCCTCAAACATTTTCCACAATTCCAATATGCTTTGTCTACTCTTCATTTTATTTCCCTTTGTGTGTTGACAATAAATATGTATAGATGTGTTCTAAAACATCTTTTGTATGCATGCTAAGATGTAAACATTTTTTCTGCGGTCCCATGTACCCACTCTGAGTGGTACTTTAAAATGTTATCCCCATGTTGTGAGAGTGTCCTATACATGTGTCCTATCTGAGTGTCCATAACGTCAATAAACCCCTCCCCTCCCTAGCCAATGTCTACTGACACTGTTCCAAAAGCGTTGTATACTCCCAAACCTCTGTCCCAACAATAAACCAATTTGCAAAGAATCCAATTGTGAACCGATTTTCTCAAAGGCGCCTGCGTTTCACTCACCCATTTCTCATACCAACCAAATCATCCTCACCTCGCAACAAAACCTCTAACTACACCACATCTATATTGATATTTTATTTGTGTAGTGCTCGTACACAAGTGTTTTAGAGCGCGACGAGGCAAGGGAGGGGAACAAGGGAGAACAAAACAATCTTACTAGGCCCAATAACATTGAGAACGTGCAAGTGCATGGTAGAGGGAAAGGGGAAAGTGCATGGGGGGGAAAGTGCTGAGCAAAAGGAATACAAATAAATAAAACACAAATAATAAAAAGCACCAAACGGTGGAAGTGTAGCCAGCAAGTGGCAAGTGCTAGGTTTCTAAGTGCAGAAAACAGGGGGGTTGGGGACTGTAGGCTTACAGATGCAGACCCCAGTCGAAGGGATTGCCAGGAGGCAGTGCAGGTGGATGGAAGGGTGAGCAGGTACCTGGGCCCGAAAGTCAGAGGATGATCAGGTGCACAATGCCGAGATAGAACAGATAAGCAGGGCAGGGGAGAGGAGGAGAGAAGGCAGAAGCAAAGAGGAAGGTCTTGAGGTGCTTCCAGAAAGGGGGATGGTTCTCCTCAATGTTTCAGAGTGACAGGTCGGCTGTTCCAGAGGGAGGCCCTGGCCAAAGACCGAGATCTACCCCCCAGCTTCTTTCTTTGATAAACGACTGATCCTGAGGGAGTTAAAGGTGGAGGAGCGAAGAGTTCGGGAGGAAAAGTATTTACGGAGGGACAGCTGAAGGTATTTTGGGCCCAGGCCCCAGAAAGCCTTGTGGACAATGCAAAGGGTCTTGAATTTAATATTGCAGCCATTAAGCCAGTGGAGAGATTTCAGGGCTGGAGAGATACAATTCCAGGGCTTGAGGCCAAGGACAAGTCTTGCAGTCCTGTTCTGGATAAGTTGCAAAGGACGGAGAGTAGAAACAGGTAGATTTAGAAAGAGGCTGTTGCATTAATCCAACCTAGACAGAACCAGGGCTCGAGAGACGGTGAGCTTCTGGGGGAAGGAGAGGAAAGGCAGAATACCTCTGGGGAGGTGCAGTAGGCAGTTTGACTTTTTAGAGACATCAGAGATGTGAGCAGAGTAGGGAAGCGTGGAGTGAATGGTGACCCTGAGGTTCTTAGCCTCGCAGGTGGGGGTAGGAAGAGGGCCAAGTGAGGGCGGCCAAAGAGTGACAGGAAAGGAGGGTGTAGGTGTGCCGATGATGAGGATCTCCGTCTTGCTGGCATTCAGGCAGAGATCATTGGCAGCACATCAATTCTGAATGGCAGATAGGCAGTCAGAAATGAGAGAAGAGGTGGCTGAGGGAAGCCTGAAAACGAGTTCAGTCATCAGCATAGCACTGAAAAGTGGAGCAAAAAATGGCAATGCGGTGGGCGAGAGTTGCCAGGTATTCGTTGAAAGGCCAGGGTGAGAGGTTAGACCCCTGGGGAACACCACAATTAGAAAGCGAGATGGATGAAAGGAAGGACCCAAGTTTGACCTGGGAAGGTCAATCCGAGGAAAAAGGTCAGCCAGCCCAGAGCCTGATCAGTGATACCCAGGTTGTCACTGAGACTGTTGAGCAGAATGGTATGGTTGACTGTGTCGAAAGGAAGAAGAGAGATCGAGTAGGATGAGGTCAGAGGGGATGTTAGTCAAGGTTGGACAGCAGATCTTCACGGATGTTCGAGAGCAGGTTCCATGCTTCTGGCTGCTCTAAAGCCAGTCTGATGGTCATGTAGACAACCAACAGACTCAGAGTGAAGGTTGAGCTGCAAGATGGCCAGCTTTTCCAGGAGTTTGCCCAGAAAAGGAGTGTTGGAGATTGGGCGATAGTTAGCCTGGCAAGAAGGGTCCGCTCTGGGTTTCTTAAGAAGAGGGGGCACAAAGTGCTTCTGATGGGAGGGCAAGGCTCCTGAGGCAAAGAGTCGTTGCAGAAATCAGCCAGGGCAGGAGAGAGGGTGTTAATGTGGTCCTTGATGGAAGAGCAGGTAGGAACTTGTTTTGACAAGACTTTCATAGATCGGACTTGTCTAGAGACTTTGTTGTAGAAAAGAGGAAAGGACGAGAAAGTGGGTGGAAGGGGTGGCTGTAGGAGGGCCAGAGTTCACAGAAGGAAAGGGGATAGGAGGCGGAAGATAAGGTGGACAGGATGTCCTGGGTGTTTGAGATGAAGTGAAAGGCAAGGGCCGTGCAATGGGCCTGGGAGGCAACAGGAGAGGTAGAGACTGCAGCAGGGTTGGCCAGCTCCTTGCAGATTTTAAAGAGTTCAGCCGAGTAGTTAGATGCTGCAGAGACACATGCTTGGATGTGGGCTCTCTTCTTAGTGTGGACAATGAATTGGTATTGCCTTTGGAGCAAGTGACAGGCCAGTTTGTCAGAGGATGAACAGAAAGCCCTCCATTTCCTCTCATCGACCCTACACTTACGTTTTAAGTGTAGCTACGTCAGTCATACCAAGAATTGCACTTGGCTTTGGGCTTCAAACTGATCCTCATGACGGCGACAAGAGCATCAAGAGTATGGGAAATGGAAGAGTACAGCATAGACTGGGCTGTGTCAGGCTGTGAGTCAGCCGGGGGGGGGGGAGGGCCATTTGGAGAGGAGGTGGCAGCAAAAAAGTCAACTGACACACGCTTCATGGGCCGGATGTCAGAGAAGGTAGGTGGCTGTGTTGCGGTTGGCTTGGCCTGGGGGTAGAGAGTGAGAGGTGGGAGGAGAGGAGGGAGTGATTGCTCCAGGAGAGAGGAGTGGTCAGAGGGATGGAGAGGCAGAGGTCAGAGGAGATCAAGACATCAAGTGTGTGCTCTGCAGAGTGAGTCGGGCCAGAAGGGAGGATAGAAAGGGAGAGGGAATCACAAAGGTCACAAAAGAGTACAGAGGAGGAACAAGGAGAGTCTAGATGGATATTGAGGTCACCAAGAAGGAGGAGTAGATTGGTAAAGGCCAGGAGGGAAAAGGAGAGGTCCGCCCACTCAGAGAAATTAGGTGATCTGACCAGGGGGCTGGTAGAGGGTAGCCACGGTAAGAGAGTGGCTATGAGAGGGAGAAGGCCTGCAGACAAGGGATTCGAAAGAGGAGCATGTCTGCGTGGGAATGATAGTCAGGAATCCACTCAGGAAAGATGAGGGCTACACCTCCACCGGACTTGGTGGATGTGGGTGCAGAGAGGATCTTGTAGCCATCAGGGAGGAGAGTGTCAAAGCTTGTCAGAGCTGGCAGCGAGCCATGTCTCGGTAAGACCGAGGACATTGAGGTCAAGTTCTTCCAAGAGGTGGCAGATGTCAGAGGAGTGTTTGACAGCAGAGCGAGAGTTGAGATTGGCAAGATGAAGAAGGTTGCCAGCCTTAAAGGCCTTCCGGGGAGGGGAGGTGAGGAAGGAGCCCGAGGTGCGGCAGGAGAGGAGGGAAGAGAGAGCAAGGTAGCCAATGGGGGTGGGAGAAAGAGTAGGAGGGGACAGCAAGACAAGAGAGGAAATTGATGAGGTGAGGGAAGTGCTTATCAAAGAGGAGGAGATTGGCCCGAGGGCCTTGGACCATGACGGTGCCGAGTCGAAGGGGGCCATAATGGCTTCCAGCAGGTGCCACCATTAATGGGAGAGGAGGACCGAGCACAGAGATCATATGAAGAGTCCATAGATCTGGCAAAGGAACGACAACGAGGATGCCGGTGTGGGCCTGTCTGGAGGAAGCGCTGGAATAGGTATCAGCGATGGGGAGACCGGGGTTGGCGGGCAAGATATCCTTTTTAAACTTGTTCCTAACAAACTTTGTGAGAAGGGGAAGGTTCGTTGATGGAGTAGCAGTTGGAGAAGATGAGAGAAATAGAAAGTGCCATGGGTGCGTAGGGTGAGGGGCAGCAGGGAGAGTAGAACAGGTACAGCTGTATGAAACAGTCACTGGGCCAGCAGGTTACAAAGAAGCATTCAATACAAGCAAAAGGCACAACAGGTCTAAACCTAAAACAAAAAAGGCATAAACAAATACAATGACCGAAGTTCTTCCTCATCCCCCTCCACTTAAGACGAGAGAATTCACTAATCACTTCACTGCGCTGTTTTTCACCTTTTTTATAAGAGGAGTTCCCACATCAGTTTACAACTCTACTCTACTTAAAATGTTCCCCTTCAATATCTCATTGAAACCTTGTGCCATACTACACAGCACCATCTTTCCCCACAACGGATGAGTTCCCGTTCAACTTAATCTCCTAATCAATATTAGTTTTGCCTCCCATTTTACTGATTACTGAATTAAATTATGCATCTAGGTTAAAAAATCTTGGTTGCATATGTCTGAATGATCTTGGCTGTGAAGGTCAAATCGGAGCCAAATTGCGACTGTGTTTTTTTATTTGAGTCTTGAGTCACGCTCTTCCTTTTGTGCCTGTGAATGATCATGCAGCAGCTGTGGGAGTGCTGGTAAATTCACAACTGGACTATTGCAGCAGCCTTTTAGCTGGCGTTCCAACCAAACAAGTTGAGTGACTTCTAAAGGCGCAGGACACCGGGCATTATACTGGTGTTTCCAGTAAGGAGATCCACAGCTATTTCGGGGCTATGCTGTTCTCTGTACTGCCTGGCAGCGGAGGATGGGATTAAATTCAAGATCCTTTGTTTGATGTACAAGAGCCTTAATAATTTGGCACTGGAATATTTGAAGGAAACATTTAATTTTCATCAGCCAACACAGGCACTTCGATCACAGTATAAGCTCCTCCTGGCTATTCCTTCATCTTCTTTTGTATATAGAGGTGACCGCAGATTCTTTGTGTTCGAACCTAAATTCTGGAACAGTCTCCCATGGGAGATTAGGAAGATGGAGTCTTTCTCTCAGTTCTGGAAAGCAGTAAAAACATATCTGTTTAAATCAGCAGAAGAATCATGACCATACTTCTCTCCGGAAATTGTCCTTATACTGGTTTCCAATCCTGCCAAACAGTTTGCCATCTGTGCCTAGATTAGATTAAGGTTATCATGCTGTGCGATATAAAACCCTCAAACTCTAATCAATATAACAGACACATTAAACCAACAGAGCCCCCTCGATGCTGAGTCTGCCCTTTCAACTGCCTGCACTCCCCTGATTGACGGCCCGCCTAAGGGATCAGGCAGACCTTCAGGTAACTCTGCATCTGCTCACCTCCTCGGTTTGTGCGCACACTAACTGGTCTCTGCAGGACGGCGCCTCCCTCCAAAGGTGTGCGATGGGGAGCCCTGAGCCCTTCAGGGCTAGTGGAGATCTTGCTGGGGCTTCCAAAATGTAAAGGTGAAGTACCACAAAGGAATCCAAAAGTAATGCATAGAGTAATCAAAAATGGAGTGCACAAATTGCATGAAAAAAATAGCTTTTATTTGCCAATAAGGCCTAGAGAATCGGACCGCTCTGCGGAATTGTACTGAGGACCACCTCAACACATCCACTCGGGGCTACAATATTTAAAGCAAGAAACCTCAAAATGAATATTTTCTACCAATGCAACATTAATTCTAACATTTCCATTCACTATTAGTTATTGTTCCCCTAAAGAACAATATATATTAAATGATACAATTGGAGCTTTCCTTTCGCATGACCATTAAAATACCACCCCTCAAACATGACATATTTCATAGTCAGTACAAAATTCATTGCTTAAATTGGCTAGCACTCTTCATGGTGCAATTGATAAACAAGAGCTACCCTAATTGGACAAGGACCTTTTGAGGTAGCTTGGGCTGTAGCATCCCACCGAGACAAAACAATCATGTTGTGAGTGGGAATCGGTGAGAGCAGAACTTTCCCTTGCCCATAATTGGCCCTTTTGGCTACCTACCCCTTGCACCTCCTCACTCCCATCCCGATAAATGTTGACAACTCTGCATGAAAATGTGTATCTGGGGCCCTGCTCCTGGAAATTAATGTCTTTCTATTCATTCATTTTACCAAGGTACTTTAGCACTGCACCAAGTGGCCTACTTTTAGTGGGTGGCGCTGTGTTTGCAGCCTAGTTCTTCATTTTGGCAATGCTGCATATCTCCATGTTTCCTTCATGACCACTTTGTATTAATTTGTCTATTGTCTGGGGAAGGCAACTGCTGTCTCGAGTGTCATTTCAGGCCCTTGAGAACTTCCTTCCTTGCAACAATTAACTGGAAACTGTTCTGCATCCCTTTCCATCCTGACCATGGCTACTTGGAGCTTTCTACCCAACAGCAGAAATAAAATTCAAGAAAATGACCATAGCAGACTAGAGTGGCAAAATATGCAGCCTTTAAGAATGGCATACTCTAACATGGCATGAATAGCTATTTCTTGTTTCTTATTTGCTTTATGTTTTCCATATAGTTCCCACAAGGCTGTTGGTTGTTTTTCCTTATTGTGGTTTTATCCTTTGCGTTTAAGGTTGGACAGCTTTTCTTTCAGTTCTTGCAAACCATGCATCCAATTGATCATTGTGTTTCATACATGTTTGACAATGTTGTTACTTAGTTGAGTCTGTTGTTGCCTTGATGAATATTTTATTTACCTCGCTAATGGCTTTGTTTGTGTGGGCTGGAGTTTTGGTGTAGGTGTTATTAAGGAAGGTGCTGGTTGTGTTTCTTAGTTGGTTGGAACAGAAAGCAGAAATTAATTCTTTTTACTCCCTCTTGTGAAGTTTCTTTGGATGGGCTGTTCTTGTTTGGTTGTTCAAATTGATTTTAAAGTTTAAAACTATTTGACGATGTCCTGAGGGTGATTTCTCTTTGACAATCAAGCCATTGATGGGTATCTTCCCTTAAGCCCCCATTCAGGATTTGTAGACCTATGCTTTTGCACAGATATAAACTCTTGCTGTTTGAGCTAGCTGTGGGGTCGTTTATTTCTCTGTGGAAATGGGCTATCCTTATACGGTGCATGTCCTGAGAATGTATGTTGCAATTGATTTTAGATAATAACAGGGCCTACTCTTAAGCATTCACATCCCCACACAAGATAATGTTCCCTTGTCTTTGAAACACAGCAATTTCAGATTTAATCCTAATAAAGTAGACTAAGTCAGCAGGTGTTATGTAAAATGAGCACAGGTAGATACCTAATTGCATGGTCAATACATCTTTCAGTGTTTTGATCTAGATGTGTGCATCTGGCCTTTATTTTGGATGTGGGAAATAATGCCATTTATTCATTGCACCTTTTCAGGACCGAGTGCCTGCCCTTCATTTTGTCTTTTTACAGCTGGGACAATGAATTCTCTCTGCCTCTTTTGGCAGTCATGGGAAGTTTCTTTAACAATTTGGTTTCCTGCATAATTATAATATCATGGACTATCGCACTTTGTACAAAGTCTGCATTTTTGTGTTTCTGCCTGATGTGAGATGAAAGGAAACCCTTGATGTTCTAACTTGAAATGTCATGGTTGGGGTTTAGGTTCTAAACGCTTGTTCACAATAAAATCTCTCTATTTGAGATCCGACAGCACAAGTAATAATACAAGATATTGGGCATCACCAATCATGTTTTAGAAAATAAACCCTCAAGTGCGTAGGTCCTCTTCAGATAAAGATTATAACACATTTTAATAGAGGAGAGAGCTGATAGGAAAAAAGGAAGAGGCAAACCAAATAAAAGAATTAAAAGCAAGGAAAAATTGAGATAAGAGACGGAAGAAAGAGAGAAGGGAAGCAAACTGAGTTCGATGCGGTTACACCAGGAGAATGTTGATCCGTTAATCTAACTAGTTAAACCACCACAGTAAATGTCCTGTTAATTTCCCTTCACCCACAGCTCCACATTAATGCCCTATCAACCGTTTGTGTGAAAAAAGAGTGAGACACTATTTGGAGATCTCTAGCAGTTGTGGAAAGACACCAAAAAAGGAAAAGTATTCATCAAGGTGACCCTCTCCCTTGGCTTTCTGCCACCTGCTGATGCCACATAGAAAGTCCACCGCCACCTGAGGATCTTCAAAAACATGTCCTTTCCCACATGTAGAACCCTCAGCTTGGCAAGATACCAAACTTGGGCTGGAATATATAGTTCTGACCGTTTTTATTCCGTGTTGGTAGAATCTAGCACCGATTATACAACTTCACTCTCCTCTGAAAAATGGAGCATTTTTTTTCCCCAATCCTTGATTGCCAGCCATCTTTTGAAGTAGAGATTTGAGCTTCAGCATTTTGGAAAACTTGGATCATGGCGGATGCGTGAACTTCTGCTCTGCCAGATTCGACTCCTTCTCCCGGCCCTCAGCGTGATGCTTAGCCCTTTATGGATCTGACATTCTGGGCTATGTTTGGTTCAGGCCCGGTGTCGACAGAGTGTGACACCAGAGATGTGTTATTGCAGCTCCTACTCTGGGCTGGAGCAGGGCCGCTGCCCTGCAGATATGGTAGCTGTCACGATAAAGGCTGTGGTTTACTTCTGAGCTTTAGCAAGAACAATTAACCGCTGAATTCACCGCCTGTGAGGTGCAGAGTCACATCGAGAGAGATCATAAGCTCTGTTCATGTCCCATAACATGAAAATACAATTGTATATGGAGAGACATTAGAGGCATGGTGTTGTGTGCCACTTCTCTTGGCCTGCCTTCGACTGTAGAAAGAGTGGCTGCTGCATGTTGCATGTGGCTCGATTGATGGAGCATCAACTGTGAAGCACTGAATCAAAGTGAATATCTGTCCACCGCCTGAGAAGTGAGGAATGTGCCTGTGTGGACCTAGAAGATTCTGGTCCACGTGGTGCACCTGGGGAAAGTGGTGGGGGCTTCAACCTCCATGAGATTTAGGGAGGCCAAGTTGGAGTATACCTTTTTTTGGATAAAGACTTTTTAAGGTGCATGCACCCCTCTGACCCTTTCCTCCTGTGAATAGCTTCCCCCTTCTCTGCCAGTACTTATTGAGGGTAGGGGGTTCGGGAACTGTCGCACTGGCAATTCGCTCTAATTTTTCTATGCCAGGAACTCTGATAATTATCACTGTGCTCTGAACATGGGGTGTGTCCCCTTCTTTGGAGGAGAGTTTGGATGTAATGTGACTTTGTGCTTCTGGGTGAAAGACATGTTTGCATGCACCAGCTCACTTCAATAATAATCACCAAACTAATCAAGTGCACTAAGAGTGGTGATGTCATTGCCATAATGGCAGTTAAAGACCAAAGCAACAAAGCTGAGGTGGTTACTGTAGCCCAGATACACAAGTTATCTCAAGAAGATTGAACAGTGGGTTGACTGGCAACCGAGTTGGACCATAAGCATCTATTCTTGGACATCAAAAAGAAGATTCACAGCAGTTTAGCTGCTCTTTGACAGAACGTTTCTTCATTCAATATCAAGGTGCTGAAAGCTGAGTGGCTCATAGACAAGTTGACAAACAATGTCTCTGAGCAGGGCTATGAGTTATCCAAATTAACCAAGTAAGTCATTGCGCTGGAATCCCTGCTTGAATATCCCACAGGATAAGCAGGGGGATGATGAAAAAGGCCCCAGACGAAACATCATTAGGGCAAGGGGCACTCTGAAGCATGTGTAAAATGTGGACTTATAGGGATTTGAAGCTGATCCCTGGCTGAACTCATGAGAATTTCTCATTGTTTCAGAAATAGGGTCTGGTCCGTGATGTTCTCAAGCGGCTCCACTTCTATGAAGTAAAAGAGCACATCCTGAGCACCAACAAGACCTCGCCGTTGTTCAATTTAGAGAGGGCGACCAGGGTTTGAAATTGCTGGGAGATATTTAGCTCCTGCTTCTAGCCCTGGAGACCTTGGTTAGCTTGTCACCAACAGCTACCAGGAGCAACTTGTGGCTCCAGAGGCTATTTAAAGTTTTTATTTTTTTATTGTTTAAATCACGTAACTAGCTTGAGCGCAGCAGAGCGCTGTACAGAGTGTGGGTAGCCAGCATTTAGGCTGCCATCTTTTAACAGCGCAGTACTGTGAGGTCTGTGCGTTGGTATGTGCCATCTGGTGCCATGCAAACATACTGATGTTACATTAACTTTCTGTATCTGGGAATGTCAATAAAGAAGTATTGGAGACATCTTGAAGAAAGTTAAAGCTTCATGGATTGCACATGATGTTGAAAAAGATCAAGTTTGGATCTCCCCAAAACGCTAGATCTGCGGAACGCTATCCACTAGCTCCTGGTTCTCTGTTTATCTCCTGCCTACTAGACTATGCCAACTACCCAGGAGCTAGTTTTAGCTCTTGCTCATGAAATGTTAATTTCGACCCCTGCGACATTACACTTTTTCGGGATCTTTCTCCTTCAACAATGACCAAAACTGGGACCCTACGTGAAGTAACATGCTGTCTACTCAATCATAATGTGCAATACTGCTGGGAATTCCCTTGTTCGTTGCAGTTTACTTAAGATTGTCGTTTGTCTCTCCTCAGTAAAGAAGGCAAAACCACTTCTTAATCTAGATCAATTGGACTCTGAGGATGCAGTTACTGTTTTGACGGAATCCGCAGGGCCTAACGGCCAGAACCAGGATTGATCAAGAGCATGCAAGACTCGCCAGTTCACATAGTACACAGGGTCAGATCCATTCTGTGGAGGATGGGAGACACTGTTCTATAAAATGCTTCAATTTTGGGGATCATAACATGTTGGGACTTGTTTGGTTTCAAGTCTGTGTTGTTGCTAATCAGACTTATTGATGGTTTATACATTTTTCACAGAGGTAGTTTCTTTATTAGGGATTGAGTGCAGTAGGACTGCAGTCATTCACTGAAGGGGAGTGACCACTCCATTGACGTTGGGGGCTTCTGACTGCTGTCACTCTCCCTGATGATGCCTTTTGGCTTTTCCCTCATGATGCCTTTCAGTGTTTCCATTGTACTTCGTTTGTGAGCTGAGGCTGGCTACTGTCATGGGCGGAGGTTGGGTGGTGGCATCAGATCGCCTCTGCAAGCTCTAGAGTGGTCCTGCTTGTAGGACTTGCCAACCTTTTGTGGTGTTCATTGTTGGGTAGTGGCTGGGCCGGGGTTCATTATTTGTTTCTCCTGTAATTCTTATGAGGCAGATGAATGCTTTCATTTTGGGATCCAGGTAAAACCTTCTTTTCTTCCAGTTGTACTGGTGACCTTAGTATGCTGATGTTTAGTTTCTTAAATGTCCATGAAGCGCAAATGTGTTATGTTTTGAAGTGTGCGACTGTCGGGGTCACTGTGTTTCTGGGGATTCACTTAGCTTTTAAAGATGAATATTGCCTTCACTGTTATTTTCCCTCTACGTTTCTTTGCTGCAAAATGTGGAGGGGCCAGCCTGCTGGCCAGGGACATCATCCCCCTTTCCAAACAGGAAATCCTAAAAGAACCAAAAGGCCGTTTCTGATCAAAGGATTCTTGTTTGGTCACCAGGTTACCTTGATCTTTGTCCCCAAATGAAAATCAGGGAGACTTTTACTTGCTTCATCTACCCAGGTTTGTGGCATTCACCACTGGCCATGTTGTAATTGGGGATTCATGTAATTCTGTCTCTGATGCTTTTGAAAGACAAATCTTTATTCAACACTGGTAGATTTCATGAGGACAATCATAACTGCAAGGCCTTTGAGAGAACATTGGTCTGGATGAGATGTGGCAATTCCTACATGCTGAGGAAATTGACGATACATTCTTTTTTTTATGTACTCTATTTTATTTTATCATCCCTTGTTCAGTTCCCTGTCTCAAGGGGTGATATATCGGACACTGGGCTCTTCCGGATCTCTCTCTCCTGTTGCTGCTGCCTTATCGGTTGACCGTCTGACTTCCCCCCTCCTAAGCTGCTCTGGCAATTGAGAGGACCAACAGATCCCCAATTACAGCAAGTGAGATATCGCTGAGGTTATCGTTGCATATTTTGCTGAACACTTTAATACTGAAGTGACTTGAATTCCGAGTCAAGGGATTCATTAGGGTCTGGGTGAAAACAAGACATTTCAACTGGAAAAGGGAGTTCTCTATTGGGGGGAAGCACACAAGCACACAAGCACAGAGGCTCACGTAGGGCCATAAGGGAATCTGCATATAGTGAGGGCACAGCTAGTAGCTATTTTTTCTGAACCAATGGCTGTTTGCTCTAGACTAAAAGGCACACTTTTCTTTTATGGAAATTAAGCTAAGAGACTGCTTGCCTATACCCTTAAGATGACTTATTCCATGCCTAGCACACTGCGAGGAAGTGCTCCATTAGAATGAAAAGGATAAAGCAAATATTTTGTCCCAGTTCTTACGTCAGCTGATGTCTGGTGAGCCTTCGTCTGGCGGTCAGTGGGAAAATCTTGTCTGCAACTTGCCGCACCTATCAGAGATGACATGCTAACTTCTAGAGGTCTCTATCACAAGGCAGAAGGTGGAGGTGATAATTTCCTCTGTACTAAACAACAAAGTAACCGGCCCAGTTGGATTCTCCTCCCATTCTTCAAGCCACAGCTACTGGATCCATTTTATTTTATGGGTCTTGCTTGGCTCTTGACAGTGGCAGAATCCACAACCACGCTTCTTTTGAAACTTGGGAAGAATGGATCCGATTGTGAGGCCTACTGCCCAATTGCCCTGTTAAATGACGATTCTAAGATCTATGAAAGGTTTTGTCTCCCCAATTTTATACAGGGTTCACCTGCCCTGGTGGGGTCTGATCAAACGGGCTTTATTATTAATCATAGTTCCCATAACAATATTAGATGCAACATGATCTTATTGATCGGGCAAGGGCTCCTTTGATCCTCACTCTAGATGCCAATAAGACATTCAATAGCTAGCTTCCATTTTGTAAATAGTTTGTGGCATTGTTTGGTTCTCCTTATACCAGTGTAAATGAAAATGGAGCTATAGCTTCTCCCACTTAGATATCTAAAGATATGTGGTAGGGGTGCCCTCTTTCCCAGTTGATCTATGCTCTCTCTTTATGCGGATAAAGTATTTTTATATCTAAGAAGTACAACTGCCTCACTTGCAGCTCTGATTAAAGCGGTGGTGTCCTTCGTGGGAGTCTCAGGGTTTTTGAAGAATTTTCTCAAAATCAAAGTGATTCAACACTACTGAGACTTCAAAGGTACTCAATGTAAAATACTAATTTCCTTTCAATTGGAAGGACTTTGTTTTAGAGTACTTGGGAGTTCAACTCGCACCTATTTTTCCAGATTTATTCAAGGCAAATATCCTGCCATTATTTTGGAGCACACACTGGACCTTTGTAGGTTGGAGACTTGCGTCATCTCCTCGGTAGGGTGTGCCCTGAATATTAATTCAATCCTCAGGGTGTTATATGCCTTTCAAAGCCTCTTGATTAGAATTCCTGAAATCCTTTTGCATACACTGCAGCAGGAGATTGGTTACACTTGAGTGGTGGACTAGTAGACGACCTTCTATTTCTAGGAAACTACTTCTTGGATCGGCTGCTATTGACAAATTGGGTGTCCCCAGTCTTAAATGGTGCCTAATGGCATCACAAATATCCCACATTCATAATTGGGTAAGTCCTCTGGGACAGGCGAGTTGGGTGGATGTCAAACAGATCTTGACGATAACTTTCCTCTTATTGAGAACACATGCAGATCTAAAGGGAGAAATTGGCTAGCTTCCACGCAGACCTCTGTACTATACTTGGATAGGACTATTCTGATGTAGAGGTGGAACCAGCGTTAGCCCCATACTAACCAACTGTTGACTTTTCTCTTAAATGGGGCCGATATGGATTCTCTGGACTCGAAGCAGCCTCATGGTTCTGGTAGACCTTTACAAACCATGCATAAACAACAGATCATAGTCAGTCTGGATTTGCTCCATCCATCCCATGCTACTCAGCCGAAGGACCGTTTGCAGGCCGTTGGGTTAATTAATTAAATTGAATGGTGGCAAGTCTGAGGTAATGGTGGTGGGCTGTGCTTATGCTACTTCTCTTTGGACGCCTTCATTTTGGCCCTCATCGATTGGTCCTTTTCCTGCCCCGATAGCAGTTGTTAGAAAGTTAGGTGTTACATTTTCTGCGTCCCTGTCTGTGGCCACTCAGATCAGTTCAGTGTGTCAGGCTGACCTTTTTCAGTTGAAGATTGTGCATTTTATTCCTCTACATCTTGGTGCCCTGGTTGTTGCAGCTTTAGTCCTTAGTCGTATTGACTATTGCAACTCCTTGTACCTGGCGCAACCGTTTTTTTGTTAAACCGCCTGCAGATTTTGCAGAATTCTGCTGCTCGACTAGCCACCGATACCCCTTTCAGGGATCATATCTCCCAGTTATTTGTGGTCTTCACTGGCTTCCAGTGGCCAAGCGGGTGCATTTTAAACCCCTGTGTCTTGTACACAAGGCTTTCCATGCTGTGGGGACTGAATACCTGTTGCCCTCATGTACCCTACTGTTCCCTGCATTGTAGGGACAGATTTCTGATTTCTTTGCCCAGATTTCAGTTTATCCGAATTGATGGTCGTGCCTTTTCTGTGATGGCTGCCAAACTGTGGAATGCCCTGCCGATTACACTGCATTCCACTGTGGCTCATCTGCACTTCAGAAGTTCACTAAAAACCTTGCTTTTCTGATAGCCTGTGCTGGGCCAGTGTAGGTGCTCTGAAACTCTTGTAGTGTCAGGTTGCCTTTGGTGTTAGTTGCGCTGTACTTGTGGGAACGAAATGGATAACATAACCTAACATGCTCACTTTATCCTTTGGGTAGGCTAAGATTTAGTTTCATGTGAGGCAAACTTAGGCTCTATTACACACAGTTGCGACACTGGACCTCCAACTCGCAGTGAGCAGGCGGCGACTATGTAGCCCATACCCTTAGGACTTGTATCTGGGCCATAGCACAGAAATCATTTAGGTGTACTGGAATAGGCGTAGAAGATTTGTTTTAGATGTCACTTGTCTCTAAGGTACCTGCATAAATTACAGCCTTCTTATTGCAGTGGCTGATGCATTTGAAAGAAATCCTGGCTAGGGTTTGAGAATTAGAAAACACCTGTGGGCTGTAGCTACTGTTGGACCCCCTGCTTTTGATCTAGTTTATGGTGGAGAGGAGGGCATATAGCTGATGTTGGTGCCCATGGGAATACTTAACCCACATCTTCTAAATGCTGCTAGGTTTTCACTAGCTAAATTTTGGTAAGAGCCAGGTGGGTCGCCGACCACACTTTGGTGCAAGGAGTGGTAGACCTGGGCTATGGAGAAGACGTCCATCTTGGGTTGTGACACGTTCTTTAATTTTCTTAAAACATGGACTCCATTTATGGACTGTTGCTCTGACAAATCTTGTATGCCCAAACCCATTCTGTTAAAACATGTTCCTTTATACTAAAGTCATTATCTGTGGGAGAGTTACCAGTGCACCCTATTTGGGGAGCCTCATTCCGAAGCCTCAGAGTATGTCTATTGGTTATGCGCACTCTGTATCAAGTGTTTGTTTTCCATCTTCCCAAGACCTGAAAATGTCTCATTTGCATGTCTCACATTTACATATTCTTATCTGTTGTGAAATGAAAAAAAAATGTGTTGGAAAAAAACACCCCCACAGTTTGCTAATCTGTTAAGTGTCAATAGTGAAAACGTCCTTGAGGGAGAGTATAAGCCATTGAAACACAAACGCTTGCTAACAGGACGGACCAGTATGGCAGACACAAAGGCTTGAAGCATAGAGCACAGACTCTTAGAAGGCACTGTGCCTGGCACAGCCCCAGAATCCCGATGGTGGATTCCCAATTAAAGCTTTCAACCAATTCTAGCTTTCTTTCCCCTAGTAGACATCTTGCCATGTATTGCTGCCATATCTATAAGGCTAGATTAATTGAGAAAGATTTTCACACCTAAAGATCCAAGGTGCCTCTCCAGTGCCCTAACCTCCTACTCATTGCTCTTTAGCCAGCCCCAATGTCTCAAACCATGGTTCCATGAGAGAGACAGATTTCTTTCTCCATTCTTTACACTGTCTATTGCAAAGTCAAAATTCCAGCCACAACATCATTCAAACCTTTAGAAATAGCTGCTGTGGGAGATTGAAGCTCACCACTAGCATGCCTACCTTTCTGCCACGTGAGCAATGGGGCAAAGAAATAATCCTCTGTGCTGTGCCTTTTCTACCAGCAATCGCACAGGGTCAGGAGGAGTCCTCAACGCCAGGTTTTGTACGCTGCCTAACGGCAAACTGTAGCGAGAGCAGTACACCATGCCCCATAGCCAGTTTGTTCCATCTGGTAATTGGGCTACTTGCGAGGCCTCTCTCATGCGCTGGTTCTGGTTCACCTGAAGCCATGACAGTGCACAGTCAGCGACCTGAGACACACCATCGCCCACGGCTGTTTCTGTCACTGCATTTGGGGGAAGCACTATCACACAACCCTGTGATGTGTGTCTTTTGCCCACATGCCTGGTCTCACAGTGCCACAATCAATCTTGAATCTTCCTCTGTAAAAGGTCACATGATTACTGGCCCTCCATTAATTGGAGTCTGGGGAGAGAAGAATTTGTCAGAACCTCTGGAGAGAGCATCTGATATTTTGGAAACCACCAACAACCGAAACCTCCCTCCCCCAGACCCTACGATGGGCAGGAAAACCCTGTGTCCTTAGCAACAATTCAGGAGCCAATTATAAGAGTGCCCCTCTTTGACACCACCCCCTTCAATACGGTTATTCATCAACTTTCTTTTCCATCATCTCTAAAGATATTTTATATAGACTGTGGTTACTGGTTGAACTGGGTGTTCTTGTGATTGGAAGTCCTCTAATACAGATCATCGAGGCCCACTGCTGGAATCCTCCTAGGGTGTCTTCTCATAAGTCCCTGTGCCCTAACTAACTTTAAAGTTAAATACTTACTTGTTTGAACAGTCTTTCACAGGAACTCTGACTTTTGTCTGCAACAGAAGCCTATCTCACCTTGCTTACAGCTGGCACCTAGACCACTAGGGTCCCTCTTCTGCCTACTCATGCAATAGAATAGGGAAGGACTGAATAAGTAAAGGCTTCTGTTTTGAAAAGTATAACCAGTGTTTAAAAGTACAAATTGTGAAAGAGTTTTGGTAACTGGAACTCTGAGAGTGAGCAGTTGGAAGAGTTGCTACTTGCCCTGAATGTTTGTTGTGCCATTCTGAAAAGTAAATATAAGGTTATTTTACTCGACTGTGAATTGGTTGTGCCTCTTCCCCAAAAGTAATGCTCTTAGATTCACTTTATTATGTATGGTAGGATATAAATGTATGAGTGCCCCATGGGGTCTTGCTTCCTGTGACTTGGTGTTAGCCTGTCTAGAATAAGTCTGCCTTAGGTTCTACTTACCTTTAGGTTTGTGTTGGGTCCTTTAGAAAGTATATAGGTTTTACTTACCTTGAGTTAGCTGTGTGCCATTTTAAATTAAGTTAGTGATTGCTTACCGCAGTCTGTGTTGCACTGATCTGAAAGAAAAAAACTGTAATAGTATATTACAACTTTCTTAACTGCCTAGAATAAATAGCTGTGTGCCATATTTGAAAAGTGTTCTTTAGGTGTAGCCGACCTTGGTCTGCCTGGTGCAATCCTAAATTAGTGTAGAGTAGTTCTTGCTTATCATAGACTGTGTTCCACTGATCTGAAAAGCAACTGTAAATTGTATATTACACCAAAGGTTTAACTCGCCTAGTATAACTGTGTTCTCCTCAAAGTAGTTATAGGTATATACTGTTTCTTGAATCTGTGTTCCAATATTCAGAAAAGTATCCTGGTAACTGGGTTGGTTGATTGGGATTTATTTGCCGAGTGGCACTGCATAACCGGCAGGGACTACTACCCTTGTATTACAGAAAGCAATCAGAAAGTAACATATGGGTTTACTCCCAGCCTATGCTAAAGGTGTATAAGGTTTGACTTCCCTAGACTTTCTGATACCTTCAAGCATTTGTGTTGTGGTTTTGTAAATGTGTTTGTGACTCTATCAGTTCGTACCCCAAGACTTAACTTGCCCTTTTTGTATTTATAATAGATGTTTATTTTTTATAATACTTCTTGTTGTATGTGCTTTTATTGAATCATTGGTATACTACAGGTTCTGTTTATTTTCCTACAGCCCTCTCTCCATCCTAAGATAAACCTCGCTGCTCTGTCTACACTACCACATGCTCAGGTTTTAAAGCCTTATACTAAAAGTGCAGTTTTGTACTGTCTCAGTTGAATGGTTTTAGTAAGCCCTTAGACTTCAGAAAAGCTCTCTTAACGGTATGTATGGTTGGCTCAAAGTGAGATAGAATTGTTCTACTGTTTCAGTGTTAGAATGTCTCATTCCAACAATGAGTTCTCAAGTTTCCTTTCACTCGTGACTCTTTTTCCTTACACACGACTGCTGCTTACCTTTAGTTTCAAGTGGTTAATGTTCTTACAATGGTATTACACGCTTTTCAGTGATCGGGACAATACTGAAGCAAACGCGAGTGCTACATTTCCCTTCTCCACCATTGTCTGCTTGTTAACAGTTGCTTACATTAGAATCGGAACACTTCGAACTTGCTACTGTTAACCGCATACTCTCGCGCAAGGGATCAGAATGCTCGGTTCAATTCACTGGCTTATGTTCTTCTTCCCTTTTGCTTTCTGCAGGTTTTCCTCTGCTTCAGACGGCGTCCTGATCCACAGCTTCCTCTGTTTAGGTCTCCATGAAACTCCCCCCAGCCCCTTGCTCCCCGCCACACCGTCGGGGAGCTTCTTAGACTCCCGGGACCTTCGGCTGCACAACGACACTCTGATGTGGTCAGCAGCACTCTTCTGCTTGTGCAATCTCTGAAATCAGGTGCTCAAAAAGGAAAACGGTCTTGCTGTACGTCTTCTACTGCACCACCTCTGCACTTCATATTTTGGGATAACCACCACCTCTGCTTAGACCGGGAGCACCGTGCTGTCCTGTTTCTACTACTACTACTGCTGCTCCTGCTCTGGTTACAACTCCTTTTGCTACTCCGACCACAGCTACTTTTCCAGCTACTACTAACGAGCTGTACCTGCTGGGGCCTTTTACTGCTCTCCACCTTCTCCAGTTGTGGGTCATGAGACCCAATTGCCTGACCCTTACGGCTACATTGCTCTGCAGTGCTCTTCTCCCAGTGCTTCTGGGATTATGGGACCTGTAGTCCCGCCTAAACAAATTAGATTTCCCCATCATCTTCTTAGTCCCAAATGTAGAATCACTCTCCTTAACTCCGTTTTAAAATGCAACCATCAGATTTTGACTGAGAAGAGAAAGGCAGTTTGTTCATAACCTTATTTCCACGGTTCCCTTCCATAGACCTCTCGGGTAAAAGGGGATTTTTAACTTTACAGATTTTAGCTGGCTTTTCTTTCCCTTTTATATCCACGGGCATCACACCCATTAACTGACTTAATATGGGGTACAGATAACCAATAACAACAGGTTATTGGATGTTTTGGCCCTTCACCAAAGTTTTTCCTTTTCAGGGAACAATACGGTCTCATCCCACGGGATCTCCCTACCATTCTGGGCCCTATATCCTTCCAGGTGATCCTTCCGCAGTACACCACCCCCAAGGTCAGGATCAGGAAGCGTCTGCCTTTGCTTGGCCACCTGGGAGGAGTCTTTAGGCCGACGTTTAGTGAGGGAGTCGTAGGATTCATCACAGGAGATTTAGAAGTTTAGTAGCATCTTGGGAGGATCCCTTTAAGTCTATATTGAAGTGTGATTTGTAGAAACAGACATATGTTTGAGGAGACAAGGACACTCGGAGCATAGACTTTCATAACTACCCATCCAGCAAGAGGAAAGCAGGAGGGGGCAGAGAGAGCGGGTCTAGAGAGGGGTAAGTTGCAAGACCATTTGTCATTTATTGTGTTGGGAATCTTCGAAGAGAAAGGATTTGGTGAGGATTGATCTTGTTTTACAAAAGGTGGGGTGACTATAGAAATTAAAGGACATATAAGACCTGTGATGGGTTTTGATTATTTGTTTGATTGATAAAAATAATAAACTTTAATTTGGAAAATATTGGATCTGAGGGGAGAGGGGGCAATTGAGACCAAGACCGGGAATAATTGTAGTAATGTAGGTTCATTTAGGAGAAATGGTATTCAAATCAAAGTTATAATGTAATGCTAAAATAAGAACTTCACAAGACAAAACGTAGCAGAGCATACTTTGAAATCTGGTTATGTGCTCTATAGTTTTGTCTCTAGTCTGAAAATTCAATAAAAATGGTATTTGATTATAATACGCAAAACTAAAGAGGTGATGTCTGGAAGGTTGGGTCAATCCTAACCTCTGGCATTGCTCTGGGCGACCCTTCAGACCACTGTTCGTCGCCTGCCAAGCCATGACAAAAGGGGAAAGACCATATGCAAATCAGGCTAGGTCACACCCCAAAAGGAGCTGTCCAGCCTGAACTGCTTGGTCACATCCCTTCTGCACAAGACCACAAGCATCCCCAGACATGTTCCGGCCTGGTTTGGTCTCATCAATGAGGAGTAGTTTGGGTCTCTAGGACCAGCAAGCACCGGGCACACGTCTGGCCATACCCACTCCACTTGGGGTGACTAAGCAAAACAAAAGAGGTGATGGCTGGAATGTTTAGAATCGATCTTAACCTCTGGCATTGCTCTGAGCAACCCTCCACACTATTGTTTTTCACCTGCCAAGCCATTACAAAAGGGAAATGACCATATGCAAATCGGGCTTAGTCCCACCCCAAAAAGGGCGGTCCATCTCCAAACTGCTTCATGCAAGGATTACATTTAAAACCCTCTGGATTGTCCACAAGGCTTTCTGGGGCCTGGGCCAAAATAATTCAGCTATCCCTCCGCAAATACCTCCCCCCTCGAGCCCTTTGCTCCTCTACCTCCCTCAGCGTCAGTCGTTTTTCAAAGAAACGAGCTGGGGGGAGATCTGTCTTCGGCTGGGGCCTCCCTCTGGAATAGCCTCCCTGCCACTCTAAAACTTGAGGCGAACCATCTCTGGTTCCCGTAGCACCTCAAGACCTTCCTCTTTGCATCTGCCTTTGCTCCCCCTCTGCCCTGCTGATCTGCTCTCTTGGCACTGTAAACCTGGCCACCAGGTGCCTGCTCACCCTGCCACCCTTCTGCACTGCCTCCCTGCCACCCCTCGCACTGGGGACTGTATCTGTAACCCCTAGAGTCACCCACACCCCATTGTCTTCTTTTATGCACTTATCAGACCTACCTAGTTCTGCTGCCGTAAACACAGCTTTTGCCACTTGCTAACCGCACTACTCCTGTCTATTACTTCAGTATCTATTTATTTGTTTTTATTATTATTTATCTGTTCTCCTCTGCTCTGCACTTTCCACTCTCCCCCTTCCATGCACTTTTCCCCTTTCCCTTTCCCATGCACTTGCACGTTCTCAATGTCACTGGGCCTAGTAAGATCGTTGGTTTGGTCTCCCCTGTTTGCCCTCCCTTGCCTTGTCACGCTCTGAAATACTTGTGTACGAGCACGATACAAATAAAATATCATATCATCCCATCCCTTCTGCACAAGACTAAAATAACACCAGGGCTTTTTTGAGACCTATCAGGATATGTTGACGCCAAAGTCAAATATTTGTAGTGGGGGGAAAAAAAGTATCCATCAAATATACCCCTTTATCACACACATACTGCTGTTTCAGATATGTGAAAATGCAATTGTTTTGTCCTAAGGACGAATTCAAATGAGGGATGGATGGGTTCCAACAGAATTGTTCACATTGGGGCCTCCGTGTCATTCCTCAAGAGCCAAATCCTCTCTGCGTTTTCGCCTTAGCCACTCAAAAGGTTTGACTACAGTAAATCTACATGTAAGTTGTACACAGTCCACATCAATTTTGAAATCCTTGCGTGGGGTGCTCTCAACTTTGACTTGGAGATCGCTGGTTTAAAGATCACAACATAATTAAAATATACAAAAAATGGAATTCATGATGCAAGTGCAAACCCTTTAGCAAGATGGAGGATTTGCCTTTTGTAAAGCCTGAGTCTTAAGCAGAAGAAATATTCTCTGTACTTTTTTAATGCCGACTACTGGAAATAAATAAGATGGGAATGTAAATGTACTGTGCTAGTGCAGCATAAATAAATGGAGATGAATGGAAGCGGTTTGCTAAATTTTTATTTTGTTTTTCAGCTTCTGTACTTTGCCAAGTTGAACCTGTGGGGAGATGGTTTGAAGCATTTATTAAGAGGCGAGACCGGAATGTGTCTGCTTCTTTCCAGGAGCTGGAGGATGAGGAAGAGCTGTCTGAAGAGTCGGATAGTGAAGAATTGCAGCTAGAAGAATTTCCTATGCTGAAAACACTTGATCCCAAGGATTGGAAGGTATGACCTCTACGTTTCTCATGATGCTTTACCCTTCTAATCTATGAGCCAAGTTTTAGGAGGAGAGCTTGGGGGCACCATGCTCACCCTGGGAACAGAGCAATGCCATATTACCTGGATTTGATCCCCAGTCGGACACTAAACTTCTGGATTAGGACAGCATGACTTATAATGTTGATGCTTGGTCCCTTTTTTCTTTCTTCCATCCTCACCTTCTCCCCTCCAGTTTCTACTAAAAACCTTATCTAGAAGTTTGTAATGTGGGTTTAACAAACTGCTAAGATAACCTCATGCTTCCTCTCCTTTGCCTTTTGTTTCCTTCTTTTTGCACTCTCATCCCTTTTTTCAACCCTCTCCTTCCCTCTTATCGACCCTCTCCCTCTTTTTGCCCTCTGTTTCTCCTCGCCTTCCACCTCTCCTGTCCCACTCCTTTTGCTCCGTCATACTTTGCATTAAGTCTGACTGCCACAAACACAGATGAGGCAGAAAAAGTACAGCGGGCTCCTGCGTGCGGCGCCCATCAGCTATGGGGGAATCCTCCTCCTCCTCCTCCTCCACCTCCTACTGTGAAGAAACCATGAATGGCAAAGACTGGTCACAGACTGTATAGGTAGATTCCCAGAGGGGGAATGCAGAATTAAGGGGCATCTGTTACAATAGCCTAGTCCGTGGGATTTTGAATGAAGGAAAGGTATGCCTACTGGGGATGCACTGATAATGAAGCATACAATCATTTACTACCAGGTTTTGTACCTGAATTTTTGGCAGAAATCTGCTGTGATGTCATCATTCCATGATGGCGGCCGTTGCAGACAGTAATTTTGTTTTTGAACTGTAACTGCTTTTAGGGTGGTTCTATGAAAAATGTGCTTACCTTTTACTGTTTGAGATACAGCCTCATTAATTACTGCTACTTCATCGCAAACCCTCGACTGTATGCTCACTACATTGGAAAGTTTGAAATAATGTGCAACTTTCTCATTGAAATATACTATTTATTAAAACTACAATAGCTATTTACGTCTGAAGAGGGAAATTAAGGGTTTACAGGTCATCTTCTGAGTCCCAGAGTTAATTTTCATCATCTCCAAAATTGTTATCACAGAGCTCTTCATCACCCCCACACTTAGTTCTGTGCACCTTAGTGACTGAGCTTGGCATTTGCAATGCACAGCACAGTCCATTGACACATGCACACCGTGCAAGCTGTATGATCGATTGTGGTGCACATGGAAGCGTACACAAAGGAGAATATTGATTATCTGCGTTTTTTCCACCCAAATTATGATGGCTCTGGAAGATTTGGGTGTTGATCAGTGTGTCACACCAACATCTAGGAATGAGTCGTTAAAATGTATGGTATTAGAGAGGCTCTTGTTGGTGGCTGACTCACTTTTCATCTCTTTTTTTTTTTTGTTGTTGTTGTGAACATCTCTGTCCGATGTGGCCAGGGTACAGCCATCGCCTTTGGATCCAGACCCTGGGGGTAGACCAGTGCAGGAAGATCACCTGGGGGAGGGGTTTTTGGGGAGTGGGAATTGGATACCTTATGGCAAGTCGCAGTATCCTCCTCCCTGTAACACCTTTACCCCATCCTACATTGTAGGATATTTAGGAACTCTACCCCCACGGCCCCCTTTTCGTATTCAAACACTTTCACACGGACAGCCCGATCTGGGAGAAAACACTCACACCAGAGCATTGTACCTGACATGTCCCACTATTATGGTCAGGCAATTAATGGTGATCAGTCATACTTAACTTCCGTTAAACCTTCCCACATGGATAAAAGGCGAAGCACGAGAGCACACTCTTGAGCGAGGCAAAGCACACTAAGGAACAGTGTTTTTGAGACGGCAAACGAAGAAGGGGGCACCAGAAGGGAGATACCCTTGACCTTTCTGATGGAAAACTGTTGCTTTCCGGAGTCCTTCGGATTGAACAGCGTAAGGCCAGGAAACAAGACTGAAGAATCCTGCATTGTGTGTTGGTGATACCTGCGGCCCTCCTACATGGCTGATCGAGTCGGGGAAGAACAGCAGCCGCCGTGGTACCGTCCTTGGCTCCAAGATTAAAGCAGTGTCTGAAAGATCAACACAGCCGTTGAGTTGGGGAGACTGATGCAAGACCGTTCTGTGTTGAAGTCAAGGTGGCAAGCAGCAACATTGAATAAAGAGCGCAAGAAGCAAGATTTATAAAGCGTGTGATGAAAGACGCAAGGAAAGCTGAATTGCTGATGGATGTTTGAACGAAGAGAGGAAAGATGCAAAACCTGTGATAGTGGTCTGGCACTACGAGTGTGCTCAATCCAAGGTCTCTGTAAGGTGTGCAGCTTAGTGATAAAAAGGAAAAGTAGAAAACGAGAATGTGAAATGAAGTGAATCGAAGTGGTCCTGCGACGGTTTAAGCAAAATCCATCGCATAATCGAAGGTTTTCGATTTGGACACGGTCCGAACCCGAATGAGGGAGACCAAATGAGAACATTGTGTTTAAGGGGTCTGAGTTCGATTTGAGGAAGACCAATCATGAATATTGTGCAAAAGGGGGTCGGGACCTGAAGTAGAGATGCCCATGGTGAATAGTGAACCCGAGAACTTGAGAATGTGGAAAACCTGATAAGAAAAGAACTTTAGTGCTTGTTTGTTACGCCGGGTTCTCTGCAATAAGAGACTTTGAATGGTAAAGAGACTTTGGCACAGAAGGCCTGATAACTATGCTTTGAACTGTATCCTCGTGGCAGAGAAGCCAGAGTGTGTGTGAAGCTTGAACATGCTGCCTTGTCCCGTGCTGAAAACGTGGGAAAGGGAAGCCAACTGTTCAACTATCATGACATAATCTTTCTTGAACCCTTTTCTTTTTGCATACATTGTTGTGCCACACCTTTTGTATTTAGAAGTAAGGATTGGAAATAGGTTTATTAGTATAGGGGTTTTTATTTTGACAGACTCCACTAGGACTGCGTTATTTATTATTTGATGGTCGTAGCTTGTTCGCATCCTAGATTTAGGATTAGATGGCCGTTTAACCAACCCATTGAAGTTCAATTAACACCCTTGAAGTGTGATCACTTCTGTCCGTCTTCACTGTTTGATATCATGCCTTCCTTACAACAATTGCCAACGCAGTTGACCAATGTCCAAAATCTTTGTTCCTGGCGAGTAGACTTGATAAATGAATTGCTCTATCAATCGTTCATCTTCCTTCTTAAATTCTTTTAGACATCCAAGTCTTCCCAATGCTTCAAGAATGTGTTTTTCTAAAGTCTGAAAACTTTCCAGAAAGATAATTTTTCTTTCTTCATAAAGCACCTGTTAAAATCACACCCTGAAAGAACATGAAGGCCTTGTAATGCCTGCACTTTTGTAGGCCCTAAGCAGCAGCACACATGTGTGAGATCTATAAATCTTCTATTTGTTCCAACACCTGTGACAGGCATGCTGTCAGTTGGGAAAAATAATGACCACCACAGTGAAGGGACAAACATCAGTATTGGGTGAAAAAATGTGGAGGGTAGTATCATGACGATGTTATACATAAAACAGAGTGAAGAATTATTTTTGTGTCTGCCTCCTCATGTGTGCTATCAATGTGTCCTCCTTTACATCTGATGACTTGGCTTCATTTATCCAATTCTCTCAGGCTTCTTTTTATCCTTTGTGCATTCAGAATTGCTTTGTTTGGGAGGTGCTGTTAACTCATCTTTAGTTTTAGAATGCAATAGGAGGGTTCTTATGGAGAAAAAAAGTGTAGAATCTGTGATTTTGTAATCCCCAATGTTTGCTTTTCCTGCTCTTTTCCTTCGCATCGAATTCTTGAGGGAATTGTGTAGGTAGGTATCAAATACTGAATGAGTTTCTTCATACTTGAGCAGATAAGGTTCTATTTTCTTGTTGAATTCAATTGCAATGTCATGGCATGTCTTGACAGATGACGGTTTCTGCAGTGCTTGCAAATCTGCCATCCGATCAAGGACCGCTGCTGAATAGGTTTGCTGTGGTACAGATAATCGGTCCACAGTAACAAATGAAGAGACCTCTGTCATGTTGTTCGTAACCTGTATGTTGTTCCTCTTCCGGTATCTTAATCCGCTTGCTTTTGTTTGCAGATAAAATCTTTGTACCGTCTAGGTTAAACTTTAAAAGATGTACTTCAGAGAATGTGTAATTACTCAAGCTTTCCTGTAGATCAATGTCAGTTCGACTTCGTGAAGCAATCAGCAAACGTGTAAACAAAGAACCATCTGCCTTCAACTGCAGTATGGTGTCTGAACGTTTGTCTTAACAACTTTGTGTGCACTTTTACACAGCTGAAGGTTCTCTTTCTTCATTGGTTGCCCACAGGCGGCAACTGTCTGATTCAATCCTGTACTCTTTAAAGCTGTTGCACATTTGGCAACCTTTTTCTGTCATTCTTGATGTCCTTCTAAATTGTTTAATCAAAAACTTCCTTTGTCGAGATGTTGATTTCTTTTACATCATAATTCACAGGGTTAGTCAATGTCATGATCTAGTTGTAGATCTGTTGAACAGCTTCCTTTTGGTGTGTTGCTTTGGATGATGTTAGGTGGTGATGTTTTGACCGTTAGTAATCGGTGATTCCTGCAATTGACAGCTCAGGAGAGGGGTAAAATAATCGTGCTAGAGCCTATTTCTTTTGAGTAATATTGACCACACCACCAAGTGCTTTCATTTCCCTAGTTTGATGTTTCAAAGCTTCATCCAAACCTAAAGCACAAAAGAGTACTTTTGTCTTGCTTACTACCCAATTGCCTTTTTGAAACTCGCTCCACAAGTCTCGGTGTTTGCTTTCAATCTGTTTTTCTGCTACGCACCATGCTATCATACTTGGATAGTCAAATCGAGGGCAAAAAAGTACTGAAACTCTTGTGATGCAAGGTGTAAATCCCAGCTTCCAGTTCGGACAGATCTGATGAATAAAAGCATTGTGCCACCCATATGAATGTACTGTAAGAAACTCATGGTGGCAACAGTAAAGACGGACACAAGTGAACACAGTTCAGGGGTGTTTATTAAACTGTATGTGCAGGTTGGAAAACCGCTTAATCCAAACCTAAATCTAAGATGGGAGTAAGCTACGACCATCAAATAATAAGGCAGTCCTAGTGGCGTCTTGTCAAATAAAAGGGCCTATACAAAAAAAAGATGGCTAATCCTTACAACTTAATACAAAAAGAGTGTGGGATAAGATTCACAAGAAATTAAGAAGTGTTCACAAATGATAAGTCAGGATGTGGTAGCCGGGGGTCTCCCTACCCCGTGTTTTTCCACCGTCAAGTTCACTATAGCTTTTTCTCAAAGCAATTTCACCTGTGGCATTCACAAGCCTTAATGTCTTTTTTTTTTTTTTTAACAGTTCACTGAGGGCATCCCTCTGTCTGGTTCACTCCTGTCAACACACTGTTCATTGGGACTTCGGACTTCGCCCCTTTCCATCGGCATCCCTCAGTCGGTTTCACTCTTGCAAATCACACAGTTCTTTCTCTTTTCTCACTATGCAGGATTCACCTCCTTTAGCGTTTCAATTGCGTGTAGGTCAAAGACTCAACTGTACAGTGGGTTTTGCTAGACCCCTGCATGACCACTTTGACCTTTTCCTTCCGGCTCGCTTACGACCTTCTGGTATCGGTAGTTTCCACAAAGGCGGGATCAACCAGAGTCTCTCGAATGAGCACCCACGTGGTGCCGGACCCTTCTGCAGCTGGTTTTCCCTTAATGTAAACAGTTCTTTGAACTTTCCTTAATTTGCCATTTTGCGACTTTCATTCTACATAGTTTGATTTCTTATCGGTTCTCCCCTCGACTCACCGTCTGTGATGAACCGCTTGGCTTTTCTTGTCTCGGGAGTCAAGGCCCGTACCACGGTAGCAAGTGTCTTTCCCGGTTCTGATTATCAGTGTAGGCGTGTACCGTAGACATCTGCTGCAACACACGCTGGCTATTGTACGCTGACTTACCATTACTTCCACCCAGGCATCGGGGGTCTGGGTCAGAAAGGGCAAGGTTGCTTCTCTCCTTGCCGCCCTTTCGGTTCTTGCTGCCTTTATCCTCCTCCTTGAACTGCTGTGCTTGGGTAGCTGTTTCGCCGTGCTTTCTGCCTTGTTCGTAGTGTGCTCCATCTTTTATACCTTTGTGGAAGGGAAAAGGCCGTCTGGTGTGTGTGTGTAGTTCTGATCAATTGCCCGACTGCCTGACCCTTGTGTTGGGAAATGTCAGGTAAACGGCTCTAGTGTTAGTCCATTGTCCTTTGTGGTGTAAGAAAGTGTTTGTGTCGGAAAAGGGGATGGGGTTAGAGTATCTGAGTATCCTACGTGGTAGGCTGGGGAAAAGGTGTTATAAGAAGGGGGATATTGAGTCTCACGCGTCAGTGTCTGACTTCCACTCCCCGAGGATCCCTCATCCAGGTGATCCTCCTTCACTGGTCCACCCCCAGGAGCTGGATCCAATAGCGATGGGCATATCCTGGCCACCAGAATGACAGATCCACGGGGATTACTCAGGGAGACACCTTCAGGTTTCTAACATACCCTTCCTCCATGCGATGTAGCCACATTTGTTTCACAGGGGAACCGAGAAAAAAAATCTACATTTCCCTGGTCTTTTCCTTTTCGGTGTTCCACAGTGAAACAATAAGGTTGTAGGTTTAGAAACCATTGCATGACCCGAAGGTTGGAGTCTTTGAGTTGACTAATCCAAACTAGGGGTGACTGATCTGTAACGAGTGTGAAAGTTCGTCCTAATAGGTTGTATCTAAGATGGATGATGGCCCACTTGATGGCTAGGGCCTCTAGTTCCAACACAGAACAATGTTTATCATGTGGCAACAGCTAACGATTAGTGAGTAATATGCAGTGTTCTAATCTATCACAAACCTGGGACAGGACAGCTCCTAACCCTGTAAGGGAGGCATCCGTCTGTAATATAAACTCTTCAGAGAAGTCGACTACCTTCAGGATTGGGTTCTGGCACAGAGTCTGTTTCAAGGTGTTATAACATATCTCATCCTCATTACAATTAAGTTTCTGGGGTCCGGCAATTTTAAGTTTATCTATCAGCCGGGCTGTTTTGTCCGAAAAGTTGGGGATAAATCTACAGTAATATCCTATTAACCTGAGAAAAGCTTGAAGGTCTCTTTTGGTATTGGGGGTTGGCGTATCTAAGACGGCTTTTACTTTCTCATGTTGGGGCTGTACGTTCCCATTCCCTAAGAAGCCAAGGTATTTTACGGCTGACTGGGCCAATTTGCACTTTGCTGAATTAGCAGTTAGCCAGTGTTTCTGAGGACTTTCATGATGGTATAAAGATGGAAGAGATGGTCCTCCCAAGTCTGTCTATAAATGACTATATCGTCGATATAAACTCCATAGAAATCGGAATAGGGTTGAGGATTTGATCCATGAGGTGTTGGAAAGTGGCTGGCGTGCCGTGTAAGCCAAAAGAAAGGCTTTTGAATTGGAACAGTACTAAAGGCATTGAAAACGTAGTCTTTTCCTTATCTGGCCCATAGACTGGAACTTGCCAATACCCTTGGGTTAAATCCAGGATAGATAGATAGATGGCTGCTCAGAGCTTATCAATTAGGTCATCGATGAGCGTCATGGGATAGGCATCGAAGACCGAAATGGCTTTAACTTGAATGAAGTCTATGCATAATCACCAGGAATGGTGCGGTTTAGTGACCAACACCATATGCGAGGACCATGGAATTGAAGAAGGCTCGATAATATTTTCTTTCAACATTTTGTTGACTTCCTCAATCACTATCTGTTTACGGGCTTCTGACAGTCTATAGGGTTTTAAATGAACCACTTTACCTCTAGGTGTTTGTTTAGTTGATAATGCGCTCCAAGCCCTTGGGCAGCTGGGCGCAACAATACAAGTAGACTCGAAACTTAGTTACAATGCCTGACACAGGCTATTACAAAACAGTGGTAACTTGCAACAAATGATACAGTACATATAGGATCAAGATGGGTAAGCGCAGAAGAATACCGTAATAACAATGTATAAAGTAATCAGTTAGATAAGGGTGAATATTGTTACATATCATTGTTATGCAGCGATTTGAGAGCGTTAGATCTAAATCTAGTGTAGGGTAGCAGGTGTCTAAGGTCAGGTGGGAGTATGTTCCATGATTGTGCAGCTCTAACTGGGAAGCTGGAACCACCTGCCGTGTTATAACATAGTGTATGCACCTTTCACTCTTTCTGGTGGTTTTTCTGAGAATACATCAGGAAATGAATCCATCTTTTAGATCTTGTTGTTGTTGGATAGATAGCACGGGAGGAGTTAAGTCAAAGTTATCCATCTCTTCAGGGACCAGATAGGCTAATAACTTTGGCATGGGTGGCTGACTGGTTCTCCTTCCACTCTTTCAAGAGATTTACGTGATACAAATTGACCTTCTGTTTTCTGTGTATGTACAGGTTCCTGTTAGTTCTACTATCTCATAAGGTCCGTGCCACTTGGAGACAAGTTTGTTTTCTGAGGTGGGTAAGAGGACTGGTACTTTTTGTCCTATGGCGAATGATCCTAAGTTCACTTTCATGTCATAAGTGGAATTATGTTGGCTCTGGGCCTTTTCCAAATGAGTACAAACTAAGCCACAAACCAATTTCATATGTTCTCTCATTCTGGTGGTGGTCTGCGAGCTGGGGATGGGGGCCTCCTCTTGTTGTTCCCATGTTTCCCAGAGCATGTGCAGGACATCTTTGGACTCTCTACCATAGAGTAGTTCAAAAGGCGAGAAACCTGTGGAAGCCAGAGTGGTTTTCCTTACGGCAAATAGTGCCCACGGGATAAATCGGTCCAAGTCTTTCCCAATTTTCGTAGAATTAGATTCATTGTTTTATTGAAACTTTCTACCAAGCCATCGGTTTGGGGATGGTACACAGAAATTCGCAAGGTGGTAATATGGAGTTCGCTTTGACTTTGGCCATAAGCTTACTCGTAACATTTCAAACCGACCCTGGAGAAATACAATAGAAGGTGTTTAAGGATCTGCTGTGTGGTATTGTTTCGCATTGGGATTGCCGCGGGATATCGGGTCACATAATCTACAATTCAAGCACATATTTATTGCCTATCTGGATGTTTCTAGAGGTCCAATTATTTCCATACCAATTCTTGAAAAGGGGACTTCTATGATCAGCAATCCGTTCTAAGTGGCAGGTAATGAGATGTGCGTGCTGGTCTTTTGACATATTTCGCACGTCTGGATGAAGGTCTTTATATCGGGGTGGATACCAGGCCAGTAAAACTTCCCACTTGTATGTGCCTGGGTTTTAGATTGTCCTAAATGCCCCCCGGTAAGATGGGAATACGCAGTCTCCAGCACAACCTTTCGGTGGCTCTTGGGTATTAACAATTTTTTGCTAAGCCTTCTGTAGATGTTTCTCTTCTATAAAGCAAACCTTGTTTTAAGAAGAAAAAGGGGCTTCCCTTCTCTAAGCCTTCTCCTTCCGGAATTGCTTCTAGAAAAGCTTCAGCGAGAGCTGAATACTTTCGCGGGTTCGAAAGCTAGTTCGGGATAGATGGTAGGCTCTTCTGCCTTCCTTTCTTAGATGTTAAGAGATTTTACAGCTTCCCCAAAGCCGAATTTACCTCTTTCTGTTCTATCTGGTTCACTTTCTTTTTTTTCTTCAAATATACTTTATTAGTGAATTAGCACAAGCAAAACAGGCTTGAATAATATTTTCCCGCAATTTGAGATTCTCCATGCAGATTTTTGTCCCCCCCCCACAACTTTTTATTCACTCCAACTCCTCCACTCCCCTCCCCCCTCCTTCTTGCACAGCCCCAGGGTGGCCACGTCGATTGTCTCATTGGAGCCTGCTTTCCGCGCTCCTCATCTGTTCCACCGTTTGACTAGAGTCTTTCTTTCATGTACGCTTGTAGTTTCTACAATATCCCTCCAGGGTCCAGATCTGGGCTCACTGACATTGTTTGTTCCCTCTCTCCCCCCCCCCCCTATCTCTGGTTCAAAACGTCTCTCTCCACCACTGCCCTCACTAGTTGAGACCATTCCATTTGATTTATTCTCTCCCGTGAGACTTTCCGTCGTTTCTTTGTCTCCTGTCCTAACCTCTAAGTGCGGCCTCTCCGGGACATACCTCTCGCGGAAGGCTGCCCACTGCATTTCCCTTGTTGGGGTCAAATCTTGTATCTTTCTAGTCGGCTGTTTCATTCTGTACATGTACAATGCTTTTGTGGCCCATTGTCTTTCACTTGGAAGTTTCTCTCTCTCTCCCACCCCCCTGCCAGGCAAGCCCTGTCCCCTTCTACAATCTCCATTCCGAGCAATACAAGTTGGGGGTCCGGGCACCTGTCCACCCCGTCAGGGCTTTTATCCATCCCAGAATCTCCTTCCCACCACATATGTAAGTAGTCTGCTGTTTGCCCACATTTCCTCCAACAGTGGGGGGGTCACCCCCTGGGTACATCTTAGATGGTCTTGCAGGATCCTATTGCCACCAAATAGAAGTTGGAGCCCGTGCAACTTATACTGACAGGCTAGTGATGTGCGAGGCGCAATCGTGCATAACATTCTCCACTGGTCTACTTCCATTTCCATTCCCATGTACCTCTCTCATCTCCTCTTAAATATTCCGATCCCTCCACCCTGTGCCTTTAGTAGGGCTTGGTACAATTTAGATATTAGACCCCTCGTAGCCCTCTCTGTGCTCAGTATCCTCTCCGTACTGTCAGTTCCCTTTGCAATTCTCCCCTCCATTCTTCTGATACCAGCACCCCTTTGAGAGCTGTAGGTATTTGAATACAGAGATTTTACCTATGCCCAAACTCTCTTCGAGCTCGCCCAGATCTTTCTTTAGGACTTGTCCTACTCTTTCCAGCCCCGCATCAAACCAGTCTTGGAATCTCTCATGGTCTGGGATGTGGGGGGAGGGGCGCCCATATGTGACTCAGTGGTGAATGTTGTGACTCCTGCCAGTTCCCTTTTGACCCTCCACAGACTCTAAAGGCATCTTATGTGCCTTTACCCTTCTCTGGACTGCTTTATGCGATGCCCTGAGCCACTCCCCCAATGTTACCGGCCTAAACGGGTAATTCTCAATGCCCACCCATTGTTTCTGCTTGTCCACACACAGGTGAGGGACCAGGCCTCTGAATTGGGCTGCTCTGTAGTAGGTGCTCATGTCAGGTAAACCCACTTCACCCTTTTCTTTGGGCTGCACCAGCACTCTATAGGCTACTCTTTGTTTCTTCCCTTACCACAGAAACCTCACTATCCTTCTTTTCAGCTCTGTAAAATGCAAGCCTGGCAACTCTATCGGCAGTGCCTCATATAGATACAACACCATGGGGAGAAGCATCATCTTAATTGCATTCAGTCTTCCTAACTAAGAGATGGTGAGCTTTGACCAAGTTTCCAGCTCACCAAAGAGCCTGTGCAGTAGCGCTGGGAAATTCCACTCGAATAGATCATCCAGTTCCCTGGGTATTATTCCCCCCAGGTATTATATGCTTTCATCTTCCACCGGTATCCGTAGCCCATCCCATCTTCTCTTTGTTCCCCTTTCAGGGGAAGAAGTACTGACTTATTCACTTTTACTTTGAAGCCTGATACACTTCCGTACTCTTCCAATATCTTAAGTACCCTCGGGACTGACACCATTATCTCTGAGAGATACAACAGTAGATCATCTGCGTACATGCTTATTCTGTGGCTTTCTTCCCGCACCCCTCTTATCTGGACGTCCTTGTGTATTTTCCATCGTCCTGGCGAATAGAAGGGGTAAGGGGGGCACATCCCTGCCTAGTACCTCTGCTAACACCAAAGTCCCTAGACTTTTTCCCATTTACAACCACCCTCGCTGTGGCTCCTGATTAAATCGCTCGACACATTCTGTCTCCTACTCCTATTTTCCTCAGAGTAGCAAATAAAAAGCCCCACTCGACCCTGTTGAAGGCTTTTTCTGCGTCCAAGCTCAGTAGTGCATAGCCTGCTGGGTCTCACTTGGCGTGTTCAGTAAGATCCAAGGTCTTCCGAATCGCATCAGGGCCCTGTCTACTTCCTATAAACCCAATTTGGTCTGGGTGGACAATGCGGGGCAATTTCCCTTCAAAGCGTGTCGCTAGAATCCGCATGAATATTTTCTCATCCACATGTAAAAGTGAGATGGGACGATAAGATGAGCATTGGGCTGGATGTTAATGTTAAAGGATATTTGTACCGTGCACTACCACCACCGGAGTGGCCCCCTGGCGCTCTGGCGGCTCTGAAAGAGGGAGGTTTGGTGAGTTAGTGGGAATGAGCTGGAAAAGTGCAAGATAGCAGTGATGTGCTGTTGGCAGATTCAGTCCGGTGGTTTTGTTGGCTGGGCTTGGGGTGTTATACGGTCGGTAGTTGTCGCGTGCTGTTGTGCAAGTCTATGTGTAGTTTGTTTTGTTGTTGCAGTGTAGTGAAGTTTGTGCGGTATGCTGCGTTTTAGGCTTGTGGCTGTGTTTGGTTAGAGTTTGAGAGGTGTATGCAGAGGGATGAAATTGTTAGTGGATTGGTTAGTTGGCATTGCTGTCCTTGCAATTACGTCTAGGTGTGATGCTTGCCACCATTCACCATTCCATCGGGGTGTGGTGCTTGCTAATTTTCAATATTCTGTCTAGATGAGGCAAGCTAATGATCACAATTCCATTCAAGTGTTGCGCTTGTTATCATTCACAGTTTCATTTAAGTGTTCTAACATTCACATGTCTATCTAGATGCGACGCAGGCCAAGGTTAAGAATTCCATCCAAGCGTGACACATGCTAACATTCACAAACCCGTCTAGATGTGACGCAAACTAAGGTTAAGAATTCCATGTGAGTGTGGCACTTCCTTCCTTTGGGATAACCGATATTAATGCCCTAATGAACATTGCCGGCGCCTCCCCCGTGTCTAGGATGTGGTTATATAGCTTCACCATATTTTGTGATAGGACCCCAGCATATTTTTTATAGAACCCTATGGTGTATCCGTCCTCTCACAGCACTTTTCCATTTGGGAGGCGCAATATCGCCTCCTGTACCTCCTCGGCTGTTATTGGGCTCTCTAGGTGTTCCACCTCTGGACATGTGAGCCTGGTAATTTTCACTTCCCTTAGGTACTCCTCCACTAAAGCTTCCACGCTGGGGGCTTCCGATTTGTAAAGCTTCTCCTAATATTGGGCGAAAACATCTGCTTTTGTCTTTTGGTGAGTCCCGGATACCCACTTCGGGGCCCCTCAAGGTGGACACCCATCTTTCTGCTCTTTGCCCCTGGAGCCTCGCAGTCAATAGCGCATCCACCTTGTCCCCTTTTTCGTAATATCTCTGTTTGAGGTACCTCAATTTCCACACGGTTTCCCTCATCCCTAGTGCTTTCAGCTCCACCCTCTTTGATAGCAGCTCTTCTCTAATCTCATCTGTTTCCTTCTGTAGCATGCATCCTTTACTCCCCCGCCACTATCTCTTTTCTCAATCTCTCTTCCTGCAGCCCTCTCTCTCTTTTCCGCCTTGCACTCTCTCTGATCAACAGCCCCCTCCAGGTTGCCTTGCCTGCATTCCAAACCACCTCCATGGTACTTCCCCAGTGTCATTTAATTCCAAATAATCGGTTGTTGCCTTAGCCAGTTGGTCTGCAAAGAGAGGGTCCCTCCAGAGCAATTTGTTACAGCGCCAGCTGCTGTCTGCCCTGTGCCATCCTTCTATATCCAAAGTCATTAATACCATATTGTGGTATTAATCACCCCACGGGGCCTTATATTGGAGCTCGTCACCCTTTTTCCCTGGTCCTTGTTTAAGAACAGGTAGTCCCTAGTGTATGTTTTATGTGGGGCTGAGAAATAAGTGTAGCCTTGCTGCTGTCTCCACA
This sequence comes from Ambystoma mexicanum, assembly GCF_040938575.1. Lineage (NCBI taxonomy): Eukaryota > Metazoa > Chordata > Amphibia > Caudata > Ambystomatidae > Ambystoma > Ambystoma mexicanum. The sequence continues at coordinate 90,280,499 of NC_090936.1, read as the reverse complement.
CGTCCACTAGACCACATGCCTCTATTGCCCGCCCTAAGTGTCCAAATCTGTCTCCTACTCTGTCAGGCCCCTCCTCCCCCCTCGCATTTCTGTCCCAGGTTTCATTTGCCCAGGAGTTAAAGTCCCCCCCCCTATGATATACAGATCAGCTTCCAGCCCTTGTATTGCGTTGAGCGCACTTAGTATAAATTGTGCTTGCCCCTGGTTGGGCGCATATACCGCTGCCAACAGTACTCTTGCCCCCTCGATGGTACCTTGCAGTATCGGCAACCTTCCCTCCAACATATTATTAGCTACACACTCCCGTAATCTGCATTGTTTATGTAAAACAATTACGACACCACCCCTTTTGGTCCTTCCAGACGCCCATTGGACCTATCCTATTCCCGCCCCTCTTCGCGCTTGCTCCACTCCTTGCAGTAGACGCGTTTCCTGCAGAAAAAGCACATCCAGGGAAGCCCTCCGTAATTCCCTCGCGACTAGAGATCTCTTCATTGAGGCATTTAGGCCTTTCACATTTAACTTTGCTACAACCAGACCACTGGTAACTTAACCTTTCCCCATTATAGTTGCTCCATCTTGCCCTCCTTTTCCTCCTTTGCATGGTTAGTGACTCATCCCTTCCCTCCTCTTCCCTGTTGTGGAATCTACTTTTACCCTGGCCGATACCTCCTTCCCTGGGGCTAAACCCGTTAAAAAAACCCTCATCAACTTTATAACTGTATGTAACTTCAACTTGTTGTGTTCAGTAAGAGTCATTGAGACACCCTCTCTCCCACAGAGTGCCACTCTGGAGCAGAGATGGTCACCTCCCTCCAGCAATCCTTGTTTGTAGCTTTACCTTCCAACTGATATTACGATTGTTTCTCCAGCCTTCACATAGTCTTTTCTCTGGGATTGTTCTCCTGTGGCTTTTCCGGTGTTGTGGGCGTCTTTTGAGGCGATGGTTCTTTCAGCAGCATGTATTTACTGCCCATTTGTCCTCTTTTCCTTCTCTCCGGGCCTGGTACAGATCTTGGTCGTCCCCTGCTTGTAGTTGATCCTTCGGGTCCCCTCGGTTCAGTTTCCATATCCGCTGTGAGGTGACATAGGGCTTGCTCCGCTTCATCCGCCGAGGTTATGCGGTAGTCTACTGCCTCTACTTCAAATTGCAGTGAGAACGGGTAGCCACATCTATACCTGATGCCCTTTTCTTGCAGCCACTTTGTGAGAGGCCTGCAGTCTCTGCGCCTGGAGAGCGTGAGCTTGGACAAATCTTGCTAGAGCGTAACCTTGGATCCAACGAAGTCCTATTCCCTTAGTTGCTTTACCCTGTTCAGTATATCGGTTTTGTCCTTGTAGCTCAGGAATATTGCTACTATGGAGCGGGGGCCGCTCCCGTATGTTTTCCCTCCTCTATACGCTCTTTCAAGTTGCACCTGTTTTCCCCCCTTCTGCTTCGAAAATGTGGTGCACTAGGGCCTGCACTTTCTCCTTGTCAAAGTCTAAAGTTTCTTCCCCCTGAGTCTCCTCACCTGGATCTTCTGTCGAACTGTCCTGAAAAGAGGCCTTCTGTCTCCTCCTTCTGTCCTTCTTGGTGATCACCGATTCGTCTTCGTCTTCTGTCTTGGAATTCTTCTTCCCCTTCTTGCGCTCGTAGAGATAGGGACGGTCTCCACCCGAGGCCACCTTGACTGTGACTAGGACAAGCAGCCAGGTGAACTCAAGGGAGCCTGCCCCCTCGAACAGGGAAAAAGCCTAATGAGGCAGAAAAAACCCTGTATAGCTGCAGGCTGTATTCGCAGGACTGAACAGGAAGTCGAAGAGGCTGGTTGACTGTCAAAACACTGGTATCCAGATGGATGGTCCAAGAGAAGGTAACCATGTCCACTGTGTTACCCTTGTAGATATCGGAGTCCAAGCAGGTAAGGGTGAAAGTGAATCGTAGTAGGAGAGTGGCAATAAGTGTATCCTAACACAAAGGGGATCAGGTACTGAAGAGAAATCGAAAGGAAAAGGAATCCTACTACTAAGAAAAAGGAATACCTGGGTACAGTATCAGAAGTGTATGCGTGCGAGTGATGGAAAAAGAATGCTGTACAAGAGGAACGGGTGAGTGAAAGTGAGCAGAGGAATGAAAGCGAGCGAGGCTGTAAGAAAGGATGAGAGAGTGTGAGAGAGATATGCGAGTGGTGCAAAAGAACCTCGGTACACTGCAACAACGGGAAGCAAAGTGAAAGAAGCCCCCGACCTAAATAACAAAGATACCAAGACAGACCTATACCTCGGAGAAAGGAAAAAAATGCACAGACTAAAGGATCGGTGCTCGACTACGTTCCCGACAACGAAGAGAAGGCGGAGCTAATAGATGATAACCATGCACCAGAGAGGGCAGAAGAAGTGGCTGAGGGAAGGAAGCAGCAGAAGCAAGGCAGGGGAGGAAACGGAAAAATGGCGTGTGAAAAAAACTAACACGAGGAAAGCACTGCTACGTGAGTGAAAGTCACGGAGACCAACAGTAGCGAGTTGCAACGCGACTCACTGGGGGCGTGGCCTCCCTAAATACCTGCAGCCAAGAAAGGCTAGAGCGTGACTCTGACCTGCCGTGGTGTCCTAATAGTGCCTCCATCTTGTCCACAACTTCCACGGCCGCAGTGACACACTCCTCTACTTTCCTTGTGGTCTCCCTTGCCGTCACCTTCAAGCCCAGTGTCCTTATGTTATTCCGTCTCTCTCTGTTTTCTAAATCGTCCATTTTCAACATCACTTCCTCTTCTGGAAGCTCCAGCTCCATCAACCTTGCATAAAGCCTCATTTCAACCATGCCCGCATTGATCTGGTTGTTTTCTAGGCCCTCCGCTTTGCTCTCTACCGTGGTCATCTTGCTAGTTAGGTCAGTCAGTGAGGCCTGTATGCCTCCCCTGAGGGCCTTAATTTCCACCATGATATGTCCGGGGTTGTCCTTCGTCGAAAATAGGGACATGTCCATCTCCATCATTTTCACCTCGGGGTCATTCCCTGTTGATGCTCCTTGCTTCCTTGGTTGTGGTGTCATTCCATCCATCTTTATCTTGTCGCCGGCCTAGAGGCCTCCTTTGCTCTCTTCTGTTTTTTCTTTTCTTTTCCGAGTCCTTTCTTTTTTCCTGTGTACCCAGCCTCAACATGTCAACTTATGCTGCCTTTTCTTTCTGCAGACCCCCAGCCCTGTGTTCCTTTGTCCAGCACCACCTTTGTTGCTTCCCTCGGCGCTTGTGCCTTTTTTCCACTCTCTCATCAATATTGCGTTTTCTCCGCTTCACGTTTTTTCGTCAGACGGTGCGCCCGTCTCCAAGTTTGACTTTTCAATGGCCGCTTTTGTACCTCTCACTCTTAACTTTAGGCTCTTGTCCCTCTTGCGTGTTCTGCAGTGGTTGTAGAATAGCTTCCAGTGCAGGACATACCTCTTCTCATCACTGTGGTGTTTGCGTCTTGTTTATTCTGTGAATATTGGGACCCCTGGGGTTGCTTCAGCCGCACCACTATTCGCAGTCTCGATGTCCTTCACCACTCTATACCAGCTACCAATTTGACCGTGGGCTCCTCTCCATCTGTTCCTCTGGGGTCTGTGCCTCACTGCACCTCCTTGCTGCTTTTTCGGGCTCCTCCGGCCCCTTGCCATGTGTTCTATAGCTGATTGCCCACCTCAGGACTAGGGGGTGCCGGCGGGGGATCCGCCATCTCTCATGTGCTCTCTGGCGATCTTTCACTATTCCCCCCTGGCTGCTCCGGTATGCAGCTTATTCTCACCTCCTTATCTCCTACTTATCCAGCTATGTTGCTTACTGCCCCCTCTCCCATGAGGGTTCCCGTATTCTCTGCAGTGGCCTGTTCTTCCTGCCTGGGCTTCGCTGATGGCAGTGGCTCCCCTGGCGTGTGCTCTCTGGTCTGTCTGAGTGCGGTGATACCCTTGGGAGTACATTTACTCTGCTGTTTTTTAATGTGTGCCCCTTTTTTCGGGGGGCAGTGTACGGTGCTCCTATAGGGTTGTTGGCCCCCTATGGTTCTCTTCTAGGGGGCCGTGTCACCTCCGTGCCTTGCCACCATTTCCCCGGGTTCCCCTGCTCCCCAACTACCCTTTCCTATTCTCTGGTGTTTGATGTGTGGCTGGGGTGTGGGGGACTGGCTGCACTGCAAATTCCGTTGAGCGTCTTCCCCCTGCCCGCCTGGCCTCTCCTTGCGGGCCTCTTCCTCTTCACCTTTTCTCCACACTACACCGGGAGGCCTCCCTTCACCTGCTGGGGTTATGGCTATCTCTGCTGCCCAGTCCTCCAACCTGCTTGGGTTGCTGTTGGGGCTCCTCCTCTTTCCAGGGTGCCTCAACACGGTCTTCTCCTTGCTATACCTCGCAGTGGCCTATCTGCCTGGGTCTCCTCACCGGCACCCTATTTGTGTTTTCGGCATGTGGGACATGCGCCCACGTCCCTTCGCTCTTCTGCTGGGGCACCTTGCCCCTAATTTCTCTGTTGCTGTTACCACGGAGCACTTGGAGTGGCACACAGCTCTTATACACCCTTCTGTCCCTTCCCGGACCCAGGCCGTCTCTCCTCTCCTCCTGCTAGGCGGCCTCGCCTCCCCCTCAGCCACTGTTCTCTCATTGCCGCCAACGTTCCTTCCTCCACTTGCTGTTTTCCGAGCTCCTTTCGCTGTCATCCACTTCTGCAAAACTTTTTAGTTGTATTTGCAGTGCTCAATCTCATCTCATTCTTGCTGGAGGGAGCGGGAGCTGTTTGCTTATGCAGCCATTTTCTCCCGTGCCGCCTAGTGGTCTCCGTGGTTCACGTTCTTTAAACTGACGAAAAAGAGCTCCTTCCAAAATTCCCAGGGCTTTTTGATCTCCACGACATACCTCAAAGGGCATTTCGAGGGGATTGGGTCATCCGACGTATTCCATATCTATGACCGGTAATGTCCAGAGCTGTGCTGCTTCGGAAAATCTTCTGCGTCCTGCGTCGATGCGCCGTCCCCGATGACCTCCTCCGTCGGCCGACGTCACCCGATGTGATAAGTAGGACGCACGACGCCCGTAGCCTCAGTTCAGTGTTTTCTGCGAACGTGTTCGCTTTGTGAATCTCGGTACGCCTCGACTCTTTGGAGTTTGCTGTATTCTTCTCGGTTCGTTGAAGCTGTTTGGTTTTTGTGAAGACCTGTTCATGACAATGTCTACTTCGTCTTCAACCCCGCGTCCGGGCTTCAAGAAATGCGGGGACTGTGGGTCCAAGATGTCGGTCACGGACTTGCACAACACCTGCCTCTGGTGCCTCGGGGAGGCCCACGATACGGACGACTGTGTCGACTGCCAGTCGCTGACGGCCAAGGCCTTGCGGGAACGCAAGAAGAAGCTGTCGGTAGGTCGGGTGTCTAAGCCCCGGAAGTCGAGGTCTACGGGGCTTTTGACGGATGACTCGAGAGGCGACTCTCTGCGTCGTCGCAAGTCCAGTGGGTCTCCTTCCAGGAGTCGGTCTCGCCACTCCTCTGCCTCTTTGAGGCATTCTCGGAAGCGCCGGCATCGGTCGCCTTCCCCGTCCTCTTCCGAGGACTCCGCCTGTCGCTTATCCCACCATGCAAGCGACACTGGAGGAATGGGCTTCCTTCGGGAAGCAGATGTTAGCGATTCTTGAATCGCAGGGCACCGGTCCGTCCGCGCCTCCGAGTGGGGTCGGTCGGCACCGGTCGAGAGACACCGCTCATACGCCTTCGGGCTTGGGTGGTCGGCACGGCTCGCGGGAAAGGTCGCGCTCGGACAAGGGTAGCTGTTCTCGCCATGCCCGTTCCAGGTACCGGTCCTTGACGCGCTCAAGACCGCGTGATCCTGTGCTGTCTTCGAGGAAGACGTCGACGCCTGTGGCGCCGAGGTTGTCGACAATTTCTCTCGAGGCTCCGCCTCCGAGGGGGTCGTCGATGCTGTCGGCGCCTAGGTCATTGAGAGACACGCTCGGAGCTCTGGCTTCGAGGCCTGTGTCGACGCCGATTCTCTCGGCGCCGACTCGTTCGGCGCCCTCGACGCCTTTCGAGGCGGTGGTGTCGGAGGGGCCCCGTGACACGGGGTTAGCCCCTAGAAAGGCTCTGGGTAAGGTCAGGCATAGCTTTGGTCCCCAGGTGTCTTCCTCTCACTGCCTGGAGTACATTTCAGAGGGTGATGAAGGCTCTGATGAAGGCTTGGTTCCGGTTACGGTACCAGATGAGCTTCTCTCGGGCCATAGCCAGTTTGATGACCTGAGGCAGTCACTGCATGATGCCAGGGGACTGGACACCTCTCCGGAGGTGGAGTTTTGTAGGCCGGAGCCTGGCACTCATGCCGATTCTTCGTTCCGGCGCCTTATGTCTCGGGTCACCGAGTACTTGGGATGGTCGGCTCCCCCAGGGGAATTCGTTCAGAATGATCTCATGGACATCCTTGATCTTGGTCCCCCACTGACCTGGTACTGCCGTTTCATATGGCTATGCAGAGAAGGGCGGCGGCGGCTTGGACTGCTCCGGGGAGTCTCCCGGCTGTGGGCAAGTCTTTGTTGCGAAAATACCATCCAGCCAGTAGCGACCACTGCTACTTGTCCAGGTACCCCACTCCGGAGAGTTTGGTGGTGCAGGCGGCTACGGCCCTGGCAAAGCAGGCGTCATATCCTACCATCCCTCCGGATAGGGACGACAAACGTTTTGACGGTTGGGCGAAGAAAGTGTTTTCTTCAGGGGGTATGGCGCTTCAGGCGGCCAACTCCATATGTGGCTCGTCTCGTTTCACACACACCCTGTGGAACTGTGTTGCATTAGCGGCTGAGCATATTCCCGAAGGGGACGAACGGGATGGTTTCCTTGCTATGGTTCAGGATGGCAAGGATACCATGTGTGAGGCCGTTCAGTCGGGTTTGGATATGGCAGATTGTGTCAGCCGGTCCATGGCGGCGAGCACCGTGGTTGCGAAAGTCTGGGTTTGCTCCTGATGTGCAGTCCCGGCTCCTCAACATGCCCTTTGACGGTGAACATCTTTTTGGCAGCAAGGCTGACTAGAGTCTTGAGAGGTTGCAGACCTCCAAAGCTGCAGCGAAGTCGTTGGGCGCTGCAGTTCGACAACCTCCGCCTTCTCATCCTAGGGGACAACAATGGAGGGGAGGTTCCTTTCGCTATTACTCGTCCCTCAGTAAAGCGAGAGGAGCTGTCAAAGAGCTGTCAAAGAGCTGTCAAAGAGGCCACTGTAAGAGTGCCAGAGGTGGAAAACAGGGTACTAGAGGTGCCAAGGCCGCTCGGGCAGTTGCCCCTTTGCCCTCAGGCAATGCCGCAGCCGCTACCACTCAGTCATGAGGCCAGGTCCCATGGTTCGCCCGTTGGGGGAAGGCTGGCGCAGCATCTTGTAGAATGACGTGCCATTACTTCAGATGTGTGGGTCCTGGAGATCATAATCCACGGCAACAGTCTTCCTTTTCGGCAGAGGCCTCACGACAGACTGGTTAGTGTCTCTCGACCTCAAGGATGCTTACTTCCATGTGCCGATCCATCCCAAGCACAAGAAGTACCTGAGGTTCGCGGTTGGCGACTCGCACCTTCAGTTTTGGGTCCTGCCGTTCGGATTGACCTCCGCCCGAGGGTTTTCACCAAGTTCATGGTGGTGGTGGCAGCGCATCTCAGGAAAAGGGGGATACACCTCTACCCCTACCTGGACGATTGGTTGATCAGGGGGAGCTCTCCCGAGCAAGTCCTGGATCATCTGTCCGTCACCTGCCACTTCTTTCACAAGCTGGGCTTCTCCCTCAAAAGTCCCATTTGATGCCAACACAGCGGCTCCAGTACATCGGAGCAGTGCTCGACACATCCCTGGGGCTGTGTTTTCCTCCCCAGGTGAGGGCTCTTCACATTCAGCAGATGGTGAACAAGTTTCAGCTTGTCCAGACTCTCCCAGCGTCCGAGTTCTTGAGACTGCTCGGCCTCATGGGATCCTGCATTCTTCTGGTGCCAGAGGCCAGGTTGCGGATGAGATCTTTGCAATGGGCACTCAAGCTCCAGTGGTCTCAGTCCTCTGGCAGGATGTCGGACCCTGTTCAGGTGCCGCACTCGGTCGCCCAGGACCTTCTGTGGTGGGCCGTCGAAGGCAATCTGATGAAGGGGACCCCATTTTGGCCGCCCTGGCCGGAGGTGACGATCATGCCGGACGCATCCCTCACAGGATGGGGAGCTCATGCCAACGAGTTGACAATCAGCGGTCGTTGGTCTCCGTCGGAGTCTAGACTCCATATCAATCTGTTGGAGCTGAGGGCCGTCAGGCTAGCCCTGAAGGCTTTTCTGCCGACTGTGCGAGGAAAGAGTATCTTGATACTAACGGACAACACGGTGGCCATGCACTACCTCAACAAAAAGGGGGGGGGGGCAGGGTCACTTCCTCTGTGCAGGAAGATGATGCAGCTCGAGTTCTGGGCCATCCAGCAGGAAGTTTCGATCTCGGCTGTTCATCAGGCCGGAGACGACAACGAGACGGCAGACGTTCTGAGCAGGCAGAGCACGATCTCACGAGTGGGAGCTGGCCCAGTAGATTCTCCTGGAGATCTTCGCCCTTTGGGGGACCCCTCAAGTGGATCTCTTCGCTTCCAGTGTCAACCGGAAGTGCGAAAGGTTCTGCTCGCTGGAATTTCCTCCAAAAGGAGCCTTAGGAGACGCGTTTTGTGGTGGAGTGGTCATTCCCACTGCTGTACGCGTTTCCTCCAGTCCCCGTCATCCTGCAGGTACTGCGGAGGTTCGGTTCCCGGATGATCCTCATTGCTCCGGGGTGGGCCGGGAGGACGTGGTACCTGGACCTTCTCGACTTGTCCATCTGCCCTCCACGTCGTCTTCCCTACCGAGACGATCTGCTCTCACGGGAGGGGGGGTCAGGTTCTCCATCCAGAGGTCAGATCCCTCAACCTTCACGCTTGGCTTCTGAAAGGTTGAGGTATAAGGACTGTGACCTGCCTGAAGACGTGATGGAGGTGTTGCTCTCGGCCAGGCGGCCGGCAACAAAGTATCTGTACCGTTGCCGTTGGAGAAAGTTCTGCGACTGGTGCAGAGTTAAGAATGTGGATCCTTTTGAGTGCAACATTCCCATGGTTCTGTCTTTTTTGCTTTCCTTGGCCTACAGGGGCTTGCAAGTGGGGACCATTAAAGGTTAGCTGGCGGCGCTGTCCATATTTAAGCGCTCGTCTGAAGAATGTTCCTATTTCTTTTAATTTCTCAGTTTTTGAAAGGGCTCACTAATATGTTCCCTCCGTCACCTTTTCTGGTGCCCGGTTGGGATTTGAACCTTGTTCTTAAGTTTCTTATGGGTGCTCCGTTTGAGCCTTTACATTCTTGTCCTTTGAAACTGTTGACCCTGAAAACTGTATTTTTAGTTGCGGTCACTTCCGCTCGCAGAGTGAGTGAGTTACAGGCACTTTCAGTTAAGCCACCCTTCACTGTGTTTCATAAGGACAGGGTTGTCCTTGGAGTTCGTCCTTCCTTTCTTCCGAAGGTGGTTTCGGAATTTTATTAGAGCCAGAAGGTTGTTGTTCCGGCGTTCTATCCTCCTCCACATCCTGGTAAGGAAGAGGAGAGGCTCCATAGGCTTGATCCTAGGAGAGCGTTGAGCTTTTATATTTCGCGCATGTCCCGGGTCAGAGTGGACGATCAGCTTTTCATTGGTTACACTGGAAAGTGTTTGGGACAAGCTGTGACGAAACAGACTTTGTCTCGTTGGATTATTTTAGCTATCTCCGAGTGTTACCGCTTGGCGGGTAAGGACCCTCCGGCTGGCTTGCGGGCCCATTCTACCAGGGGAGTGGCTGCGTCTACTGCCCTGAAGAGGGGTGTTCCCATTCGTAATATCTGTGATGCAGCCACCTGGGCTTCAGTACATACTTTTGTACGTCACTACTCCCTCGATTCCATCCGAGGGCAGGATCTGGCCTTTGGCAAGGCAGTCCTTTATTCCGCCATTTGATTGGGCATGCTAAATGTGTGTTCTAAATTCTTTTCCCACCTCCTTGCTTGGTACTGCTTTGGGAGTCTGTCATAGAAATGAAATACGTCGGAGGACCCAATCCCCTCGAAGAACAAGTTACTCTCTTACCTGGTGACGTTCTTTCGATGGGATGGTCCGACGACGTATTCCATTTCGTTCCCTCCCTACCTTCCCTGCTGCAGAATTTCTTATGTGATTGCAGCTTGCGTTCCGCAAGGCCTTCTGTGTCTGACTGGCAGAAAACTGGTGTCAAACGTTCTGGGGAAAAATCTACAACTGAGGCTATGGGCGTCGTGCGTCCTACTTGTCACATCGGGTGACGTTGGCCGTCGGAGGAGGTCCTCGGGGATGGGTCATCGACGCAGAACGCAGACACCAAAGATTTTCCGAAGCAGCACAGCTGTGGACATTACCTGTCATAGATATGGAATACGTCGTCGGACCATCCCATCGAAAGAAAGTTACCAGGTAAGAGAGTAACTTGTTCTCCTCCATGATTCTGTAAGAGAAACTTCACATCTGCCCGGAAGTCTGGATCAATAATGCCTGCTGAGACGTCTAGCCCGAACTTCCACGCTAGTCCAGATTTCGGGGGGCAATCTTATGTAGGACCCCGGAAGGGGTATCAAAACCAAGTCTGTAGGAATCATTCCTATTTTCCCCAGCAGAATAATAGCTTCCCTACTTCTACAGATATCCAACCCTATTGATTCCTTGGTGGCGATGTAAAGGTTAGAAGCTCTCTGACTATGTTTTTGAAATTGTAGGGTTCCCCAATTAGTTTCAATTGAGTCACATCCCACTCCTTTGACCATATGTAAGGATCTCATGGTGGCAACAGTGAAGACAGACATAAGTGATCACAGTTAAAGGGTGTTTATTAAACTGTATGTGTAGGTTGGAAAAACACCTAATCTAATCCTAAATCGAAGATAGCAGCAAGCCACGACCATCAAATAATAATAAGGCAGTTCTAGTGCTAGTGGCATCTTGTCAAATAAAAGGACCTATATTAAAATAAAAACAATTGCCAATCCTTGCAACTAAATACAAAGAGAGTGTGGGATAAGATTCGCAAGAAAGAAAGAAGTGTTCACAAATGATAGTCAGGATGTGGTAGCTGGGGGCACCATTCCCCACGTTTTGAGCACGGGCAAGGCGGGACTCCTAAGCACAGCACGCTCTTGAAATTTACCAGCACGAGATGACAGTTCCGCTATCGGGACCTTCGGTGGTTGTCTCTTTTCTATAAAAAATATCTTTCCTCTGAGTACCTGATATGTTCAAAATAACAAACAAAAAGTTCCTTTCCAATTGTACGTTGGGTGATGACTTTTCACCCCTTGGCTCCACTCTTCCAGCCTCAGACCCCTCTCGAATGCCAGCCTCCTTTCGTCGGGTTCACTACGGCTTTTTCTCAAAAAATGTCACCTGTGGCATTCACAAGCCTCAATGTCTTTTTAAACAGTTCACCGAGAACATCCCTCTGTCTGGTTCACTCCTGTCAGCACACAGTTCATTGGGACTTGAGACTTTGGCCCTTTCCATCGGCATCCCTCCGTCGGGTTCACTCTTGCCAACTCTCGCCAATCAGTTCTTTCTCTTTTCTCACTATGCAGGATTCACCTCCCTTAGCTTTTCAATTACGTGTAGGTTAAAAGACTTTCGACTGTACAGGGGGTTTTGCTAGACCCCTGTATGACCACTTTCACCTTTTACTTCTGTCTCTCCTAGGGCCTTCTGGTATCGGTAGTTTCACAAATGCAGGATCGACCAGAGTCTCAAATGAGCACCCATGTGGTGCCGGACTCCTCTGTAGCTGGTTTTCCCTTAATGTTAATAGTTCTTTGAACTTTCCTTAATTTGCCATTTTGCAACTTTCGTTCAACAGTTTTATTTCTTATCGGTTCTCCCCTCGACTCGCTGGCTGTGATCAACCGCTTGGCTTTTCTTGTCTCTGGAGTCAGGGCCGATACCACGGTAGCAAGTGTCTCTCCCTGTTCGGATTATCGGTGTAGGTGTACTCCATTGAAGTCTGCTGCAACGCATGCTGGCTATTGTTCGCTGTCTTAAGATTCCTTACATGGAGGCTTTGTGGGTTTGGTCAGAAAGGCCAAGGTCGCTTCTCTTCTTGCCACCCTTTCGGTTCTCGCCGCCTTTCTCCTCTTGAATTGCTGTGCTTAAAATAGCTGTTGCATCGTGCCATATGCCTTGTTCGCAGCATGCACTCGTGCTCCATCTTCTATCCCTGTGGTGAAGGGAAAGGGCCATCAGGTGTGTGTGTGGTTCTAGTCAATTGCCTGACTCTGCCTGACCCTTGTTTTGGGACACGTGAGGTAAATAGCTCTAGTGTTAGTTTGTTGTCTTACGTGGTGTAAGAGTGTTTGTGTCAGAAAAGGGGGCAGGGGGTAGAGGGTCTGGGTAGTCTACATGGTCGGCTGGTGAAATGGTGGTATAATAAGGGAGATACTGCGTCTCACCCGTCGGTGTCCGGCTTCCACTCCCCGAGGACCCCTCATCCAGGTGATGCTCCTTCACTGGTCCACCCCCAGGAACTGGATCCAATATCGATGGCCGTGTCCTGGCCACCTGGATGACAGATCCCCGGGGACTGGTCGGGAGACACCTTCAGGTTTCTCACAGTACTGAAGAGCAACTCTTGAGTGTTGGTTTTTCTTGATACTCTTTAGCTTCAAATGCTTCCATTTTGGCCATCAAATTCAAATAAGTCAGAACTGTCACAACGTAATTATGGAATGATTTTGTTTTTTGGGAATCATCCACTTTAAATAACTTAATACGCTCCGGTTCTGTCCTTTCCTTGATTTCAACATGCTCATTGTAGAATTCATTGATGATGAATTTGAAAAGTGAAAGCCTTGGTGACGTGTTTTCAACTGCTCTTCTTGCGCACTTCCTGAGATAGATTCTTTGACATAACATTCACATCATCAAGTACAGTTAAGGTGCCCTCAATACCAGTTCCATCCAAGAAAGAATAATTAGCTCGAAGCATCACCATTATTATATGTAGCACACTTGGCCTAACCACCCAGTTCTTTGACAAGTCTTTTTTTACCCATAGCTAATTTTAAAAGGGGCTTCTAAAGATCCAATGTTAAGACTGTTTTTTTATTCTGGGGGAAAACTGATGTTATTTTCTCCAACTTGTTCGTGAATGTGAGCTGTGTTTGTGTGCTTGTTGGGCTGGCATTTATGAGTGGGAGTACACAGACTGTAGTTTCTTTAGTTGGTGGATCACTTATAATGGAATTTTAAAGGAGAGTTCCGGGACTTTTTTTTTATTGTCCCTACGGGTCGGCCATGTGTTTGTAAGCATAAATCGGTAGATCGTAGGAAACTTTCCTATGGACCTTACCCGACTTTTCGCCCATTATCGCACTCGAAATCAGCCTCCATTTTGTGATAATCCTATCATTCCGCCGCATCGACCTGGCTCACCTGCCTTTGCGGCACTAAATCAAATCCCCCGCCCCTGAAACAGACTTTATCAAAACATTCATATTCCCCGCCTCTATCCGTGACGTGACTGAGCTGCGTAGGCAAACGCGCCCAGGCGTCTTCTACGCGACTCCACACAGACCCCGGAAATCAACACAGATCAGCTCACAATACAGCGCGCCACAATTCGGAATATGAAACTGTACTTTGAAATCAAACCGCAAGATTGTAAATGTGGTAAAGTACATTTATTTGACATCAAATGTTTAGAGAATATTCAGCGATTTACATTTTTATTTGCTCACGTTCCAAAAAGTTCGTATTGAGGAACGCGATGGTCCTTTGCTGTACACAGGGTCTTAGAGCATCTCACAATACAGCGCCACAATTCGGAATGTGAAACCGTGGTTTAAAAGCAAACGGCAAGATTGTACATTTGGCAAAGTACGTTTATTGGACATCAAATGTTTAGAGAATATTCAGCGATTTGCATTTTTCTTTGCTCTCGATCCAAATTAGTTCGTCTTGAGGGAAGCGATGTTGGTGTGCAGTACACAGGGTGTTGGTTTACGATAAAAATAAGCTCTTCGGTCGCACTGATAATCGCATGGCTGTTCCAACAACCAGGCACTAGGCCACCACAACGGTAGGTATGTTGCATCTAACCGTTAGTACCGCGTAAGGGCATACTTGTACTTGGCGATCGTCCCATAAAATGGTCAGGGTGGTAACGTTGTTCACGCGGAGAAGCAACTGGCGGCTGTAGAAGCCGTCCGCAGGTGTCTGGTACTCGTGACACAGACAGTAGTGAATGATGTACCTAAAAACATAAAAAATGAAATTAGTCTCACCATCAGATCCTTATTAAAATTATTCATTTCATAGCGAGGACAGCGCTACTGGGTGTACACAAGTGTTTAAAGGCGTGGCGAGGCATGGAGGGGGGGGGAGTGGAGTACAAGGTAAGTAGCATAAAATAATAAATAAATAGGGCCAGCTGGTGGCAAGTGCAAGGTAAGTGCAGAACAAGTGCTGGGAAGGGGGGGCTGTAGGATACTGAGACAGTCCCCCAGTGCAGGGGTTGACAGGGAGGCAGTGCAGGTGGAGAGTGGAAGGGCCCAGGACCGAGGTCGCAGACAGTGGACCAGTTGTAGCAGGGGAGAGGGAGAGAGAAAGCAGAAGCAAAGAGGAAGGTTTTGAGGTGCTTCAGTAAAAGCAGATGTTTCTCCTCAAGATAGTGCGCGGTAGAAAACAATATGCCACATAGAACGAACAAGTACAACTGAACCCGTCTTTAAAGCCACTGTATAGTAATGAAATTGCGGTATAAACTCATCAAAAGTTACTTACATTATATTTGCATTTTCCATTGTGTCTCTGTGTAGGGCAGACCCGAAACACCACTCCTTCTTTGCCGACGTTACTTCTTCTAATGAACGTGGCTCATCGTTTCGTTTCTGAATTTTTATTCATTATCTTTTCTTAGTCTTTCAGGATGGTCCCGGCCTGTCAAGGTCAAATCACAATAGAACCTTATATTGGGTCGTGGGCCGTTCCGCCACCCGAGCAAAACATCAAAGCAGCTGACCTTCACTTTGAGCGAGCACACATTTCTAGTTAGCTGCAGTTAGTTTTAGGGACATCTTGTCTGCGTGCCTTTTTTTTTATTGTCCCTATGGGTCGGCCATGTGTTTGCAATACGGAAACATTCTATAATTTTTGTAAAAATGATTTATATTACTGTTTGGTTTAATTGCAATGGGCCTGCAACATGAGGAGACTCGAGAGAACAGACAATCAAATTACAATCATTTAAACCGTGATGTGTATTTCTCAATGAGCTCTGCTTTAGGTGGACATGGAACAGAGGCAATGTTGGGTGGCAATGCAGTTGTCCCCTGCATAGGTTCGTTCACCACTCCATGTATGTGCCTATCGAGGACATCTACGATAAGTCTCTCAATAAACTCATATTGCATATCCTCAAACACTGGTTTGATCACCCATTGTTTACTTCTTTTAGTGAAGGCCTTATTGTAGCGAAGCGTCCCTAAAGTTCCGGTCGTCCTACTTTGTTGACGGCCAACATTATGGTTATGTGCCAAGACCGCTAAAAGAGTCCGATTTATCATGCCTTCCATGCCAAAATGCAATCTTTTGGGCCTGTACTTGAGGCACATATTGTGGAACACCTCCAAATCTCCTGTGTGGCAGAATTCCGTGAGTCCCCTCAAAGCTTTTGTTATAGTTTTATCAAATACAATCTTTTCAATGGCTTTGTGAGTGGGTGATGAAGGAATCAACCACTTCTTCTTCCGTGCCTCCTCTGTGGACAAATGGCCATGTTCACATTTGTGGAAATGCTCATTTGTCGACCATCGATGTACGTTGCTACAGTGCAACATTACTGACCGCCATTTTTCCAGTAGAATTTCCAACGACCCTTCACATGTTTTTGAGCTCCACCAAAGATGGTTGCTGATTGACTTGGACCACTGTGAAATACCTTGCAATTCTTTTTTTTTACCTGCAGCAGACAATTTTTTATTGATTGATTTTGCAAGATGCCAAACGTCAAATTGGTGATTTATATTTTTGTACTGTTCTCTCATTGTCTTGGCAATTGAAACGTGTCTGTCCGTGGCTATCAGGTCGATCACCATTCCCCGCGATTGTAGTTCTTGCAATGATGCTACAAAGCCAACTTTCTCCATGGCCACTGAGGATGTACTTTGTGACACCTGCACGACCACCGAACTCACAATTTTCTTACTTTCCATGTCCTGAAAGTGGTAGGTGCAGTACTTGGCTGAAAATCCTGGGCTGTCGCACTGTCCATCACCGGCTAGCCTGAAGCGTTTGCCCGCGAATGTACTTTCCATTGACATTTTTTCCATTCTCCAAGCTTCGCTGATGGCTGGAAATAGATAATCGGTTTGGTATTTGTAGAACTGACTTTTCGCAATGAAATGGATTCCCACAAACTGAAAGAAATACTGTAACTTTTTAAAACTTGAACCACTAAAAAGTGCGGCCGCTGCACAAAGTAGATTGCCTGCTGGCAGTTGCCCCAGCATGGGTTGTGCAGACCATGCGAACGGATGATATTGTGTACAGGTGGCATGTATTTTAAGGTTAGTGCCTCGAATTGCACGAGTCACATTAATCAATGGCTCCCCACATACTTCCCCACCAACCGAATGCCCACATTTCATCATCATAATAATATCCATCAAACAGCTATCGAATACAATGAATTTGGCCTCTTTCCTTATACTGTCACTCTGCATCCCAGCTGGTTCGGCCTGTAACGTTGAGGACATGTCACTCGCATGAAAGGTACAATCTCTGATATCGTCTTCCGCTATGCTGAGTGATATTGATGGTGTTTCATTGTCGTCCACGTCATTCTCTTCCATTGCAACATCTGTTCCTTGTCCGGAGATGGGAGAAAAAAACAATGTCTTCAACTTTCGCGCGCTCTTATTTTTTGCGGGTGTGGATTCTGTGAATTGATCTCCGACTGCATCCAAACTACCAGGAGGACATTCACTATCAATGGCTGGTGGTGGTATAGCTCCGTTGTCAATCACTTCATATTCTTCCCATTGGCACGATGCATCTCCAGTCTCAAGTCCCTGCCAAAAGGTTTGACAAGCAACATCTCTCGTTCGCTTCACTGTCTGTGTAGATCTAGTTCTTACACCCACTCGCAACTAGAGGACAGATTAGAAAAGGGATGTTCAGTTTAAACACAACTTACAGTATTGAACTATTGACAGTGAAAGACAACATAATATAGTGAACAGGACACTAACCTTCTTTTGCTTTCTTTTCTTTGAAACTTTCTTGCCTCGAACTTCAACATCTGGACGCTGTTGCTCCGACTCGTGTGTGCATGTCTCCACTTCCTCTCGCGCTGCAACGACTATATTTTCATGATAAGCACATCCATCACTCACTGAGGCTCCATCGACTCCCTGAAACATAGAACTTTCATTAGTATGTATAATAATATTGAAAACACAAAATGTACTTGGGGACCAATACCCATACGTACATCTCAATAGCAAAACACGAATGAACGCATTGTGTAGAACATTCAAACGACAATAGTTCACGCATTGTTGATCTAGTTAGATTGAACTGTCAAGATCCATACCTCGGGCTCCGCATAGACTTCCATTGATGATATTATTGAAGATGACGCTTCAGCAACTCCCTGAAACACAGTAATTGCATTAGTATGCTTTTCTATTTTGTTAAAAAGAACATAAACTTTGAGCAGGCGTCAACGGCTCATCTAAATAGACCTGCACAAATGATCAGTTGTCTAAAATAAATAACGGATATGTAAATATGATTCGATTTGCTCGATCGTTGGAAGTGTCACCACCCAGAGATCTGCATCAACTACTAGGGGTGATGTTCTTGTAGAAGAAGCTCCGTCATCTCCCTGAAACATAGTACTTGCGTTAATAAAGAAGGAAGTATAGCGGATGTAATCACGTCATATGATTTCGCTTGATCGAACTGTCAGTATCCATACCTCGAAATGCATAAGAACATCAAGGGACGATGTAACTGCGGTGCACACTTCTGCAAGCTGTTGCGCCGACCCGTAACTGCATGCTCCCCCTTCTACTTGGACTAATGCTCCATCGACTCCCTGAAACATAGGACTTTCATTAGTAATGAACACAATATTGAAAAAAGAAGACAAATAGGAGGGCGACGACAGAAGGACATATCAATGGCTAAAAACGAAAGAAACATTGTGTGTAACAATCACGCTACAAGAATGCAAGATCTGATGATCTCCATCGATGGAACTGTCCGGAAACGTACCTCGAGCATCTGAGTGACATCTACGGTTGTCGTCAATGCGTTGGACTCCTCAGCATCTCCCTGAAAGACAGTACTTGCATTATTTTGGATAACAATAATTATAACTGAAAACAAAGACTAGAGGACGAGTACAAGGGTGTACCATTAGGTAAAATAATTACACGATCAATTAAAACTATTGATTTACATGCCTAAAACAAGTCAGTGTCAGAATAGCTAAGTAAGATTACCCGATAGGCGCTTGAAGTGGCTGATGACTGCAATAACGACACGGATGGAGAATCTTCCGCCTTCATATTGAGTGGATACATAAATGGGGAAATTATTGTTAGCTAATGCTACACACTACCGCAAGGCCGAGAGATAAATACGTAAACTTGACTCACCAGTGGAGGGATGTGGACGAATAGAGTGGGAATAGCGGTTGAGAGCAATTTTCGCCTCGCTCGCAGTGTTTTCTTCTTTATTAGCAATGATGTGGAGTACATGTCTGGGCTAAAGTGCCTGCTGCAGATGCGGTATCGATCACCCCTCTTGTCCGCAAAGACTTCTAGGACTCTACTTTCTAGCTCAGAGGCTGGATATCCGCAATATCGGACCCATTCTCTTATCTGATCTATTGTCTTAGGGAAAACATGCATTATAGTACCTTCAGATTTGTTATGGGTCTTCGAAGGGCAACCGCCAATGGAACAGGCAGGCATTATGGAAAGTTCTGAAAAGTAAAGATCAACAATTCTCTATGAATACCAATGTGTTAAAACAGTAAATGACACATAAAAGGTTCAATGCAAGGTCCGTTTTGGTTCTTGGAACTATACACGTTATTCACATGCGGATAAGTATTTCAATAACTTTCAAAAAATAGAAAAAGTAATTTGACTAAACTCAGAACATGTGACTAGTTCCTTGCATGTACTGTCGTGAACGAAAAGAAAACATGGATGCAATTTGATGACTACTAGCAAATAGATATAAATTAAAAAATTGGACGCAAAATGATTATGGTACAAGGACTTACCTTGACGAACAAACAGTTAGATGCAGGGATCAGAGTAGTTTCTTGTCGTAGAACAGGGAGCAGTTCACAGGTTGCAAACTGACGAGTTTGCTCAAAGTGGTCACGGAAGTTCACAGAGACGAAGAGCAGATAACCAGCACCTTCACGGGTTGACTAGCAAAGCGCAAAGAAGTTCTCATTAGAAATATGAAGTGGGTTATAAAGAATTCGAACCAGGGGTGTGTTTGTGAATGAATGACGTGTATATGTCGTGGCATTATGTGGATTGCAGGGGGCCGTCCAGCGTGAGGGGGATGCTTGGCAGGAGACACGGGGTCTGGAGGTAGACATGGGAACAACAAACCCATGCTCTATAGACCACTTTGAAGTGTACATGGTCTTTGGCACCTCTTGGCCTTTATCGCTCCCTGACAGCTCCACTTGCCAGCAGCTCAAGTACCCCGGTGCGAACTGCCTTTGATAGGGCGGGGGGTGGATCGGGGCGGTGGTCGTGCAGACAAGACACAGGAAGACTCGTGAATGGAGACACACTTATGTGGATTGCAGGGGGCCGTCCAGCGTGAGGGGGATGCTTGGCAGGAGACACGGGGTCTGGAGGTAGACATGGGAACAACAAACCCATGCTCTATAGACCACTTTGAAGTGTACATGGTCTTTGGTACCTCTTGGCCTTTATCGCTCCCTGACAGCTCCACTTGCCAGCAGCTCAAGTACCCCGGTGCGAACTGCCTTTGATAGGGCGGGGGGTGGATCGGGGCGGTGGTCGTGCAGACAAGACCCGTTTGCCGCAGGGCCTCACCAAGGAGAGGCCATCTAACTGAATGTAAGAGGATGGCTGCAGGATCTACTACATGGAAGGCAGGGGGGTGAGTTTATAAATACCTCACCCTCCCAGGAGAATATACACTAGATTCATTTAAAAAATCAAAACAACCATTGTTAAAATATATGTTGGGCTTTATTTTAGATTTTAATTAAACATAAATAATAAACATTACACATTGTAAAGTTGAGGTTGCAGCACATCGAGGGAAAATCCGCGGTATTGTCCACTGTCACTGGGGAAATGTTGTCTAATGGCAAGTACCGCACAGGCAGGTATTACTCTCCGAACGCGGTGTCCGAGCCTCCCGTGAAGCCACCAAGTGAAGCAACGATAGGCCACCAGCCTGTACCACCTGTGAAAAAAAAAGATGCAAACTGTATTAAACTGACCAAACTTTCTTATCAATGTCGATTCAGGTAACACATGTCATTTTCCTTAGAAAAAAATTATATCTAGAAAATGCACTATATGGAACCAATTTACATGCGTTCGAATGATATGTAAATATAATTTTATATGTGGGAGACGACCATGAAATAGTGGTGGCATCACTGACATCACAAACAGAGTATACTTACTCGTTACTCGGATTACGCGGACGAACAGTGCCGCGAAGTTCGTGCATAAGCACCATCATCATCCTCAACACGGTCCGTGAGAGGCAGGCTTCCCTGAACTCTGGCAGCTCGGTGATGCATTGCGGACTTTGCTCGCCTTCCTGCTGACTTTGCTCGCTTTCCGAAATGTAGGCCAAGCACCCGGAATTTTCACGGCAGCAGCAGTTCTCCTCCTCAGTTGGCATTAGCTCGCACCGATTGCACGTGCACCAGGTGGAGACGCCGTCCATGCGACATGGTCCAGGCTCTTCATCCGTTGACTGGTCCTCCCAACTGCCGTCCGAATCCCCATCGTTTTCGCGTGCTTGCCTTTCCAGTAGTTCTTCCTCGGTGTACTCGGGCTCGTACATATACGGCATTATTGTGGCCATTGTGCGGTAAAGATAGTAAAATAATTTATAGCGGTGGTACTGGTATCTGTTCACACGGGCTACAAGCGGCGAAGGTAGCTGACCAGAGCACAGAAACGAGTCACAGAATACTCAAAGTAACACAGAGAGAGGAATGGAATCGAAAATCTGCTGCTGTATGTTGTGAAACGGTGTGTTTATACTTATTGGGGAAAGAGGCGTCCTGCCATTTCCATGGCAACACGTCAATAGCTGAGGCGCAGCGATTGTTGACACGAGACGTGCTTGAAATGGGCAGTACGCGTCTGCTGATGTCAGGCTCAGGGGCGGGGGATTTGATTTAGTGCCGCAAAGGCAGGTGAGCCAGGTCGATGCGGCGGAATGATAGGATTATCACAAAATGGAGGCTGATTTCGAGTGCGATAATGGGCGAAAAGTCGGGTAAGGTCCATAGGAAAGTTTCCTACGATCTACCGATTTATGCTTACAAACACATGGCCGACCCGTAGGGACAATAAAAAAAAAAGTCCCGGAACTCTCCTTTAAGCTGACCAAGTTGGAACTGTAGAGAGTGGTTCTGACCCTCTCATATTCATCTGCATCAGTTTCTCCAGTGAGATAACAGTGTGTATCCTGCAACATTCTTGAAAATCACTCGACGGCAAAACTTCTGCTATCATCCAAAGTAGGTCCTCAAGCCTGTTGGAATCTAAAATAACCTTTTGCCTCTTTTGTAATCAGAGATTTGACTGCTTACAGAATTCTGTAGTCTACACCCTTTGGGAATGTTGCAGGACATGGCCTCAGACAGGGACTGAGGAATCTTCTGCAGTGATTGAAGTGATGATGGTTCTGATATTTCAATTGGGCTTAAGGCATCTGACTCCTCCTCCGGATAGACCACCATAACTGTACTGTGCAACCAAAGTTCCTTTACGGTACATCGTATCCTCAAGGAAGTCAATGTTGTCAGCAGCACAGTAGAGAAATCTGCCTCTGACGGAACGTAAGATCCTCCACACTTATCTGTTGGTTGTTGACCACAAGTCTGGCCTCAGAGCAGCCAGAGGCACGGAAACTGCTCTCCTGAACACCCATTAAGATTTGCTCTCTAACCTTAACTCTAACTCTCCCTCTGTCCTCATCCTCCTCGACCCTTCTTCTACTTTTGACACCGCAAACCACGACATCCTGATCACTCGTCTCTGAGATAAGACATGGCCTACCTTCCCACGTTCCCACAGGTGCCCCTACAAAAACGGTACCTCCCATGTGTGGTTGCACCTACCTGGGCGCAAAGGGAGAATCCTAAAACACGGGTGACCCCCAAGTCTTTTCGCACAGCAAAATTTCAGGATTTTTGCTCATGTGCGCACCATACAGATTTGGGCCTAGGGTGTCCAAGCCACCAAGGAAAACTGGGAACCCCATGCATTTCTGAAGAGAAGACACCCGTGGGAATCCAGAGGTCTGACGTGCGCGAAGCGGCCCAGAATGTTACCCAGAACCCCCGACAAAGTGAAAATTGAGTTTTTTCCCACCAAATATCAAACCTTGTCGTGGATTGTGGGTAATCAAATCTGAGGCGATTCGCACAAGTCAGACCTGTGGATTCCCACGGGTGTCCTCTTTTCAGAAATGCATGAGGTTCCCTGTTTTCCATGGTGGCATTGACACCCTTGGCCAAAATCTGTACGTTGTCCACATGAGCAACATTCCTGCAAATTTGCTGTGCCGAAAGACTTGAGGTTACCCATGTTTTAGCCTTTTCCCTTTGCGCCGAGATAGGTGCACCCACACATGTGAGGTACCGTTTTCATGGGGGCACCTGTGGGAACGCGGGACGGTAGGCCATGTGTTGTTGGCAGCGGGTTTCGTGGGTGGGCAGAGGGAAATGTCTCTGAAAATTGGGGGAAAAGAAACACAATAGTCAGACATTTTACTCTGGCCACCCACCGAAACACGCCGCAAACACATGCCCTACCTTCCTGCATTCCCACAGGTGTCCCAATGAGAGGCAGACCTCGTATGTGTGGGTGTTGTACCTAAGTGACAATCGGTAAATCATTCATACAGTAAGTTCTCTTAAGTGCTCTCAGTAAAGAGTAAAGTGCTGTCAGTAAGCCCATTCACATGCACCTTTGCTCACACTTCTCATACATACAGGTCACAATGCAGTCGGATAGGCAAAGTGGGATTTAGCACAAGGAGGATCGTCCTTGTGAGCAGTGATGCCACGGCAAGGCACCCACCGTATCACTGGCCATTCGGACCCCTTTTGTGCCTGCAGTCAGTAGGCATCCATTTCAGCAGTCGCACCTCCTACAAAATCACTTGTGCCAGAGCAAGCGTATCTACACACTTATACCATGTGGACATCTGCTCACAGTGCAACCGTGTCTCTAGCAATATCTTGTACATCATTTTCCAGCAGTTGCATATCAACTGTGTCTACATTCAAATGTCATGTGGCTGCAATCGTTTCTGGACACTGCTAGCAAGAGCACATTGGCTCACTTGGCTACCTGCCCTACAGGTGCTGTCTTTCACACCAACTTCGAGCATGCCCATAGCAACTATGTTGAAACATTCATAAGTGCAACCTTACCCACACCAAACACACCCTGTAACATGGCAATCATTTCTGCGGTGCTGGGAAAGTGCATTCACAGAAATGACATCTGCATGTTGTACGTAGTTTTACCTCATTCACACACCAATCATATCCAATTAATTCCTACAGAAGACATGTCACTTACACCACACATAACCTTAGTTGAGGTAAAACAATAAAAAAGGCAGGGTGTTGCGAGATAGTTAAGACACCGCTGCCATACAGATGGTGTCCAAGTACCACTTTCATGACACTTAGACCTCAAGGGAGGGAGCCAAAGTGGCGTGTACTACTTTCAGGAGACACCCCTTGAGTGGAGGGAACCTGAATGGTGTTCCGGTCTTCTCCAACGCAACCCTCGAGTAGAGGGAGCGGAACTGGCGTTTATTTGCATGCCAAACCTTAGGTGGAAGGAGCCTGAATCGTGTTCCTTTCCAATGTACGCCTGAATCGGAGGGAGCTTCACAGATGTTTTTTTCTATGGCAGGCCCGAAGTGGAGAAAGCTGCACTAGCGTGCCTTGCCACGAAACCCCAAAGGGAGTGCACCAGAGTGCTGTTCCCTTCTTCTCCAAGGCACACCTCAATTGGAGGGAGTTGGAGTGGCATTCCTTTCCAGCCTTAATTGGAAGGAGCATGAATTGCGTTACTTTGCAAGTCGCACCTCGCGCAGAGGGAGCTAGACTGACGTTTCCTTCTGAGGCAGACCTGAAGTGAAAGGTACCGGGGTGGTGTGCCTTTCCAAGGCAGGCCTTAAATGGAGGGAGCAGGACTAGCATTGCTTGCCAAAGCACACCAAAGGGGAATGAACCACAATGGAGTTCCTTTCTTGTGCATGGCACGCCTCGAGTGGAGGGATCCGTAATGAATTTTCTTTCGCAGGCATGCCTCAAATGGAAGCAGCCTGAATCGCGTTCCTTTGCAAGTCACTCCTTGAGCTGAGGGAGGCCTCAAGGGAAAGGTACGGCAGTGGTGTGCCTTTCCAAGGCAGGCCTCAAGTCGAGGGAGCAGGGCAAGCAATGCTCGTGAAGGCACGCTAAATGAAGTGAAGTGAGTTGAAATGCTGTTGCATTTTTATTGAAGGTACACCTCCAGTGCAGAAAGCAGGAGTGCCATTCCTTTGTAAGTTATGCACGACTACAGAGCCTAAGGGTCCCTTTCAAAGAATGATGGGCATTTTCGGAAGTCAGTCGCTCTCCCAATATTTTCCCTTTGTATGATACAAAAGGAAACCAGGTGAAAGCAGAGGGATGGCTTGCAAGGGCATTGGGGACAGTACACCCGCGTATCCTTCCTCTTTCCTTGTTTTGTACACGCCTTACATTTTCTGTAAGGTTGTGCCTTCGTGGCCATGGGAGGAACATAATCCCTGTCGATCTTGCAATGTGGCCACATCTTCTACCTCTGGAAAGAAGGGAATTTGTACATGGACCATAGGGAGAGATTGAACAATTTCTGTTTCAAATTTCAGAAAGGAGAGGTTGTTTTGTGGAGTAGCTGCACGGTACACCACATACGCATTGTACATTGCTACATGCATAATGCGTGTGGCCAACTTTTTGTACCAGAAGCGCGACTTGCATTCAGCATGGTATGGCTCAAGCACTTGGTCAGTTTTATCTAATACACCCATGTACTTGTTGTAGTCCAGAATGCAGTTGGGCTTCCACACTTGCCGAGTCTGCCCGCGCAGAGTGACTGCTGAAGTACTTTCATCATGAATAGTACTTAGCATGTACACATCCCTTCTGTCTCAGAATTGCACTGCCACCAGTTCATCCTGCCGCAATGCTATACATGCTTCCTTGGCCAACCTCTTACACACAAGTTGTCTGGGGAAGCCTTTGCGGTTACTGCGGATTGTCCTGCATGCCAGTGTGCCCACACTGAAAAATTCCTTGAACAGTGGAATTCCTGTGTAGAAATTGTCCACATACAAATGGTGACCCTTGTGGAGCAATGGTGTGAGAAGATCCCAAACAATCTTCTCACTTGTCCCTAAATGGGCTGGGCAGCACGGAGGGTTTAGGGTAGAGTCTTTACCAGTGTAGACTCTCATGCTGCAGGCATACCCAGTGGTACTTTCACACAATATGTACATTTTGATCCCGTACCATGCTCTCTTGCTAGGAATTAATTGTTTGAACACTAGCTGACCTTTGTACAACACCAATGATTCATCGATGGATAGGTTCTGGCTAGGAACATACACCTATGCAAATCGCAGAGTGAAGTGCTTCAGAAATGGCTGAAGTTTGAAGAGCCTATCAAAGTTTGGGTCAGTTCTGGGTAATGCTGCCGAGTTGTCATTGAAATGCGACATACGTTGCAGTGCTTGAAAGCGATTTCTACTCATTATAGCTGGAAAAAACGGATTTGAATGTGCCACTACAGTAGACCAGTACATTGAGACAGCCGGCTTGTGCGATATTGCCATGAACAGAATGAAACCCCAAAATGTTCTCATCTCTACATCGGTTGTGGGAACCTATGCTTGTGCTCTGGACTGGGGTTTCAGAGTGGGACCCCTTAACCTCAAGAACTGTGCAGCGTATAAATTGGTTTGCTGAACCACATCTACAATGAACCCATCAACAAAAAGGTTGAAAAAATCAATAGGCTGAAACCCATTTGTATTGACTGTGCTCCCTGATATACCATTGAAAGGGGGCACAACAGGCTGAGCCATTGCTGGAGGCACCCACTGCGACTCTTCAGCCATGTCAGTAACTGGCACATTCCTTGCATGTCCCCCCCACCTTACAGGTCCCCTGCGTGTGGGAAGTGTGGGAAAAGGTGCATGTACTTTCATCCTCTTTGTCATCAGATGATGATGATGAGTAGGAGGAACTTGCATCTTTGGACAACTCACTTTCCCGCTGACCCTCAGAAGCATGATCTGTTTCAGATTGCATACCCAGCTCTGTGCCTTGCTCCGAGCCAGACTCCATCGCTGCAGCTAAAGCCTCTGCACCAGACATTGATCGACAAAGCCGTGAGTACTGTCGCTATGGAGCCGTCACTGCCCAAATAACAGATGAAGACTGAAACAATAAGTATGTATCCTTCTCAAAGTATGGAACGTTGTACAGCAAGTGATATTCAATGCCACAAACCTACACCACACAAGTACGCCAAAAGATCCAGACTTTGCTCACAAACTGTAGCAGTTCTCTGCAATATAACATACTCTCAGCATGCTATAAAATACAGAGTACTATTTTGCAAACACTCACTTCAAATGCTAAGGACCACCTCGCTGCTTTCCTACAAATGGGTAGACCGCTACAACGCATCTGCACCTAAAACAAAGACTACCAAAAAATGTTAAGGAAGATTTCCTTTTCCGCTATACATTACACAAATAAAAGTGTGGGGATGAGAATTGCTCCCACAGTACCAATTGAGAGACAGCCAAAGTGCATTGCATCCTGCCCATCTCCATGATATGCTGGTGGATGGGAAATGGAGGTGAGAGGCAACCATGCAACGTATTAGTGATTGGGCGAGTTCAAAAGGCAGAGGCAATCAAGACGCAGACAGGGAAGATAAGGAAAGTACATGGCAGGCCCTTCCAGACAATTGCTGGCACACTTTTGACAAAACACTTGCTCATTCACATAGGGTTCTGTGTTGGAAGGGGGAATGTCACAAGGACGGAATTACTGCAAGGGCAAGCAAGTGGAATTAGGCTGCTGAAAGTGGTGATTGGTAGCAAAGAAATGAGCAGCACCGACATACTGAATACATTGATATGCCATGCACACAAATCAATTGCTAGGAAGTTGGAGTTTCACTGTCAACATATTTACTTTTTTTATTAGCATGTCGCACAATCCAGTAAGTCCATTTACTGGCCTCCCCCCCCCCCCCTCCCCCTCCCTGCAACATAGCGTGTCGGCAAATGTCAGAATGTCATCAATGAACCGCTCCATGCCTCTTTTTGAAAGGTGCGCCCCAACTCTGTGAAACATCACTTCACCTTTGATAAAGCCATGGTGAATTGTCTGAATTCTGTCATTGCCCTTTGTCAGTCTTGTGAGCTCCCCATTCAGTTTCCTCACTGAAGAGTTGATGGCCCTTGCATTCCCTGGAGTTCTCCAATCCCTCCTGGGAATCATCTGGGACCAGGCCACCACAGTGTTTGGAAACCTCTGCAATCCTTTCCAGTTCCGCCATGAGCAACTCCCGTACCCCTTTCCGTCCCACAGACGCCAAATTATTTCCTCCCAGGTGCACCACTATAAGGTCAGGGGGGGGGGGGGCAACTCCTTTTGCCTGGGCATCGCTGATGGCTCCTCTGAGCTGGCGAAGGCGCATCCCCCCCCGCCCGACACCAAACCAATGCACCGCAAGGCCTTCCCTTTGAGACCCAGATGTGGTTGGCCCTCTGAAAACTCCTGCAGCCCTTTTGGATCAAAGAGTGGCCGATAATCCACATAACCCTCAGCCTCACTAGGAAATGGAAACATGAAAACCCCCATGAATATGGCCAGACATACAGTTTACCAATTAGCACAACTATTGCTTCAACACATGACTCTTGCAACAATCTCAGACACCCACTTCCCCCAATCTGACATGCACTTCTCATGTGAGATAACAGTAGGTCGATACTTAATTTGCAACACACTGTCACCTTGTGCCAATGCCACAGTTGCGCTGGCGTAATTGGAATCTGTGAAGCTTTCTGCTCCTGTGGGCCTCTGATTGCACTGCTGGTAGTAAGGTGACTTGCATATGCTGCACCATTCTACTTTGGCAGGGTGACTATTCTGACAGAGGTAATGAACTCCACAGCAAGTGTGCTTTGTATGTTCTCTGAATATAGGCACCCTGACGGAATGTGCGCCATTCATCACAAATTGATGCAATTTTGGACTGTTTAATTGTGAAAGCTTCGGCCACAGTTCCATGACCACTGGTGAACTTGGGGGCAGTCAACCAACAAGGCAGAGAGGCGGCCAAGGTCACACACATCAACCACAACCATCCTACATCTCTGCCTGGCCAGCGCTACAGATTTCCCCTCAAGGAAGGGATGGGGACCCTACCGGGGCACCCTGCAACCACTGCTGAACTTGGGGACAAAGCACACCCATGGGAGACAGGCACCCAAGGCCAGTGACATCACCCCTGACGGTCCTGCCCCTCTGGCTACCCTGCGTTACAGCTTTGCCCCCTGTGAAAGGATGGGGACCCTGGCGGGGCTCCCTGGGACCACTGCTGGACTTGGACGACCCAAATGGTGACCGTTGTAATAAAAGGGATGAGCTCCGTCCCAAGTGTGCATTGCATGCTCAGAAGAATTGACCATCTGCATTACTACTGCAAACCATTTTGAAAAATTGCTTCTAATTATGTTTACCAAATTTCTTTTTCTGCAAAACAGCCACCTTCCTCTATGCAAGCCACACCCATCATTGCCCCCAGGACCTCCCAACTACCCATTCCCACCCATACCACTGACACTGCAGCTACAGTTCCTCCCACCACAGTAACCATCCACCCCCACATTGCAATGGATATCTACAAAAGTAACACATCACAACTGTCTGGCAGCTATCTGCAAACTTTTGGATTCCTTCCACCAGGTACATGGCACATCCCAGTCATCTACCACCACGGAAGGCTGAACTGCACACTGATCGGAAATGGGAATAAGACCAGTGGGCGTATGGAAACCCGCACCACTACGTAAACATTGTGCAGATGACATATTGACAAACTGCCCTCCTATGGGAACAGCACTGTTCAGCTGGTCTGGGGGGGCAATTTGTGGGCGTCCCCTGTAAGTGTGTCCCTGGCCACCACAATACCTCCCCCGAGCACCCACTCCCACCACCAAACTCCTGCCCCAGTTCCCATCCACACCACTAGCAATCCGCCCCCCAAACATGGCACATCCCAGTTATCTACCACCACAGAAAGCTGAACTGCACACTAATAGCAAATGGGAATAAGACCAATGGACGTATGGAAACCCACACCACTAAGTAAACATTGTGCAGATGGCATATTGACAAATTGCCCTCCCAAGGGAACAGCACTGTTCGGCTGCTCTGGGGGGGCAGTTTGTGAGCTACCACGGCAAGTGTGTCCCTGGCCACCCCAATACCTTCCCAGAGCACCCACTCCTGTTCACACCACCAACACTACAGGCCCAGTTCCCACCCACCCCAGTAGCAATCCGCCCCCCGCGTAATATGCAATGTTGAAATAACCAAAATTCCATACTTGCATAACAAGGGAGAAGTTTGAACTGCATAAGACCTGTCAAGGGGAGAAAAAAACACATAAATTATATGTGTCAGCCTAGCCAAAAACCAAACCACCCAGACAAATGGTAGGCTGCATTACATGGGGTGGGGGGGGGGGGGGTGAGGGGCACCCTAAACCGCTGGGGAATGTTGTAATGGAAAGGAGGTGGCCCCCCCAAAAATGGAGTGGGGGGCATCTAATGCAGCCCTCCCTGGGGGCAGATAGCTCCTAGGAAGGGCCTTCTGACCCCAGAGAGGGCTGCATGAGGTGCCACCCCACCCTCTATTTGGGGTCGGGGAGAGGGCCACCACAACATGTCGGACAGGCCCCCCAGTTTGTGGGGCAGTACGTTTTGGGCACCCTCTGGGCAGATTGGCACACTAATGTGCCCATCTACGCCAATGGAAGCTGGGTAAACAAAAAACTTTGAAAATGTTGGAATGCATTTTAGGGGGGGCTGAGGGGCACCCTATACCACCGGGGAATTATGTAATGTAAAGGGGGGTAGCCCTCTCCCCCCACACCAAATGGAGAGGGGCCATCACAATCAGCCCTCCTTGGGGGCAGATGAGCGGGGGGCCATCTCATGCAGCCCTCCCTGGGGTCAGGTGCCCCTTCCTAAGAGCAGATGGGCACATTAGTCTGCCAATCTGCCCCCAGGGTGCCCAAAACCTACTTCCCCACCCATTGGGAGGCCTATCTGAAATTTTGTGGTGGCCCTCTTCCCCCCCCACCCCAAATGGATGGGGGGGCACCTCATGCAGCCCTCCCTGGGGCTTCTACGAAGGGCTGCATGAGGTGCCGCCCCCGCCTCCATTTGGGGTGGGGGGAGAGGGCCACCAAAAAACATGGGACAGGCTCCCCATTAGGTGGGGAAGTAAGGTTTGGGCACCCTGGGGGCAGATTGGCACACTAATGTGCCCATCTGTGCCAAGGGAAGTTTGGTAAACAAAGAAAAACATAGGCTGCACTTTAGGGGAACCCCCAGGGCGCCCAAACCCTACTGCCCCATCCTTCCTAGGAGGCCCCCCCAATGGATGGGGCAGTAGGTTTTGGGCACCTTGAGGGCAGCTTGGGTGCATGACATCCTTTGGGCCCCCCCCCCCCCAGTTGGATGGGGGGGGCACCTCATGTACTCCTGCCTGGGGGCAGGAATCTGCCCCCATGGAGGGCTACAAGGGGTGCCCCCCCTTTGCACTTGGGGTGAGGGGGGAGAGGGCCACCCCCTTTAATGTAAAACAAATCCCCGGTGGCTAGTGGACCGCCAGCCAAAAACATCCCTGTTTGATGGTGACTTTTTTTTAATATCCCATTCCCTGGGGGCAGATGATCACCCATCTGCCCCCAGGGGTCTCCATAGCTGTGGCCACATGCTTTGGGGCCTCGGGGGAGGGGCGGCTGCTTACCTAGTAAGCAGCCCCTCCTCCCTGCATCATAAAGGGATCCCTAGTGTTCCAGTGACATTGCTTTCACAAAAGGTGTCGTTGGAAAGGGGAGAATCTCCCCTTTCCAATGACACCTCCCTCGCTCTCCGGCTTGAAATACACCCGGAGATTGAGGGAAAAGGGTGCTTACCTTCTGTCTTCACTGCGGCAGCCGAAAATGGCCGCCGCAGTGAAAATACGTTGTTACATGTCGGCGTGGGTTACGCACGCCAACATGAAACTGAAGGTAATCCAACCCCTGGGCAGTGAGGAGGGACTTCCCCATCACATAGCCCGGGGGGTGGATTACAGTTTTGTGTGATCCCTGCTTTGCCGGGATCAAACAAAACGAAGTACCTAAAAGGACGAGCTATCTCGTCCTTTTCAACCTGGAGGGAATGCCAAGGACGAGATGCCTCGTCATTACCACTTGAGAGGTTAAATGACTTTTTTCGATAATTTCAAATTTTCTTGCCAATTACCAGAATCTGTAGCAAAATGGAAGGAAGTAAATGTTAGAAATCATGAAAAACAAACTGCGAACAGAAACTTCTGAACAAATGGAGATGTCTCGTAAGGACCATCTTTATTCAGTTTTCCTGGTGAACAAAAAAGGTCCTTAGAATATATTTGATAGGATCACTCTGAAAGGAGTTATAGATCAAATTCTGATTCATAAATTGTAGCAGCGGCTGTCTTGGATTAATGACGTCCCACAGGCCCTCTCCACAGATTCAGACAAAGCACCTCCTAATATGATTGTTTGCTTCATTTGCAATGCACCCCTGTTATTCATATTATAAATGCCATATCATCACATATATAATATCATAACTTCCCTTCATTCAGAATCCCACAGAATTACATATGCCCCTCAACTACAACATTATTTGGCTTTGAAGTGCAAGTGAATCTCTGAAGAGCGAAGCAAATCCCTCATGGCCCTACTGGATTTCAGATTCTGAGTGTTCTGGGTTCAAGTAGACCACCAGATATGCCCGTTGGGCGCAAGGAGCTGAAATTCTGAATTGGAACAACAATCTTAGCTCCAAAAGCGAGTCGAGAAAACCTTAATTTACTGACACACTGCTTGCTTTGAACTTGTCCTAATTTCCTGAGTGAATTGAGAAAGCATTAATTGTATGCCCACGTTGCCTGCTGGGATGTATGGAGTCCAGACAGACTTGAGAGAAACATTGAGTGAAAGAATATGGCATGCTGAACATAGGGCTCCACTAGTACTCAAGCATTTGAGTCTCTTAACCACTAGACTGTATGTTGAATAAAGCAATTCCATACTTTTAAAGCACTTGAGATCGGAGGCACTTTGAATAAAGTGCCTGAAATAACTACTGCTCTGCGTGTTTTCAAGGATGAATAGTGGCTAAACCGCCTACTTATCCCTCACACTTTTACAAACCAATCATCAAGGTAAAACGGGCACAGTCAAAAGATGTACCACCTTTACCATTTGTGGTAATGACGGCCGAGGGCAGGCTGGTGTGAATGTGATGACGGTAGCAACCCAAACATCAATAGTCCAAAATAAAGGACTGTCCAACCAAGGGTCGATACAAATTTCTGTACTTTAATTAAACACACCCATATGCAGTAACTGTACTGTAATTAACTACCAAAAACCCACTCCTATGGAAAGAACACAGAATATGTACAGTATAGGTGATGCATAGATGATACAAGCAATTGCAAAGAATATCATTGAAAAGGATATGGAGCAAATGGGTGGCTGGGCAGTCTCTAGGATCCC
The DNA here is from genome assembly GCF_040938575.1 of Ambystoma mexicanum. Classification (NCBI taxonomy): domain Eukaryota; kingdom Metazoa; phylum Chordata; class Amphibia; order Caudata; family Ambystomatidae; genus Ambystoma; species Ambystoma mexicanum. Next base: position 90,247,337 of record NC_090936.1, on the reverse strand, counting down.
AAAAGTGCACCAATGGGTCTCAATAGTTGCCTTTTCCAGTTCTTGGCGTTTTCAACCTCTATGATCAAGGTTGCAAGATGCAGTCTTTGCGGGTCAAACCAGAATGCAGCCAATCAGCAGGTCCATTCGGAGAGCTCATTTTGAGTCAGTTCGAAGGCAGCATTTGGGTGCTGCAGTTCGGATGGCTCACCAGGTTTGGTTTGAAGGTCGGTTCGATACTTTGGTATCAGCTGGGTCAGGTTGACTGTGATGCAATACTTCCAGCGGTTCGAGTTGTGCTCTGAAGCCTTGATCCTGATGGTGCAATGCGATCTTCGAAGAAATCATCAGCAGTGGCGAGCTAGTTGTTCAAGCCAAATGGATGACGTGCTCATCTTGGTATGATGCAGCTTCAAGCTGGTTCTGGTGAATGCAGCAGCAGCAGTGTGAAGAAAAATGGCAGAATTTGCATTTATATAGCGCTACGAACCCTCAGGCATCTAAGCGCTGCTTATTATGACACACGTGTGTGGTGCTCATTTATCGACCTTGGAAGGATGAAAGCCTTAGTTTGGCCTTGCCGGGATTCAAACCTGTGTAGGCAGGCTCTGCACGGATGTCAAAGTGAGCGCTCTACTTGCTGTGCTATCTAACCGGCAAATAATGACAACAGAAGAAAACCGGAAAGAAACCACTAATTCAAAATGCTTATCAATTAAAATTGTTAGATATTTACTCTTCTAAATATATAAAACGCTTGGGTATGTTTCCCTACTTAGCTGATAAAATTTCTCAGTGTTTAGTTGCACTCTGCTGTCCAAATAGCAAAGTGTACCCACTTAAACAGCTACCATTCTACACGGTCACCTGCACCTTTCATTATCGCAAACATTCGTAATGTACTTCTTTCCACCCCCACTTCTCTTCACACAGGGCATGGCGGTTCCAGTGTCAATGAAAAGATAATTAATGGCTCAACTTTTCAGTCTCTGAAAAGCGAAAACACTGTAGGACAAATGTCTCCTCTCGAGCTAAAACTGAAAGTCGGTGCTGTAATTATGCTAGTATGCAATCTAATGCCATTACGGGGACTCTGCAATGGAACAAGGTTGACAATTGCGCGTCTACAAAGGCACAACATAGAGGCCCGTCTGATCAATGGAACTTGGATACTGCTCTTACACCTTGCATACCTCTCATTCGTTTTGATATATTAAGCCTTTTCAATGACCATTAAGAAGCCACAAGAACCTGGAAGTGATCAGTGGTGATTTCGATATTTAAGAAGGGGGACAAAAGTGAACCTATGAATCACAGATCTATATTGACTTTTAAGATATGCTAGCATGGCATATGTTACGACGGGAACAGCTAGTTGTATCTAAAATTGTAACACAGCCATTTAATATCCATCTTAAAATTAACTACAAACAAATACCACTCCCTAAAATCCTATCAATAAAATTGATCACAGCAATATGTATGGTGAACTGATGACCGCTTAAAAGCCTTCTCCTAAATTTGTACGTCATCAAGGTAATTGGATCATGTACAACATGTGCAAAATATTGTATACAAAGAATATGTAAGAATGGACTTTAGTGTTCGAAAGTTTCAATTGTTTGGCTATCACAACAAAATCCACAGTAACCTAATTTACGTGCACATTTTAGGCTCGAACCAGTTCTCATGTGTCAGATACAAATTTTATCTCGATCTCAAGAACAGAAGCATCCATTTATCAGGAAATGTAATTCGATAGTTTGCCAATTTACTATATGCATTCTCTTCCATAATGATATATTTGCAGGGTTTGTAATTGCCAACTAAGGTCCTTGTTTGTTTCCCACTGGAGAACCAAAGTTTCCTCCTCCCGATTAAGATGGTTAGCCTAAAGCTCCAATTGGATTAAGGTGTTACATAGTCTTAACCAATTATTGAACTCCAGACAATTTCCACTAAATAAAATTGAATGTAAATCACAAAATGGGGAACTGGGTGGGATGCAATATTTTCTCCTATAGTGACAACAATTTCCACTTCATTATGAACTGCAATGGTAATGGTCTCAATTGAAATCTCAAAGCACCAATGGGAGTATAATTCGAAAGATTTAAAACGTTCCTCCAAAGCAAAGTTTCTAAGCTAGACCAATCTATTTGGTAATGTAAGGAAAGAATTTCCGCACTATAACTTAAACATGGATTCACTTTAATTTTTATAAAACCTGATCAAAAGTAAAAGTGAACAAAGCCCATATTTCTTGTTGAATTGTTTTAATTTGGATTACAAAAGGACTGAGTGATTTGAACTGCTTTTTTAATTGATTTTTATTGCAGAAACCCATAAATCCCTATACTCTTCAACTACTTCAAGTTTGATACCATTCATGGTCCAGGCTAATTAACTGTACTTCGAAGTGGATGAAAGATCATTCGTTACCTTTGTTTTGTTAGATTTAATCCAATAATTAGAACTCATTTATACCTCCAATTTGGTTATAATCCCTTTGACCCTACAGGAGTTTGTGCTAATAAAACTAGATCAGCTGAGCAGGTGATTGAATGGGGAAATTTGCCAGGCAGATTGGAATAGAATTAGTATTTTTCAATGTCCTAGCAATATACGAAGTGTATAAATTAAACCGGACTGGTGCAAGAAATACAACCCTGCTGTTGTGACCCTCTAAAAATAAGGAATCCGATCTGAATTAAGTTACCAGTATGAAGAGCTCTCAAAATATTAACTAAATGAAGGGGACAAGTCCACTTAGTCAGTTTTTCTCGAAGTAGGAGTCTATACCTGATAAAAAGCAAGAGATGGATTAATAAACATCACCTCAAAGGATTTTCCTTTATTAATAGAACACTCATGTAAAAAAGTTATTAGGAATCCATTTCACATGGTCTCTGTTCTTTTCTGAAACCCAGATGAGATGTACCAATAATACCACCTTCTAAACTCCATTTGTTTACCTTCCTTAGTATTAGAGGTGCACATATTTGACTTGATACATCCATTAAGGTGATTGGCCGGTAATTGGCAGGATTGGGCCAATCCTCTTTCTTATACATCTGAATAATATACTAGATCTTGCAAAAAGAAATAAAGATGTGATGACTAAAGTAATGGTAAGGTCCTGGATCACGCCGCCTCTGGGTTAGAAAACCAAGAGGAGACGGTGACACGGGTCCTGGGCAATATAAATCAGGTTTTGACAAACATTAGAGGGAAGTCTTAATTCAATGGTTTCCGGGGCTATGCTCCAGGAGGGTGATTTAGTTTCAGATGTTTCGATCTTGGCCCTGGCAATATCTCATGAGTTGGCCAAGCGAGTACACCTATCGCTGGACTTTAAAACTAATGAATGGATCATTCCCGAATCACCTGCTTGGGAGGAGGCCTTACAGAAATAATGCTTCACCAGCAGTTTGGGAAAGGCTCATATGAAAGTGCCCCATTGGTACAGTCTCCTACTAGATCTGATTTACATGGCTATGACTGGATGGGGGAAGTGGGGTGTTAAGGGAGTTGTGGCTGGGGAAGAAGTACCCAGGGAGCTTATGTCAGGTGATGGGACCAAGGTGGGTGGGCAAGAGGCCCAAGCATCAGCTGTGGACGAGTTGTCCTTTTCTATCCTGGCTCAAATTTTAGATTCCATGGACAGAGGTTATGAAACGCTTAACTTTGAAATTCGGGCTTAAGGCAATCAGTCAAGGAACTGCTGAGTAATGTTCTTCTTTTGGAGGGTTACATAATGCCAGTATCCATTTATAACACTTTGCCTACTAAAAGGGATAATATGCCTGCTGATGCCATCCCTGGTGAGCGGGGGGTAATCAAGTAGGGGAGGTTTTTACTCCAGGCCCGCAAGCACCAGTGGAATTTCTTAATCCTATTTTAAATATAGAGCTGGCCGTGGGCCATCTACCATTCGTATCGTTGCTAGGCAAGACACGGGAACAAGGGGACATTATAACAAGTAGTAGTCCCAAGCAGACTCAGCAGGATAACGGTGATCAGGGTGGCCCCACAAGAAGGAATAAAGTGTATCCCTTAGGGGACAGACAAAAAAAGGTAGATTACCCCCTAAACAAAATAAGGCCTCAAGAAAATTCTTGAGAAAGTTAGGAATAGAGGTGGACAACAAATGCAAGCTGACAGGAGTATTTTGGAACAAAAAAAATAGACTTCTTCAAATCTAACAGTAAGGACACTAAAAATGTACCTGAGGTGCAAGCCTCCCCTGTGAGGGTAGTACTCCTGGTAAAGGACCAGGAAGAGGACAGCCCTTGCTTTGATTTGAGTAATATTTCGGTGTATCCAGTAGACAAAGAAGTCCAGGCTCGACTGGGAAGGGAAGACTGGGTAGAGTTTAATACAGAAAATCCTTCTGGTCAAGGTGTAGGGAAATGTTGCTTATTGAGGGAGGGAGGAGTGGTATCTTTGGGGGGGCCGATGCATTTAAAATCAATATGTAAGGCTCCACTGATTTCGGGGCCAAGAGGGCAAGCCTCTAAGGAAAAGTTTTATGCAATATTCTCGAAACCAGTTGTAGTGAAGGATCCAGTGGGGGTTCATGCCTCTGGAAAGCCCCAGTTGGATATGTCGGCACCTCCTTCAAAAACATTGGAAGAAACATGCTCTGGCCAACCAAAGAGTCAACATTTGAGAATTGATACTACCTCTGATTGTGGACAGGCTCCGACTGGGGTGAGATTTAATGCTAGGGAACCTCCACAACATAAATTGTCCGCAAAATAAATATATGCCGCTAAATGAGCAGTTGTGTATTCACTTAAGCCAGCTTTTTGAGAGCTCCAATAGATACCCTCTTAATAGGCACTACACTCTTTCCCTGATGCATGAAATCCCAAATCTAAGAATTTTAACACCCGATGATATTATGACTGTGGAATTTGTATATGACGATTCTTTGGACACAGTAAAACTCCATTTGAGGTTGTATATTACCAAAGAGGTCATTATGGCAGAAAAAGAGCACTTTTTAACTCTGGGTTGTGAAGTTATTGATGCAGGGCCCTCAATTTGGAGACTGGCTCCAATTTACCCAGACAAGGGGAAGAGGGTGCGAGACTTATCTAATGTGCAACAGTCGTGTGTGTGTGTGTGTGTGTGTGTGTGTGTGTGTGTGTGTATATATATATATATATATATATATATATATATATATATATTTGACAAAGAAGGGTGCGAGGGGCGCACTCTGGGTCCCAGCTAGATGTACCTTTCCACAGTCCAGTTGTTGATCTTCTCCTAGCGCGCTTTCTTGCCTCTTGCAATCATCAGGGAGGCAGTCTGTTCAGGTGTTTATTTAGGTTTTGATGGTTACTACCAGTGATGGCCTCAGGGGATTCTGGTTGCTGTAGTCATTCAAGTAGCCAGGAAACAACTCAACCTCCAATTACAAAGTGTAAAACCCCAGTTGTGGGGAGGGGGGAAAACCAACAGTGTGGCTCTCCTGAGTAGGGGCATGTGTCACCCCGGTGCCGCCGCCTCTGGAGCCCGGGACTCCTAAAAGATTTGACAAAGAAGGGTGCGAGGGGCGCACTCTGGGTCCCAGCTAGATGTACCTTTCCACAGTCCAGTTGATGTTCTCCTCCTAGCGCGCTTTCTTGCCTCTTGCAATCATCAGGGAGGCGGTCTGTTCAGGTGTTTATTTAGGTGTTGATGGTTACTACCAGTGATGGCCTCAGGGGATTCTGGTTGCTGTAGTCATTCAAGTAGCCAGGAAACAACTCAACCGCCAATTACAAAGTGTAAAACCCCAGTTGGGGGGAGGGGGGAAAACCAACAGTGTGGCTCTCCTGAGTAGGGGCATGTGTCACCTCGGTGCCGCCGCCTCTGGAGCCCGGGACGCCTAAAAGATTTGACAGACTGCCTCCCTGGTGATTGCAAGAGGCAAGAAAGCGCGCTAGGAGGAGAACATCAACTGGACTGTGGAAAGGTATATCTAGCTGGGACCCAGAGTGCGCCCCTCGCACCCTTCTTTGTGAAATCTTTTAGGAGTCCCGGGCTCCAGAGGCGGCGGCACCGGGGTGACACATGCCCCTACTCAGGAGAGCCACACTGTTGGTTTTCCCCCCTACCCCCAACTGGGGTTTTACACTTTGTAATTGGAGGTTGAGTTGTTTCCTGGCTACTTGAATGACTACAGCAACCAGAATCCCCTGAGGCCATCACTGGTAGTAACCATCAACACCTGAATAAACACCTGAACAGACTGCCTCCCTGATGATTGCAAGAGGCAAGAAAGCGCGCTAGGAGGAGAACATCAACTGGACTGTGGAAAGGTACATCTAGCTGGGACCCAGAGTGCGCCCCTCGCACCCTTCTTTGTTATATATTTCAAGGGGATACACGCAGGACCCCATATACAGGATGGCCAATGGAGCTTTGCGTCAAGGTGGCAGTAACAGATGGGTGGAAGAATGAAGGAAAACGCACTATACATGATGGTCTAGCTGAACACTCCCTAGAGGTTTCAAGAACATTTTAAATAATCAAGATCTTTGTATCCTTTGATATAGCGTGTTTGCAAGAAACACTTCTCCAGGATCCACCAATTATTGAGGGTTTTGAAGTATTATATATTAAGGCCTTGCGGGTGACAATGGAAGGCCTTATGGTGGTCTCCTGAAAGCCATTAAATGCCCCCATGGGGTTTCCATCCAAAGAATTGAGTTGGACAGGTCTGATATGTTGGTGGTGCTGCTAGTCTGGCAGGAGGTGGTGTATGGTTTATATAGTAAATGCATCTTGGTAAATGTTTATTTAAGCTTAGTTAAAGAACAACTAGAGGAGGCCCTGACGGCACTTTGCTTCACACTGCTGTGCGAATTCCTGGAAGAAGGTGCCTCTTTGATAGTCATAGGAGATTTCAATGCGGAATGCCTGGATGACCATTGGTATTTGCTACCGAATAGAATGTGTGCTGCGAAGGGAGAAACTTTTCAAGGCAGAACGGGCAATGGAAGACAACACTAGATTATGTGTTTGTTTCATCTGGTTTGGCATTGAAGGGGGGGGGGAATCCCTGGAAGTAAAACCCTTGGATTTGAGGGACCATTACACTTCCCCCGAAAAAAAAAGGTGGAGAACAATATGCATTTTGCATTAGAAATAAATTGCAAGGTTCGATGGGCACCAAAACTTGCATGGGCCTTTGATGAGGAGATTGCCGGCCTGTCCACAGAGAGGTTGGCCTTCTATGTTCTCCCGAAGGTTTCTCTTCTACAATGCAGGAACCTTTCTACAGATAGTTTTGAAGAACTGGGTTCATAAAATGTGTGGCTCTCATGGTTTTGAGCTAGAAACCCAGGCTGAAAGAAACAAATGCTTAGGGAGGTGAGAAGGTTAAAGAAGGTCTCGATAGTTTGTTATAAAGAGGAGGTCCGTAGGGTAAGACAAGACTACAGAAACTGGACAAAGGGGAGGCAATTTGTGTTGTATATTAACAATGCTGAAAAGATGTTGGCTTGTATGTCGGGGAATAACTCGGGCAGATTCTGGCAATTAAGCCTCAAGGCAGAGATTGTTTCTTGCAGTCCCATTCAATTCTGGAGGAAACTTGGGCCAATCATTTCACTGAGTCATATATGAAATTGGGGCATAATAGGCCTCCTGTATGGTCGCAGGCCGGGTGCAAGGGGGCACTTAAGCGGGATCTGGAGGCCATCGCTTTATTGATAAAAAAAAAAGGAGCAAGCATTCTAATGCTCTGGGCCCTGATGGCCTATCAAATTTGACATTTGGATGTTTGGTCTGAATTGTCAGACTTATTTGCAAGTATTCTTGCCAATAAAGCGTTCACTGAAACCTGGTCTGCTGCCACCATAATTTTGATCTTTAAAGGTGGTGACAGGTTGTCCCCTTTGTTTTATAGGCCTAGATCACTTTTGGATGCCTCAAATAAAAATGTTGCTAAATTTATGCTCAAAGAGCTCCAACAATGGGCACATGAGTCTAACTCCCTAGATCCCTATCCGACTGGCTTCAGAAAAGGCATGGGTATGGCCCTAAACAGCTTTGTGCTGGACCTGCTTGCACAGCAAGCAAAAGCCCAAGCTAGACCAGTGTTTTTGGCTTTTCTGGGTATCAGCAAGGCCTTTGATCACGTAAACGGGGCCTTGGTATGGAGAAAGTTGCATGAAAGGGGCTGCCCACCTCCTCTGGTGGGGATACTTGAGACAATGCATGTGGGTACAAGAATCGGGGTTGGGCTTGATGCCTTTGGAGCACGCACATCATGGATTGAGACAAATGGGGGTCTACGCAAAGAGTCCAAATTTTAAGATTTAGACTAAATCTAGTGCTAAGGCAAGTAGTTTTAGGTAGACAAAAGAACATCTCTATGGACCAGAGACTTTGCCGCCACTGCCACAAGCAAATTGAGACTCTAAAGGACCTATGTGTACAGTGCCCAGCCTGTGGGCTTTGAGGGCTCAAACTTTATCCTTGAATGTTATGCCTACTGAACAAGAATTGTGGAGAAGGACATTAAATTGTAATGAATTGTTTATCCATTCGTATTTTAGCGTTTTTAAGACCTGTGCAGTGGATTTAACTTAGTGAAGTTTTAGGCTGAAGTTCATGCAATGAGGTTGATTGATGAATAATAATGTTCTTTCATGTAATCATGTGATATTGAATTGTGATGAATTGTTATGATTGTTTTGTGTTAAAAGTACAATTGTACTATAATACACAAATAAATAAAATAAAGATGACTAAAGTAATAAAGAAGGGAGTATCCAGCTCCAAGTCACAGCATCACCCTTTCATGTTATTATTGTTATAGAATCTGGGCCTGGTACTCTTGACAATTTTGCTTTTCTAATTAAACCTCCTAGCGAAAATCGAAACGGACCATAGTGAGAAGTGCTTACTTTTACAATTTTCCAATTCTTAAAGTAATTCTTTGTGTATAAATCCTTAAAGTAATTCTTCCAAATGGACTTTGACACAGGGTTCATTTGTGCCACAATTTGATGTTGTTCAGAGTTATTAATTGGATCAAAATCATTTTGGGGATCAATGCTTGTAAGCATACGCTAAAAGTCTCTTTGGACCATTAAAAGTGTATGAGCCTTTATCCAATTTTTAAATATTTAAATTTGTTATATTCACTAAAACTGCCTAAGGCTTATAAAAACTATTCTCTGCTCTTTTTTTTTTTAAGTGAACTTTTTCATCATATGCATGCAATCTACGACAACAATAGTTATTACTTGCAGAGCTCTCTGAGGAAGGTCCCAGATCAACATATATTTTAAAGAATTCAGAAAAGGCAGATGGAAAGAAGCTACTGCAAACCTGTTAATGAGCTAATCTAAGATGGCAATTTTCCTCAGGTCTTCATTTTTGCCCCATTTTATCCGTAAGACCTCTATTGACTGTTATCATTCCGCACACTACCCTTCTTGAATGACCAAATAAATAATAAGCAAAGCAGAATGGTCACTAACTGGCATCACTACTATTTTTAGACAATTCAAGTGTAGAAACAGCATTCCCATTCTTCCAAGTTGGACTTGAAGGAATGTCGCCTAAGATGTTGACATTTAATTTAATGAGACCCCAAAACCTCCATGTTTATCCATGCACAGCCCCTCTCTACCCTATGTGAAGTTTTCAAAAGAAGAAAACATATTGCATCACTGGACAAAGTCTAAAAACAATTTGTCACCCCAAATTAAAATAGTATTTGAAGAAAATGTATAATAACTATCAAGAATGTATGAAAGGATCCTCAAGTACGTAGATTGCTGGACCTTGAGTGGATTACAGTAAGTGTTGATCAAGAAAAGGTCTAAGTTACTCTCTGCAAGTGTATCAAACCAAGATAATGTAATAGCTAAAAAGTGAGACGAATTGTCATACCAAATTCAAGACCCCATTGCTGGTTTACTTCTTGTAGCAATAAGCAAACCTCCAGATGGATGCTCTTTATCCCCTTTTAGGGCTCCCTTTAAAACCATCTAAAATGGGTTTCTGCAATAGCCAAACCTCTTTTGGAACAGGTGTTTAAAACTCTGTATTCATGAACTAATTCTGGGGACCCTAAACCCTGGATTTTAAAGCAGTTTCCCAGAATTTGCATTCTGACTGTGCAGAATTGAGGGAAGCCAGGGCCAATCATTTTTTTAATTGGCTTTTGAAAAAGATTTATTCTGCAAAGTTACTTTCTGAGAGTCCTCGTTACAAAGAATCTTTAGCTGTGGTACAGAGTGAGAATCCCGATTCTTTCTTTAACGGAAACAACACCAGTTCTCCTAATAAATATTCATGTCCGCTTTGGGCAACCCTTTACAAAGGTAACCCTGCAATAGGAATGTATCTGCCTCTTCAAGCAGGATAAGACAAATGATGTGGGTTGAAAGATGTAGAGCCACAATATCCATCCTATGTTCTACAAAAAAGTCTATGAAATTGATATCACTTGTAATTGTATTTGTTTATTTGTAAAGCGCAGGTGAAGCGCTTCAAAGCGGGAAGGGAACAAGGGAATACAGTTGTCATTCTTAGGCCTTGAAGTTTCTGAATGATCTAACAAAAACAACTAGCATACTAGGCCAGAGGCATTTCTACCAGTGTAATTGAATGAAGGAAGGTAGGAGAGAAGGGGGTGGGGGGGGAAGGCAAAGAACATAGAATCAATAAACTACCGAACTATGCCAAAAGACTTGTCGGATAGTGCAGGACAAGGAGTGGTGAGAGAGGGAAAGGACATGCAGAACCAAAAAAATAAACTACCATACTAGGCCTGGCTACATTCAGATTGATTGCTGGTTGGTCATCACTAATGCGCCTATGTACAATTATTTCAGGAACAACCAAGCTAGGGAGGGGAGACAGGGAGGACAGGACAGACAATCTTGCTAGGCCTAGTACATTCAAGGCCGTGCAGGTGCGCAGACAGGAAGTGCGAGGGAGGGGGACAGGGACAAGTGCGCCCAGTCCAGCAGGGGCCTCGGTTAAGTGCAGGGTGGTTGCCCCTCATGGAGCGTATTCCGGGTGCAGTAGTGCCAAGCAAAGTGCAGAGGCCCGGAGGCAAGTGCAGGACTGGCAGGGAGCCTGGGACCTGTGAGGCTCTGGAGGTGCACCAGACGACCCGTCCGCAAACTGAGCAGTTGGGGAAGAGGAAAGGAGGAGAGAGAAAGAGGAGAATAGGAAGGTCTTGAGTTTCTGCAACTTAAGGAGGTACGGCTCAAGACAAAGGGAGGCTGTTCTAGAGCGAGGCACCTGCAAAGGATAAGGATCTACCCCCAAATCTTGGAAAAGCGTCTCACCCGCAGAGAGTTGGAGGAGGCCGAGCAGAGGGCTCTAGAAGGAGAGTATTTTGGGAAGAGAGCAGTGTAGATAGTATGCCCCCCACCCCAGAAAGCCTTGTGGAATTTGCAAAGGGACTTGAACTTGATCCTTGCAGCCACGGGAAGCCAGTGGAGGGATTTCAGCACCAGAGATGCGGTCCGTCGGCTTGAGGCCAAGGATAAGTCTTGGGGTTCTGTTCTGGATAAGTTGAAGAGGTCGGAGATTAGAGGTAGGACGATTGAGAAAGAGACTGTTGCAGTATTCCTGTTAGTAGAGAATCGGGCATCTTGAGACGGTGAGCCTCTGGGGGAAGGTGAGAAAAGGTAGAATACATCTCGGGTGCAGCTGCTAGTGGGACTTTTTGGAGATGTCCGAGATGTGAGAAGAGAAGGCGAAAGTAGATTTGGCATTAAGGCAGAGATCATTAGCAGCACACCAGTACTGAATTACAGACAGACAGACAGTCAGGAATGAGCGAGGAGGTGGAGGATAGCCTGAAAGAAAGCTGTGTGTCATCTGCATAACACTGAAAGTTGGAGGTGAAGGTAGAGATCTTGTGGGCCAAAGAGGCCATGTAGATATTGAAGAACCAGGGGGGATACATAAAATCCTTGGTTGACACTACAAGTAGTGAGAGTGATAGCAGAGAGAAAGACCTCAGTTCCACCTGGGAAGGATGGTCAGAGAAGGGACGCTAGCCATGCCAAGGCCTTGTCTGTGATGCCCAGGGTATCACGGAGAAGGGAGATCAGGATGTTGTGGTTTACCGTATCGAAAGCAGATGAGAAGTCAAGAAGAATGAGGACAGAGGGGAGAGTTAGTCAAGGTTTGAGAGCAGGTCTACACAGGTGTTCAGAAGAGCAGTTTCCGTGCCTCTGGATGCTCTAAAGCCAGATTGATGGTCATGGAGACAACCAACAGATGCAGTGTGAATGGTGAGCTGAGAGAAAGCCAACTTCTTCAGGAGTTTGCCCAGGAAAGGAGTGATGGTGATCGGGCGATAGTTTGCCGGAATAGAGAGGTCGGCAGAGGGTTTTTTGAGCAGAGGGTGCAGGAGAGAATGCTTGAGAGAAGTGGGAAAAACTCTGGTGGCGAAGGAGAGGTTGAAGCGGTCTGCCAAGGCTGGAGCTAGAGTCAATGTTGTCCTTGATAGTTTTGTAGGGGCAAGGGTCCACCTGTTTGGAAGAGGTTTTCATAGACTGAACCTCCTCAGAAGTGACAGGGGAGAGGGAGGAGAGAAGTGATGGTGTGGTGGGGGCGGCCATGGGGTGGTGGCCCAAGAGATGATGGTCCACGAGTGGGTGCGGACAAGACAGATGACTGGATGCCCTGTGTTTTGGCGGTGAAGTGTGCGGCCAAGACCCCGCCAAGGACCTGGATGGGTGCAATATAGGATGAGGCTGCAGTAGGGTTTGCAGTTCCTTGCCGACTTTGAAAAGTTTGGCCGTGTTGTTGGATGCAGCGGAGATGCCGGCTTGAACATGTACTCTTTTCCTGGACGGGATGCAGAGTCTATATTGCCTTTGCAGAAGGTGGCAGGCCAGCTCTTCAGAGGGTGCATCTGAAGATTCCCATTTCCGTTCCGCTGCCCTGCACTTGCGTTTAACGTTGGCCAAGTCAGAGTCGTACCAAGAGTTGAACTTTTTTTCAGGTTTCAACTTCAGTTGATTATTTTCAAACGTGGAATTACATGACGCAAGGATAGCATGTTGTGCCCATTTAGAATAACAGACATCCATTTGAAAAAAACTGTTCAATACAAATTATATGACCAGCCTCTTTTGCCCTGGAAGATGCTTTTAATGACAGTACCCTTGAAATAGTAAAGTTCTTAGTGACCTGATATATTTTTTCTCTTTTTTGTGCTAGTGTCAGAAAGATTTGTGTAGTGCAATCTGAGCTATCTTGGTTGATTGGCGACGAACCAAGATCTTTACTATTATCCGAAACTGAATAAATCGAAATGGCGCTCAAGTGTAATGTACTTGAATCTGCTTCATCGCCAGAATCCTGAGTTGAGTAATGAGATCTCGGAGGAAATTTAAGATGATCATGCGTACCATAGACTTCCAAACCTTTACTTGGGGGCAACCTCTGAAACTACACAAACTAGTTTCTTATTTTTAGATTTTATTTTATCTTCATAGTAGACGTGTTAGCTGGTTGCATAGCGGGTTTGTTAACTTAGCTCTGTATACACTGCTGCAAAAGATTACTATCAAGCACTTCAGCACAGAGTCCATTAAAACGTCCTGAACCCACGATTTCTTGTGGGATCAGTGGGATTCATGTTTTTTGCTTTTTTTTGTTTGATATTTGCATCTTTTAGCAAACAAAGGATGCGGTTCATTAACAAAATGATATGTCAAATGAGGAGGAGATTACTTAATATGTTGGTGTGTTACTCCTGAGACCGTTTCTGTAGATGTTTCAGTTTAAGCTCCTAAAGAATGTGAAATTATTAACTGTTAGCATATAGCCACACCCTGACTACACAATACCGTAATGGCAATACATATGCATGTTAAAGAACTAGTATGTGACAAAATATCTGCTCACATATTCGAATTTTAGACATTTTTGTATGTGTAATTCTGTTTATTGTAATTGTATGTTTATTTTATGCCTAAGGTATGGCAGCCACGGGTAAAGCTGGTGGTTCCTTGGTGAGACAAGATGTGCCTTGACTATACAACTTATAATGCCAGTGTATCTGCACTCCAAAGAATTATAATACGACCACACATCTGATGATACAGTGGATTTTCTTTTTAATATTTAATATTGCATAATCTTTTATGGTCCTCTTTACATACATTTTATTCATTTTAAAGTTTATTTTATGTGTGTGTGTATATATATTTCTGATGTTTGTTAATCTGCTTAGAATCACATGCTGTGCATAGTCCGATATCCAGTGGTCACTGCGGAGTATTGCATTTTGTTTTTCGTAGTTGAAAAGGGGACATCAACAAGGCGTGTCTGTAACATTATCCCTATAGTGACGTGCAGTGTACCCACAATCCCTCACGCGTCGAGGTCCCTCAGATTGTTTTTTTCCACCCAGATATTTGTCGCCTATACGCGGAGCTCTTTGAGAGACATTGCAAAAAAATAAAAATGTATTCAACCTTTGGTCGCCCTTAACTTATATTATTACTTACATCCCTCCTTCGACTTCGTAGCTGCAAAGCTGTTCACCGCCGATCAAGATCTCTGACGGCGGTGCCTTCGACAGAGGAGGTTGCTCGGCATTGGCCGAACACGTGGCCTGGCCTCGGGAGAGTGGGGTCGTGGGACATTTATTGTTTCTCTTTGAGAATGCCTTTCCCTTTCCCCTCCCTTTCCTTCGGGGTTGTTGGCCCATGCAATCTGTTCCTCAGCTATGGAGAGGACACCCTTTAGGTTTTGCCCGCATTGCAAAGGCAAATTTACCTGGCAAGACCAGCATAAACAGTGTAACCGTTGCTTGCCCCTTGATCACAAAGAAGACGGCTGTGCGGCCTGTCAGCTCATTAAGCTGAAGACTTTGAAAGACCGTAGGGTTAAGAGGTGGGCAGCCTATGCCATGTCTAGGTCTGATTCATCAGCCGCCGCCGCCGCCGAAAGTGATGGAATGTGACAACCCGACGTCCGTTTCGGAAGTCGTAGACCTCTCTAAGGAGCGTTCACGCTCCTCGTCTTCCGTCCCCGGCCCCGACAAGCTCAGCACACGCCCTGCTTATGGGGATGAACACCCCAGCTACAAGGACGCACACAGAAAACACTCCCATAAACACACAACCCACGGCTCTTCCTCGTCAAAGACGAAGAGAGCATTAGCGCCAACGGAGACGCAGGTCCTACCGGCGGCCTCCTCAGTCCGTAAGAGTCTGAAGCCCCCCCCCCCCTCGCAACCGCGACTACCGACTGGGCTACCCCCAGATAAGGGCCCTATCACTGAACTGCCAGACGACGCGCACCGGCAGAGAGCGCCCGTCGGCGTTGAGCAAGTGACGCCTGTAATGTTGACGCTGGAGGTACCCTTGACACAGTTTAGTTGTCGATAGCCTGGCACAGATTATTTCCACCGATAGCCAGAGACGGACGGCGAAAGAGACGTCGGTTACCGCTCATAAGGCCCGGGAAACGCTGAAAAGGTCAGAAGGAAGGCAGGAACCGCCCGTTCCGTTGAGAGGGACTCCTAGCCTTCCGAGAAGGCTTTTCAGAAGGCGAGGGGAACCTCTCTTCGACGTTATGGGATAGGTCGAAGCGTTTTCTAACGGTAGGCCCTCCTTTTTCTCCCCCTGACCACTCCGGGGTACCTCAAGAAACCCTAGAGAGACTCCAGTTCTGTATGGACAAAATGGAGAGGTTAATGGAGACTCTGAACCTTCCAACACCCAAGAGATTAAGAGAGGGACCTCGGGAGGATCCCAGGGCCAAGTACCCCAAGCTGTTTGATCCCCCCCAAGAGGATGTAGATTTATATGACCTCACTGGAGAAGATCCCCACTTTCAGGAGGATGACAAATTATTAGGCAATGAAGGGGAACAAAACCCAGAGGAGGAAGGTTTTGAAGACAACCCGGATATGGGTGATGGGTGCTTCGGAGAAGACCCAGAAGAAGGCGCTTCACAGCCCTGGCAGTCCCCATCAGCGTTTTCAGACCCTGAAGCCATAAACCTGTCCCCACCCAAAGACTCACCTATTAGGGATACATCTCCTATAGACGATCAATCTACCTTTAATGCACTCCTACGCAAGGGAGCAGCGCATTTCGAGATCAAGACCGGGGAAACTTCTCCTGACATCGACTTTGTAGAAAAGATCATAAAGGAGAAACCCCCTGTCAGCCAAACCATTCCCCTCCCCGCCTCAGTAAAGAGACGAATTATTCCTTCACTATCCACTCCCGTGTTGATCAGAGGGGTCAACCCGAGGATAGAAAAATTATTTACTCCTTCTCCGTCGGACCCGTTGTCAGAGGCCACTCTGTACCAGACTCCTTAGTGGTGACAAATACCAGGAAGAGAGCAGGGGTCCCGCTGTCAACTAGCGAGGCACCACCAGATAAAGAGGGTAAAAAATTGTATGCCTTAGGAAAGAGGATTACAGCCGCAGCTGCCTTTTCCGCAAGAATTGCCAAGAACAACTCTTTGCTGGCAAGTTACGCAGATGCACAATGGAGCAAACTACGTAAGGACATTGAGTAGGTACCGGAACCCCTACGTACTCGCCTTCTAGCCATGGTGACCGAAGGGACCTTAGTCAACCAAAGCATCATTAAAAATACTCTGGATGCTGCAGAAACGGCTGGCCGTTCCCTAGTCCAAGGAATCCTACTCAAACGCCATGTATGGCTACGTAATTCAGGTTTTAAGCCTGAAACACAAGCATCTCTTATTAACAAACCTATAGAAGATGCAAACCTCTTTGGTAAGGCGGTGGATGAGGCACTAGAGACCGCAAAGAAGGAATTTGACACAATCAAGACACTAGAGCAAATTTCAAGGCCTCCCAACAAACGTGGTTATGGCAACAAACGTTTTTTTCGAGGCCAACGCCAGCAGCAACAACAGCAGCAGCAATCCTCTGCAGGTAACTGGTCCTCTAACCAAGGCACCAGTGGACAATATAACCAAAGAGGACAAAGTCGTGGCAAGGGAAGAGGTCGGGGTCCCACCCCTAGAGGTTCCCAAGCCACCAACACCAAATGACTCAAAGATTCGGGTCCCCTCCCATGCTTCGCCGGTCGGGGCTGGTTAACCTCCTTTCTTCCAGCATGGGAGGGTATAACATCAGACCGCTGGGCACTATCAACCATAGCCCGCGGCTACTGTATAGAATTCAACAGTTCCCCTAGGTACAGACCCCCAAGGGGACGACGCATGTCGCCAGAACACCTCGCCATCCTTCTTCAAGAAGTGGACCAACTACTAGAAAAAGGAGCTATAGAGGTTGTGCCTCTATCCCAGGTAATGGAAGGTATTTATTCAGTGTACTTCCTTGTACCCAAAAAGGACTTAACCATGCGCCCTGTACTAGATCTGCGTCCAGCGAACAAATTTGTAAAACCTCAAAAGTTTCGTATGGTGACTTTACAGGAGGTGATCCCCCTGCTTTCACAGGGAGATTACATGACAACACTGGACATGAAAGATACATACTTTCATATTTTAATGTTGCCAGGGCACAGGAAATACCTCAGGTTCATGATAGAGGGCAAACACTACCAGTTCAGAGTGCTACCCTTCGGAATAGCATCAGCGCTGAGAGTATTCACAAAGGTACTGGCAATGGCAGCGGCCCACCTGCGCAGGTTGTCCATACCAGTATACCCTTACCTCGACGATTGGCTCATAACAGAGGATTCTTACGGAACATGCTTCTCAAACACCCAAAAGACTGCAGACCTTTTGTTTCAACTAGGCTTCTCCATCAACAAGAAGAAGTCCAGCTTAGACCCTAGCCAGATCAAACAATTCCTAGGGGCTCTAATTCAAACAAAGGACGGCCTCGTCTTTCCCTCCAACGAGAGGGTCCAAAACATGCTGTTTCAAATCCCTCTATATGTGGTCGGTCGAGAGGTGACGGTACGCAAAGCAATGCGCTTACTAGGAATGATGGCGTCAAGTATTTACTTGGTACCTCACGCGCACCTGCACGTGCGCCCAAAGCAAGAGTGGCTCAACAGCCAGTGGTGTCAGGACAGCGGAAAATGGGACGATCTAGTGGTGGTCTCGCAGGCCTTGGTTCTCTCGCTACGGTGGTGGTCGAAGGAAAACCTGGTAATGGGGAAACCATTCGCCACCCCCGTAGTGGAAGCCACTCTAACCACAGACGCATCCCTCACAGGATGGGGGGCTCACCTATCCCATCAGACTGCTCACGGAGTCTGGACTCCGAGCGTAGCATCCAAGCACATAAACTTACTGGAGCTACTAGCTTTGTTCAAGGCACTGAAAGCCTTCCAGGCACACCTACAAGGGAAGACAGTGATGGTCCTCACGGACAGCACCACAGCCATGTACTACCTAAACAAGCAAGGGGGCACTCGCTCTCCAGGACTGTCCAAGCTGTCCCAGAACATCTGGAAGTAAGCTCTCAAACACATGTTCCTACTGTCACAACATGTACCAGGGGAACTCAATCTGCTAGCAGACGAACTCAGCAGAGACTTGTCTCCGCCCTCAGAGTACGAATGACTGTTACACGAAGACATCGTCTTCGATGTCTTCACACAATGGGGATTCCCAGAAATAGATCTGTTCGCAACTCTGGAGAACTCTCAATGCCAAGATTATGCTTCCAGGTACCCCCAGAACCAATCCAGGTGGAACGGTCCATCGATACCATGGTCAGGGAAATTTGTTTACGCTTTTCCCCCCCCCCGACTCCCCTTCTCAACAAGATAGTGCACAAGATGCACCAGGAACAAGTTACCATGATACTGGTGGTCCCTATGTGGGCCAGACAACCTTGGTTCGCTCACTTGATGGAGATGTCCCCATCTCCTCCAGTGAAACTTCCCTGCCCGTACAACATGCTGTCACAGGACAAGGGCAGGACACTACATCCATGCCCTCAGACCATGAGCTTAGCAGCCTGGCTCCTGAGATCATAGAATTTGGACATTTACAACTCCCCCAGAGATGCATGGACATTCTCAGGGAGGCTAGAAAGCCCAACACTCGTCACTGTTATTCTAGCAAATGGAAAAGATTTGTCATCTGGTGTAGGGGAAGGAGCATCAACCCAGTTGACTGCTCTCGCACACACATTTTTCTGTACCCGACTCACCTACTAGACTCAGGCTTGGTGTTTAACTCTATTAAAGTCCATTTAGCTGCACTTTCCGCATACACCACTTCCCAACTTAGTGTCATGGTGGAAAGTCCCAGTTATTAAAGTCTTCATGGAAGGAGTGAAGAGGATCCACCCTCCCATAGCTATCCCCGCTCCCGGATGGGACCTAAATGTGGTACTAACCAGGTTCATGGGGTCTCCATTTGAACCCATGCACAAAGCAACACTTAAAGACCTCAATCTTAAGACTGCTTTTCTAATAGCCATCACCTCCATTAGGAGAGTAAGTGAACTACAAGCGCTCTCTGTACTAGACCCCTTTGTTACAGTACACAAGGATAAGGTGGTTCTACGCACACATCCTAGGTTTGCACCAAAATGTATCTCTAAATTCCATGTCAACCAGTCAATGGAACTACCAACCTTCTTTCAAAATCCTTCAAACTTAGGTGAGAAGAGCCTGCATACACTGGATGTTCGCAGAGTAGTGATGTTTTATATGGAAAGAACTAGACCACTGAGAAAGACTAATCAGTGCTTTGTCTCGGTGGCAGCAGGGAGAGAAGGAGATGCAGTTTCGAAATCCACTATTTCTAGATGGATTGTACAATGCATCACTCTGTTTCTCTCTTGCTAAGAGAGAACTAACCTTCAAGCCAAGAGCACACTCCACTCGAGGCACCGGGGCGTCCCTAGCTTTCATTGCAAATGTCCCTCTTGAGTCAATTTGCAAAGCGGCAACCTGGAGTTCTGTTCACACCTTCACAAAACACTACTGTCTAGATGCCCACTCTAGATCTGATTCCCAGGTGGGTCAAGCAGTATTAAGACATCTTTTCTCTACTGTTCCTTCTCGCAACCCTCCTCCAACTCCGGGTACTGCTTGCTAGTCTATGCACAGCATGTGATTCTAAGAAGATTAACAAACATCAGAAGACAATGCATTACTTACCATAAAAGCATTTCTGATGGTTGTATCTGCTTAGATTCACATGCGCCCACCCTTCCTCCCCGCTCGGATGGAAGGAACATAGACTTTCTTCTATATCTCTCTTTTCTGTACTCACTCACGTCTAATGGGCTCCCTCAGGGCAGAGAAAATACAAACAGAGGGACCTCGACGCGTGAGGGATTGTGGGTACACTGCACGTCACTATAGGGATAGTGTTAGACACGCCTTGTCGACGTCCCCTTTTTGACTACGAAAAACAAAATGCAATACTCTGCAGTGACCACTGGATGTCAGACTATGCACAGCATGTGAATCTAAGCAGATACAACAATCGGAAATGCTTTTACGTAAGTAATGCATTGTCATATATTTAGTTTGGTTTACAAATACACCATATCTTGCTTTGAGTGAGAAACCTGAAGTGAAAACAGAAGTATGTATAATAAGCCATCTGCCTTTAAAAGCTAAATGATTGAAAGTAATCAATTTAGCTTTAGTAGGAAAGAACACTGTTTAAGTTGGTCTAATGTTTCTCTTATTCTGACATGGCCTCACTGAGTTAGTTTACTAATTGGTTTCCTTTTTATATCTACTCATTATATTTGTAAAATAAGTGTGGCTTTTTTTGGTTAGCGGATGAGGTGTGTTAAGTTAGCATTGCTGTGCCAAAATGTGCAAAAATAAAGATCATTTATTTTTTCTAGAATCAAGATCACTATGCAGTTCTTGGCTTAAGGCAATTGAGGTACAAGGCCACTCCGAAACAGATCAAAGCAGCGCGTAAGTATCTTGGTATTACTTTGCCATTCCCTTGCTTCTAAAAAAATGAGAGCCTATGTGCACCATAACCACTGGTCAAAAGGATGGAAATCTGAGTTCTAGGCCTTAATTGTTGAAGCATTAAAAAGCAATGTACTGTGAGTATTTTCTGGAGATGCTTCGCTTTATCATCCAAAACAGCCATATCACAAGCACATTTTGATGTCAATATTTCTCAGATAGGCTGAACACAGCCGACTGACACATCACAAACTGATGCACTGTGCAGATGCTGGTGTGCCGCAAACATCCTTTTAATGCAAATAGGAATTCAGGCACCTGCCGTTCCCCATAATGTTGGTGGGCCAGAGGTTGAGTGCTTGTCTGGTGTACCCTTAATCAATGTGAGAGGTTCACTGATATTGAACCCTGGTTCCCAATTAACTAGATGACCGCTTCAGTCAAGTGGAAACAACGTTATTTTGCCACTGTATACAGGAGACGCCTCTGTATTGTATTGTTTTCATTTGTGCCCTTTTTACTTGGCGTCAGTTTACCTCTCCTGCTCGTATAAAGTAAGTCAATCAGAATGTCCAAAATGTTTTCATACAGTTATATTTTACAGTGCACTCAACTCCTGCAATCAAACACATAACAGAATTTGAGGATAGGCTTCATTACAGTGAATGCAATTAGTGTACAGTATATAACAGTTGTGTTTTTTTTATCCTCAGTACAGTGGCTGGCTCATGTCTGTGGTAATGTTGAAGTCTTTTCTAGCATAAAGGCATTCAGGTGTACATTATTCCTTACATGCTGGTTGTCTCATGGATAAGGCCACAAGAATGGCAAAACCCTCAGTCAACTAGGGGCAGGCGATCGCAGTTCGAGATTCCCTTGCCACTATAACCTTTTTTATGTCTCTCAAAGTTTTCTATTGCAAATGTTTTTCAGACCGCTTTAAACCCAGGGCTATATTTCTGGGTTAAAAAAAAAAACAAACCTGTATGTGGGCATGTTTTTTAGGGTTTAGGGGAACTAGCAGAGGCCTTAAGTACGTCTTAACCCATCCTTCTTTCAACCAAAGCACCCCCCCCCCTGCATCTTCGCAAAACCCAACTCCCTTTTTCCAGTCATGGTCCGAGTTTCCAAGAACCAACCCCCAATACTATCCTGGGGCAATGGACCTGGTTCAACGATGAGAATCTCCCCCGGGGGGGTTAACTACACCCAATAACGGATTCCAATGTCGACCCTCCCTCCCTCCCTTTGGGCCCCTCTCCTCCTTGTGGTAATTGAGCCCCCTCACAACACCCCCCTTAACATCCCTTGAAGATCAAATGAACCGTGTAGGCCCAATACAAGGCCCTTTATATCAATGTACCTTAAAGCAGGTGTGCCCGCCTTCATTTGGCCTGGGCACCTTTCAAAATTATGTCCCTGCCATCGCTCCTTCCCCTTCTCCTAGACCATTCCCAAGGTCTGTTAGCATCCCCTGGCTGGGCATATCCAGAGGTGTGCGCCTTTTCTTCTTTCATGTTCATCACCTATAACCCCTCCTCCGGAGTCGTGAATCTGAACTGCTTGCCATCCCATGTGTAAACAGGAGACCAAATGGAAATGTCCACTTAAAGGCGATGTTTTTTGCATTTAGAATTTTAGTCCGCTCCCAATCCAGTGGGCTCCACCACCTCAGTTGACCACGATCGCGGTTCTTCCAGGGGCAGCTGGGGGCTCTTCTATCTCTGATTATCGGAGGATCAGCAATTAATGTTGATTAGCTTGTCAGCCCAAGGGCGTGCTGCAGTAGGCCCAGACGGAGGAGGGAAATCACGACCTCACATGCTGGTGGCCATCTTGGAATCCTTAACACTTTTTCTAAGGACTGCACTAAGGGATATAGTGTAAAGCCATCCATTTTAATTTTTTTGAACTGTAAAACTGAATTTTTGCGCAGCTCCCGAAAATCTGTGATGAATGGTGGGTAGTCTTATCCCTCTTGAAGCTGACCTTTTGGTGAATTAAGGCCCTTCAACCCACTTGCTTAAACACGAATGACTGGTGACGGCTACAGCGTTTAGGTCATCCATCAAGGGTACTTTGCGCATCTTCTCTCTAAATGATCCACTATGATTTTTAATGGACTGTGCACTCAATCTGTAGTATTGCTTCAATATAAAGGCATTTTATATCAAACAGTATTTGACTTATTTAAATATATACATTCTTTTTTACACACTTACTTTAAGGTGAGCTTAACTACTGCAAACTAACTATATAAACCCATGAATGCACATACAATGTGTTAATTAGTAGTTGGGCAAAAACAGCTAGTCATATTAATTCGTGTACTTTGGACATTTTTTCGGCAGAGGGCGTCTGCGTTGAGGGTGTCGGGTCGATGTCCCTCGAAGCCCTCCGTCGAGAGCGACGTCACCGGATGTTATAAATAGGATGCACGGCGCCCGTAGCCTCAGTTCCTTTTTTTCCGCAAACGTGTTTGCTTTGGAGACTCGGCGTGCCTTGTGTACTCCTCGTGAATATGTCTTCTTCTTCAACCCCTCTGACTCTGCGGTCCAGCTTCAAGACTTGTCGGGACTGCAAGTCGAAAATGGTGATTTACTGACCCGCATTGCATTTGTTTGTGGTGCTTGGGTGAGAGTCACGGCACTGACGACTGTTCCAAATGCCAGTCGCTAACTGCTAAGGCCTTGCTCAAGCATAAGGGAAAGCTTCAGGTAGGTAGGGGTTCGAAACCCAGTAAGTCCTGCAAATCCAAGTCCAATGGTATGTCCGCCGATGATTCGAGCTGTGATTTGCCCACGTCGGAAGGAGTCCCGGGGGTCTCAGTCCCAGAGTGGTGCCCGCCATTCATCCTCGTCTCTGCATTCCAGGAAGCGCCATCACCGGTCTCCTTCCCCGTCGTCCTCCTCGGATGGCGCCGTGAGGAAAGTGGCTTGTCCAACTAAGTCCTTGACTCCGGATGAATGGGCTGCCTTTAGGGAGCAGATGTTGGCGATTTTCCAATCGCAGGGCACAGTTCCGTCCGCGCCTTCTAACGAAGCCGGCAAGGAACGGTCTCCATCTGTGGCTCGCATGCCTTCGGGCTCGGGTCCTCGGTGCGATCCTCCCCTGGAACCTTAGAGGTCCCGTTCGGACAAGGCTCAGGATGGTCGCAAGAGACGTGCTTCCAGGTCTTGGTCCTCGTCCTCAGCGAGACTGCAGATGCCTGCTAAGGGCTCGAGGTCGGCATCGGCGGCGGATACGGACCTCAAAGCTTTGCCTTCATATCAGCCATCGTGCCCTCGACGCCTTTTGGTCTTAATTTACCGTTGGAGATCCCTGGTACTGTGGATCCTCCAAGGAAGGCTACTTCCAAGTCTGTAAGGCCTGTTAGGGACTCCAGACCCTCGGATGTTGCGAGACAGGACGTTTACCTCCCTCTGGATGACATCTATGAGGAGGAGGAGAGGTCGAATTCAGACCTTGACCCTGTTGAACATGATGTGGCTCCTGTCTTTTCAGGGGATAGCCAATTGGAAGATTTGAGACAATCTCTTCATGACGCTAGTGGCCTGGACACTTTGCCTGAGGTGGAATTTGGCAGGCCTGAGCGTGCTGAGTTGTCGTACAGGAGAATTATGGCTAAAGTAACTGATTACTTTGGTTGGTCCAGTCCTCCTGAAGCTTTTATTCAGGATGACTTAATGGACATTTTGGATCAAGGTCCATCCTCTGACCCGGTGTTGCCATTTCATTTGACCTTGCAGAAAATGTGGCGGCTGCTTGGCAGGCCCCGGAATCTCTTCCGGCAGATAACAAATCGTTAACTAAAAAATACTGCCCTTCCAGTAGCGACCCCCAGCTATCTTTCATCTCACCCCACTACCGAGAGTTTAGTGGTGCAGGTGGCTATGGCCACCTCGAGGCAGGCGGCGTACCCTACCATCCCTCCTGATAGGGACGACAAATGCTTCAACGGTTGGGCATGCAAGGTGTTTTCTGCAGGGAGTATGGCGCTAAAATCAGCCAACTCCACTCTTGCCTTGGCAAGATTTTCACACACACTGTGGAACTGTTTCTCTTGCGGCTGAGCATATTCCCGAGGACGAAGAAAGGGATGGGTTCCTTGCTCTCGTGCAAGATGGCAAGGATGCCATGTGTGAATCCCTTCAGTCGGGTTTGGACACGGCCAACCGTGTTAGCCGGTCCATGGCTGCGAGCACCGTTACATGTAGATTTGCGTGGTTGCGGAAGCGGTGTTTTGCTCCGGATGTGAAAACACGTCTTTTGAACATGCCCTTTGATGTCGTGCATTTGTTTGGCAACAAGACTGACGAGAGCCTTGAGAGGTTGCAGACCTCAAAAGCTACGACAACATCTTTAAACGCAGCTGTGCATCAACCTCCGCCTTTTCGCCCTACGGGATAGCAGTGGAGGGGAGGCTCTTTTCGTTACTACTCCTCCTTTGGTAGAACGAGAAGAGCCGCCAGTCAAAGGGTTCAGCGTAAAAGTACCCGTGGTGGTCGGGGAAATGGAGGTGCCAACGTCGCTCAGGCAGCTGCCTCTTTGCCTTCAGGCACTGCCGCAGCTGCTCCAAAACAGTCATGAGGCCATGTCCCATGGTTCGCTGGTGGGGGCAGACTGTATCAGCATCTCGAAGAGTGGCGTGCCATTACTTCGGATGCGTGGGTTCTGGATACAATCGCCCATGGCTACTGCCTTCACTTCCTAAAGCGGCCTCACAACAATCCACCGGGTAACCTCTCTTTGAAGCTTCCGGATCCGCTCCTTGTGCAGGAAATCTTGAACCTGCTAGAGAAAGGCGCTTTGAAACTGGTGCCTGTAGCAGAGAGGAACAAGAAGATGGTATTCCCCTTATTTTTTTTATACCAAAGAAAGACGGGGGATTGAGACCCATCCTGGACTTGCGTTGGTTGCACAAACTTCTCAGGAAGGA
This sequence comes from Ambystoma mexicanum, assembly GCF_040938575.1. NCBI lineage: Eukaryota > Metazoa > Chordata > Amphibia > Caudata > Ambystomatidae > Ambystoma > Ambystoma mexicanum. Next base: position 90,221,564 of record NC_090936.1, on the reverse strand, counting down.
CAAGTTCAAGATGGTCACTCTTTCTCAAATCCTCCAGGCCCTTCAACTTCAGGATTGGTTGGTGTCTCTGGACCTACTGGATGCTTACTTTCATGTACCGATTCATCCAAAGCACAGAAAGTACTTGAGGTTTGCGGTTGGCGACTCGCACTTTCAGTTTGGGGTCCTACCATTTGGCTTGACCTCCGCCCCGAGGGTCTTCACCAAGCTAATGGTGGTGGTGTCGGCGTATCTCAGCTGAGGGGGGATTCACGTCTACCCCTACCTGGACGACTGGCTGATGCGTGCGCGTTCTCTCGAGAAAGCATTGGATCACCTCGGTCTCACCTGCCACTCCCTCCACAGGCTGGGATTCTCACTCCATTTCAAGCAGTCGCATCCGACACCTTCCCAACAGCTCCAGTACATTAGGGCTGTGTTGGACACATCCTTGGGGAAGTGCTCGCCTCCCAAGGTGAGAGCTCATCACATTGTGCAGATGGTCCACAAGTTTCAACATGCCTAGAGTCTCCCAGCTTTCGAATTCTTAAGGTTGCCGGGCCACATGGCATCCTGCATTTTTCTGGTGCCACAGGCCAGGCTGAGGATGAGATCCCTGCAATTGGTTCTCAAGATGCAGTGGTCGCAGTTCTCCGGCAAGATGTTGGATCCCATTCAATTTCCACTCTGGTCTCCCAGGATCTTTTGTGGTGGGCCAACAAGGGGAACCTGATGAAGGGGGAGCCGTTTTGGCAACCGTGGCCGGAGGTGACTGTAGTGACGGACGCTTTCCTTACAGGATGGGGAGCTCATGCCGCAGACTTGCCCGCCAGCGGTCGTTCGTCTCCGTCGGAGTCCAAACTCCTCATCAACCTGTTAGAGCTGAGGTCCATCATGCTGGCTCTGAAGGCTTTTCTGCCATCTCTGCGGGGAAGAGTGTCCTGATCATGACGGACAACACAGTGGCCATGCATTACCTCAACAAAAAAAGGGGTGGGGGGTAAGGTCACTCCCATTGTGCAATGCAGCTCTGGTTCTGGGCAATCCAGCAGGAAATTTTGCTTTCGACAGTTCATCTGGCCGGAGGGGAAAATGCAGTGGCGGACGTTCTGAGCAGGCAGAGCATGGTCTCTCATGAGTGGGAGTTGGCTCAGGAAGTCCTTCTGGAGATCTTCGTCCTTTGGGGAACCCCACAAGTGGATCTCTTCGCCACCAGTGCCAACCGGAAGTGCGAGAGATTCTGCTCAAGGAATTTCGTCCGAGAGGAGCCTTAGGAGATGCATTCATAGTGAATTGGTTGTTCCAACTGCTGTACCCGTTTCCTGTCCCCGTCATTCCTCAAGTGTAAAGGAGGTTCGGATCCCACATGATCCTCATTGGTCCAGATTCGGCCAGGAGAGCGTGGTACCCAGACCTTCTAGAAATGTCCATCTGCCCTCAACGCCGTCTTCCCTCCTGAGAGGATGTGCTCTCGCGTAAGGGGGGGGGTTAGGTTCTCCATCTCATCCTTCACGCTTGGTATCTGAAAGGTTGAGGTATAAGGATTGGGACCTCCCGGATGATGTGATGGAGGTGTTGCTTTCGGCCAGGAGGCCAGCAACAAAATCCTGTACCATTGCCGTAACTTTTGCGACTGGTGCAGAGGACAAAATGTTTATCCTTTTCAGTGTTCCATTTCTGTGGTTTTGTCTTTCTTGCTTTCTTTTGGCCCACAGGGGCCTTCAAATGGGTACCATTAAAGGTTACCTGGCGGCGATGTCTATCTTTAAGCGTTCGTCTGAAGAATGTTCCTACTTTTAAGATTCCTTTGATTTCTCAGTTTCTTAAAGGGCTCACTAATGTGTTCCCACTGTCCCCTTTCCAGGTGCCGGTTTGAGATCCAAATTTGGTTTTGAAATTCCTGATGGGTGCTTCGTTTGAACATTTGCACTCTTGCCCTTTGAGATTATTATCTTTCAAGACGGTGTTCTTGGCTGCGGTTACTTCCGCTTTCAGAGTGAGTGAATTGCAGGCACTTTCATCTAAGCCACCCTTTACTGTGTTTCATAAGGATAGGGTTGTACCGAGGGTACGTCCTTCCTTTATACCTAAGGTAGTGTCTGAATTTCATTGAAGCCAGAAAGTGGTTCTTCCTTCGTTCTATCCTCCTCCTCTTCATCCTGGTAAGGAAGAGGAGCGACTCCATAGGTTCGATCCTAAGAGAGCTTTGAGCTTTTATATTTCTAGGATATCCAGAGTCAGAGTGGATGATGTCCAGAGTCAGAGTGGACGATTAACTCTTTGTGGGATATGCTGGACACTGATTGGGCCAGGCTGTTAACAAACAGGTGGCTTATCCTCACCATTACTGAAGGTTACTGGTTTGGCGGGCAAGGATCCTCCTGAAGGGCTGCAAGCTCATTCCCCTAGGGGCTGCAAGCTCATTCCCCTAGGGGCTTGGCTACTTCCACAGCACTACAACGGGGAGTTCCTATTGGGAATATTTGTGATGCAGCCACATGGGCTTCTATCCACACCTTTGTTAAACATTACTCCCTGGATACGCTCCATGGGAAGACATGGCCTTTGGTAAGGCGGTTCTTTATTCCGCCATCTGATTGGGTACTCTAAATTCTTTTCCCTCCTCTGTTTTCTGGTACTGCTTTGGGAGTCTGTCAAAGATGTGGAATACATTAGAGGACACAATCCATTCGAAAAAAAAGTTTCTTACCAGCTGGTAAAGTTCTTTCGATTGTATTTACCTCCATTGTATTCCACATTGCCCTCCCAGCCAGCCCCTCTGAAGAGTTTCCTATGCTATTGCAGCTTGCGTTCCCTCAAGGCAATGTGCAGTCAAGCAGGCATTGGGTAGGTGCCACACGTTATGGAGGAAAAAACATAAACTGAGGCTACGGGCGCAGTGCGTCGTATTTATAACATCCAGTGACGTTGCCCTCGACGGAGGCCTTCGAGGGACATCGTTCCGACACAGGACGCCCTCTCCCGAAGAATTTGCCGAAGTACACACCTGTGGACATTACATGTCAAAGATGTGTAATACGTTGGAGGAACATCCAATCGAAAGAAGGTTACCAGTTGGTAAGTAACTTAATCTGTACCCACCTGAATATTTGACTAAGTTTCTGAGGAAAAGGATGCCACTTTTGGTGATCCTCCCCTGTAGCTCGAGGCACACCTTAAGGTCACCTCTCCCACTTGTACCAGACAGCCGGCTGAGAGTTACGGTTTTCAGGTCATAAATCAAGGGTAAATGATGCTCTGTTGCATGACACCCTCCTGTATCATTGAAGTACTTCGAAACAGAAGAAAGTTATATTTGCATGGTAGAACTTGTGCTGACTTGCAATTGGCCCTATTACCACTTTAAACCAAGGCAGAGGTTACCAAGTTCCACTATTCTGGGTAGGTCGTCTGAATACAGGCGTAGTCCAGACTTTATCTTTTAACTGCACTGATCACTGAATAGAGACGAAACCGCTCAAGAAGGAGAAACAACCCCCTCATCTGCCAAGGCCAAGAGTGAGAACAAGTTCCATTTCAATCCATAGGGTAAGTTACTTTGCTGTACTATGTATCTTTCCCTGTTACTGTACAGTGTTAGCTAGTACATTTAGTTGAACATTGATTGTTATCTACAGAGTTCTAGTATCCTCATGCCATACGCGCGCCTGTCATCCAGCGCTGTGTGTTTCTTGGCATGCCCTGCACATTTGCTATCCCATTTGAAATGTTGGACTAAAAGTCCCAGAATGCCAAGAATAAAACCAGGAATGGTTGTCCTTTTCACTTATTTCATGGAAATCTGTGTTGGAACCTGTGTCATTTGGCTCTAGGCCCCATACATCTTAGGGTTGCATTTGTAAAGTGAAAAGGATTGTGATTCTGTTGATTCTATTAATTTTAATTGCATCTGAATACTTACCTGACTTCAAAACAACAAAAAAAAGGTCATGAACACAGCCAAATAATCTTTTTTCTGGAAAGGTGCTCACTCAGTGTCTTGGGTAATTCACAAGTGGACCTTTTGCTGACTGCATTAGAGCAGCTCAGCTTCTCCTCACTGAGAAGGTTCAACAAGGCCAAAACACGTTTCGAGGGGATTGGGTCCTCCGACGTATTCCATATCTATGACATGTAATCACCACAGCTGTGCTGCTCCGGAAACTTTTTTCGGCGTCTGCGTCCTGCGTCGATGCGCCGTCGTCGAGGGCCTCCTCCGACGTCCGACGTCATCCGATGTGATAAGTAGGACGCACGACGCCCGTAGCCTCAGTTCCGTTTTTTCCGCGAACGTGTTGCTTCGTGATTCTCGGTTCACGCCTCGACTCTTTGGAGTTCTGTTCTTCTCGGTTCTTCGAACCTGTTCGTTTTGTGCAAATCCTTTGTGTGAAGATGTCTTCTACTTCGTCTTCGACCCCGCGTCCGGGTTTCAAGAAGTGCGGGGAGTGTGGGTCCAAGATGTCGGTGACGGACTCGCACGACGCCTGCCTCTGGTGCCTCGGGGAGGCCCACGACACGGATGACTGTATCGACTGCCAGTCGCTCACGTTCAAAGCCTTACGCGAACGTAAGAAGAAGTTGTCGGTAGGTCGGGTGTCCAAGCCCAGGAAGTCGAAGTCTGCGGGGCTTTCGACGGATGATTCGAGGGGTGACTCTCCGCGTCATCGTCGGAAGTCTCGTGGGTCTCCTTCTAGGAGTTGGTCTCGCCACTCCTCAGCCTCTTCGAGGCGTTCTCGGAAGCGCCGACACCGGTCGTCTTCCAGGTCCTCCTCGGAGGACTCTGCCCGGCACGTCGCTTACCCCACCAGCCGTGCGACGCCGGAGGAATGGGCTTCCTTCGGGAAGAAAATGCTGGCGATTCTTGAGTCGCAGGGTACTAAGCCGTCCGCGCCCCCTAGCGGGGTCGGTCGTGTGAGGTCGAGAGACACCGCTCGCATGAGTGGTCGGCACGAATCACGGGAGAGGTCCCGTTCGGACAAGGAGACTCGTTCTCTCCGTACCCGTTCCAGGTCCCGGTCCTCGACGCGTTCGAGACCGTGTGCACCTGTGAAGTCTTCGAGGAAGACATCGACGTCTGAGGCGTCGAGGGCGTCGACAGGCTTTCTCGAGGCTCCGGCTTCGAGGAAGTTGTCGAGGCCGTCGACGCTCGGGTCGTCGAGGGACACGCTCTGGGCTCCGGCCTCGAGGGCTGTGTCGACGCCGCCGATGCTGGAGGCGCTGCATCTGACGTCGACGCCGATTTCCTCGGCGCCGATCCTCTCGGCGCCGATGCCGGTTCTCTCGACGCCGGCGCCGATTCGCTTGACGCCATCGACGCCTTTCATGTTGGAGGTACCCCGTGGCACGGGAGAACCCCCTAGGAAGGCTCTGGTTAAGAGCAAGCGCTCTCGGGTGCCTTCTTTTCGCCACCTGGACTATATTTCAGAGGCGGATGAGGATTCTGATGGCCTGGTTCCTAGTCAGGTTCCAGATGAAATTGTCTCGGGCCATAGTCAGTTTGACGATTTGAGACAGTCACTGCATGATGCCAGTGGACTGGACACCTCTCCGGAGGTGGAGTTTTGTAGGCCTGAGCCTGGCTCTCATGCCGATTCCTCGTACCGGCGCCTTATGGCTAGGGTTTCTGAGTACTTGTGATGGTCTGCTCCCCCAGGGGAGTTTGTGCAGGATGATCTGACGGACATCCTTGATGTTGGTCCCCCAACTGACCCGGTACTGCCGTTCCATATGGCTTTACAGAGAAGGGTGGCGGCGGCTTGGACTCCTCCAGAGAGTCTCCCGGCGGTGGGCAGATCCTTGTCGCGAAAATACCGTCCAGCCAGTAGCGACCCCTGCTACTTGACCAGGCACCCCACTCCGGAGAGTTTGGTGGTGCAGGCAGCCACGGCCCCGGCAAAGCAGGCGTCGTACCCTACCATCCCTCCTGATAGGGACGACAAACGTTTTGATGGCTGGGCAAAGAAAGTGTTTTCTTCTGGTGGTATGGCGCTTCAGGCGGCCAACTCCATTTGTGCCTTGTCTCGTTTCACACACACTCTGTGGAACTGTGTTGCGTTGGCGGCTGAACATATTCCCGAAGGGGACGAACGGGATGGTTTCCTTGCTATGGTCCAGGATGGTAAGGATGCCATGTGTGAGTCCGTTCAGTCGGGTTTGGATTTAGCTGAATGCGTCAGTAGGTCCATGGCGGCGAGCACCGTGATACGCAGGTTTGCGTGTTTGCGGAAGTCAGGGTTTGCTCCTGATGTGCAGTCCCGGCTCCTCAACATGCCCTTTGACGGTGAACACCTTTTTGGCAGCAAGGCTGACGAGAGCCTTGATAGGTTTCAGACCTCGAAAGCTGCAGCGAAGTCGTTGGGCGCTGCAGTTTGCCAACCTCCGCCTTTTCGTCCTAGGGGACAGCAGTGGAGGGGTGGTTCCTTTCGCTATTACTCATCCTTCAGTAAAGCAAGAGGAGCTGGCAGTCAAAGAGGCCATCGCAGGGGTACCAGAGGTGGACGACAGGGTACCCGTGGTGCCAAGGCCGCTCGGGCAGTTGCCTCTTTGCCCTCAGGTAACGCCGCAGCCGCTCCCACTCAGTCATGAGGCCATGTCCCATGGTTTGCCGGTTGGGGGAAGGCTGGCGCAGCATCTTGTAGAGTGGCAAGCCATTACTTCAGATGTGTGGGTTCTGGAGATCATAACCCACGGCTACTGTCTTCCCTTTCGGCACAGGCCTCGCGACAATCCACCAGGGAACCTCTCTTTGCAGAGTCCGGATCCGCTCCTTGCGCAGGAAATTCAAGCCCTGCTGGAGAAAGGCGCCATAGAACTGGTGCCTGTAGCGGAGAGGAACAAGGGATGGTATTCCCCTTATTTTTCGATTTCGAAGAAAGACGGGGGATTGAGACCCATCATGGACTTGCGCGGTTTGAACAAACTCCTCAGGAAGGACAAGTTCAAGATGGTTACTCTCTCTCAAGTCCTCCAGGCCCTTCAGCTTCAGGACTGGTTGGTGTCACTCGACCTCAAGGATGCTTACTTCCATGTGCCGATCCATCCCAAGCACAAGAAGTACCTGAGGTTCGCGGTTGGCGACTCGCACTTTCAGTTTCGGGTCCTGCCGTTCGGATTGACCTCCGCCCCGAGGGTTTTCACCAAGCTCATGGTGGTGGTGGCAGCGCATCTCAGGCAAGGGGGGATTCACGTCTACCCCTACCTGGACGATTGGTTGATCAGGGGGAGCTCTCCCGAGCAAGTCCTGGATCATATGTCCGTCACCTGCCGCTCCCTTCACAGGCTGGGCTTCTCCCTCAATTTAAAGAAGTCCCATTTGACGCCAACACAGCGGCTCCAGTACATCGGAGCGGTGCTCGACACTTCCCTGGGGCAGTGTTTTCCTCCCCAGGTGAGGGCTCTTCACATTCAGCAGATGGTGCACAAGTTTCAGCATGCCCAGACGTTCCCTGCGTTCGAGTTCTTGAGGTTGCTCGGCCTCATGGCATCCTGCATTCTTCTGGTGCCAGAGGCTCGCCTGCGGATGAGATCTTTGCAGTGGGCACTCAAGACGCAATGGTCGCAGTCCTCCGGCGGGATGTCGGACCCGGTTCAGGTGCCGCCCTCGGTCGCCCGGGATCTTCTGTGGTGGGCCGTCGAAGGCAACTTGATGAAGGGGGCTCCATTTTGGCTTCCCTGGCCGGAGGTGACGATCGTGACGGATGCATCCCTCACGGGATGGGGAGCTAATGCCAACGGGCTGACAGTCAGCGGTCGTTGGTCTCCGTCGGAGTCCAGACTCCATATCAATCTTTTGGAGCTGAGGGCCATCAGGCTAGCCCTGAAGGCTTTTCTGCCGACTGTGCGAGGAAAGAGTGTCCTGATCCTGACGGACAATACAGTGGCCATGCACTACCTCAACAAAAAGGGGGGGGCAGGGTCACTTCCTCTGTGCAGGGAGGCGATGCAGCTCGAGTTCTGGGCCATCCACCAGGAAGTTTCGATCTCGGCAGTTCATCTGGCCGGAGACGAGAACGTGACGGCGGACGCTCTGAGCAGGCAGAGCGCAATCTCTCACGAGTGGGAGGTGGCTCAGGAGATTCTCCTGGAGATCTTCGCCCTTTGGGGGACCCCTCAAGTGGATCTCTTCGCCTCCAGTGTCAACCGGAAGTGCGAAAGGTTTTGCTTGCGGGAATTTCCTCCAAAAGGAGCCTTAGGAGACGCGTTCGTGGTGGAGTGGTCATTCCCGCTGCTGTACGCGTTTCCTCCAGTCCCCGTCATCCCGCAAGTGCTGCGGAGGTTACGGAAGTTCGGTTCCCGGATGATCCTCATTGCCTCGGCGTGGGCTCGGAGGACGTGGTACCCGGACCTTCTCGACTTATCCAATCTGCCCTCCACGTCGTCTTCCCTACCGAGACGATCTGCTCTCACGGGAGGGGGGTCAGGTTCTCCATCCAGAGGTCAGATCCCTCAACCTTCACGCTTGGCTTCTGAAAGGTTGAGGTATAAGGATTGGGACCTCCCTGAGGACGTGATGGAGGTGTTGCTTTCGGCCCGAAGGCCAGCAACAAAGTCTCTGTACCGTTGCCGTTGGCGTAAGTTCTGCGACTGGTGCAGAGTTCAGAATGTGGATCCTTTTGCATGTGACATCCCCATGGTTCTGTCCTTTTTACTTTCTTTGGCCCACAGGGGCTTGCAAGTGGGTACCGTTAAAGGTTACCTGGCGGCGCTGTCCATCTTTAAGCGCTCGTCTGAAGAGTGTTCTTACTTTAAAATCCCTTTGATTTCACAGTTTCTGAAAGGGCTCACTAATGTGTTCCCTCCGTCACCTTTCCTGGTGCCCGGTTGGGATTTAAACCTTGTTCTTAAGTTTCTTATGGGTGCTCCGTTTGAGCCTTTACATTCTTGCCCTTTGAGGCTGTTGACTCTGAAAACTGTGTTTTTAGTTGCGGTTACTTCCGCTCGCAGAGTGAGTGAGTTACAGGCACTTTCAGTTAAGCCTCCCTTCACTGTATTTCACAAGGACAGGGTTGTCCTTAGAGTTCGTCCTTCTTTTCTTCCGAAGGTAGTGACGGAATTTCATTTGGCCCAGAAGGTTGTTCTTCCGGCATTCTATCCTCCTCCGCATCCTGGTAAGGAAGAGGAGAGGCTCCATAGGCTTGATCCTAGGAGAGCTTTAAGCTTTTATGTTTCACGCATGTCCCGGGTCAGAGTGGACGATCAACTCTTTATTGGTTACGCTGGAAAGCGTTTGGGGCAAGCTGTGACGAAACAGACTTTGTCTCGCTGGATTATTTTGGCCATCTCGGAGTGCTACCGCTTGGCGGGTAAGGACCCACCGGCTGGCTTGCGGGCCCATTCTACCAGGGGTATGGCTGCGTCTACTGCCCTGCAGAGGGGTGTTCCTATTCGCAACATCTGTGATGCAGCCACCTGGGCTTCAGTACATACATTTGTACGTCACTATTCCCTCAATTCCATCCGAGCACAGGATCTGGCCTTTGGCAAGGCGGTCCTTTGCTCTGCTATTTGATTGGCTATTCTAAATCTTGATTCTAAATTCTTTCCCTCCTCCTTGCTCTGGTACTGCTTTGGGAGTCTGTCATAGATATGGAATACGTCGGAGGACCCAATCCCCTCGAAGAACAAGTTACTTTCTTACCTGGTAACGTTCTTTCGATGGGATGGTCCGATGACGTATTCCATATCGCTCCCGCCCTGCCTTCCCCCCTGCAGAATTTCTTTTGCGATTGCAGCTTACGTTCCGCAAGGCTTTGTGTCTGACTGGCAGTTGACTAGTGTCACACGTTCTGGGGGAAAAAACTACAACTGAGGCTACGGGCGTCGTGCGTCCTACTTATCACATCGGATGACGTTGGACGTCGGAGGAGGCCCTCGACGACGGCGCATCGACGTCATCGACGCAGGACGCAGACGCCGAAAAAAGTTTCCGAAGCAGCACATCTGTGGTGATTACATGTCATAGATATGGAATACGTCGTCGGACCATCCCATCGAAAGAACGTTACCAGGTAAGAAAGTAACTTGTTTGTCTGGTGTTTGTGATGAATCAGCAATGATTCCCCCAGAAAGCCTGGTCTGGGACCCTTCTCATGTGGCCAGGGAAAGGCAGACACTTTCTGATCCTGACCAGAAGTAGCTGTTCGATGGGTCGCTAGAACCACTGAAGGAGAACACATACGAGCAGCGAGGGGTCGGATGTGCATGCCTTAACCGGTGAGTTCACCAACTGATAGTGACCCAGGAGCCCCACGAGACAGCTCACATGCTCAAAGCAGGAGTTTTCCAAGTATCAAACACTAGCGTTTGAGTGGCAGTGATGCTAAAAGTAATTTTGAATACGAAACTATCACAAAGCAACAAAGGCAATATTTTTGAAACCTAATAACTGTAACTTTAAGCGTGTAAGCTTGTTGAGAACCCAGCAACCAGATAGGGCAATATTATTAAAAGCTAATGCATACAACCATTCCCATGCTGAGAGAATCCGAAACCAAGGCAATTCAAATCCAACAGATATTGCCAAAGGCCGAAGGGGACTAATGAAAGGTCCAACGGTTGTGACAACGCTTGTTGCTCATACTTTGAGAAGCACATAACAAAAGCTGATGTAAACCCACATTGCCAAAGCCAAGGAAGAAGCAGAATAAGATCCTATCCTTGTCAGTATTTGGTTAATTATGCTGTGGGGAAGCACAAGTGTCAAGAAGGCTGCCCTTCTGGAAAAGGTTATTTATAAGCAGAGGAGCATCATTTTCAGAGGAGTTTTAAAAAGAACCAATATGAATCTTGTTTTCCCTGAAGAGTTGCTAAATGTTTTATGTGGTAAAACAATGAACACAAGAGCGGTTGTAAAGCTGCTATAAGTCGAGCCTAACCCCCGAAGCACTTGCTGTTTGTGAATCGCTTTTCTGGCAAGGAGTTACATTTATTCAAATTAACAAGGGGGATTCTGGGAGTCCCTCTGCCAGACAGTCCTGGTTACGAGAGACTTACCCAGAGTCTTTAGCTCACTATCTTTCACAGAGGAGAAATATCCAAAAGATATCAGTGTTTGTCCTGCCCTGGGGCAGTCCAGCACCGAAATGCTATGCAATTTTCCTCCGAACAAGAGTATCAACAGCAACCCCAGACACGTGTTTCAGTCTGGTTGGACCTCATCAGTAGGGTGGAGCTGTGCCTCTCTAAGAATAGTGAGCAAGGGGTCCACATCTGGATTCCCCTTGTAACTTACGGCGAGACCCAAAGTTATTTAAATAAGCAAATTGACAAGGGGGGTCCTGGGAGTCCCTCTGCCAGACATTAGTCCTGGTTACGAGAGACTTAGTTGTGGCAAACATCCGGACCAAGACAATTTATGCTGCTGAAGAAAGAACTGTATAATTTTGAATTTTACTCTCTCTCAAGGGAGAGAAAGACCTTTCTATTTTCTTTGTTGAATCACTGGAGTGTTGGAACTTGCTGTCTTCAAGTTGTAGTCGCAAAGAACTGTGTTGGAACTTCAGAATTTCCTTGTTTTTTTTGGTTTGTTTTTTACAGTTGATTTTACAACCTTTCAATAGTCATATCAGATATAATACAAGAAAGCACATAAAAAAGATATTAAAAGAGATAAAGAATAAAATAGGCACATGTTATTTCATATCACACACGCATCCAAATGTTCTCATGCGCAGTAGATTATGAGCTACAATAGTTAGTAACATGTTGAAGGGTCACAGGCATAATTCATCATTGACCTGGTTCTCACTTGGTCATTGCTATTTGAACCTATTGGCATCATAAGGTATAGTATCTAATTATCGACTTCAAGTTTGAGCGAGCATAGAAATTTCATGCCAGATAATGACTGCATTTTGCTCCCCATTAAAAATGCTAATCCATAGTTTATCATGGGTTACAAAATGCAAAAGGCTATAGAGGTGCTCCAAGTTAAAGGTTCTTTTCTGCAGTAGAGCTAGACAAACAGTGAGTTGATGTTTCAGCATCTCTGGTTCCTTACACTTGTTACAAAATCTGCATATACGACCTGTGCTGATTACTCCTGTTCTGCGCCCAATTACCTGGGGAGTTGACCAGAGGTTGAATCTGAATCGCGAAAACATTGCTCTATATTTGGAATTGGGGAACATCACCAGATATCACTCTGGTTTATTATGTGACTTACATGGAACATTAATTTGTAGACTGTAGACATTCTAGATGTGTTGTTATCCAATCATAGTGCCATAATTTTTGTTCTCGCACGATTAAGGTCTGTTACCAATAGATTTAGTGAAATTCCTGCTGCCAGTGTGATCTCAGCAATGTGTTTTTTCCACGGTGCCACATTTTTCACTATATTTGATTTGAAATGGATAGCTAATATTGATGGTAAAGATCCTTCAGTGTCATTCGTGAGTTTCTTTTTTTGGGTATACTTTCAGTATTTTGTATTAGCAAATCGCATTCAATGAGAAGAAGCCAAGGTCATGTCGTACTATATGCATTGGTTGACTTGCAGGAAGAGACAATATTTTTTTGCAAAATGTACTTTGTTTTGGTCCAGAATTTTGTATCCTGATAAGCTCTGGTCCCAGCCTTGTATGTTGTCATTGGGACTATTTTTTTTTGCTTGTAGAATTTTTTTGATTGCGTTTAAGGAGAACTTCCCATATTTCCTAAGAATTAGTCTGGCTTGTGCAACTGCAATTCGAACTGTTTTCTCTTTTTCTATCTTGCATGGTTGATCTGATGGATGATTGTTAGTATTCATGCCTAAATAACAGTATTCGTTTACTGTTTCTGTTCGTGAACCATAGATGTGTCACTGGTATTTCACTTTCTTGATCTTTTGAGGCAATCCACATATCAATATCTTTGTTTTAGTCAAGTTCATGGTCAATTGATTGTGGCCCACATACGCTTCCAGTGCTAATAATCGATTTTGTAGGCCTATTGGTGTTTGAAAATAAAACATCTAAACAAAGGAGTGTACCCTTACTGATACTGTTTCGAACCACAGAAATTTTAGCTGAACAGATAATTAACTCTCTAGAGCTGTCTACTAGCTTTAGTTTTATAGTAGGATTAGGTTTCCTTATTCTAGAAATCCTGTGACTGAATCATCCACTGTTTGTAAATTGCCACTCACTTAGTGGAATTGCTATGTGTTTCTAAGACATGTGTTTACATAATTATTACTAAGTGCATGGACAGGAAAACAAAAGATCAATTCCTGCTTCCAAAAAGGTATAAATCATATATTATCAGCTAAAAGCATAACAGAAAGTCAACATGGTTATAGTCTCAACCAAAAGCATAAAAAAGAATACATAAATCAACATGGTACATATAGTTAAGTACAATTGACAATAAAATACAAAAGAATATTATAGGACATGCATATAGCAGAAACAAAAGCAAAAGACAAAAGAGCAATGCTGGTTAGTAAATCACTAACAAGACCTATTAAAAAGGAAGGAAGAAAATTCAGATGCATGGTAATAATTCTATAAGTTAATTGCATCATAGATCCCATGGTGGTTGAAAATAAAACCAAATCATCGGCATAAAAAAGCCAAGGCAACGGATGGCGGACAATTTTCGGTGGATCTGATGTCACTGTTCTTAACATGTGCCCAACATCAGCAATAAAGACATTAAATAAGATCCTAGGTTACAGCCCTGTTTTAGACCGCGATGGGTTGCAATTGGCTAGGATAAATCACCATCTGTGGACAAGCAGACTTTTATTGAGGTGTGGTGTGCAATTGTACAAGCCATGCTCGAATAGACGATGGGCGATTCGCTTTTTCAAGCTTTTCAAGTAGGAGTTCTCTTGAGACCGAATCAAATGCTGCTTTGAAGTCAATAAAGGCCATGTAGATTGCTTGTTTGGCCCGACAGCTTTTGATTAACCAGATTGTGAACAAGTTAATGGCCATGCCCAACCCTGGTACAAATCCTGTTTGATGTACATCAAAGACATTGGCTTCCTTAACCCACTCGGAGAAGTCCCTTAATAACAATCTTGCAAAT